>NW_025721602.1:1200000-1800000 GCF_922984935.1 Meles meles | reverse complement strand
ACGTTGTGGAAGCCTAAGGGTCTGGGCCTGCACTTAACTCGCAGTGTGCAACTTGCCTAGGGTGCGCCCCAGGTTCCAACTTCTTTCCACAGCCGGGAGCAAACTGCCCTTTGGGAATCCTCCCTTGAAGGTCGCGTTCACGTTTTGGAAGCCGCAGCGTCTTTGCGTGCCCTTTACTCGGAGTATCCAACAAGCTTCTAGTACGCCCTTCTTCTCAAGTCTTCCCTTCACTTGGGAACACACTGCCACTGAGGAGACTTCACCTGAAGCGCGATGACACGCTTTGCAGCCCAAGGGACTGGACGGGCAACTTAACTCAGAAGCTCCAACTGCCTTCTAGTCGGCCTTGGTTCTAAGTTCTTTCCTGCAATGGGAACACACGGCCGCATAGGCCTCTTGGCCTTCAGAGCGTTTCTACGTTTTGGAAGCAGAAGGGCCTTAGCCTGCACTTTACTCAGAGCTTGCAACTTGGCGTAGAGGCGCATTGGCGAGCACTTCACTCAGAGTCTCCAACCTGCCTTAGAGTCCGCCTTTGTTCTAACACCTTTCCGCAACTGGGAAAACACTGCCCTCTAGTAGTGTTCGTCTTCGCTGCGTTTGTAGGTTTGGGGAGCCTAAGGGGCTTCCCTGGAACTCAACTCGGTGTAGCCAACAGGCCTCTAGTCCGCTCCTGTTCTAAGGTCTTTCCTCCCCTGGGATCTCACGCCCCCCCCCCAGGAGACGTCACCTTAGGGGCGATGATACGTTTTGGAAGCAAAGGGGACCTGGGGTGCCCTGCCCTGAGAGTGTCCAACTTGCCTCCAGTGCGGCCTTGCTCTAACTTCTTTCCGCAGCAGGGAACAGGCTGCCCCATAGGAAACTTCACTTCAGGTCGAGTTTACGTTGTGGAAGCCTAAGGGTCTGGGACTGCACTTAACTCGCAGTGTGCAACTTGCCTAGTGTGCGCCCCAGGTTCCAACTTCTTTCCACAGCCGGGAGCAAACTGCCCCTTGGGAATCCTCCCTTTGAAGGTCGCGTTCACGTTTTGGAAGCCGCAGCGTCTTTGCGCGCCCTTAACTCGGAGTATCCAACAAGCTTCTAGTACGCCCTTCTTCTCAAGTCTTCCCTTCACTTGGGAACACACTGCCACTGAGGAGACTTCACCTGAAGCGCGATGACACGCTTTGCAGCCCAAGGGACTGGACGGGCAACTTAACTCAGAAGCTCCAACTGCCTTCTAGTCGGCCTTGGTTCTAAGTTCTTTCCTGCAATGGGAACACACGGCCGCGTAGGCCTCTTGGCCTTCAGAGCGTTTCTACGTTTTGGAAGCAGAAGGGCCTTAGCCTGCACTTTACTCAGAGCTTGCAACTTGGCGTAGAGGCGCATTGGCGAGCACTTCACTCAGAGTCTCCAACCTGCCTTAGAGTCCGCCTTTGTTCTAACACCTTTCCGCAACTGGGAAAACACTGCCCTCTTGTAGTGTTCGTCCTCGCTCCGTTTGTAGGTTTGGGGAGCCTAAGGGGCTTCCCTGGAATTCAACTCGGTGTATCCAACAGGCCTCTAGTCCGCCCCTGTTCTAAGGTCTTTCCTCCCCTGGGATCTCACGCCCCCCCCAGGAGACGTCACCTTAGGAGCGATGATACGTTTTGGAAGCAAAAGGGGACCTTGGGTGCCCTTCCCTGAGAGTGTCCAAGTTGCCTCCAGTGCGGCCTTGTTCTAACTTCTTTCCACAGAAGGGAACACGCTGCCCCATAGGAAACTTGACTTGAGGTCGAGTTTACGTTGTGGAAGCCTAAGGGTCTGGGCCTGCACTTAACTCGCAGTGTGCAACTTGCCTAGGGTGCGCCCCAGGTTCCAACTTCTTTCCACAGCCGGGAGCAAACTGCCCTTTGGGAATCCTCCCTTGAAGGTCGCGTTCACGTTTTGGAAGCCGCAGCGTCTTTGCGTGCCCTTTACTCGGAGTATCCAACAAGCTTCTAGTACGCCCTTCTTCTCAAGTCTTCCCTTCACTTGGGAACACACTGCCACTGAGGAGACTTCACCTGAAGCGCGATGACAAGCTTTGCAGCCCAAGGGACTGGACGGGCAACTTAACTCAGAAGCTCCAACTGCCTTCTAGTCGGCCTTGGTTCTAAGTTCTTTCCTGCAATGGGAACACACGGCCGCGTAGGCCTCTTGGCCTTCAGAGCGTTTCTACGTTTTGGAAGCAGAAGGGCCTTAGCCTGCACTTTACTCAGAGCTTGCAACTTGGCGTAGAGGCGCATTGGCGAGCACTTCACTCAGAGTCTCCAACCTGCCTTAGAGTCCGCCTTTGTTCTAACACCTTTCCGCAACTGGGAAAACACTGCCCTCTTGTAGTGTTCGTCCTCGCTCCGTTTGTAGGTTTGGGGAGCCTAAGGGGCTTCCCTGGAATTCAACTCGGTGTATCCAACAGGCCTCTAGTCCGCCCCTGTTCTAAGGTCTTTCCTCCCCTGGGATCTCACGCCCCCCCCAGGAGACGTCACCTTAGATGCGATGATACGTTTTGGAAGCAAAAGGGGACCTGGGTGCCCTGCCCTGAGAGTGTCCAACTTGCCTCCAGTGCGGCCTTGTTCTAACTTCTTTCCACAGCAGGGAACACGCTGCCCCATAGGAAACTTGACTTCAGGTCGAGTTTATGTTGTGGAAGCCTAAGGGTCTGGGCCTGCACTTAACTCGCAGTGTGCAACTTGCCTAGGGTGCGCCCCAGGTTCCAACTTCTTTCCACAGCCGGGAGCAAACTGCCCTTTGGGAATCCTCCCTTGAAGGTCGCGTTCACGTTTTGGAAGCCGCAGCGTCTTTGCGTGCCCTTTACTCGGAGTATCCAACAAGCTTCTAGTACGCCCTTCTTCTCAAGTCTTCCCTTCACTTGGGAACACACTGCCACTGAGGAGACTTCACCTGAAGCGCGATGACACGCTTTGCAGCCCAAGGGACTGGACGGGCAACTTAACTCAGAAGCTCCAACTGCCTTCTAGTCGGCCTTGGTTCTAAGTTCTTTCCTGCAATGGGAACACACGGCCGCATAGGCCTCTTGGCCTTCAGAGCGTTTCTACGTTTTGGAAGCAGAAGGGCCTTAGCCTGCACTTTACTCAGAGCTTGCAACTTGGCGTAGAGGCGCATTGGCGAGCACTTCACTCAGAGTCTCCAACCTGCCTTAGAGTCCGCCTTTGTTCTAACACCTTTCCGCAACTGGGAAAACACTGCCCTCTAGTAGTGTTCGTCTTCGCTGCGTTTGTAGGTTTGGGGAGCCTAAGGGGCTTCCCTGGAACTCAACTCGGTGTAGCCAACAGGCCTCTAGTCCGCTCCTGTTCTAAGGTCTTTCCTCCCCTGGGATCTCACGCCCCCCCCCCAGGAGACGTCACCTTAGGGGCGATGATACGTTTTGGAAGCAAAGGGGACCTGGGGTGCCCTGCCCTGAGAGTGTCCAACTTGCCTCCAGTGCGGCCTTGCTCTAACTTCTTTCCGCAGCAGGGAACAGGCTGCCCCATAGGAAACTTCACTTCAGGTCGAGTTTTCGTTGTGGAAGCCTAAGGGTCTGGGACTGCACTTAACTCGCAGTGTGCAACTTGCCTAGGGTGCGCCCCAGGTTCCAACTTCTTTCCACAGCCGGGAGCAAACTGCCCCTTGGGAATCCTCCCTTTGAAGGTCGCGTTCACGTTTTGGAAGCCGCAGCGTCTTTGCGCGCCCTTAACTCGGAGTATCCAACAAGCTTCTAGTACGCCCTTCTTCTCAAGTCATCCCTTCACTTGGGAACACACTGCCACTGAGGAGACTTCACCTGAAGCGCGATGACACGCTTTGCAGCCCAAGGGACTGGACGGGCAACTTAACTCAGAAGCTCCAACTGCCTTCTAGTCGGCCTTGGTTCTAAGTTCTTTCCTGCAATGGGAACACACGGCCGCGTAGGCCTCTTGGCCTTCAGAGCGTTTCTACGTTTTGGAAGCAGAAGGGCCTTAGCCTGCACTTTACTCAGAGCTTGCAACTTGGCGTAGAGGCGCATTGGCGAGCACTTCTCTCAGAGTCTCCAACCTGCCTTAGAGTCCGCCTTTGTTCTAACACCTTTCCGCAACTGGGAAAACACTGCCCTCTTGTAGTGTTCGTCCTCGCTCCGTTTGTAGGTTTGGGGAGCCTAAGGGGCTTCCCTGGAATTCAACTCGGTGTATCCAACAGGCCTCTAGTCCGCCCCTGTTCTAAGGTCTTTCCTCCCCTGGGATCTCACGCCCCCCCCAGAAGACGTCACCTTAGATGCGATGATACGTTTTGGAAGCAAAAGGGGACCTGGGTGCCCTGCCCTGAGAGTGTCCAACTTGCCTCCAGTGCGGCCTTGTTCTAACTTCTTTCCACAGCAGGGAACACGCTGCCCCATAGGAAACTTGACTTCAGGTCGAGTTTATGTTGTGGAAGCCTAAGGGTCTGGGCCTGCACTTAACTCGCAGTGTGCAACTTGCCTAGGGTGCGCCCCAGGTTCCAACTTCTTTCCACAGCCGGGAGCAAACTGCCCTTTGGGAATCCTCCCTTGAAGGTCGCGTTCACGTTTTGGAAGCCGCAGCGTCTTTGCGTGCCCTTTACTCGGAGTATCCAACAAGCTTCTAGTACGCCCTTCTTCTCAAGTCTTCCCTTCACTTGGGAACACACTGCCACTGAGGAGACTTCACCTGAAGCGCGATGACACGCTTTGCAGCCCAAGGGACTGGACGGGCAACTTAACTCAGAAGCTCCAACTGCCTTCTAGTCGGCCTTGGTTCTAAGTTCTTTCCTGCAATGGGAACACAAGGCCGCATAGGCCTCTTGGCCTTCAGAGCGTTTCTACGTTTTGGACGCAGAAGGGCCTTAGCCTACACTTTACTCAGAGCTTGCAACTTGGCGTCAGGCGCATTGGCGAGCACTTCACTCAGAGTCTCCAACCTGCCTTAGAGTCCGCCTTTGTTCTAACACCTTTCCGCAACTGGGAAAACACTGCCCTCTTGTAGTGTTCGTCCTCGCTGCGTTTCTAGGTTTGGGGAGCCTAAGGTGCTTCCCTGGAATTCAACTCGGTGTAGCCAACAGGCCTCTAGTCCGCCCCTGTTCTAAGGTCTTTCCTCCCCTGGGATCTCACGCCCCCCCCCAGGAGACGTCACCTTAGGAGGGATGATACGGTTTGGAAGCAAAAGTGGACCTGGGGTGCCCTGCCCTGAGAGTGTCCAACTAGCCTCCAGTGCGGCCTTGTTCTAACTTCTTTCCGCAGCAGGGAACACGCTGCCCCATAGGAAACTTGACTTGAGGTCGAGTTTACGTTGTGGAAGCCTAAGGGTCTGGGCCTGCACTTAACTCGCAGTGTGCAACTTGCCTAGGGTGCGCCCCAGGTTCCAACTTCTTTCCACAGCCGGGAGCAAACTGCCCTTTGGGAATCCTCCCTTGAAGGTCGCGTTTACGTTTTGGAAGCCGCAGCGTCTTTGCGTGCCCTTTACTCGGAGTATCCAACAAGCTTCTAGTACGCCCTTCTTCTCAAGTCTTCCCTTCACTTGGGAACACACTGCCACTGAGGAGACTTCACCTGAAGCGCGATGACACGCTTTGCAGCCCAAGGGACTGGACGGGCAACTTAACTCAGAAGCTCCAACTGCCTTCTAGTCGGCCTTGGTTCTAAGTTCTTTCCTGCAATGGGAACACACGGCCGCATAGGCCTCTTGGCCTTCAGAGCGTTTCTACGTTTTGGAAGCAGAAGGGCCTTAGCCTGCACTTTACTCAGAGCTTGCAACTTGGCGTAGAGGCGCATTGGCGAGCACTTCACTCAGAGTCTCCAACCTGCCTTAGAGTCCGCCTTTGTTCTAACACATTTCCGCAACTGGGAAAACACTACCCTCTAGTAGTGTTCGTCTTCGCTGCGTTTGTAGGTTTGGGGAGCCTAAGGGGCTTCCCTGGAACTCAACTCGGTGTAGCCAACAGGCCTCTAGTCCGCTCCTGTTCTAAGGTATTTCCTCCCCTGGGATCTCACGCCCCCCCCCCAGGAGACGTCACCTTAGGGGCGATGATACGTTTTGGAAGCAAAGGGGACCTGGGGTGCCCTGCCCTGAGAGTGTCCAACTTGCCTCCAGTGCGGCCTTGCTCTAACTTCTTTCCGCAGCAGGGAACACGCTGCCCCATAGGAAACTTCACTTCAGGTCGAGTTTACGTTGTGGAAGCCTAAGGGTCTGGGCCTGCACTTAACACGCAGTGTGCAAATTGCCTAGGGTGCGCCCCAGGTTCCAACTTCTTTCCACAGCCGGGAGCAAACTGCCCCTTGGGAATCCTCCCTTTGAAGGTCGCGTTCACGTTTTGGAAGCCGCAGCGTCTTTGTGTGCCCTTAACTCGGAGTATTCCAACAAGCTTCTAGTACGCCCTTCTTCTCAAGTCTTCCCTTCACTTGGGAACACACTGCCACTGAGGAGACTTCACCTGAAGCGCGATGACACGCTTTGCAGCCCAAGGGACTGGACGGGCAACTTAACTCAGAAGCTCCAACTGCCTTCTAGTCGGCCTTGGTTCTGAGTTCTTTCCTGCAATGGGAACACACGGCCGCATAGGCCTCTTGGCCTTCAGAGCGTTTCTACGTTTTGGAAGCAGAAGGGCCTTAGCCTGCACTTTACTCAGAGCTTGCAACTTGGCGTAGAGGCGCATTGGCGAGCACTTCACTCAGAGTCTCCAACCTGCCTTAGAGTCCGCCTTTGTTCTAACACCTTTCCGCAACTGGGAAAACACTGCCCTCTTGTAGTGTTCGTCCTCGCTGCGTTTGTAGGTTTGGGGAGCCTAAGGTGCTTCCCTGGAATTCAACTCGGTGTAGCCAACAGGCCTCTAGTCCGCCCCTGTTCTAAGGTCTTTCCTCCCCTGGGATCTCACGCCCCCCCCCCAGGAGACGTCACCTTAGGAGCGATGATACGTTTTGGAAGCAAAAGGGGACCTGGGGTGCCCTACCCTGAGAGTGTCCAACTAGCCTCCAGTGCGGCCTTGTTCTAACTTCTTTCCGCAGCAGGGAACACGCTGCCCCATAGGAAACTTGACTTGAGGTGGGGTTAACGTTGTGGAAGACTAAGGGTCTGGGCCTGCACTTAACTCGCAGTGTGCAACTTGCCTAGGGTGCGCCCCAGGTTCCAACTTCTTTCCACAGCCGGGAGCAAACTGCCCTTTGGAAATCCTCCCTTGAAAGTCGCGTTCACGTTTTGGAAGCCGCAGCGTCTTTGTGTGCCCTTAACTAGGAGAATCCAACAAGCTTCTAGTACGCCCTTCTTCTCAAGTCTTCCCTTCACTTGGGAACACACTGCCACTGAGGAGACTTCACCTGAAGCGCGATGACACGCTTTGCAGCCCAAGGGACTGGACGGGCAACTTAACTCAGAAGCTCCAACTGCCTTCTAGTCGGCCTTGGTTCTAAGTTCTTTCCTGCAATGGGAACACACGGCCGCATAGGCCTCTTGGCCTTCAGAGCGTTTCTACGTTTTGGAAGCAGAAGGGCCTTAGCCTGCACTTTACTCAGAGCTTGCAACTTGGCGTAGAGGCGCATTGGCGAGCACTTCACTCAGAGTCTCCAACCTGCCTTAGAGTCCGCCTTTGTTCTAACACATTTCCGCAACTGGGAAAACACAGCCCTCTAGTAGTGTTCGTCTTCGCTGCGTTTGTAGGTTTGGGGAGCCTAAGGGGCTTCCCTGGAACTCAACTCGGTGTAGCCAACAGGCCTCTAGTCCGCTCCTGTTCTAAGGTCTTTCCTCCCCTGGGATCTCACGCCCCCCCCCCAGGAGACGTCACCTTAGGGGCGATGATACGTTTTGGAAGCAAAGGGGACCTGGGGTGCCCTGCCCTGAGAGTGTCCAACTTGCCTCCAGTGCGGCCTTGCTCTAACTTCTTTCCGCAGCAGGGAACAGGCTGCCCCATAGGAAACTTCACTTCAGGTCGAGTTTACGTTGTGGAAGCATAAGGGTCTGGGACTGCACTTAACTCGCAGTGTGCAAATTGCCTAGGGTGCGCCCCAGGTTCCAACTTCTTTCCACAGCCGGGAGCAAACTGCCCCTTGGGAATCCTCCCTTTGAAGGTCGCGATCACGTTTTGGAAGCCGCAGCGTCTTTGCGCGCCCTTAACTCGGAGTATCCAACAAGCTTCTAGTACGCCCTTCTTCTCAAGTCTTCCCTTCACTTGGGAACACACTGCCACTGAGGAGACTTCACCTGAAGCGCGATGACACGCTTTGCAGCCCAAGGGACTGGACGGGCAACTTAACTCAGAAGCTCCAACTGCCTTCTAGTCGGCCTTGGTTCTAAGTTCTTTCCTTCCTGCAATGGGAACACACGGCCGCATAGGCCTCTTGGCCTTCGGAGCGTTTCTACGTGTTGGAAGCAGCAGGGCCTTAGCCTGCACTTTACGTAGAGCTTGCAACTTGGCGTAGAGTCCGCCTTGGTTCTAAGTTCTTGCCTGAGCTGCGAACACGCTGCCGCTTATGAGGCTTCACCTGAAGAGCGAGGCTACCTTTTGGAAGCCTAATGGACTTGGCGTGCACTTCACACAGAGAGTCCAAGTCGGCTTCAGGCCGCCCTTGTTCTCACTTCTTTCCTCACCTGCGAGAACACGGCCAGAAGGCGGTTGCGTCGTACGCGGCGCTTGGCGTTTTGGACGCAGAGGCGCATTGGCGAGCACTTCACTCAGAGTCTCCAACCTGCCTTGGCGTCCGCCTTTGTTCTAACCCCTTTCCGCAACTGGAAGAACACTGCCCTCTAGTAGTGTTCGTCTTCGCTGCGTTTGTAGGTTTGGGAAGCCTAAGGGCCTTCCCTGGAACTCAACTCGGTGTAGCCAACAGGCTTCTAGTCCGCCCCTGTTCTAAGGTCTTTCGTCCCCTGGGATCTCACGCCCCCCCCCCCCCCGCAGGAGGCGTCACCTTAGGAGCGATGATACGTTTTGGAAGCAAAAGGGGACCTGGGGTGCCCTGCCCTGAGAGTGTCCAACTTGCCTCCAGTGCGGCCTTGCTCTAACTTCTTTCCGCAGCAGGGAACACGCTGCCACATAGGAAACTTCACTTCAGGTCGAGTTTACGTTGTGGAAGCCTAAGGGTCTGGGCCTGCACTTAACTCGCAGTGTGCAACATGCCTTGGGTGCGCCCCAGGTTCCAACTTCTTTCCACAGCCGGGAGCAAACTGCCCCTTGGGAATTCTCCCTTTGAAGGTCGCGTTCACGTTTTGGAAGCCGCAGCGTCTTTGCGTGCCCTTAACTCGGAGTATCCAACAAGCTTCTAGTACGCCCTTCTTCTCAAGTCTTCCCTTCGCTTGGGAACACACTGCCACTGAGGAGACTTCACCTGAAGCGCGATGACACGCTTTGCAGCCCAAGGGACTGGACGGGCATCTTAACTCAGAAGCTCCAACTGCTTTCTAATCGGCCTTGGTTCTAAGTTCTTTCCTTCCTGCAATGGGAACACACGGCCGCATAGGCCTCTTGGCCTTCGGAGCGTTTCTACGTGTTGGAAGCAGCAGGGCCTTAGCCTGCACTTTACGTGGAGCTTGCAAATTGGCGTAGAGTCCGCCTTGGTTCTAAGTTCTTGCCTGAGCTGTGAACACGCTGCCGCTTATGAGGCTTCACCTGAAGAGCGAGGCTACCTTTTGGAAGCCTAATGGACTTGGCGTGCACTTCACACAGAGAGTCCAAGTCGGCTTCAGGCCGCCCTTGTTCTCACTTCTTTCCTCACCTGCGAGAACACGGCCAGAAGGCGGTTGCGTCGTACGCGGCGCTTGGCGTTTTGGACGCAGAGGCGCATTGGCGAGCACTTCACTCAGAGTCTCCAACCTGCCTTGGCGTCCGCCTTTGTTCTAACACCTTTCCGCAACTGGGAGAACACTGCCCTCTAGTAGTGTTCGTCTTCGCTGCGTTTGTAGGTTTGGGAAGCCTAAGGGCCTTCCCTGGAACTCAACTCGGTGTAGCCAACAGGCTTCTAGTCCGCCCCTGTTCTAAGGTCTTTCCTCCCCTGGGATCTCACGCCCCCCCCCCCCCCGAGGAGACGTCACCTGAGGAGCGATGATACGTTTTGGAAGCAAAAGGGGACCTGGGGTGCCCTGCCCTGAGAGTGTCCAACTTGCCTCCAGTGCGGCCTTGTTCTAACTTCTTTCCGCAGCAGGGAACACGCTGCCACATAGGAAACTTCACTTCAGGTCGAGTTTACGTTGTGGAAGCCTAAGGGTCTGGGCCTGCACTTAACTCGCAGTGTGCAACTTGCCTAGGGTGCGCCCCCGGTTCCAACTTCTTTCCACAGCCGGGAGCAAACTGCCCCTTGGGAATCCTCCCTTTGAAGGTCGCGTTCACGTTTTGGAAGCCGCAGCGTCTTTGCGTGCCCTTAACTCGGAGTATCCAACAAGCTTCTAGTACGCCCTTCTTCTCAAGTCTTCCCTTCGCTTGGGAACACACTGCCACTGAGGAGACGTCACCTGAAGCGCGATGACACGCTTTGCAGCCCAAGGGACTGGACGGGCAACTTAACTCAGAAGCTCCAACTGCCTTCGAGTCGGCCTTGGTTCTAAATTCTTTCCTTCCTGCAATGGGAACCCACGGGCGCATAGGCCTCTTGGCCTTCGGAGCGTTTCTACGTGTTGGAAGCAGCAGGGCCTTAGCCTGCACTTTACGTAGAGCTTGCAACTTGGCGTAGAGTCCGCCTTGGTTCTAAGTTCTTGCCTGAGCTGCGAACACGCTGCCGCTTAAGAGGCTTCACCTGAAGAGCGAGGCTACCTTTTGGAAGCCTAATGGACTTGGCGTGCACTTCACACAGAGAGTCCAAGTCGGCTTCAGGCCGCCCTTGTTCTCACTTCTTTCCTCACCTGCGAGAACGCGGCCAGAAGGCGGTTGCGTAGTACGCGGCGCTTGGCGTTTTGGACGCAGAGGCGCATTGGCGAGCACTTCATTCAGAGTTTCCAACCTGCCTTGGCGTCCGCCTTTGTTCTAACACCTTTCCGCAACTGGGAGAACACTGCCCTCTAGTAGTGTTCGTCTTCGCTGCGTTTGTAGGTTTGGGAAGCCTAAGGGCCTTCCCTGGAACTCAACTCGGTGTAGCCAACAGGCTTCTAGTCCGCTCCTGTTCTAAGGTCTTTCCTCCCCTGGGATCTCACGGCCTCCCCCCCAGGAGACGTCACCTGAGGAGCGATGATACGTTTTGGAAGCAAAAGGGGACCTGGGGTGCCCTGCCCTGAGAGTGTCCAACTTGCCTCCAGTGCGGCCTTGTTCTAACTTCTTTCCGCAGCAGGGAACACGCTGCCACATAGGAAACTTCACTTCAGGTCGAGTTTACGTTGTGGAAGCCTAAGGGTCTGGGCCTGCACTTAACTCGCAGTGTGCAACTTGCCTAGGGTGCGCCCCAGGTTCCAACTTCTTTCCACAGCCGGGAGCAAACTGCCCCTTGGGAATCCTCCCTTTGAAGGCTGCGTTCACGTTTTGGAAGCCGCAGCGTCTTTGCGTGCCCTTAACTCGGAGTATCCAACAAGCTTCTAGTACGCCCTTCTTCTCAAGTCTTCCCTTCGCTTGGGAACACACTGCCACTGAGGAGACTTCACCTGAAGCGCGATGACACGCTTTGCAGCCCAAGGGACTGGACGGGCAACTTAACTCAGAAGCTCCAACTGCCTTCTAGTCGGCCTTGGTTCTAAGTTCTTTCCTTCCTGCAATGGGAACACACGGCCGCATAGGCCTCTTGGCCTTCGGAGCGTTTCTACGTGTTGGAAGCAGCAGGGCCTTAGCCTGCACTTTACGTAGAGCTTGCAACTTGGCGTAGAGTCCGCCTTGGTTCTAAGTTCTTGCCTGAGCTGCGAACACGCTGCCGCTTATGAGGCTTCACCTGAGGAGCGAGGCTACCTTTTGGAAGCCTAATGGACTTGGCGTGCACTTCACACAGAGAGTCCAAGTCGGCTTCAGGCCGCCCTTGTTCTCACTTCTATCCTCACCTGCGAGAACCCGGCCAGAAGGCGGTTGCGTCGTACGCGGCGCTTGGCGTTTTGGACGCAGAGGCGCATTGGCGAGCACTTCACGCAGAGTCTCCAACCTGCCTTGGCGTCCGCCTTTGTTCTAACACCTTTCCGCAACTGGGAGAACACTGCCCTCTAGTAGTGTTCGTCTTCGCTGCGTTTGTAGGTTTGGGAAGCCTAAGGGCCTTCCCTGGAACTCAACTCGGTGTAGCCAACAGGCTTCTAGTCTGCCACTGTTCTTAAGGTCTTTCCTCCCCTGGGATCTCACGGGGCCCCCTAACCCAGGAGACGTCACCTGAGGAGCGATGATACGTTTTGGAAGCAAAAGGGGACCTGCGGTGCCCTGCCCTGAGAGTGTCCAACTTGCCTCCAGTGCGGCCTTGTTCTAACTTCTTTCCGCAGCAGGGAACACGCTGCCACATAGGAAACTTCACTTCAGGTCGAGTTTACGTTGTGGAAGCCTAAGGGTCTGGGCCTGCACTTAACTCGCAGTGTGCAACTTGCCTAGGGTGCGCCCCAGGTTCCAACTTCTTTCCACAGCCGGGAGCAAACTGCCCCTTGGGAATCCTCCCTTTGAAGGTCGCGTTCACGTTTTGGAAGCCGCAGCGTCTTTGCGTGCCCTTAACTCGGAGTATCCAACAAGCTTCTAGTACGCCCTTCTTCTCAAGTCTTCCCTTCGCTTGGGAACACACTGCCACTGAGGAGACTTCACCTGAAGCGCGATGACACGCTTTGCAGCCCAAGGGACTGGACGGGCAACTTAACTCAGAAGCTCCAACTGCCTTCGAGTCGGCCTTGGTTCTAAATTCTTTCCTTCCTGCAATGGGAACCCACGGGCGCATAGGCCTCTTGGCCTTCGGAGCGTTTCTACGTGTTGGAAGCAGCAGGGCCTTAGCCTGCACTTTACGTAGAGCTTGCAACTTGGCGTAGAGTCCGCCTTGGTTCTAAGTTCTTGCCTGAGCTGCGAACACGCTGCCGCTTATGAGGCTTCACCTGAAGAGCGAGGCTACCTTTTGGAAGCCTAATGGACTTGGCGTGCACTTCACACAGAGAGTCCAAGTCGGCTTCAGGCTCCCCTTGTTCTCACTTCTTTCCTCACCTGCGAGAGCACGGCCAGAAGGCCGTTGCGTCGTACGCGGCGCTTGGCGTTTTGGACGCAGAGGCGCATTGGCGAGCACTTCATTCAGAGTTTCCAACCTGCCTTGGCGTCCGCCTTTGTTCTAACACCTTTCCGCAACTGGGAGAACACTGCCCTCTAGTAGTGTTCGTCTTCGCTGCGTTTGTAGGTTTGGGAAGCCTAAGGGCCTTCCCTGGAACTCAACTCGGTGTAGCCAACAGGCTTCTAGTCCGCTCCTGTTCTAAGGTCTTTCCTCCCCTGGGATCTCACGGCCTCCCCCCCAGGAGACGTCACCTGAGGAGCGATGATACGTTTTGGAAGCAAAAGGGGACCTGGGGTGCCCTGCCCTGAGAGTGTCCAACTTGCCTCCAGTGCGGCCTTGTTCTAACTCCTTTCCGCAGCAGGGAACACGCTGCCACATAGGAAACTTCACTTCAGGTCGAGTTTACGTTGTGGAAGCCTAAGGGTCTGGGCCTGCACTTAACTCGCAGTGTGCAACTTGCCTAGGGTGCGCCCCAGGTTCCAACTTCTTTCCACAGCCGGGAGCAAACTGCCCCTTGGGAATCCTCCCTTTGAAGGTCGCGTTCACGTTTTGGAAGCCGCAGCGTCTTTGCGTGCCCTTAACTCGGAGTATCCAACAAGCTTCTAGTACGCCCTTCTTCTCAAGTCTTCCCTTCGCTTGGGAACACACTGCCACTGAGGAGACTTCACCTGAAGCGCGATGACACGCTTTGCAGCCCAAGGGACTGGACGGGCAACTTAACTCAGAAGCTCCAACTGCCTTCTAGTCGGCCTTGGTTCTAAGTTCTTTCCTTCCTGCAATGGGAACACACGGCCGCATAGGCCTCTTGGCCTTCGGAGCGTTTCTACGTGTTGGAAGCAGCAGGGCCTTAGCCTGCACTTTACGTAGAGCTTGCAACTTGGCGTAGAGTCCGCCTTGGTTCTAAGTTCTTGCCTGAGCTGCGAACACGCTGCCGCTTATGAGGCTTCACCTGAGGAGCGAGGCTACCTTTTGGAAGCCTAATGGACTTGGCGTGCACTTCACACAGAGAGTCCAAGTCGGCTTCAGGCCGCCCTTGTTCTCACTTCTATCCTCACCTGCGAGAACCCGGCCAGAAGGCGGTTGCGTCGTACGCGGCGCTTGGCGTTTTGGACGCAGAGGCGCATTGGCGAGCACTTCACGCAGAGTCTCCAACCTGCCTTGGCGTCCGCCTTTGTTCTAACACCTTTCCGCAACTGGGAGAACACTGCCCTCTAGTAGTGTTCGTCTTCGCTGCGTTTGTAGGTTTGGGAAGCCTAAGGGCCTTCCCTGGAACTCAACTCGGTGTAGCCAACAGGCTTCTAGTCTGCCACTGTTCTTAAGGTCTTTCCTCCCCTGGGATCTCACGGGGCCCCCTAACCCAGGAGACGTCACCTGAGGAGCGATGATACGTTTTGGAAGCAAAAGGGGACCTGCGGTGCCCTGCCCTGAGAGTGTCCAACTTGCCTCCAGTGCGGCCTTGTTCTAACTTCTTTCCGCAGCAGGGAACACGCTGCCACATAGGAAACTTCACTTCAGGTCGAGTTTACGTTGTGGAAGCCTAAGGGTCTGGGCCTGCACTTAACTCGCAGTGTGCAACTTGCCTAGGGTGCGCCCCAGGTTCCAACTTCTTTCCACAGCCGGGAGCAAACTGCCCCTTGGGAATCCTCCCTTTGAAGGTCGCGTTCACGTTTTGGAAGCCGCAGCGTCTTTGCGTGCCCTTAACTCGGAGTATCCAACAAGCTTCTAGTACGCCCTTCTTCTCAAGTCTTCCCTTCGCTTGGGAACACACTGCCACTGAGGAGACGTCACCTGAAGCGCGATGACACGCTTTGCAGCCCAAGGGACTGGACGGGCAACTTAACTCAGAAGCTCCAACTGCCTTCGAGTCGGCCTTGGTTCTAAATTCTTTCCTTCCTGCAATGGGAACCCACGGGCGCATAGGCCTCTTGGCCTTCGGAGCGTTTCTACGTGTTGGAAGCAGCAGGGCCTTAGCCTGCACTTTACGTAGAGCTTGCAACTTGGCGTAGAGTCCGCCTTGGTTCTAAGTTCTTGCCTGAGCTGCGAACACGCTGCCGCTTATGAGGCTTCACCTGAAGAGCGAGGCTACCTTTTGGAAGCCTAATGGACTTGGCGTGCACTTCACACAGAGAGTCCAAGTCGGCTTCAGGCTCCCCTTGTTCTCACTTCTTTCCTCACCTGCGAGAGCACGGCCAGAAGGCCGTTGCGTCGTATGCGGCGCTTGGCGTTTTGGACGCAGAGGCGCATTGGCGAGCACTTCATTCAGAGTTTCCAACCTGCCTTGGCGTCCGCCTTTGTTCTAACACCTTTCCGCAACTGGGAGAACACTGCCCTCTAGTAGTGTTCGTCTTCGCTGCGTTTGTAGGTTTGGGAAGCCTAAGGGCCTTCCCTGGAACTCAACTCGGTGTAGCCAACAGGCTTCTAGTCCGCTCCTGTTCTAAGGTCTTTCCTCCCCTGGGATCTCACGGCCTCCCCCCCAGGAGACGTCACCTGAGGAGCGATGATACGTTTTGGAAGCAAAAGGGGACCTGGGGTGCCCTGCCCTGAGAGTGTCCAACTTGCCTCCAGTGCGGCCTTGTTCTAACTCCTTTCCGCAGCAGGGAACACGCTGCCACATAGGAAACTTCACTTCAGGTCGAGTTTACGTTGTGGAAGCCTAAGGGTCTGGGCCTGCACTTAACTCGCAGTGTGCAACTTGCCTAGGGTGCGCCCCAGGTTCCAACTTCTTTCCACAGCCGGGAGCAAACTGCCCCTTGGGAATCCTCCCTTTGAAGGTCGCGTTCACGTTTTGGAAGCCGCAGCGTCTTTGCGTGCCCTTAACTCGGAGTATCCAACAAGCTTCTAGTACGCCCTTCTTCTCAAGTCTTCCCTTCGCTTGGGAACACACTGCCACTGAGGAGACTTCACCTGAAGCGCGATGACACGCTTTGCAGCCCAAGGGACTGGACGGGCAACTTAACTCAGAAGCTCCAACTGCCTTCTAGTCGGCCTTGGTTCTAAGTTCTTTCCTTCCTGCAATGGGAACACACGGCCGCATAGGCCTCTTGGCCTTCGGAGCGTTTCTACGTGTTGGAAGCAGCAGGGCCTTAGCCTGCACTTTACGTAGAGCTTGCAACTTGGCGTAGAGTCCGCCTTGGTTCTAAGTTCTTGCCTGAGCTGCGAACACGCTGCCGCTTATGAGGCTTCACCTGAGGAGCGAGGCTACCTTTTGGAAGCCTAATGGACTTGGCGTGCACTTCACACAGAGAGTCCAAGTCGGCTTCAGGCCGCCCTTGTTCTCACTTCTATCCTCACCTGCGAGAACCCGGCCAGAAGGCGGTTGCGTCGTACGCGGCGCTTGGCGTTTTGGACGCAGAGGCGCATTGGCGAGCACTTCACGCAGAGTCTCCAACCTGCCTTGGCGTCCGCCTTTGTTCTAACACCTTTCCGCAACTGGGAGAACACTGCCCTCTAGTAGTGTTCGTCTTCGCTGCGTTTGTAGGTTTGGGAAGCCTAAGGGCCTTCCCTGGAACTCAACTCGGTGTAGCCAACAGGCTTCTAGTCTGCCACTGTTCTTAAGGTCTTTCCTCCCCTGGGATCTCACGGGGCCCCCTAACCCAGGAGACGTCACCTGAGGAGCGATGATACGTTTTGGAAGCAAAAGGGGACCTGCGGTGCCCTGCCCTGAGAGTGTCCAACTTGCCTCCAGTGCGGCCTTGTTCTAACTTCTTTCCGCAGCAGGGAACACGCTGCCACATAGGAAACTTCACTTCAGGTCGAGTTTACGTTGTGGAAGCCTAAGGGTCTGGGCCTGCACTTAACTCGCAGTGTGCAACTTGCCTAGGGTGCGCCCCAGGTTCCAACTTCTTTCCACAGCCGGGAGCAAACTGCCCCTTGGGAATCCTCCCTTTGAAGGTCGCGTTCACGTTTTGGAAGCCGCAGCGTCTTTGCGTGCCCTTAACTCGGATTATCCAACAAGCTTCTAGTACGCCCTTCTTCTCAAGTCTTCCCTTCGCTTGGGAACACACTGCCACTGAGGAGACGTCACCTGAAGCGCGATGACACGCTTTGCAGCCCAAGGGACTGGACGGGCAACTTAACTCAGAAGCTCCAACTGCCTTCGAGTCGGCCTTGGTTCTAAATTCTTTCCTTCCTGCAATGGGAACCCACGGGCGCATAGGCCTCTTGGCCTTCGGAGCGTTTCTACGTGTTGGAAGCAGCAGGGCCTTAGCCTGCACTTTACGTAGAGCTTGCAACTTGGCGTAGAGTCCGCCTTGGTTCTAAGTTCTTGCCTGAGCTGCGAACACGCTGCCGCTTATGAGGCTTCACCTGAAGAGCGAGGCTACCTTTTGGAAGCCTAATGGACTTGGCGTGCACTTCACACAGAGAGTCCAAGACGGCTTCAGGCTCCCCTTGTTCTCACTTCTTTCCTCACCTGCGAGAGCACGGCCAGAAGGCGGTTGCGTCGTACGCGGCGCTTGGCGTTTTGGACGCAGAGGCGCATTGGCGAGCACTTCATTCAGAGTTTCCAACCTGCCTTGGCGTCCGCCTTTGTTCTAACACCTTTCCGCAACTGGGAGAACACTGCCCTCTAGTAGTGTTCGTCTTCGCTGCGTTTGTAGGTTTGGGAAGCCTAAGGGCCTTCCCTGGAACTCAACTCGGTGTAGCCAACAGGCTTCTAGTCCGCTCCTGTTCTAAGGTCTTTCCTCCCCTGGGATCTCACGGCCTCCCCCCCAGGAGACGTCACCTGAGGAGCGATGATACGTTTTGGAAGCAAAAGGGGACCTGGGGTGCCCTGCCCTGAGAGTGTCCAACTTGCCTCCAGTGCGGCCTTGTTCTAACTCCTTTCCGCAGCAGGGAACACGCTGCCACATAGGAAACTTCACTTCAGGTCGAGTTTACGTTGTGGAAGCCTAAGGGTCTGGGCCTGCACTTAACTCGCAGTGTGCAACTTGCCTAGGGTGCGCCCCAGGTTCCAACTTCTTTCCACAGCCGGGAGCAAACTGCCCCTTGGGAATCCTCCCTTTGAAGGTCGCGTTCACGTTTTGGAAGCCGCAGCGTCTTTGCGTGCCCTTAACTCGGAGTATCCAACAAGCTTCTAGTACGCCCTTCTTCTCAAGTCTTCCCTTCGCTTGGGAACACACTGCCACTGAGGAGACTTCACCTGAAGCGCGATGACACGCTTTGCAGCCCAAGGGACTGGACGGGCAACTTCACTCAGAAGCTCCAACTGCCTTCTAGTCGGCCTTGGTTCTAAGTTCTTTCCTTCCTGCAATGGGAACACACGGCCGCATAGGCCTCTTGGCCTTCGGAGCGTTTCTACGTGTTGGAAGCAGCAGGGCCTTAGCCTGCACTTTACGTAGAGCTTGCAACTTGGCGTAGAGTCCGCCTTGGTTCTAAGTTCTTGCCTGAGCTGCGAACACGCTGCCGCTTATGAGGCTTCACCTGAGGAGCGAGGCTACCTTTTGGAAGCCTAATGGACTTGGCGTGCACTTCACACAGAGAGTCCAAGTCGGCTTCAGGCCGCCCTTGTTCTCACTTCTATCCTCACCTGCGAGAACCCGGCCAGAAGGCGGTTGCGTCGTACGCGGCGCTTGGCGTTTTGGACGCAGAGGCGCATTGGCGAGCACTTCACGCAGAGTCTCCAACCTGCCTTGGCGTCCGCCTTTGTTCTAACACCTTTCCGCAACTGGGAGAACACTGCCCTCTAGTAGTGTTCGTCTTCGCTGCGTTTGTAGGTTTGGGAAGCCTAAGGGCCTTCCCTGGAACTCAACTCGGTGTAGCCAACAGGCTTCTAGTCTGCCACTGTTCTTAAGGTCTTTCCTCCCCTGGGATCTCACGGGGCCCCCTAACCCAGGAGACGTCACCTGAGGAGCGATGATACGTTTTGGAAGCAAAAGGGGACCTGCGGTGCCCTGCCCTGAGAGTGTCCAACTTGCCTCCAGTGCGGCCTTGTTCTAACTTCTTTCCGCAGCAGGGAACACGCTGCCACATAGGAAACTTCACTTCAGGTCGAGTTTACGTTGTGGAAGCCTAAGGGTCTGGGCCTGCACTTAACTCGCAGTGTGCAACTTGCCTAGGGTGCGCCCCAGGTTCCAACTTCTTTCCACAGCCGGGAGCAAACTGCCCCTTGGGAATCCTCCCTTTGAAGGTCGCGTTCACGTTTTGGAAGCCGCAGCGTCTTTGCGTGCCCTTAACTCGGAGTATCCAACAAGCTTCTAGTACGCCCTTCTTCTCAAGTCTTCCCTTCGCTTGGGAACACACTGCCACTGAGGTGACTTCACCTGAAGCGCGATGACACGCTTTGCAGCCCAAGGGACTGGACGGGCAACTTCACTCAGAAGCTCCAACTGCCTTCTAGTCGGCCTTGGTTCTAAGTTCTTTCCTTCCTGCAATGGGAACCCACGGGCGCATAGGCCTCTTGGCCTTCGGAGCGTTTCTACGTGTTGGAAGCAGCAGGGCCTTAGCCTGCACTTTACGTAGAGCTTGCAACTTGGCGTAGAGTCCGCCTTGGTTCTAAGTTCTTGCCTGAGCTGAGAACACGCTGCCGCTTATGAGGCTTCACCTGAAGAGCGAGGCTACCTTTTGGAAGCCTAATGGACTTGGCGTGCACCTCACACAGAGAGTCCAAGTCGGCTTCAGGCCGCCTTTGTTCTCACTTCTTTCCTCACCTGCGAGAACACGGCCAGAAGGCGGTTGCGTCGTACGCGGCGCTTGGCGTTTTGGACGCAGAGGCGCATTGGCGAGCACTTCACTCAGAGTCTCCAACCTGCCTTGGCATCCGCCTTTGTTCTAACACCTTTCCGCAACTGGGAGAACACTGCCCTCTAGTAGTGTTCGTCTTCGCTGCGATTGTAGGTTTGGGAAGCCTAAGGGCCTTCCCTGGAACTCAACTCGGTGTAGCCAACAGGCTTCTAGTCCGTCCCAGTTCTAAGGTCTTTCCTCCCCTGGGATCTCACGGGCATCCCCTCCCCCAGGAGACGTCACCTGAGGAGCGATGATACGTTTTGGATGCAAAAGGGGACCTGGGGTGCCCTGTCCTGAGAGTGTCCAACTTGCCTCCAGTGCGGCCTTGTTCTAACTTCTTTCCGCAGCAGGGAACACGCTGCCACATAGGAAACTTGACTTCAGGTCGAGTTTACGTTGTGGAAGCCTAAGGGTCTGGGCCTGCACTTAACTCGCAGTGTGCAACTTGCCTAGGGTGCGCCCCAGGTTCCAACTTCTTTCCACAGCCGGGAGCAAACTGCCCCTTGGGAATCCTCCCTTTGAAGGTCGCGTTCACGTTTTGGAAGCCGCAGCGTCTTTGCGTGCCCTTAACTCGGAGTATCCAACAAGCTTCTAGTACGCCCTTCTTCTCAAGTCTTCCCTTCGCTTGGGAACACACTGCCACTGAGGAGACTTCACCTGAAGCGCGATGACACGCTTTGCAGCCAAGGGACTGGACGGGCAACTTAACTCTGAAGCTCCAACTGCCTTCTAGTCGGCCTTGGTTCTAAGTTCTTTCCTTCCTGCAATGGGAACACACGGCCGCATAGGCCTCTTGGCCTTCGGAGCGTTTCTACGTGTTGGAAGCAGCAGGGCCTTAGCCTGCACTTTACGTAGAGCTTGCAACTTGGCGTAGAGTCCGCCTTGGTTCTAAGTTCTTGCCTGAGCTGCGAACACGCTGCCGCTTATGAGGCTTCACCTGAAGAGCGAGGCTACCTTTTGGAAGCCTAATGGACTTGGCGTGCACTTCACACAGAGAGTCCAAGTCGGCTTCAGGCTCCCCTTGTTCTCACTTCTTTCCTCACCTGCGAGAGCACGGCCAGAAGGCCGTTGCGTCGTACGCGGCGCTTGGCGTTTTGGACGCAGAGGCGCATTGGCGAGCACTTCATTCAGAGTTTCCAACCTGCCTTGGCGTCCGCCTTTGTTCTAACCCCTTTCCGCAACTGGAAGAACACTGCCCTCTAGTAGTGTTCGTCTTCGCTGCGTTTGTAGGTTTGGGAAGCCTAAGGGCCTTCCCTGGAACTCAACTCGGTGTAGCCAACAGGCTTCTAGTCCGCCCCTGTTCTAAGGTCTTTCGTCCCCTGGGATCTCACGCCACCCCCCCCCGCAGGAGGCGTCACCTTAGGAGCGATGATACGTTTTGGAAGCAAAAGGGGACCTGGGGTGGCCTGCCCTGAGAGTGTCCAACTTGCCTCCAGTGCGGCCTTGCTCTAACTTCTTTCCGCAGCAGGGAACACGCTGCCACATAGGAAACTTCACTTCAGGTCGAGTTTACGTTGTGGAAGCCTAAGGGTCTGGGCCTGCACTTAACTCGCAGTGTGCAACATGCCTTGGGTGCGCCCCAGGTTCCAACTTCTTTCCACAGCCGGGAGCAAACTGCCCCTTGGGAATTCTCCCTTTGAAGGTCGCGTTCACGTTTTGGAAGCCGCAGCGTCTTTGCGTGCCCTTAACTCGGAGTATCCAACAAGCTTCTAGTACGCCCTTCTTCTCAAGTCTTCCCTTCGCTTGGGAACACACTGCCACTGAGGAGACTTCACCTGAAGCGCGATGACACGCTTTGCAGCCCAAGGGACTGGACGGGCATCTTAACTCAGAAGCTCCAACTGCTTTCTAATCGGCCTTGGTTCTAAGTTCTTTCCTTCCTGCAATGGGAACACACGGCCGCATAGGCCTCTTGGCCTTCGGAGCGTTTCTACGTGTTGGAAGCAGCAGGGCCTTAGCCTGCACTTTACGTGGAGCTTGCAAATTGGCGTAGAGTCCGCCTTGGTTCTAAGTTCTTGCCTGAGCTGTGAACACGCTGCCGCTTATGAGGCTTCACCTGAAGAGCGAGGCTACCTTTTGGAAGCCTAATGGACTTGGCGTGCACTTCACACAGAGAGTCCAAGTCGGCTTCAGGCCGCCCTTGTTCTCACTTCTTTCCTCACCTGCGAGAACACGGCCAGAAGGCGGTTGCGTCGTACGCGGCGCTTGGCGTTTTGGACGCAGAGGCGCATTGGCGAGCACTTCACTCAGAGTCTCCAACCTGCCTTGGCGTCCGCCTTTGTTCTAACACCTTTCCGCAACTGGGAGAACACTGCCCTCTAGTAGTGTTCGTCTTCGCTGCGTTTGTAGGTTTGGGAAGCCTAAGGGCCTTCCCTGGAACTCAACTCGGTGTAGCCAACAGGCTTCTAGTCCGCCCCTGTTCTAAGGTCTTTCCTCCCCTGGGATCTCACGCCCCCCCCCCCCCCCGAGGAGACGTCACCTGAGGAGCGATGATACGTTTTGGAAGCAAAAGGGGACCTGGGGTGCCCTGCCCTGAGAGTGTCCAACTTGCCTCCAGTGCGGCCTTGTTCTAACTTCTTTCCGCAGCAGGGAACACGCTGCCACATAGGAAACTTCACTTCAGGTCGAGTTTACGTTGTGGAAGCCTAAGGGTCTGGGCCTGCACTTAACTCGCAGTGTGCAACTTGCCTAGGGTGCGCCCCCGGTTCCAACTTCTTTCCACAGCCGGGAGCAAACTGCCCCTTGGGAATCCTCCCTTTGAAGGTCGCGTTCACGTTTTGGAAGCCGCAGCGTCTTTGCGTGCCCTTAACTCGGAGTATCCAACAAGCTTCTAGTACGCCCTTCTTCTCAAGTCTTCCCTTCGCTTGGGAACACACTGCCACTGAGGAGACGTCACCTGAAGCGCGATGACACGCTTTGCAGCCCAAGGGACTGGACGGGCAACTTAACTCAGAAGCTCCAACTGCCTTCGAGTCGGCCTTGGTTCTAAATTCTTTCCTTCCTGCAATGGGAACCCACGGGCGCATAGGCCTCTTGGCCTTCGGAGCGTTTCTACGTGTTGGAAGCAGCAGGGCCTTAGCCTGCACTTTACGTAGAGCTTGCAACTTGGCGTAGAGTCCGCCTTGGTTCTAAGTTCTTGCCTGAGCTGCGAACACGCTGCCGCTTAAGAGGCTTCACCTGAAGAGCGAGGCTACCTTTTGGAAGCCTAATGGACTTGGCGTGCACTTCACACAGAGAGTCCAAGTCGGCTTCAGGCCGCCCTTGTTCTCACTTCTTTCCTCACCTGCGAGAACGCGGCCAGAAGGCGGTTGCGTAGTACGCGGCGCTTGGCGTTTTGGACGCAGAGGCGCATTGGCGAGCACTTCATTCAGAGTTTCCAACCTGCCTTGGCGTCCGCCTTTGTTCTAACACCTTTCCGCAACTGGGAGAACACTGCCCTCTAGTAGTGTTCGTCTTCGCTGCGTTTGTAGGTTTGGGAAGCCTAAGGGCCTTCCCTGGAACTCAACTCGGTGTAGCCAACAGGCTTCTAGTCCGCTCCTGTTCTAAGGTCTTTCCTCCCCTGGGATCTCACGGCCTCCCCCCCAGGAGACGTCACCTGAGGAGCGATGATACGTTTTGGAAGCAAAAGGGGACCTGGGGTGCCCTGCCCTGAGAGTGTCCAACTTGCCTCCAGTGCGGCCTTGTTCTAACTTCTTTCCGCAGCAGGGAACACGCTGCCACATAGGAAACTTCACTTCAGGTCGAGTTTACGTTGTGGAAGCCTAAGGGTCTGGGCCTGCACTTAACTCGCAGTGTGCAACTTGCCTAGGGTGCGCCCCAGGTTCCAACTTCTTTCCACAGCCGGGAGCAAACTGCCCCTTGGGAATCCTCCCTTTGAAGGTTGCGTTCACGTTTTGGAAGCCGCAGCGTCTTTGCGTGCCCTTAACTCGGAGTATCCAACAAGCTTCTAGTACGCCCTTCTTCTCAAGTCTTCCCTTCGCTTGGGAACACACTGCCACTGAGGAGACTTCACCTGAAGCGCGATGACACGCTTTGCAGCCCAAGGGACTGGACGGGCAACTTAACTCAGAAGCTCCAACTGCCTTCTAGTCGGCCTTGGTTCTAAGTTCTTTCCTTCCTGCAATGGGAACACACGGCCGCATAGGCCTCTTGGCCTTCGGAGCGTTTCTACGTGTTGGAAGCAGCAGGGCCTTAGCCTGCACTTTACGTAGAGCTTGCAACTTGGCGTAGAGTCCGCCTTGGTTCTAAGTTCTTGCCTGAGCTGCGAACACGCTGCCGCTTATGAGGCTTCACCTGAGGAGCGAGGCTACCTTTTGGAAGCCTAATGGACTTGGCGTGCACTTCACACAGAGAGTCCAAGTCGGCTTCAGGCCGCCCTTGTTCTCACTTCTATCCTCACCTGCGAGAACCCGGCCAGAAGGCGGTTGCGTCGTACGCGGCGCTTGGCGTTTTGGACGCAGAGGCGCATTGGCGAGCACTTCACGCAGAGTCTCCAACCTGCCTTGGCGTCCGCCTTTGTTCTAACACCTTTCCGCAACTGGGAGAACACTGCCCTCTAGTAGTGTTCGTCTTCGCTGCGTTTGTAGGTTTGGGAAGCCTAAGGGCCTTCCCTGGAACTCAACTCGGTGTAGCCAACAGGCTTCTAGTCTGCCACTGTTCTTAAGGTCTTTCCTCCCCTGGGATCTCACGGGGCCCCCTAACCCAGGAGACGTCACCTGAGGAGCGATGATACGTTTTGGAAGCAAAAGGGGACCTGCGGTGCCCTGCCCTGAGAGTGTCCAACTTGCCTCCAGTGCGGCCTTGTTCTAACTTCTTTCCGCAGCAGGGAACACGCTGCCACATAGGAAACTTCACTTCAGGTCGAGTTTACGTTGTGGAAGCCTAAGGGTCTGGGCCTGCACTTAACTCGCAGTGTGCAACTTGCCTAGGGTGCGCCCCAGGTTCCAACTTCTTTCCACAGCCGGGAGCAAACTGCCCCTTGGGAATCCTCCCTTTGAAGGTCGCGTTCACGTTTTGGAAGCCGCAGCGTCTTTGCGTGCCCTTAACTCGGAGTATCCAACAAGCTTCTAGTACGCCCTTCTTCTCAAGTCTTCCCTTCGCTTGGGAACACACTGCCACTGAGGAGACTTCACCTGAAGCGCGATGACACGCTTTGCAGCCCAAGGGACTGGACGGGCAACTTAACTCAGAAGCTCCAACTGCCTTCGAGTCGGCCTTGGTTCTAAATTCTTTCCTTCCTGCAATGGGAACCCACGGGCGCATAGGCCTCTTGGCCTTCGGAGCGTTTCTACGTGTTGGAAGCAGCAGGGCCTTAGCCTGCACTTTACGTAGAGCTTGCAACTTGGCGTAGAGTCCGCCTTGGTTCTAAGTTCTTGCCTGAGCTGCGAACACGCTGCCGCTTATGAGGCTTCACCTGAAGAGCGAGGCTACCTTTTGGAAGCCTAATGGACTTGGCGTGCACTTCACACAGAGAGTCCAAGTCGGCTTCAGGCTCCCCTTGTTCTCACTTCTTTCCTCACCTGCGAGAGCACGGCCAGAAGGCCGTTGCGTCGTACGCGGCGCTTGGCGTTTTGGACGCAGAGGCGCATTGGCGAGCACTTCATTCAGAGTTTCCAACCTGCCTTGGCGTCCGCCTTTGTTCTAACACCTTTCCGCAACTGGGAGAACACTGCCCTCTAGTAGTGTTCGTCTTCGCTGCGTTTGTAGGTTTGGGAAGCCTAAGGGCCTTCCCTGGAACTCAACTCGGTGTAGCCAACAGGCTTCTAGTCCGCTCCTGTTCTAAGGTCTTTCCTCCCCTGGGATCTCACGGCCTCCCCCCCAGGAGACGTCACCTGAGGAGCGATGATACGTTTTGGAAGCAAAAGGGGACCTGGGGTGCCCTGCCCTGAGAGTGTCCAACTTGCCTCCAGTGCGGCCTTGTTCTAACTCCTTTCCGCAGCAGGGAACACGCTGCCACATAGGAAACTTCACTTCAGGTCGAGTTTACGTTGTGGAAGCCTAAGGGTCTGGGCCTGCACTTAACTCGCAGTGTGCAACTTGCCTAGGGTGCGCCCCAGGTTCCAACTTCTTTCCACAGCCGGGAGCAAACTGCCCCTTGGGAATCCTCCCTTTGAAGGTCGCGTTCACGTTTTGGAAGCCGCAGCGTCTTTGCGTGCCCTTAACTCGGAGTATCCAACAAGCTTCTAGTACGCCCTTCTTCTCAAGTCTTCCCTTCGCTTGGGAACACACTGCCACTGAGGAGACTTCACCTGAAGCGCGATGACACGCTTTGCAGCCCAAGGGACTGGACGGGCAACTTAACTCAGAAGCTCCAACTGCCTTCTAGTCGGCCTTGGTTCTAAGTTCTTTCCTTCCTGCAATGGGAACACACGGCCGCATAGGCCTCTTGGCCTTCGGAGCGTTTCTACGTGTTGGAAGCAGCAGGGCCTTAGCCTGCACTTTACGTAGAGCTTGCAACTTGGCGTAGAGTCCGCCTTGGTTCTAAGTTCTTGCCTGAGCTGCGAACACGCTGCCGCTTATGAGGCTTCACCTGAGGAGCGAGGCTACCTTTTGGAAGCCTAATGGACTTGGCGTGCACTTCACACAGAGAGTCCAAGTCGGCTTCAGGCCGCCCTTGTTCTCACTTCTATCCTCACCTGCGAGAACCCGGCCAGAAGGCGGTTGCGTCGTACGCGGCGCTTGGCGTTTTGGACGCAGAGGCGCATTGGCGAGCACTTCACGCAGAGTCTCCAACCTGCCTTGGCGTCCGCCTTTGTTCTAACACCTTTCCGCAACTGGGAGAACACTGCCCTCTAGTAGTGTTCGTCTTCGCTGCGTTTGTAGGTTTGGGAAGCCTAAGGGCCTTCCCTGGAACTCAACTCGGTGTAGCCAACAGGCTTCTAGTCTGCCACTGTTCTTAAGGTCTTTCCTCCCCTGGGATCTCACGGGGCCCCCTAACCCAGGAGACGTCACCTGAGGAGCGATGATACGTTTTGGAAGCAAAAGGGGACCTGCGGTGCCCTGCCCTGAGAGTGTCCAACTTGCCTCCAGTGCGGCCTTGTTCTAACTTCTTTCCGCAGCAGGGAACACGCTGCCACATAGGAAACTTCACTTCAGGTCGAGTTTACGTTGTGGAAGCCTAAGGGTCTGGGCCTGCACTTAACTCGCAGTGTGCAACTTGCCTAGGGTGCGCCCCAGGTTCCAACTTCTTTCCACAGCCGGGAGCAAACTGCCCCTTGGGAATCCTCCCTTTGAAGGTCGCGTTCACGTTTTGGAAGCCGCAGCGTCTTTGCGTGCCCTTAACTCGGAGTATCCAACAAGCTTCTAGTACGCCCTTCTTCTCAAGTCTTCCCTTCGCTTGGGAACACACTGCCACTGAGGAGACGTCACCTGAAGCGCGATGACACGCTTTGCAGCCCAAGGGACTGGACGGGCAACTTAACTCAGAAGCTCCAACTGCCTTCGAGTCGGCCTTGGTTCTAAATTCTTTCCTTCCTGCAATGGGAACCCACGGGCGCATAGGCCTCTTGGCCTTCGGAGCGTTTCTACGTGTTGGAAGCAGCAGGGCCTTAGCCTGCACTTTACGTAGAGCTTGCAACTTGGCGTAGAGTCCGCCTTGGTTCTAAGTTCTTGCCTGAGCTGCGAACACGCTGCCGCTTATGAGGCTTCACCTGAAGAGCGAGGCTACCTTTTGGAAGCCTAATGGACTTGGCGTGCACTTCACACAGAGAGTCCAAGTCGGCTTCAGGCTCCCCTTGTTCTCACTTCTTTCCTCACCTGCGAGAGCACGGCCAGAAGGCCGTTGCGTCGTATGCGGCGCTTGGCGTTTTGGACGCAGAGGCGCATTGGCGAGCACTTCATTCAGAGTTTCCAACCTGCCTTGGCGTCCGCCTTTGTTCTAACACCTTTCCGCAACTGGGAGAACACTGCCCTCTAGTAGTGTTCGTCTTCGCTGCGTTTGTAGGTTTGGGAAGCCTAAGGGCCTTCCCTGGAACTCAACTCGGTGTAGCCAACAGGCTTCTAGTCCGCTCCTGTTCTAAGGTCTTTCCTCCCCTGGGATCTCACGGCCTCCCCCCCAGGAGACGTCACCTGAGGAGCGATGATACGTTTTGGAAGCAAAAGGGGACCTGGGGTGCCCTGCCCTGAGAGTGTCCAACTTGCCTCCAGTGCGGCCTTGTTCTAACTCCTTTCCGCAGCAGGGAACACGCTGCCACATAGGAAACTTCACTTCAGGTCGAGTTTACGTTGTGGAAGCCTAAGGGTCTGGGCCTGCACTTAACTCGCAGTGTGCAACTTGCCTAGGGTGCGCCCCAGGTTCCAACTTCTTTCCACAGCCGGGAGCAAACTGCCCCTTGGGAATCCTCCCTTTGAAGGTCGCGTTCACGTTTTGGAAGCCGCAGCGTCTTTGCGTGCCCTTAACTCGGAGTATCCAACAAGCTTCTAGTACGCCCTTCTTCTCAAGTCTTCCCTTCGCTTGGGAACACACTGCCACTGAGGAGACTTCACCTGAAGCGCGATGACACGCTTTGCAGCCCAAGGGACTGGACGGGCAACTTAACTCAGAAGCTCCAACTGCCTTCTAGTCGGCCTTGGTTCTAAGTTCTTTCCTTCCTGCAATGGGAACACACGGCCGCATAGGCCTCTTGGCCTTCGGAGCGTTTCTACGTGTTGGAAGCAGCAGGGCCTTAGCCTGCACTTTACGTAGAGCTTGCAACTTGGCGTAGAGTCCGCCTTGGTTCTAAGTTCTTGCCTGAGCTGCGAACACGCTGCCGATTATGAGGCTTCACCTGAGGAGCGAGGCTACCTTTTGGAAGCCTAATGGACTTGGCGTGCACTTCACACAGAGAGTCCAAGTCGGCTTCAGGCCGCCCTTGTTCTCACTTCTATCCTCACCTGCGAGAACCCGGCCAGAAGGCGGTTGCGTCGTACGCGGCGCTTGGCGTTTTGGACGCAGAGGCGCATTGGCGAGCACTTCACGCAGAGTCTCCAACCTGCCTTGGCGTCCGCCTTTGTTCTAACACCTTTCCGCAACTGGGAGAACACTGCCCTCTAGTAGTGTTCGTCTTCGCTGCGTTTGTAGGTTTGGGAAGCCTAAGGGCCTTCCCTGGAACTCAACTCGGTGTAGCCAACAGGCTTCTAGTCTGCCACTGTTCTTAAGGTCTTTCCTCCCCTGGGATCTCACGGGGCCCCCTAACCCAGGAGACGTCACCTGAGGAGCGATGATACGTTTTGGAAGCAAAAGGGGACCTGCGGTGCCCTGCCCTGAGAGTGTCCAACTTGCCTCCAGTGCGGCCTTGTTCTAACTTCTTTCCGCAGCAGGGAACACGCTGCCACATAGGAAACTTCACTTCAGGTCGAGTTTACGTTGTGGAAGCCTAAGGGTCTGGGCCTGCACTTAACTCGCAGTGTGCAACTTGCCTAGGGTGCGCCCCAGGTTCCAACTTCTTTCCACAGCCGGGAGCAAACTGCCCCTTGGGAATCCTCCCTTTGAAGGTCGCGTTCACGTTTTGGAAGCCGCAGCGTCTTTGCGTGCCCTTAACTCGGATTATCCAACAAGCTTCTAGTACGCCCTTCTTCTCAAGTCTTCCCTTCGCTTGGGAACACACTGCCACTGAGGAGACGTCACCTGAAGCGCGATGACACGCTTTGCAGCCCAAGGGACTGGACGGGCAACTTAACTCAGAAGCTCCAACTGCCTTCGAGTCGGCCTTGGTTCTAAATTCTTTCCTTCCTGCAATGGGAACCCACGGGCGCATAGGCCTCTTGGCCTTCGGAGCGTTTCTACGTGTTGGAAGCAGCAGGGCCTTAGCCTGCACTTTACGTAGAGCTTGCAACTTGGCGTAGAGTCCGCCTTGGTTCTAAGTTCTTGCCTGAGCTGCGAACACGCTGCCGCTTATGAGGCTTCACCTGAAGAGCGAGGCTACCTTTTGGAAGCCTAATGGACTTGGCGTGCACTTCACACAGAGAGTCCAAGACGGCTTCAGGCTCCCCTTGTTCTCACTTCTTTCCTCACCTGCGAGAGCACGGCCAGAAGGCGGTTGCGTCGTACGCGGCGCTTGGCGTTTTGGACGCAGAGGCGCATTGGCGAGCACTTCATTCAGAGTTTCCAACCTGCCTTGGCGTCCGCCTTTGTTCTAACACCTTTCCGCAACTGGGAGAACACTGCCCTCTAGTAGTGTTCGTCTTCGCTGCGTTTGTAGGTTTGGGAAGCCTAAGGGCCTTCCCTGGAACTCAACTCGGTGTAGCCAACAGGCTTCTAGTCCGCTCCTGTTCTAAGGTCTTTCCTCCCCTGGGATCTCACGGCCTCCCCCCCAGGAGACGTCACCTGAGGAGCGATGATACGTTTTGGAAGCAAAAGGGGACCTGGGGTGCCCTGCCCTGAGAGTGTCCAACTTGCCTCCAGTGCGGCCTTGTTCTAACTCCTTTCCGCAGCAGGGAACACGCTGCCACATAGGAAACTTCACTTCAGGTCGAGTTTACGTTGTGGAAGCCTAAGGGTCTGGGCCTGCACTTAACTCGCAGTGTGCAACTTGCCTAGGGTGCGCCCCAGGTTCCAACTTCTTTCCACAGCCGGGAGCAAACTGCCCCTTGGGAATCCTCCCTTTGAAGGTCGCGTTCACGTTTTGGAAGCCGCAGCGTCTTTGCGTGCCCTTAACTCGGAGTATCCAACAAGCTTCTAGTACGCCCTTCTTCTCAAGTCTTCCCTTCGCTTGGGAACACACTGCCACTGAGGAGACTTCACCTGAAGCGCGATGACACGCTTTGCAGCCCAAGGGACTGGACGGGCAACTTCACTCAGAAGCTCCAACTGCCTTCTAGTCGGCCTTGGTTCTAAGTTCTTTCCTTCCTGCAATGGGAACACACGGCCGCATAGGCCTCTTGGCCTTCGGAGCGTTTCTACGTGTTGGAAGCAGCAGGGCCTTAGCCTGCACTTTACGTAGAGCTTGCAACTTGGCGTAGAGTCCGCCTTGGTTCTAAGTTCTTGCCTGAGCTGCGAACACGCTGCCGCTTATGAGGCTTCACCTGAGGAGCGAGGCTACCTTTTGGAAGCCTAATGGACTTGGCGTGCACTTCACACAGAGAGTCCAAGTCGGCTTCAGGCCGCCCTTGTTCTCACTTCTATCCTCACCTGCGAGAACCCGGCCAGAAGGCGGTTGCGTCGTACGCGGCGCTTGGCGTTTTGGACGCAGAGGCGCATTGGCGAGCACTTCACGCAGAGTCTCCAACCTGCCTTGGCGTCCGCCTTTGTTCTAACACCTTTCCGCAACTGGGAGAACACTGCCCTCTAGTAGTGTTCGTCTTCGCTGCGTTTGTAGGTTTGGGAAGCCTAAGGGCCTTCCCTGGAACTCAACTCGGTGTAGCCAACAGGCTTCTAGTCTGCCACTGTTCTTAAGGTCTTTCCTCCCCTGGGATCTCACGGGGCCCCCTAACCCAGGAGACGTCACCTGAGGAGCGATGATACGTTTTGGAAGCAAAAGGGGACCTGCGGTGCCCTGCCCTGAGAGTGTCCAACTTGCCTCCAGTGCGGCCTTGTTCTAACTTCTTTCCGCAGCAGGGAACACGCTGCCACATAGGAAACTTCACTTCAGGTCGAGTTTACGTTGTGGAAGCCTAAGGGTCTGGGCCTGCACTTAACTCGCAGTGTGCAACTTGCCTAGGGTGCGCCCCAGGTTCCAACTTCTTTCCACAGCCGGGAGCAAACTGCCCCTTGGGAATCCTCCCTTTGAAGGTCGCGTTCACGTTTTGGAAGCCGCAGCGTCTTTGCGTGCCCTTAACTCGGAGTATCCAACAAGCTTCTAGTACGCCCTTCTTCTCAAGTCTTCCCTTCGCTTGGGAACACACTGCCACTGAGGTGACTTCACCTGAAGCGCGATGACACGCTTTGCAGCCCAAGGGACTGGACGGGCAACTTCACTCAGAAGCTCCAACTGCCTTCTAGTCGGCCTTGGTTCTAAGTTCTTTCCTTCCTGCAATGGGAACCCACGGGCGCATAGGCCTCTTGGCCTTCGGAGCGTTTCTACGTGTTGGAAGCAGCAGGGCCTTAGCCTGCACTTTACGTAGAGCTTGCAACTTGGCGTAGAGTCCGCCTTGGTTCTAAGTTCTTGCCTGAGCTGAGAACACGCTGCCGCTTATGAGGCTTCACCTGAAGAGCGAGGCTACCTTTTGGAAGCCTAATGGACTTGGCGTGCACCTCACACAGAGAGTCCAAGTCGGCTTCAGGCCGCCTTTGTTCTCACTTCTTTCCTCACCTGCGAGAACACGGCCAGAAGGCGGTTGCGTCGTACGCGGCGCTTGGCGTTTTGGACGCAGAGGCGCATTGGCGAGCACTTCACTCAGAGTCTCCAACCTGCCTTGGCATCCGCCTTTGTTCTAACACCTTTCCGCAACTGGGAGAACACTGCCCTCTAGTAGTGTTCGTCTTCGCTGCGATTGTAGGTTTGGGAAGCCTAAGGGCCTTCCCTGGAACTCAACTCGGTGTAGCCAACAGGCTTCTAGTCCGTCCCAGTTCTAAGGTCTTTCCTCCCCTGGGATCTCACGGGCATCCCCTCCCCCAGGAGACGTCACCTGAGGAGCGATGATACGTTTTGGATGCAAAAGGGGACCTGGGGTGCCCTGTCCTGAGAGTGTCCAACTTGCCTCCAGTGCGGCCTTGTTCTAACTTCTTTCCGCAGCAGGGAACACGCTGCCACATAGGAAACTTGACTTCAGGTCGAGTTTACGTTGTGGAAGCCTAAGGGTCTGGGCCTGCACTTAACTCGCAGTGTGCAACTTGCCTAGGGTGCGCCCCAGGTTCCAACTTCTTTCCACAGCCGGGAGCAAACTGCCCCTTGGGAATCCTCCCTTTGAAGGTCGCGTTCACGTTTTGGAAGCCGCAGCGTCTTTGCGTGCCCTTAACTCGGAGTATCCAACAAGCTTCTAGTACGCCCTTCTTCTCAAGTCTTCCCTTCGCTTGGGAACACACTGCCACTGAGGAGACTTCACCTGAAGCGCGATGACACGCTTTGCAGCCAAGGGACTGGACGGGCAACTTAACTCTGAAGCTCCAACTGCCTTCTAGTCGGCCTTGGTTCTAAGTTCTTTCCTTCCTGCAATGGGAACACACGGCCGCATAGGCCTCTTGGCCTTCGGAGCGTTTCTACGTGTTGGAAGCAGCAGGGCCTTAGCCTGCACTTTACGTAGAGCTTGCAACTTGGCGTAGAGTCCGCCTTGGTTCTAAGTTCTTGCCTGAGCTGCGAACACGCTGCCGCTTATGAGGCTTCACCTGAAGAGCGAGGCTACCTTTTGGAAGCCTAATGGACTTGGCGTGCACTTCACACAGAGAGTCCAAGTCGGCTTCAGGCTCCCCTTGTTCTCACTTCTTTCCTCACCTGCGAGAGCACGGCCAGAAGGCCGTTGCGTCGTACGCGGCGCTTGGCGTTTTGGACGCAGAGGCGCATTGGCGAGCACTTCATTCAGAGTTTCCAACCTGCCTTGGCGTCCGCCTTTGTTCTAACCCCTTTCCGCAACTGGAAGAACACTGCCCTCTAGTAGTGTTCGTCTTCGCTGCGTTTGTAGGTTTGGGAAGCCTAAGGGCCTTCCCTGGAACTCAACTCGGTGTAGCCAACAGGCTTCTAGTCCGCCCCTGTTCTAAGGTCTTTCGTCCCCTGGGATCTCACGCCACCCCCCCCCCCGCAGGAGGCGTCACCTTAGGAGCGATGATACGTTTTGGAAGCAAAAGGGGACCTGGGGTGGCCTGCCCTGAGAGTGTCCAACTTGCCTCCAGTGCGGCCTTGCTCTAACTTCTTTCCGCAGCAGGGAACACGCTGCCACATAGGAAACTTCACTTCAGGTCGAGTTTACGTTGTGGAAGCCTAAGGGTCTGGGCCTGCACTTAACTCGCAGTGTGCAACATGCCTTGGGTGCGCCCCAGGTTCCAACTTCTTTCCACAGCCGGGAGCAAACTGCCCCTTGGGAATTCTCCCTTTGAAGGTCGCGTTCACGTTTTGGAAGCCGCAGCGTCTTTGCGTGCCCTTAACTCGGAGTATCCAACAAGCTTCTAGTACGCCCTTCTTCTCAAGTCTTCCCTTCGCTTGGGAACACACTGCCACTGAGGAGACTTCACCTGAAGCGCGATGACACGCTTTGCAGCCCAAGGGACTGGACGGGCATCTTAACTCAGAAGCTCCAACTGCTTTCTAATCGGCCTTGGTTCTAAGTTCTTTCCTTCCTGCAATGGGAACACACGGCCGCATAGGCCTCTTGGCCTTCGGAGCGTTTCTACGTGTTGGAAGCAGCAGGGCCTTAGCCTGCACTTTACGTGGAGCTTGCAAATTGGCGTAGAGTCCGCCTTGGTTCTAAGTTCTTGCCTGAGCTGTGAACACGCTGCCGCTTATGAGGCTTCACCTGAAGAGCGAGGCTACCTTTTGGAAGCCTAATGGACTTGGCGTGCACTTCACACAGAGAGTCCAAGTCGGCTTCAGGCCGCCCTTGTTCTCACTTCTTTCCTCACCTGCGAGAACACGGCCAGAAGGCGGTTGCGTCGTACGCGGCGCTTGGCGTTTTGGACGCAGAGGCGCATTGGCGAGCACTTCACTCAGAGTCTCCAACCTGCCTTGGCGTCCGCCTTTGTTCTAACACCTTTCCGCAACTGGGAGAACACTGCCCTCTAGTAGTGTTCGTCTTCGCTGCGTTTGTAGGTTTGGGAAGCCTAAGGGCCTTCCCTGGAACTCAACTCGGTGTAGCCAACAGGCTTCTAGTCCGCCCCTGTTCTAAGGTCTTTCCTCCCCTGGGATCTCACGCCCCCCCCCCCCCCGAGGAGACGTCACCTGAGGAGCGATGATACGTTTTGGAAGCAAAAGGGGACCTGGGGTGCCCTGCCCTGAGAGTGTCCAACTTGCCTCCAGTGCGGCCTTGTTCTAACTTCTTTCCGCAGCAGGGAACACGCTGCCACATAGGAAACTTCACTTCAGGTCGAGTTTACGTTGTGGAAGCCTAAGGGTCTGGGCCTGCACTTAACTCGCAGTGTGCAACTTGCCTAGGGTGCGCCCCAGGTTCCAACTTCTTTCCACAGCCGGGAGCAAACTGCCCCTTGGGAATCCTCCCTTTGAAGGTCGCGTTCACGTTTTGGAAGCCGCAGCGTCTTTGCGTGCCCTTAACTCGGAGTATCCAACAAGCTTCTAGTACGCCCTTCTTCTCAAGTCTTCCCTTCGCTTGGGAACACACTGCCACTGAGGAGACGTCACCTGAAGCGCGATGACACGCTTTGCAGCCCAAGGGACTGGACGGGCAACTTAACTCAGAAGCTCCAACTGCCTTCGAGTCGGCCTTGGTTCTAAATTCTTTCCTTCCTGCAATGGGAACCCACGGGCGCATAGGCCTCTTGGCCTTCGGAGCGTTTCTACGTGTTGGAAGCAGCAGGGCCTTAGCCTGCACTTTACGTAGAGCTTGCAACTTGGCGTAGAGTCCGCCTTGGTTCTAAGTTCTTGCCTGAGCTGCGAACACGCTGCCGCTTATGAGGCTTCACCTGAAGAGCGAGGCTACCTTTTGGAAGCCTAATGGACTTGGCGTGCACTTCACACAGAGAGTCCAAGTCGGCTTCAGGCTCCCCTTGTTCTCACTTCTTTCCTCACCTGCGAGAGCACGGCCAGAAGGCCGTTGCGTCGTACGCGGCGCTTGGCGTTTTGGACGCAGAGGCGCATTGGCGAGCACTTCATTCAGAGTTTCCAACCTGCCTTGGCGTCCGCCTTTGTTCTAACACCTTTCCGCAACTGGGAGAACACTGCCCTCTAGTAGTGTTCGTCTTCGCTGCGTTTGTAGGTTTGGGAAGCCTAAGGGCCTTCCCTGGAACTCAACTCGGTGTAGCCAACAGGCTTCTAGTCCGCTCCTGTTCTAAGGTCTTTCCTCCCCTGGGATCTCACGGCCTCCCCCCCAGGAGACGTCACCTGAGGAGCGATGATACGTTTTGGAAGCAAAAGGGGACCTGGGGTGCCCTGCCCTGAGAGTGTCCAACTTGCCTCCAGTGCGGCCTTGTTCTAACTTCTTTCCGCAGCAGGGAACACGCTGCCACATAGGAAACTTCACTTCAGGTCGAGTTTACGTTGTGGAAGCCTAAGGGTCTGGGCCTGCACTTAACTCGCAGTGTGCAACTTGCCTAGGGTGCGCCCCAGGTTCCAACTTCTTTCCACAGCCGGGAGCAAACTGCCCCTTGGGAATCCTCCCTTTGAAGGTCGCGTTCACGTTTTGGAAGCCGCAGCGTCTTTGCGTGCCCTTAACTCGGAGTATCCAACAAGCTTCTAGTACGCCCTTCTTCTCAAGTCTTCCCTTCGCTTGGGAACACACTGCCACTGAGGAGACTTCACCTGAAGCGCGATGACACGCTTTGCAGCCCAAGGGACTGGACGGGCAACTTAACTCAGAAGCTCCAACTGCCTTCTAGTCGGCCTTGGTTCTAAGTTCTTTCCTTCCTGCAATGGGAACACACGGCCGCATAGGCCTCTTGGCCTTCGGAGCGTTTCTACGTGTTGGAAGCAGCAGGGCCTTAGCCTGCACTTTACGTAGAGCTTGCAACTTGGCGTAGAGTCCGCCTTGGTTCTAAGTTCTTGCCTGAGCTGCGAACACGCTGCCGCTTATGAGGCTTCACCTGAGGAGCGAGGCTACCTTTTGGAAGCCTAATGGACTTGGCGTGCACTTCACACAGAGAGTCCAAGTCGGCTTCAGGCCGCCCTTGTTCTCACTTCTATCCTCACCTGCGAGAACCCGGCCAGAAGGCGGTTGCGTCGTACGCGGCGCTTGGCGTTTTGGACGCAGAGGCGCATTGGCGAGCACTTCACGCAGAGTCTCCAACCTGCCTTGGCGTCCGCCTTTGTTCTAACACCTTTCCGCAACTGGGAGAACACTGCCCTCTAGTAGTGTTCGTCTTCGCTGCGTTTGTAGGTTTGGGAAGCCTAAGGGCCTTCCCTGGAACTCAACTCGGTGTAGCCAACAGGCTTCTAGTCTGCCACTGTTCTTAAGGTCTTTCCTCCCCTGGGATCTCACGGGGCCCCCTAACCCAGGAGACGTCACCTGAGGAGCGATGATACGTTTTGGAAGCAAAAGGGGACCTGCGGTGCCCTGCCCTGAGAGTGTCCAACTTGCCTCCAGTGCGGCCTTGTTCTAACTTCTTTCCGCAGCAGGGAACACGCTGCCACATAGGAAACTTCACTTCAGGTCGAGTTTACGTTGTGGAAGCCTAAGGGTCTGGGCCTGCACTTAACTCGCAGTGTGCAACTTGCCTAGGGTGCGCCCCAGGTTCCAACTTCTTTCCACAGCCGGGAGCAAACTGCCCCTTGGGAATCCTCCCTTTGAAGGTCGCGTTCACGTTTTGGAAGCCGCAGCGTCTTTGCGTGCCCTTAACTCGGAGTATCCAACAAGCTTCTAGTACGCCCTTCTTCTCAAGTCTTCCCTTCGCTTGGGAACACACTGCCACTGAGGAGACGTCACCTGAAGCGCGATGACACGCTTTGCAGCCCAAGGGACTGGACGGGCAACTTAACTCAGAAGCTCCAACTGCCTTCGAGTCGGCCTTGGTTCTAAATTCTTTCCTTCCTGCAATGGGAACCCACGGGCGCATAGGCCTCTTGGCCTTCGGAGCGTTTCTACGTGTTGGAAGCAGCAGGGCCTTAGCCTGCACTTTACGTAGAGCTTGCAACTTGGCGTAGAGTCCGCCTTGGTTCTAAGTTCTTGCCTGAGCTGCGAACACGCTGCCGCTTATGAGGCTTCACCTGAAGAGCGAGGCTACCTTTTGGAAGCCTAATGGACTTGGCGTGCACTTCACACAGAGAGTCCAAGTCGGCTTCAGGCTCCCCTTGTTCTCACTTCTTTCCTCACCTGCGAGAGCACGGCCAGAAGGCCGTTGCGTCGTACGCGGCGCTTGGCGTTTTGGACGCAGAGGCGCATTGGCGAGCACTTCATTCAGAGTTTCCAACCTGCCTTGGCGTCCGCCTTTGTTCTAACACCTTTCCGCAACTGGGAGAACACTGCCCTCTAGTAGTGTTCGTCTTCGCTGCGTTTGTAGGTTTGGGAAGCCTAAGGGCCTTCCCTGGAACTCAACTCGGTGTAGCCAACAGGCTTCTAGTCCGCTCCTGTTCTAAGGTCTTTCCTCCCCTGGGATCTCACGGCCTCCCCCCCAGGAGACGTCACCTGAGGAGCGATGATACGTTTTGGAAGCAAAAGGGGACCTGGGGTGCCCTGCCCTGAGAGTGTCCAACTTGCCTCCAGTGCGGCCTTGTTCTAACTCCTTTCCGCAGCAGGGAACACGCTGCCACATAGGAAACTTCACTTCAGGTCGAGTTTACGTTGTGGAAGCCTAAGGGTCTGGGCCTGCACTTAACTCGCAGTGTGCAACTTGCCTAGGGTGCGCCCCAGGTTCCAACTTCTTTCCACAGCCGGGAGCAAACTGCCCCTTGGGAATCCTCCCTTTGAAGGTCGCGTTCACGTTTTGGAAGCCGCAGCGTCTTTGCGTGCCCTTAACTCGGAGTATCCAACAAGCTTCTAGTACGCCCTTCTTCTCAAGTCTTCCCTTCGCTTGGGAACACACTGCCACTGAGGAGACTTCACCTGAAGCGCGATGACACGCTTTGCAGCCCAAGGGACTGGACGGGCAACTTAACTCAGAAGCTCCAACTGCCTTCTAGTCGGCCTTGGTTCTAAGTTCTTTCCTTCCTGCAATGGGAACACACGGCCGCATAGGCCTCTTGGCCTTCGGAGCGTTTCTACGTGTTGGAAGCAGCAGGGCCTTAGCCTGCACTTTACGTAGAGCTTGCAACTTGGCGTAGAGTCCGCCTTGGTTCTAAGTTCTTGCCTGAGCTGCGAACACGCTGCCGCTTATGAGGCTTCACCTGAGGAGCGAGGCTACCTTTTGGAAGCCTAATGGACTTGGCGTGCACTTCACACAGAGAGTCCAAGTCGGCTTCAGGCCGCCCTTGTTCTCACTTCTATCCTCACCTGCGAGAACCCGGCCAGAAGGCGGTTGCGTCGTACGCGGCGCTTGGCGTTTTGGACGCAGAGGCGCATTGGCGAGCACTTCACGCAGAGTCTCCAACCTGCCTTGGCGTCCGCCTTTGTTCTAACACCTTTCCGCAACTGGGAGAACACTGCCCTCTAGTAGTGTTCGTCTTCGCTGCGTTTGTAGGTTTGGGAAGCCTAAGGGCCTTCCCTGGAACTCAACTCGGTGTAGCCAACAGGCTTCTAGTCTGCCACTGTTCTTAAGGTCTTTCCTCCCCTGGGATCTCACGGGGCCCCCTAACCCAGGAGACGTCACCTGAGGAGCGATGATACGTTTTGGAAGCAAAAGGGGACCTGCGGTGCCCTGCCCTGAGAGTGTCCAACTTGCCTCCAGTGCGGCCTTGTTCTAACTTCTTTCCGCAGCAGGGAACACGCTGCCACATAGGAAACTTCACTTCAGGTCGAGTTTACGTTGTGGAAGCCTAAGGGTCTGGGCCTGCACTTAACTCGCAGTGTGCAACTTGCCTAGGGTGCGCCCCAGGTTCCAACTTCTTTCCACAGCCGGGAGCAAACTGCCCCTTGGGAATCCTCCCTTTGAAGGTCGCGTTCACGTTTTGGAAGCCGCAGCGTCTTTGCGTGCCCTTAACTCGGATTATCCAACAAGCTTCTAGTACGCCCTTCTTCTCAAGTCTTCCCTTCGCTTGGGAACACACTGCCACTGAGGAGACGTCACCTGAAGCGCGATGACACGCTTTGCAGCCCAAGGGACTGGACGGGCAACTTAACTCAGAAGCTCCAACTGCCTTCGAGTCGGCCTTGGTTCTAAATTCTTTCCTTCCTGCAATGGGAACCCACGGGCGCATAGGCCTCTTGGCCTTCGGAGCGTTTCTACGTGTTGGAAGCAGCAGGGCCTTAGCCTGCACTTTACGTAGAGCTTGCAACTTGGCGTAGAGTCCGCCTTGGTTCTAAGTTCTTGCCTGAGCTGCGAACACGCTGCCGCTTATGAGGCTTCACCTGAAGAGCGAGGCTACCTTTTGGAAGCCTAATGGACTTGGCGTGCACTTCACACAGAGAGTCCAAGTCGGCTTCAGGCTCCCCTTGTTCTCACTTCTTTCCTCACCTGCGAGAGCACGGCCAGAAGGCCGTTGCGTCGTATGCGGCGCTTGGCGTTTTGGACGCAGAGGCGCATTGGCGAGCACTTCATTCAGAGTTTCCAACCTGCCTTGGCGTCCGCCTTTGTTCTAACACCTTTCCGCAACTGGGAGAACACTGCCCTCTAGTAGTGTTCGTCTTCGCTGCGTTTGTAGGTTTGGGAAGCCTAAGGGCCTTCCCTGGAACTCAACTCGGTGTAGCCAACAGGCTTCTAGTCCGCTCCTGTTCTAAGGTCTTTCCTCCCCTGGGATCTCACGGCCTCCCCCCCAGGAGACGTCACCTGAGGAGCGATGATACGTTTTGGAAGCAAAAGGGGACCTGGGGTGCCCTGCCCTGAGAGTGTCCAACTTGCCTCCAGTGCGGCCTTGTTCTAACTCCTTTCCGCAGCAGGGAACACGCTGCCACATAGGAAACTTCACTTCAGGTCGAGTTTACGTTGTGGAAGCCTAAGGGTCTGGGCCTGCACTTAACTCGCAGTGTGCAACTTGCCTAGGGTGCGCCCCAGGTTCCAACTTCTTTCCACAGCCGGGAGCAAACTGCCCCTTGGGAATCCTCCCTTTGAAGGTCGCGTTCACGTTTTGGAAGCCGCAGCGTCTTTGCGTGCCCTTAACTCGGAGTATCCAACAAGCTTCTAGTACGCCCTTCTTCTCAAGTCTTCCCTTCGCTTGGGAACACACTGCCACTGAGGAGACTTCACCTGAAGCGCGATGACACGCTTTGCAGCCCAAGGGACTGGACGGGCAACTTCACTCAGAAGCTCCAACTGCCTTCTAGTCGGCCTTGGTTCTAAGTTCTTTCCTTCCTGCAATGGGAACACACGGCCGCATAGGCCTCTTGGCCTTCGGAGCGTTTCTACGTGTTGGAAGCAGCAGGGCCTTAGCCTGCACTTTACGTAGAGCTTGCAACTTGGCGTAGAGTCCGCCTTGGTTCTAAGTTCTTGCCTGAGCTGCGAACACGCTGCCGCTTATGAGGCTTCACCTGAGGAGCGAGGCTACCTTTTGGAAGCCTAATGGACTTGGCGTGCACTTCACACAGAGAGTCCAAGTCGGCTTCAGGCCGCCCTTGTTCTCACTTCTATCCTCACCTGCGAGAACCCGGCCAGAAGGCGGTTGCGTCGTACGCGGCGCTTGGCGTTTTGGACGCAGAGGCGCATTGGCGAGCACTTCACGCAGAGTCTCCAACCTGCCTTGGCGTCCGCCTTTGTTCTAACACCTTTCCGCAACTGGGAGAACACTGCCCTCTAGTAGTGTTCGTCTTCGCTGCGTTTGTAGGTTTGGGAAGCCTAAGGGCCTTCCCTGGAACTCAACTCGGTGTAGCCAACAGGCTTCTAGTCTGCCACTGTTCTTAAGGTCTTTCCTCCCCTGGGATCTCACGGGGCCCCCTAACCCAGGAGACGTCACCTGAGGAGCGATGATACGTTTTGGAAGCAAAAGGGGACCTGCGGTGCCCTGCCCTGAGAGTGTCCAACTTGCCTCCAGTGCGGCCTTGTTCTAACTTCTTTCCGCAGCAGGGAACACGCTGCCACATAGGAAACTTCACTTCAGGTCGAGTTTACGTTGTGGAAGCCTAAGGGTCTGGGCCTGCACTTAACTCGCAGTGTGCAACTTGCCTAGGGTGCGCCCCAGGTTCCAACTTCTTTCCACAGCCGGGAGCAAACTGCCCCTTGGGAATCCTCCCTTTGAAGGTCGCGTTCACGTTTTGGAAGCCGCAGCGTCTTTGCGTGCCCTTAACTCGGATTATCCAACAAGCTTCTAGTACGCCCTTCTTCTCAAGTCTTCCCTTCGCTTGGGAACACACTGCCACTGAGGAGACGTCACCTGAAGCGCGATGACACGCTTTGCAGCCCAAGGGACTGGACGGGCAACTTAACTCAGAAGCTCCAACTGCCTTCGAGTCGGCCTTGGTTCTAAATTCTTTCCTTCCTGCAATGGGAACCCACGGGCGCATAGGCCTCTTGGCCTTCGGAGCGTTTCTACGTGTTGGAAGCAGCAGGGCCTTAGCCTGCACTTTACGTAGAGCTTGCAACTTGGCGTAGAGTCCGCCTTGGTTCTAAGTTCTTGCCTGAGCTGCGAACACGCTGCCGCTTATGAGGCTTCACCTGAAGAGCGAGGCTACCTTTTGGAAGCCTAATGGACTTGGCGTGCACTTCACACAGAGAGTCCAAGACGGCTTCAGGCTCCCCTTGTTCTCACTTCTTTCCTCACCTGCGAGAGCACGGCCAGAAGGCCGTTGCGTCGTACGCGGCGCTTGGCGTTTTGGACGCAGAGGCGCATTGGCGAGCACTTCATTCAGAGTTTCCAACCTGCCTTGGCGTCCGCCTTTGTTCTAACACCTTTCCGCAACTGGGAGAACACTGCCCTCTAGTAGTGTTCGTCTTCGCTGCGTTTGTAGGTTTGGGAAGCCTAAGGGCCTTCCCTGGAACTCAACTCGGTGTAGCCAACAGGCTTCTAGTCCGCTCCTGTTCTAAGGTCTTTCCTCCCCTGGGATCTCACGGCCTCCCCCCCAGGAGACGTCACCTGAGGAGCGATGATACGTTTTGGAAGCAAAAGGGGACCTGGGGTGCCCTGCCCTGAGAGTGTCCAACTTGCCTCCAGTGCGGCCTTGTTCTAACTTCTTTCCGCAGCAGGGAACACGCTGCCACATAGGAAACTTCACTTCAGGTCGAGTTTACGTTGTGGAAGCCTAAGGGTCTGGGCCTGCACTTAACTCGCAGTGTGCAACTTGCCTAGGGTGCGCCCCAGGTTCCAACTTCTTTCCACAGCCGGGAGCAAACTGCCCCTTGGGAATCCTCCCTTTGAAGGTCGCGTTCACGTTTTGGAAGCCGCAGCGTCTTTGCGTGCCCTTAACTCGGAGTATCCAACAAGCTTCTAGTACGCCCTTCTTCTCAAGTCTTCCCTTCGCTTGGGAACACACTGCCACTGAGGAGACTTCACCTGAAGCGCGATGACACGCTTTGCAGCCCAAGGGACTGGACGGGCAACTTCACTCAGAAGCTCCAACTGCCTTCTAGTCGGCCTTGGTTCTAAGTTCTTTCCTTCCTGCAATGGGAACACACGGCCGCATAGGCCTCTTGGCCTTCGGAGCGTTTCTACGTGTTGGAAGCAGCAGGGCCTTAGCCTGCACTTTACGTAGAGCTTGCAACTTGGCGTAGAGTCCGCCTTGGTTCTAAGTTCTTGCCTGAGCTGCGAACACGCTGCCGCTTATGAGGCTTCACCTGAGGAGCGAGGCTACCTTTTGGAAGCCTAATGGACTTGGCGTGCACTTCACACAGAGAGTCCAAGTCGGCTTCAGGCCGCCCTTGTTCTCACTTCTATCCTCACCTGCGAGAACCCGGCCAGAAGGCGGTTGCGTCGTACGCGGCGCTTGGCGTTTTGGACGCAGAGGCGCATTGGCGAGCACTTCACGCAGAGTCTCCAACCTGCCTTGGCGTCCGCCTTTGTTCTAACACCTTTCCGCAACTGGGAGAACACTGCCCTCTAGTAGTGTTCGTCTTCGCTGCGTTTGTAGGTTTGGGAAGCCTAAGGGCCTTCCCTGGAACTCAACTCGGTGTAGCCAACAGGCTTCTAGTCTGCCACTGTTCTTAAGGTCTTTCCTCCCCTGGGATCTCACGGGGCCCCCTAACCCAGGAGACGTCACCTGAGGAGCGATGATACGTTTTGGAAGCAAAAGGGGACCTGCGGTGCCCTGCCCTGAGAGTGTCCAACTTGCCTCCAGTGCGGCCTTGTTCTAACTTCTTTCCGCAGCAGGGAACACGCTGCCACATAGGAAACTTCACTTCAGGTCGAGTTTACGTTGTGGAAGCCTAAGGGTCTGGGCCTGCACTTAACTCGCAGTGTGCAACTTGCCTAGGGTGCGCCCCAGGTTCCAACTTCTTTCCACAGCCGGGAGCAAACTGCCCCTTGGGAATCCTCCCTTTGAAGGTCGCGTTCACGTTTTGGAAGCCGCAGCGTCTTTGCGTGCCCTTAACTCGGAGTATCCAACAAGCTTCTAGTACGCCCTTCTTCTCAAGTCTTCCCTTCGCTTGGGAACACACTGCCACTGAGGTGACTTCACCTGAAGCGCGATGACACGCTTTGCAGCCCAAGGGACTGGACGGGCAACTTCACTCAGAAGCTCCAACTGCCTTCTAGTCGGCCTTGGTTCTAAGTTCTTTCCTTCCTGCAATGGGAACCCACGGGCGCATAGGCCTCTTGGCCTTCGGAGCGTTTCTACGTGTTGGAAGCAGCAGGGCCTTAGCCTGCACTTTACGTAGAGCTTGCAACTTGGCGTAGAGTCCGCCTTGGTTCTAAGTTCTTGCCTGAGCTGAGAACACGCTGCCGCTTATGAGGCTTCACCTGAAGAGCGAGGCTACCTTTTGGAAGCCTAATGGACTTGGCGTGCACCTCACACAGAGAGTCCAAGTCGGCTTCAGGCCGCCTTTGTTCTCACTTCTTTCCTCACCTGCGAGAACACGGCCAGAAGGCGGTTGCGTCGTACGCGGCGCTTGGCGTTTTGGACGCAGAGGCGCATTGGCGAGCACTTCACTCAGAGTCTCCAACCTGCCTTGGCATCCGCCTTTGTTCTAACACCTTTCCGCAACTGGGAGAACACTGCCCTCTAGTAGTGTTCGTCTTCGCTGCGATTGTAGGTTTGGGAAGCCTAAGGGCCTTCCCTGGAACTCAACTCGGTGTAGCCAACAGGCTTCTAGTCCGTCCCAGTTCTAAGGTCTTTCCTCCCCTGGGATCTCACGGGCATCCCCTCCCCCAGGAGACGTCACCTGAGGAGCGATGATACGTTTTGGATGCAAAAGGGGACCTGGGGTGCCCTGTCCTGAGAGTGTCCAACTTGCCTCCAGTGCGGCCTTGTTCTAACTTCTTTCCGCAGCAGGGAACACGCTGCCACATAGGAAACTTGACTTCAGGTCGAGTTTACGTTGTGGAAGCCTAAGGGTCTGGGCCTGCACTTAACTCGCAGTGTGCAACTTGCCTAGGGTGCGCCCCAGGTTCCAACTTCTTTCCACAGCCGGGAGCAAACTGCCCCTTGGGAATCCTCCCTTTGAAGGTCGCGTTCACGTTTTGGAAGCCGCAGCGTCTTTGCGTGCCCTTAACTCGGAGTATCCAACAAGCTTCTAGTACGCCCTTCTTCTCAAGTCTTCCCTTCGCTTGGGAACACACTGCCACTGAGGAGACTTCACCTGAAGCGCGATGACACGCTTTGCAGCCAAGGGACTGGACGGGCAACTTAACTCTGAAGCTCCAACTGCCTTCTAGTCGGCCTTGGTTCTAAGTTCTTTCCTTCCTGCAATGGGAACACACGGCCGCATAGGCCTCTTGGCCTTCGGAGCGTTTCTACGTGTTGGAAGCAGCAGGGCCTTAGCCTGCACTTTACGTAGAGCTTGCAACTTGGCGTAGAGTCCGCCTTGGTTCTAAGTTCTTGCCTGAGCTGCGAACACGCTGCCGCTTATGAGGCTTCACCTGAAGAGCGAGGCTACCTTTTGGAAGCCTAATGGACTTGGCGTGCACTTCACACAGAGAGTCCAAGTCGGCTTCAGGCTCCCCTTGTTCTCACTTCTTTCCTCACCTGCGAGAGCACGGCCAGAAGGCCGTTGCGTCGTACGCGGCGCTTGGCGTTTTGGACGCAGAGGCGCATTGGCGAGCACTTCATTCAGAGTTTCCAACCTGCCTTGGCGTCCGCCTTTGTTCTAACACCTTTCCGCAACTGGGAGAACACTGCCCTCTAGTAGTGTTCGTCTTCGCTGCGTTTGTAGGTTTGGGAAGCCTAAGGGCCTTCCCTGGAACTCAACTCGGTGTAGCCAACAGGCTTCTAGTCCGCTCCTGTTCTAAGGTCTTTCCTCCCCTGGGATCTCACGGCCTCCCCCCCAGGAGACGTCACCTGAGGAGCGATGATACGTTTTGGAAGCAAAAGGGGACCTGGGGTGCCCTGCCCTGAGAGTGTCCAACTTGCCTCCAGTGCGGCCTTGTTCTAACTCCTTTCCGCAGCAGGGAACACGCTGCCACATAGGAAACTTCACTTCAGGTCGAGTTTACGTTGTGGAAGCCTAAGGGTCTGGGCCTGCACTTAACTCGCAGTGTGCAACTTGCCTAGGGTGCGCCCCAGGTTCCAACTTCTTTCCACAGCCGGGAGCAAACTGCCCCTTGGGAATCCTCCCTTTGAAGGTCGCGTTCACGTTTTGGAAGCCGCAGCGTCTTTGCGTGCCCTTAACTCGGAGTATCCAACAAGCTTCTAGTACGCCCTTCTTCTCAAGTCTTCCCTTCGCTTGGGAACACACTGCCACTGAGGAGACTTCACCTGAAGCGCGATGACACGCTTTGCAGCCCAAGGGACTGGACGGGCCACTTAACTCAGAAGCTCCAACTGCCTTCTAGTCGGCCTTGGTTCTAAGTTCTTTCCTTCCTGCAATGGGAACACACGGCCGCATAGGCCTCTTGGCCTTCGGAGCGTTTCTACGTGTTGGAAGCAGCAGGGCCTTAGCCTGCACTTTACGTAGAGCTTGCAACTTGGCGTAGAGTCCGCCTTGGTTCTAAGTTCTTGCCTGAGCTGCGAACACGCTGCCGCTTATGAGGCTTCACCTGAGGAGCGAGGCTACCTTTTGGAAGCCTAATGGACTTGGCGTGCACTTCACACAGAGAGTCCAAGTCGGCTTCAGGCCGCCCTTGTTCTCACTTCTATCCTCACCTGCGAGAACCCGGCCAGAAGGCGGTTGCGTCGTACGCGGCGCTTGGCGTTTTGGACGCAGAGGCGCATTGGCGAGCACTTCACGCAGAGTCTCCAACCTGCCTTGGCGTCCGCCTTTGTTCTAACACCTTTCCGCAACTGGGAGAACACTGCCCTCTAGTAGTGTTCGTCTTCGCTGCGTTTGTAGGTTTGGGAAGCCTAAGGGCCTTCCCTGGAACTCAACTCGGTGTAGCCAACAGGCTTCTAGTCTGCCACTGTTCTTAAGGTCTTTCCTCCCCTGGGATCTCACGGGGCCCCCTAACCCAGGAGACGTCACCTGAGGAGCGATGATACGTTTTGGAAGCAAAAGGGGACCTGCGGTGCCCTGCCCTGAGAGTGTCCAACTTGCCTCCAGTGCGGCCTTGTTCTAACTTCTTTCCGCAGCAGGGAACACGCTGCCACATAGGAAACTTCACTTCAGGTCGAGTTTACGTTGTGGAAGCCTAAGGGTCTGGGCCTGCACTTAACTCGCAGTGTGCAACTTGCCTAGGGTGCGCCCCAGGTTCCAACTTCTTTCCACAGCCGGGAGCAAACTGCCCCTTGGGAATCCTCCCTTTGAAGGTCGCGTTCACGTTTTGGAAGCCGCAGCGTCTTTGCGTGCCCTTAACTCGGATTATCCAACAAGCTTCTAGTACGCCCTTCTTCTCAAGTCTTCCCTTCGCTTGGGAACACACTGCCACTGAGGAGACGTCACCTGAAGCGCGATGACACGCTTTGCAGCCCAAGGGACTGGACGGGCAACTTAACTCAGAAGCTCCAACTGCCTTCGAGTCGGCCTTGGTTCTAAATTCTTTCCTTCCTGCAATGGGAACCCACGGGCGCATAGGCCTCTTGGCCTTCGGAGCGTTTCTACGTGTTGGAAGCAGCAGGGCCTTAGCCTGCACTTTACGTAGAGCTTGCAACTTGGCGTAGAGTCCGCCTTGGTTCTAAGTTCTTGCCTGAGCTGCGAACACGCTGCCGCTTATGAGGCTTCACCTGAAGAGCGAGGCTACCTTTTGGAAGCCTAATGGACTTGGCGTGCACTTCACACAGAGAGTCCAAGTCGGCTTCAGGCTCCCCTTGTTCTCACTTCTTTCCTCACCTGCGAGAGCACGGCCAGAAGGCCGTTGCGTCGTACGCGGCGCTTGGCGTTTTGGACGCAGAGGCGCATTGGCGAGCACTTCATTCAGAGTTTCCAACCTGCCTTGGCGTCCGCCTTTGTTCTAACACCTTTCCGCAACTGGGAGAACACTGCCCTCTAGTAGTGTTCGTCTTCGCTGCGTTTGTAGGTTTGGGAAGCCTAAGGGCCTTCCCTGGAACTCAACTCGGTGTAGCCAACAGGCTTCTAGTCCGCTCCTGTTCTAAGGTCTTTCCTCCCCTGGGATCTCACGGCCTCCCCCCCAGGAGACGTCACCTGAGGAGCGATGATACGTTTTGGAAGCAAAAGGGGACCTGGGGTGCCCTGCCCTGAGAGTGTCCAACTTGCCTCCAGTGCGGCCTTGTTCTAACTCCTTTCCGCAGCAGGGAACACGCTGCCACATAGGAAACTTCACTTCAGGTCGAGTTTACGTTGTGGAAGCCTAAGGGTCTGGGCCTGCACTTAACTCGCAGTGTGCAACTTGCCTAGGGTGCGCCCCAGGTTCCAACTTCTTTCCACAGCCGGGAGCAAACTGCCCCTTGGGAATCCTCCCTTTGAAGGTCGCGTTCACGTTTTGGAAGCCGCAGCGTCTTTGCGTGCCCTTAACTCGGAGTATCCAACAAGCTTCTAGTACGCCCTTCTTCTCAAGTCTTCCCTTCGCTTGGGAACACACTGCCACTGAGGAGACTTCACCTGAAGCGCGATGACACGCTTTGCAGCCCAAGGGACTGGACGGGCCACTTAACTCAGAAGCTCCAACTGCCTTCTAGTCGGCCTTGGTTCTAAGTTCTTTCCTTCCTGCAATGGGAACACACGGCCGCATAGGCCTCTTGGCCTTCGGAGCGTTTCTACGTGTTGGAAGCAGCAGGGCCTTAGCCTGCACTTTACGTAGAGCTTGCAACTTGGCGTAGAGTCCGCCTTGGTTCTAAGTTCTTGCCTGAGCTGCGAACACGCTGCCGCTTATGAGGCTTCACCTGAGGAGCGAGGCTACCTTTTGGAAGCCTAATGGACTTGGCGTGCACTTCACACAGAGAGTCCAAGTCGGCTTCAGGCCGCCCTTGTTCTCACTTCTATCCTCACCTGCGAGAACCCGGCCAGAAGGCGGTTGCGTCGTACGCGGCGCTTGGCGTTTTGGACGCAGAGGCGCATTGGCGAGCACTTCACGCAGAGTCTCCAACCTGCCTTGGCGTCCGCCTTTGTTCTAACACCTTTCCGCAACTGGGAGAACACTGCCCTCTAGTAGTGTTCGTCTTCGCTGCGTTTGTAGGTTTGGGAAGCCTAAGGGCCTTCCCTGGAACTCAACTCGGTGTAGCCAACAGGCTTCTAGTCTGCCACTGTTCTTAAGGTCTTTCCTCCCCTGGGATCTCACGGGGCCCCCTAACCCAGGAGACGTCACCTGAGGAGCGATGATACGTTTTGGAAGCAAAAGGGGACCTGCGGTGCCCTGCCCTGAGAGTGTCCAACTTGCCTCCAGTGCGGCCTTGTTCTAACTTCTTTCCGCAGCAGGGAACACGCTGCCACATAGGAAACTTCACTTCAGGTCGAGTTTACGTTGTGGAAGCCTAAGGGTCTGGGCCTGCACTTAACTCGCAGTGTGCAACTTGCCTAGGGTGCGCCCCAGGTTCCAACTTCTTTCCACAGCCGGGAGCAAACTGCCCCTTGGGAATCCTCCCTTTGAAGGTCGCGTTCACGTTTTGGAAGCCGCAGCGTCTTTGCGTGCCCTTAACTCGGATTATCCAACAAGCTTCTAGTACGCCCTTCTTCTCAAGTCTTCCCTTCGCTTGGGAACACACTGCCACTGAGGAGACGTCACCTGAAGCGCGATGACACGCTTTGCAGCCCAAGGGACTGGACGGGCAACTTAACTCAGAAGCTCCAACTGCCTTCGAGTCGGCCTTGGTTCTAAATTCTTTCCTTCCTGCAATGGGAACCCACGGGCGCATAGGCCTCTTGGCCTTCGGAGCGTTTCTACGTGTTGGAAGCAGCAGGGCCTTAGCCTGCACTTTACGTAGAGCTTGCAACTTGGCGTAGAGTCCGCCTTGGTTCTAAGTTCTTGCCTGAGCTGCGAACACGCTGCCGCTTATGAGGCTTCACCTGAAGAGCGAGGCTACCTTTTGGAAGCCTAATGGACTTGGCGTGCACTTCACACAGAGAGTCCAAGTCGGCTTCAGGCTCCCCTTGTTCTCACTTCTTTCCTCACCTGCGAGAGCACGGCCAGAAGGCCGTTGCGTCGTACGCGGCGCTTGGCGTTTTGGACGCAGAGGCGCATTGGCGAGCACTTCATTCAGAGTTTCCAACCTGCCTTGGCGTCCGCCTTTGTTCTAACACCTTTCCGCAACTGGGAGAACACTGCCCTCTAGTAGTGTTCGTCTTCGCTGCGTTTGTAGGTTTGGGAAGCCTAAGGGCCTTCCCTGGAACTCAACTCGGTGTAGCCAACAGGCTTCTAGTCCGCTCCTGTTCTAAGGTCTTTCCTCCCCTGGGATCTCACGGCCTCCCCCCCAGGAGACGTCACCTGAGGAGCGATGATACGTTTTGGAAGCAAAAGGGGACCTGGGGTGCCCTGCCCTGAGAGTGTCCAACTTGCCTCCAGTGCGGCCTTGTTCTAACTCCTTTCCGCAGCAGGGAACACGCTGCCACATAGGAAACTTCACTTCAGGTCGAGTTTACGTTGTGGAAGCCTAAGGGTCTGGGCCTGCACTTAACTCGCAGTGTGCAACTTGCCTAGGGTGCGCCCCAGGTTCCAACTTCTTTCCACAGCCGGGAGCAAACTGCCCCTTGGGAATCCTCCCTTTGAAGGTCGCGTTCACGTTTTGGAAGCCGCAGCGTCTTTGCGTGCCCTTAACTCGGAGTATCCAACAAGCTTCTAGTACGCCCTTCTTCTCAAGTCTTCCCTTCGCTTGGGAACACACTGCCACTGAGGAGACTTCACCTGAAGCGCGATGACACGCTTTGCAGCCCAAGGGACTGGACGGGCAACTTAACTCAGAAGCTCCAACTGCCTTCTAGTCGGCCTTGGTTCTAAGTTCTTTCCTTCCTGCAATGGGAACACACGGCCGCATAGGCCTCTTGGCCTTCGGAGCGTTTCTACGTGTTGGAAGCAGCAGGGCCTTAGCCTGCACTTTACGTAGAGCTTGCAACTTGGCGTAGAGTCCGCCTTGGTTCTAAGTTCTTGCCTGAGCTGCGAACACGCTGCCGCTTATGAGGCTTCACCTGAGGAGCGAGGCTACCTTTTGGAAGCCTAATGGACTTGGCGTGCACTTCACACAGAGAGTCCAAGTCGGCTTCAGGCCGCCCTTGTTCTCACTTCTATCCTCACCTGCGAGAACCCGGCCAGAAGGCGGTTGCGTCGTACGCGGCGCTTGGCGTTTTGGACGCAGAGGCGCATTGGCGAGCACTTCACGCAGAGTCTCCAACCTGCCTTGGCGTCCGCCTTTGTTCTAACACCTTTCCGCAACTGGGAGAACACTGCCCTCTAGTAGTGTTCGTCTTCGCTGCGTTTGTAGGTTTGGGAAGCCTAAGGGCCTTCCCTGGAACTCAACTCGGTGTAGCCAACAGGCTTCTAGTCTGCCACTGTTCTTAAGGTCTTTCCTCCCCTGGGATCTCACGGGGCCCCCTAACCGAGGAGACGTCACCTTAGGAGCGATGATACGTTTTGGAAGCAAAAGGGGACCTGCGGTGCCCTGCCCTGAGAGTGTCCAACTTGCCTCCAGTGCGGCCTTGTTCTAACTTCTTTCCGCAGCAGGGAACACGCTGCCACATAGGAAACTTCACTTCAGGTCGAGTTTACGTTGTGGAAGCCTAAGGGTCTGGGCCTGCACTTAACTCGCAGTGTGCAACTTGCCTAGGGTGCGCCCCAGGTTCCAACTTCTTTCCACAGCCGGGAGCAAACTGCCCCTTGGGAATCCTCCCTTTGAAGGTCGCGTTCACGTTTTGGAAGCCGCAGCGTCTTTGCGTGCCCTTAACTCGGATTATCCAACAAGCTTCTAGTACGCCCTTCTTCTCAAGTCTTCCCTTCGCTTGGGAACACACTGCCACTGAGGAGACGTCACCTGAAGCGCGATGACATGCTTTGCAGCCCAAGGGACTGGACGGGCAACTTAACTCAGAAGCTCCAACTGCCTTCGAGTCGGCCTTGGTTCTAAATTCTTTCCTTCCTGCAATGGGAACCCACGGGCGCATAGGCCTCTTGGCCTTCGGAGCGTTTCTACGTGTTGGAAGCAGCAGGGCCTTAGCCTGCACTTTACGTAGAGCTTGCAACTTGGCGTAGAGTCCGCCTTGGTTCTAAGTTCTTGCCTGAGCTGCGAACACGCTGCCGCTTATGAGGCTTCACCTGAAGAGCGAGGCTACCTTTTGGAAGCCTAATGGACTTGGCGTGCACTTCACACAGAGAGTCCAAGTCGGCTTCAGGCTCCCCTTGTTCTCACTTCTTTCCTCACCTGCGAGAGCACGGCCAGAAGGCCGTTGCGTCGTACGCGGCGCTTGGCGTTTTGGACGCAGAGGCGCATTGGCGAGCACTTCATTCAGAGTTTCCAACCTGCCTTGGCGTCCGCCTTTGTTCTAACACCTTTCCGCAACTGGGAGAACACTGCCCTCTAGTAGTGTTCGTCTTCGCTGCGTTTGTAGGTTTGGGAAGCCTAAGGGCCTTCCCTGGAACTCAACTCGGTGTAGCCAACAGGCTTCTAGTCCGCTCCTGTTCTAAGGTCTTTCCTCCCCTGGGATCTCACGGCCTCCCCCCCAGGAGACGTCACCTGAGGAGCGATGATACGTTTTGGAAGCAAAAGGGGACCTGGGGTGCCCTGCCCTGAGAGTGTCCAACTTGCCTCCAGTGCGGCCTTGTTCTAACTCCTTTCCGCAGCAGGGAACACGCTGCCACATAGGAAACTTCACTTCAGGTCGAGTTTACGTTGTGGAAGCCTAAGGGTCTGGGCCTGCACTTAACTCGCAGTGTGCAACTTGCCTAGGGTGCGCCCCAGGTTCCAACTTCTTTCCACAGCCGGGAGCAAACTGCCCCTTGGGAATCCTCCCTTTGAAGGTCGCGTTCACGTTTTGGAAGCCGCAGCGTCTTTGCGTGCCCTTAACTCGGAGTATCCAACAAGCTTCTAGTACGCCCTTCTTCTCAAGTCTTCCCTTCGCTTGGGAACACACTGCCACTGAGGAGACTTCACCTGAAGCGCGATGACACGCTTTGCAGCCCAAGGGACTGGACGGGCAACTTAACTCAGAAGCTCCAACTGCCTTCTAGTCGGCCTTGGTTCTAAGTTCTTTCCTTCCTGCAATGGGAACACACGGCCGCATAGGCCTCTTGGCCTTCGGAGCGTTTCTACGTGTTGGAAGCAGCAGGGCCTTAGCCTGCACTTTACGTAGAGCTTGCAACTTGGCGTAGAGTCCGCCTTGGTTCTAAGTTCTTGCCTGAGCTGCGAACACGCTGCCGCTTATGAGGCTTCACCTGAGGAGCGAGGCTACCTTTTGGAAGCCTAATGGACTTGGCGTGCACTTCACACAGAGAGTCCAAGTCGGCTTCAGGCCGCCCTTGTTCTCACTTCTATCCTCACCTGCGAGAACCCGGCCAGAAGGCGGTTGCGTCGTACGCGGCGCTTGGCGTTTTGGACGCAGAGGCGCATTGGCGAGCACTTCACGCAGAGTCTTCAACCTGCCTTGGCGTCCGCCTTTGTTCTAACACCTTTCCGCAACTGGGAGAACACTGCCCTCTAGTAGTGTTCGTCTTCGCTGCGTTTGTAGGTTTGGGAAGCCTAAGGGCCTTCCCTGGAACTCAACTCGGTGTAGCCAACAGGCTTCTAGTCTGCCACTGTTCTTAAGGTCTTTCCTCCCCTGGGATCTCACGGGGCCCCCTAACCCAGGAGACGTCACCTGAGGAGCGATGATACGTTTTGGAAGCAAAAGGGGACCTGCGGTGCCCTGCCCTGAGAGTGTCCAACTTGCCTCCAGTGCGGCCTTGTTCTAACTTCTTTCCGCAGCAGGGAACACGCTGCCACATAGGAAACTTCACTTCAGGTCGAGTTTACGTTGTGGAAGCCTAAGGGTCTGGGCCTGCACTTAACTCGCAGTGTGCAACTTGCCTAGGGTGCGCCCCAGGTTCCAACTTCTTTCCACAGCCGGGAGCAAACTGCCCCTTGGGAATCCTCCCTTTGAAGGTCGCGTTCACGTTTTGGAAGCCGCAGCGTCTTTGCGTGCCCTTAACTCGGATTATCCAACAAGCTTCTAGTACGCCCTTCTTCTCAAGTCTTCCCTTCGCTTGGGAACACACTGCCACTGAGGAGACGTCACCTGAAGCGCGATGACACGCTTTGCAGCCCAAGGGACTGGACGGGCAACTTAACTCAGAAGCTCCAACTGCCTTCGAGTCGGCCTTGGTTCTAAATTCTTTCCTTCCTGCAATGGGAACCCACGGGCGCATAGGCCTCTTGGCCTTCGGAGCGTTTCTACGTGTTGGAAGCAGCAGGGCCTTAGCCTGCACTTTACGTAGAGCTTGCAACTTGGCGTAGAGTCCGCCTTGGTTCTAAGTTCTTGCCTGAGCTGCGAACACGCTGCCGCTTATGAGGCTTCACCTGAAGAGCGAGGCTACCTTTTGGAAGCCTAATGGACTTGGCGTGCACTTCACACAGAGAGTCCAAGTCGGCTTCAGGCTCCCCTTGTTCTCACTTCTTTCCTCACCTGCGAGAGCACGGCCAGAAGGCCGTTGCGTCGTACGCGGCGCTTGGCGTTTTGGACGCAGAGGCGCATTGGCGAGCACTTCATTCAGAGTTTCCAACCTGCCTTGGCGTCCGCCTTTGTTCTAACACCTTTCCGCAACTGGGAGAACACTGCCCTCTAGTAGTGTTCGTCTTCGCTGCGTTTGTAGGTTTGGGAAGCCTAAGGGCCTTCCCTGGAACTCAACTCGGTGTAGCCAACAGGCTTCTAGTCCGCTCCTGTTCTAAGGTCTTTCCTCCCCTGGGATCTCACGGCCTCCCCCCCAGGAGACGTCACCTGAGGAGCGATGATACGTTTTGGAAGCAAAAGGGGACCTGGGGTGCCCTGCCCTGAGAGTGTCCAACTTGCCTCCAGTGCGGCCTTGTTCTAACTCCTTTCCGCAGCAGGGAACACGCTGCCACATAGGAAACTTCACTTCAGGTCGAGTTTACGTTGTGGAAGCCTAAGGGTCTGGGCCTGCACTTAACTCGCAGTGTGCAACTTGCCTAGGGTGCGCCCCAGGTTCAAACTTCTTTCCACAGCCGGGAGCAAACTGCCCCTTGGGAATCCTCCCTTTGAAGGTCGCGTTCACGTTTTGGAAGCCGCAGCGTCTTTGCGTGCCCTTAACTCGGAGTATCCAACAAGCTTCTAGTACGCCCTTCTTCTCAAGTCTTCCCTTCGCTTGGGAACACACTGCCACTGAGGAGACTTCACCTGAAGCGCGATGACACGCTTTGCAGCCCAAGGGACTGGACGGGCAACTTAACTCAGAAGCTCCAACTGCCTTCTAGTCGGCCTTGGTTCTAAGTTCTTTCCTTCCTGCAATGGGAACACACGGCCGCATAGGCCTCTTGGCCTTCGGAGCGTTTCTACGTGTTGGAAGCAGCAGGGCCTTAGCCTGCACTTTACGTAGAGCTTGCAACTTGGCGTAGAGTCCGCCTTGGTTCTAAGTTCTTGCCTGAGCTGCGAACACGCTGCCGCTTATGAGGCTTCACCTGAGGAGCGAGGCTACCTTTTGGAAGCCTAATGGACTTGGCGTGCACTTCACACAGAGAGTCCAAGTCGGCTTCAGGCCGCCCTTGTTCTCACTTCTATCCTCACCTGCGAGAACCCGGCCAGAAGGCGGTTGCGTCGTACGCGGCGCTTGGCGTTTTGGACGCAGAGGCGCATTGGCGAGCACTTCACGCAGAGTCTCCAACCTGCCTTGGCGTCCGCCTTTGTTCTAACACCTTTCCGCAACTGGGAGAACACTGCCCTCTAGTAGTGTTCGTCTTCGCTGCGTTTGTAGGTTTGGGAAGCCTAAGGGCCTTCCCTGGAACTCAACTCGGTGTAGCCAACAGGCTTCTAGTCTGCCACTGTGCTTAAGGTCTTTCCTCCCCTGGGATCTCACGGGGCCCCCTAACCCAGGAGACGTCACCTGAGGAGCGATGATACGTTTTGGAAGCAAAAGGGGACCTGCGGTGCCCTGCCCTGAGAGTGTCCAACTTGCCTCCAGTGCGGCCTTGTTCTAACTTCTTTCCGCAGCAGGGAACACGCTGCCACATAGGAAACTTCACTTCAGGTCGAGTTTACGTTGTGGAAGCCTAAGGGTCTGGGCCTGCACTTAACTCGCAGTGTGCAACTTGCCTAGGGTGCGCCCCAGGTTCCAACTTCTTTCCACAGCCGGGAGCAAACTGCCCCTTGGGAATCCTCCCTTTGAAGGTCGCGTTCACGTTTTGGAAGCCGCAGCGTCTTTGCGTGCCCTTAACTCGGATTATCCAACAAGCTTCTAGTACGCCCTTCTTCTCAAGTCTTCCCTTCGCTTGGGAACACACTGCCACTGAGGAGACGTCACCTGAAGCGCGATGACACGCTTTGCAGCCCAAGGGACTGGACGGGCAACTTAACTCAGAAGCTCCAACTGCCTTCGAGTCGGCCTTGGTTCTAAATTCTTTCCTTCCTGCAATGGGAACCCACGGGCGCATAGGCCTCTTGGCCTTCGGAGCGTTTCTACGTGTTGGAAGCAGCAGGGCCTTAGCCTGCACTTTACGTAGAGCTTGCAACTTGGCGTAGAGTCCGCCTTGGTTCTAAGTTCTTGCCTGAGCTGCGAACACGCTGCCGCTTATGAGGCTTCACCTGAAGAGCGAGGCTACCTTTTGGAAGCCTAATGGACTTGGCGTGCACTTCACACAGAGAGTCCAAGTCGGCTTCAGGCTCCCCTTGTTCTCACTTCTTTCCTCACCTGCGAGAGCACGGCCAGAAGGCGGTTGCGTCGTACGCGGCGCTTGGCGTTTTGGACGCAGAGGCGCATTGGCGAGCACTTCATTCAGAGTTTCCAACCTGCCTTGGCGTCCGCCTTTGTTCTAACACCTTTCCGCAACTGGGAGAACACTGCCCTCTAGTAGTGTTCGTCTTCGCTGCGTTTGTAGGTTTGGGAAGCCTAAGGGCCTTCCCTGGAACTCAACTCGGTGTAGCCAACAGGCTTCTAGTCCGCTCCTGTTCTAAGGTCTTTCCTCCCCTGGGATCTCACGGCCTCCCCCCCAGGAGACGTCACCTGAGGAGCGATGATACGTTTTGGAAGCAAAAGGGGACCTGGGGTGCCCTGCCCTGAGAGTGTCCAACTTGCCTCCAGTGCGGCCTTGTTCTAACTCCTTTCCGCAGCAGGGAACACGCTGCCACATAGGAAACTTCACTTCAGGTCGAGTTTACGTTGTGGAAGCCTAAGGGTCTGGGCCTGCACTTAACTCGCAGTGTGCAACTTGCCTAGGGTGCGTCCCAGGTTCCAACTTCTTTCCACAGCCGGGAGCAAACTGCCCCTTGGGAATCCTCCCTTTGAAGGTCGCGTTCACGTTTTGGAAGCCGCAGCGTCTTTGCGTGCCCTTAACTCGGAGTATCCAACAAGCTTCTAGTACGCCCTTCTTCTCAAGTCTTCCCTTCGCTTGGGAACACACTGCCACTGAGGAGACTTCACCTGAAGCGCGATGACACGCTGTGCAGCCCAAGGGACTGGACGGGCAACTTAACTCAGAAGCTCCAACTGCCTTCTAGTCGGCCTTGGTTCTAAGTTCTTTCCTTCCTGCAATGGGAACACACGGCCGCATAGGCCTCTTGGCCTTCGGAGCGTTTCTACGTGTTGGAAGCAGCAGGGCCTTAGCCTGCACTTTACGTAGAGCTTGCAACTTGGCGTAGAGTCCGCCTTGGTTCTAAGTTCTTGCCTGAGCTGCGAACACGCTGCCGCTTATGAGGCTTCACCTGAGGAGCGAGGCTACCTTTTGGAAGCCTAATGGACTTGGCGTGCACTTCACACAGAGAGTCCAAGTCGGCTTCAGGCCGCCCTTGTTCTCACTTCTATCCTCACCTGCGAGAACCCGGCCAGAAGGCGGTTGCGTCGTACGCGGCGCTTGGCGTTTTGGACGCAGAGGCGCATTGGCGAGCACTTCACGCAGAGTCTCCAACCTGCCTTGGCGTCCGCCTTTGTTCTAACACCTTTCCGCAACTGGGAGAACACTGCCCTCTAGTAGTGTTCGTCTTCGCTGCGTTTGTAGGTTTGGGAAGCCTAAGGGCCTTCCCTGGAACTCAACTCGGTGTAGCCAACAGGCTTCTAGTCTGCCACTGTTCTTAAGGTCTTTCCTCCCCTGGGATCTCACGGGGCCCCCTAACCCAGGAGACGTCACCTGAGGAGCGATGATACGTTTTGGAAGCAAAAGGGGACCTGCGGTGCCCTGCCCTGAGAGTGTCCAACTTGCCTCCAGTGCGGCCTTGTTCTAACTTCTTTCCGCAGCAGGGAACACGCTGCCACATAGGAAACTTCACTTCAGGTCGAGTTTACGTTGTGGAAGCCTAAGGGTCTGGGCCTGCACTTAACTCGCAGTGTGCAACTTGCCTAGGGTGCGCCCCAGGTTCCAACTTCTTTCCACAGCCGGGAGCAAACTGCCCCTTGGGAATCCTCCCTTTGAAGGTCGCGTTCACGTTTTGGAAGCCGCAGCGTCTTTGCGTGCCCTTAACTCGGATTATCCAACAAGCTTCTAGTACGCCCTTCTTCTCAAGTCTTCCCTTCGCTTGGGAACACACTGCCACTGAGGAGACGTCACCTGAAGCGCGATGACACGCTTTGCAGCCCAAGGGACTGGACGGGCAACTTAACTCAGAAGCTCCAACTGCCTTCGAGTCGGCCTTGGTTCTAAATTCTTTCCTTCCTGCAATGGGAACCCACGGGCGCATAGGCCTCTTGGCCTTCGGAGCGTTTCTACGTGTTGGAAGCAGCAGGGCCTTAGCCTGCACTTTACGTAGAGCTTGCAACTTGGCGTAGAGTCCGCCTTGGTTCTAAGTTCTTGCCTGAGCTGCGAACACGCTGCCGCTTATGAGGCTTCACCTGAAGAGCGAGGCTACCTTTTGGAAGCCTAATGGACTTGGCGTGCACTTCACACAGAGAGTCCAAGTCGGCTTCAGGCTCCCCTTGTTCTCACTTCTTTCCTCACCTGCGAGAGCACGGCCAGAAGGCCGTTGCGTCGTACGCGGCGCTTGGCGTTTTGGACGCAGAGGCGCATTGGCGAGCACTTCACTCAGAGTCTCCAACCTGCCTTGGCGTCCGCCTTTGTTCTAACCCCTTTCCGCAACTGGGAGAACACTGCCCTCTAGTAGTGTTCGTCTTCGCTGCGTTTGTAGGTTTGAGCAGCCTAAGGGCCTTCCCTGGAACTCAACTCGGTGTAGCCAACAGGCTTCTAGTCTGCCCCTGTTCTAAGGTCTTTCCTCCCCTGGGATCTCACGCCCCCCCCCCCAGGAGACGTCACCTGAGGAGCGATGATACGTTTTGGAAGCAAAAGGGGACTTGGGGTGCCCTGCCCTGAGAGGTCCAACTTGTCTCCAGTGCGGCCTTGTTCTAACTTCTTTCCGCAGCAGGGAACACGCTGCCACATAGGAAACTTCACTTCAGGTCGAGTTTACGTTGTGGAAGCCTAAGGGTCTGGGCCTGCACTTAACTCGCAGTGTGCAACTTCCCTAGGGTGCGCCCCAGGTTCCAAGTTCTTTCCACAGCCGGGAGCAAACTGCCCCTTGGGAATCCTCCCTTTGAAGGTCGCGTTCACGTTTTGGAAGCCGCAGCGTCTTTGCGTGCCCTTAACTCGGAGTATCCAACAAGCTTCTAGTACGCCCTTCTTCTCAAGTCTTCCCTTCGCTTGGGAACACACTGCCACTGAGGAGACTTCACCTGAAGCGCGATGACACGCTTTGCAGCCCAAGGGACTGGACGGGCAACTTAACTCAGAAGCTCCAACTGCCTTCTTGTCGTCCTTGGTTCTATGTTCTTTCCTTCCTGCAATGGGAACCCACGGCCGCATAGGCCTCTTGGCCTTCGGAGCGTTTCTACGTGTTGGAAGCAGCAGGGCCTTAGCCTGCACTTTACGTAGAGCTTGCAACTTGGCGTAGAGTCCGCCTTGGTTCTAAGTTCTTGCCTGAGCTGCGAACACGTTGCCGCTTATGAGGCTTCACCTGAAGAGCGAGTCTAACTTTTGGAAGCCTAATGGACTTGGCGTGCACTTCACACAGAGAGTCCAAGTCGGCTTCAGGCCGCCCTTGTTCTCACTTCTTTCCTCACCTGCGAGAGCACGGCCAGAAGGCGGTTGCGTCGTACGCGGCGCTTGGCGTTTTGGACGCAGAGGCGCATTGGCGAGCACTTCACTCAGAGTCTCCAACCTGCCTTGGCGTCCGCCTTTGTTCTAACCCCTTTCCGCAACTGGGAGAACACTGCCCTCTAGTAGTGTTCGTCTTCGCTGCGTTTGTAGGTTTGGGAAGCCTAAGGGCCTTCCCTGGAACTCAACTCGGTGTAGCCAACAGGCTTCTAGTCCGCCCCTGTTCTAAGGTCTTTCCTCCCCTGGGATCTCACGCCCCCCCCCCAGGAGACGTCTCCTTAGGAGCAATGATACGTTTTGGAAGCAAAAGGGGACCTGGGGTGCCCTGCCCTGAGAGTGTCCAACTTGCCTCCAGTGCGGCCTTGCTCTAACTTCTTTCCGCAGCAGGGAACACGCTGCCACATAGGAAACTTCACTTCAGGTCGAGTTTACGTTGTGGAAGCCTAAGGGTCTGGGCCTGCACTTAACTCGCAGTGTGCAACTTGCCTAGGGTGCGCCCCAGGTTCCAACTTCTTTCCACAGCCGGGAGCAAACTGCCCCTTGGGAATCCTCCCTTTGAAGGTCGCGTTCACGTTTTGGAAGCCGCAGTGTCTTTGCGTGCCCTTAATTCGGAGTATCCAACAAGCTTCTAGTACGTCCTTCTTCTCAAGTCTTCCCTTCGCTTGGGAACACACTGCCACTGAGGAGACTTCACCTGAAGCGCGATGACACGCTTTGCAGCCCAAGGGACTGGACGGGCAACTTAACTCAGAAGCTCCAACTGCCTTCGAGTCGGCCTTGGTTCTAAATTCTTTCCTTCCTGCAATGGGAACCCACGGGCGCATAGGACTCTTGGCCTTCGGAGCGTTTCTACGTGTTGGAAGCAGCAGGGCCTTAGCCTGCACTTTACGTAGAGCTTGCAACTTGGCGTAGAGTCCGCCTTGGTTCTAAGTTCTTGCCTGAGCTGCGAACACGCTGCCGCTTATGAGGCTTCACCTGAAGAGCGAGGCTACCTTTTGGAAGCCTAATGGACTTGGCGTGCACTTCACACAGAGAGTCCAAGTCGGCTTCAGGCCGCCCTTGTTCTCACTTCTTTCCTCACCTGCGAGAACACGGCCAGAAGGCGGTTGCGTCGTACACGGCGCTTGGCGTTTTGGACGCAGAGGCGCATTGGCGAGCACTTCACTCAGAGTTTCCAACCTGCCTTGGCGTCCGCCTTTGTTCTAACACCTTTCCGCAACTGGGAGAACACTGCCCTCTAGTAGTGTTCGTTTTCGCTGCGTTTGTAGGTTTGGGAAGCCTAAGGGCCTTCCCTGGAACTCAACTCGGTGTAGCCAACAGGCTTCTAGTCCGCCCCTGTTCTAAGGTCTTTCCTCCCCTGGGATCTCACGGCCTCCCCCCCAGGAGACGTCACCTGAGGAGCGATGATACGTTTTGGAAGCAAAAGGGGACCTGGGGTGCCCTGCCCTGAGAGTGTCCAACTTGCCTCCAGTGCGGCCTTGTTCTAACTTCTTTCCGCAGCAGGGAACACGCTGCCACATAGGAAACTGCACTTGAGGTCAAGTTTACGTTGTGGAAGCCTAAGGGTCTGGGCCTGCACTTAACTCGCAGTGTGCAACTTGCCTAGGGTGCGCCCCAGGTTCCAACTTCTTTCCACAGCCGGGAGCAAACTGCCCCTTGGGAATCCTCCCTTTGAAGGTCGCGTTCACATTTTGGAAGCCGCAGCGTCTTTGCGTGCCCTTAACTCGGAGTATCCAACAAGCTTCTAGTACGCCCTTTTTCTCAAGTCTTCCCTTCGCTTGGGAACACACTGCCACTGAGGAGACTTCACCTGAAGCGCGATGACACGCTGTGCAGCCCAAGGGACTGGACGGGCAACTTAACTCAGAAGCTCCAACTGCCTTCCAGTCGGCCTTGGTTTTAAGTTCTTTCCTTCCTGCAATGGGAACCCACGGCCGCATAGGCCTCTTGGCCTTCGGAGCGTTTCTACGTGTTGGAAGCAGCAGGGCCTTAGCCTGCACTTTACGTAGAGCTTGCAACTTGGCGTAGAGTCCGCCTTGGTTCTAAGTTCTTGCCTGAGCGCGAACACGCTGCCGCTTATGAGGCTTCACCTGAAGAGCGAGGCTACATTTTGGAAGCCTAATGGACTTGGCGTGCACTTCACACAGAGAGTCCAAGTCGGCTTCAGGCCGCCCTTGTTCTCACTTCTTTCCTCACCTGCGAGAACACGGCCAGAAGGCGGTTGCGTCGTACGCGGCGCTTGGCGTTTTGGACGCAGAGGCGCATTGGCGAGCACTTCACTCAGAGTCTCCAACCTGCCTTGGCGTCCGCCTTTGTTCTAACACCTTTCCGCAACTGGGAGAACACTGCCCTCTAGTAGTGTTCGTCTTCGCTGCGTTTGTAGGTTTGGGAAGCCTAAGGGCCTTCCCTGGAACTCAACTCGGTGTAGCCAACAGGCTTCTAGTCCGCCCCTGTTCTAAGGTGTTTCCTCCACTGGGATCTCACGCCCCCCCCCCCAGGAGATGTCACCTGAGGAGCGATGATACGTTTTGGAAGCAAAAGGGGACCTGGGGTGCCCTGCCCTGAGAGTGTCCAACTTGCCTCCAGTGCGGCCTTGTTCTAACTTCTTTCCGCAGCAGGGAATACGCTGCCACATAGGAAACTTCACTTCAGGTCGAGTTTACGTTGCGGAAGCCTAAGGGTCTGGGCCTGCACTTAACTCGCAGTGTGCAACTTACCTAGGGTGCGCCCCAGGTTCCAACTTCTTTCCACAGCCGGGAGCAAACTGCCCCTTGGGAATCCTCCCTTTGAAGGTCGCGTTCAGGTTTGGGAAGCCGCAGCGTCTTTGCGTGCCCTTAACTCGGAGTATCCAACAAGCTTCTAGTACGCCCTTCTTCTCAAGTCTTCCCTTCGCTTGGGAACACACTGCCACTGAGGAGACTTCACCTGAAGCGCGATGACACGCTTTGCAGCCCAAGGGACTGGACGGGCAACTTAACTCAGAAGCTCCAACTGCCTTCTAGTCGGCCTTGGTTCTAAGTTCTTTCCTTCCTGCAATGGGAACCCACGGCCGCATAGGCCTCTTGGCCTTCGGAGCGTTTCTACGTGTTGGAAGCAGCAGGGCCTTAGCCTGCACTTTACGTAGAGCTTGCAACTTGGCGTAGAGTTCGCCTTGGTTCTAAGTTCTTGCCTGAGCTGCGAACACGCTGCCGCTTATGAGGCTTCACCTGAAGAGCGAGGCTACCTTTGGGAAGCCTAATGGACTTGGCGTGCACTTCACACAGAGAGTCCAAGTCGGCTTCAGGCCGCCCTTGTTCTCACTTCTTTCCTCACCTGCGAGAACACGGCCAGAAGGCGGTTGCGTCGTACGCGGCGCTTGGCGTTTTGGACGCAGAGGCGCATTGGCGAGCACTTCACTCAGAGTCTCCAACCTGCCTTGGCGTCCGCCTTTGTTCTAACCCCTTTCCGCAACTGGGAGAACACTGCCCTCTAGTAGTGTTCGTCTTCGCTGCGTTTGTAGGTTTGGGAAGCCTAAGGGCCTTCCCTGGAACTCAACTCGGTGTAGCCAACAGGCTTCTAGTCCGCCCCTGTTCTAAGGTCTTTCCTCCCCTGGGATCTCACGCCCCCCCCCCAGGAGACGTCACCTGAGGAGCCATGATACGTTTTGGAAGCAAAAGGGGACCTGGGGTGCCCTGCCCTGAGAGTGTCCAACTTGCCTCCAGTGCGGCCTTGCTCTAACTTCTTTCCGCAGCAGGGAACACGCTGCCACATAGGAAACTTCACTTCAGGTCGAGTTACGTTGTGGAAGCCTAAGGGTCAGGGCCTGCACTTAACTCGCAGTGTGCAACTTCCCTAGGGTGCGCCCCAGGTTCCAAGTTCTTTCCACAGCCGGGAGCAAACTGCCCCTTGGGAATCCTCCCTTTGAAGGTCGCGTTCACGTTTTGGAAGCCGCAGCGTCTTTGCGTGCCCTTAACTCGGAGTATCCAACAAGCTTCTAGTGCGCCCTTCTTCTCAAGTCTTCCCTTCGCTTGGGAACACACTGCCACTGAGGAGACTTCACCTGAAGCGCGATGACACGCTTTGCAGCCCAAGGGACTGGACGGGCAACTTAACTCAGAAGCTCCAACTGCCTTCTAGTCGGCCTTGGTTCTAAGTTCTTTCCTTCCTGCAATGGGAACCCACGGCCGCATAGGCCTCTTGGCCTTCGGAGCGTTTCTACGTGTTGGAAGCAGCAGGGCCTTAGCCTGCACTTTACGTAGAGCTTGCAACTTGGCGTAGAGTCCGCCTTGGTTCTAAGTTCTTGCCTGAGCTGCGAACACGCTGCCGCTTATGAGGGTTCACCTGAAGAGCGAGGCTACCTTTTGGAAGCCTAATGGACTTGGCGTGCACTTCACACAGAGAGTCCAAGTCGGCTTCAGGCCGCCCTTGTTCTCACTTCTTTCCTCACCTGCGAGAACACGGCCAGAAGGTGGGTGCGTCGTACGCGGCGCTTGGCGTTTTGGACGCAGAGGCGCATTGGCGAGCACTTCACTCAGAGTCTCCAACCTGCCTTGGCGTCCGCCTTTGGTCTAACACCTTTCCGCAATGGGAGAACACTGCCCTATAGTAGTGTTCTTCTTCGCTGCGTTTGTATGTTTGGGAAGCCTAAGGGCCTTCCCTGGAACTCAACTCGGTGTAGCCAACAGGCTTCTCGTCCGCCCCTGTTCTTAAGGTCTTTCCTCCCCTGGGATCTCACGCCCCCCCCCCCCCAGGAGGCGTCACCTTAGGAGCGATGATACGTTTTGGAAGCAAAAGGGGACCTGGGGTGCCCTGCCCTGAGAGTGTCCAACATGCCTCCAGTGCGGCCTTGCTCTAACTTCTTTCCGCAGCAGGGAACACGCTGCCACATAGGAAACTTCACTTCAGGTCGAGTTTACGTTGTGGAAGCCTAAGGGTCTGGGCCTGCACTTAACTCGTAGTGTGCAACTTGCCTAGGGTGCGCCCCAGGTTCCAACTTCTTTCCACAGCCGGGAGCAAACTGCCCCTTGGTAATCCTCCCTTTGAAGGTCGCGTTCACGTTTTGGAAGCCGCAGCGTCTTTGCGTGCCCTTAACTCGGAGTATCCAACAAGCTTCTAGTACGCCCTTCTTCTCAAGTCTTCCCTTCGCTTGGGAACACACTGCCACTGAGGAGACTTCACCTGAAGCGCGATGACACGCTGTGCAGCCAAAGGGACTGGACGGGCAACTTAACTCAGAAGCTCCAACTGCCTTCCAGTCGGCCTTGGTTTTAAGTTCTTTCCTTCCTGCAATGGGAACCCACGGCCGCATAGGCCTCTTGGCCTTCGGAGCGTTTCTACGTGTTGGAAGCAGCAGGGCCTTAGCCTGCACTTTACGTAGAGCTTGCAACTTGGCGTAGAGTCCGCCTTGGTTCTAAGTTCTTGCCTGAGGGCGAACACGCTGCCGCTTATGAGGCTTCACCTGAAGAGCGAGGCTACCTTTTGGAAGCCTAATGGACTTGGCGTGCACTTCACACAGAGAGTCCAAGTCGGCTTCAGGCCGCCCTTGCTCTCACTTCTTTCCTCACCTGCGAGAACACGGCCAGAAGGCGGTTGCGTCGTACGCGGCGCTTGGCGTTTTGGACGCAGAGGCGCATTGGCGAGCACTTCACTCAGAGTCTCCAACCTGCCTTGGCGTCCGCCTTTGTTCTAACACCTTTCCGCAACTGGGAGAACACTGCCCTCTAGTAGTGTTCGTCTTCGCTGCGTTTGTAGGTTTGGGAAGCCTAAGGGCCTTCCCTGGAGCTCAACTCGGTGTAGCCAACAGGCTTCTAGTCCGCCCCTGTTCTAAGGTGTTTCCTCCACTGGGATCTCACGCCCCCCCCCCAGGAGACGTCACCTGAGGAGCGATGATACGTTTTGGAAGCAAAAGGGGACCTGGGGTGCCCTGCCCTGAGAGTGTCCAACTTGCCTCCAGTGCGGCCTTGTTCTAACTTCTTTCCGCAGCAGGGAATATGCTGCCACATAGGAAACTTCACTTCACGTCGAGTTTACGTTGCGGAAGCCTAAGGGTCTGGGCCTGCACTTAACTCGCAGTGTGCAACTTACCTAGGGTGCGCCCCAGGTTCCAACTTCTTTCCACAGCCGGGAGCAAACTGCCCCTTGTGAATCCTCCCTTTGAAGGTCGCGTTCAGGTTTTGGAAGCCGCAGCGTCTTTGCGTGCCCTTAACTCGGAGTATCCAACAAGCTTCTAGTACGCCCTTCTTCTCAAGTCTTCCCTTCGCTTGGGAACACACTGCCACTGAGGAGACGTCACCTGAAGCGCGATGACACGCTTTGCAGCCCAAGGGACTGGACGGGCAACTTAACTCAGAAGCTCCAACTGCCTTCGAGTCGGCCTTGGTTCTAAATTCTTTCCTTCCTGCAATGGGAACCCACGGGCGCATAGGCCTCTTGGCCTTCGGAGCGTTTCTACGTGTTGGAAGCAGCAGGGCCTTAGCCTGCACTTTACGTAGAGCTTGCAACTTGGCGTAGAGTCCGCCTTGGTTCTAAGTTCTTGCCTGAGCTGCGAACACGCTGCCGCTTATGAGGCTTCACCTGAAGAGCGAGGCTACCTTTTGGAAGCCTAATGGACTTGGCGTGCACTTCACACAGAGAGTCCAAGTCGGCTTCAGGCTCCCCTTGTTCTCACTTCTTTCCTCACCTGCGAGAGCACGGCCAGAAGGCGGTTGCGTCGTACGCGGCGCTTGGCGTTTTGGACGCAGAGGCGCATTGGCGAGCACTTCATTCAGAGTTTCCAACCTGCCTTGGCGTCCGCCTTTGTTCTAACACCTTTCCGCAACTGGGAGAACACTGCCCTCTAGTAGTGTTCGTCTTCGCTGCGTTTGTAGGTTTGGGAAGCCTAAGGGCCTTCCCTGGAACTCAACTCGGTGTAGCCAACAGGCTTCTAGTCTGCTCCTGTTCTAAGGTCTTTCCTCCCCTGGGATCTCACGGCCTCCCCCCCAGGAGACGTCACCTGAGGAGCGATGATACGTTTTGGAAGCAAAAGGGGACCTGGGGTGCCCTGCCCTGAGAGTGTCCAACTTGCCTCCAGTGCGGCCTTGTTCTAACTCCTTTCCGCAGCAGGGAACACGCTGCCACATAGGAAACTTCACTTCAGGTCGAGTTTACGTTGTGGAAGCCTAAGGGTCTGGGCCTGCACTTAACTCGCAGTGTGCAACTTGCCTAGGGTGCGTCCCAGGTTCCAACTTCTTTCCACAGCCGGGAGCAAACTGCCCCTTGGGAATCCTCCCTTTGAAGGTCGCGTTCACGTTTTGGAAGCCGCAGCGTCTTTGCGTGCCCTTAACTCGGAGTATCCAACAAGCTTCTAGTACGCCCTTCTTCTCAAGTCTTCCCTTCGCTTGGGAACACACTGCCACTGAGGAGACTTCACCTGAAGCGCGATGACACGCTGTGCAGCCCAAGGGACTGGACGGGCAACTTAACTCAGAAGCTCCAACTGCCTTCTAGTCGGCCTTGGTTCTAAGTTCTTTCCTTCCTGCAATGGGAACACACGGCCGCATAGGCCTCTTGGCCTTCGGAGCGTTTCTACGTGTTGGAAGCAGCAGGGCCTTAGCCTGCACTTTACGTAGAGCTTGCAACTTGGCGTAGAGTCCGCCTTGGTTCTAAGTTCTTGCCTGAGCTGCGAACACGCTGCCGCTTATGAGGCTTCACCTGAGGAGCGAGGCTACCTTTTGGAAGCCTAATGGACTTGGCGTGCACTTCACACAGAGAGTCCAAGTCGGCTTCAGGCCGCCCTTGTTCTCACTTCTATCCTCACCTGCGAGAACCCGGCCAGAAGGCGGTTGCGTCGTACGCGGCGCTTGGCGTTTTGGACGCAGAGGCGCATTGGCGAGCACTTCACGCAGAGTCTCCAACCTGCCTTGGCGTCCGCCTTTGTTCTAACACCTTTCCGCAACTGGGAGAACACTGCCCTCTAGTAGTGTTCGTCTTCGCTGCGTTTGTAGGTTTGGGAAGCCTAAGGGCCTTCCCTGGAACTCAACTCGGTGTAGCCAACAGGCTTCTAGTCTGCCACTGTTCTTAAGGTCTTTCCTCCCCTGGGATCTCACGGGGCCCCCTAACCCAGGAGACGTCACCTGAGGAGCGATGATACGTTTTGGAAGCAAAAGGGGACCTGCGGTGCCCTGCCCTGAGAGTGTCCAACTTGCCTCCAGTGCGGCCTTGTTCTAACTTCTTTCCGCAGCAGGGAACACGCTGCCACATAGGAAACTTCACTTCAGGTCGAGTTTACGTTGTGGAAGCCTAAGGGTCTGGGCCTGCACTTAACTCGCAGTGTGCAACTTGCCTAGGGTGCGCCCCAGGTTCCAACTTCTTTCCACAGCCGGGAGCAAACTGCCCCTTGGGAATCCTCCCTTTGAAGGTCGCGTTCACGTTTTGGAAGCCGCAGTGTCTTTGCGTGCCCTTAATTCGGAGTATCCAACAAGCTTCTAGTACGTCCTTCTTCTCAAGTCTTCCCTTCGCTTGGGAACACACTGCCACTGAGGAGACTTCACCTGAAGCGCGATGACACGCTTTGCAGCCCAAGGGACTGGACGGGCAACTTAACTCAGAAGCTCCAACTGCCTTCGAGTCGGCCTTGGTTCTAAATTCTTTCCTTCCTGCAATGGGAACCCACGGGCGCATAGGACTCTTGGCCTTCGGAGCGTTTCTACGTGTTGGAAGCAGCAGGGCCTTAGCCTGCACTTTACGTAGAGCTTGCAACTTGGCGTAGAGTCCGCCTTGGTTCTAAGTTCTTGCCTGAGCTGCGAACACGCTGCCGCTTATGAGGCTTCACCTGAAGAGCGAGGCTACCTTTTGGAAGCCTAATGGACTTGGCGTGCACTTCACACAGAGAGTCCAAGTCGGCTTCAGGCCGCCCTTGTTCTCACTTCTTTCCTCACCTGCGAGAACACGGCCAGAAGGCGGTTGCGTCGTACACGGCGCTTGGCGTTTTGGACGCAGAGGCGCATTGGCGAGCACTTCACTCAGAGTTTCCAACCTGCCTTGGCGTCCGCCTTTGTTCTAACACCTTTCCGCAACTGGGAGAACACTGCCCTCTAGTAGTGTTCGTTTTCGCTGCGTTTGTAGGTTTGGGAAGCCTAAGGGCCTTCCCTGGAACTCAACTCGGTGTAGCCAACAGGCTTCTAGTCCGCCCCTGTTCTAAGGTCTTTCCTCCCCTGGGATCTCACGGCCTCCCCCCCAGGAGACGTCACCTGAGGAGCGATGATACGTTTTGGAAGCAAAAGGGGACCTGGGGTGCCCTGCCCTGAGAGTGTCCAACTTGCCTCCAGTGCGGCCTTGTTCTAACTTCTTTCCGCAGCAGGGAACACGCTGCCACATAGGAAACTGCACTTGAGGTCAAGTTTACGTTGTGGAAGCCTAAGGGTCTGGGCCTGCACTTAACTCGCAGTGTGCAACTTGCCTAGGGTGCGCCCCAGGTTCCAACTTCTTTCCACAGCCGGGAGCAAACTGCCCCTTGGGAATCCTCCCTTTGAAGGTCGCGTTCACATTTTGGAAGCCGCAGCGTCTTTGCGTGCCCTTAACTCGGAGTATCCAACAAGCTTCTAGTACGCCCTTTTTCTCAAGTCTTCCCTTCGCTTGGGAACACACTGCCACTGAGGAGACTTCACCTGAAGCGCGATGACACGCTGTGCAGCCCAAGGGACTGGACGGGCAACTTAACTCAGAAGCTCCAACTGCCTTCCAGTCGGCCTTGGTTTTAAGTTCTTTCCTTCCTGCAATGGGAACCCACGGCCGCATAGGCCTCTTGGCCTTCGGAGCGTTTCTACGTGTTGGAAGCAGCAGGGCCTTAGCCTGCACTTTACGTAGAGCTTGCAACTTGGCGTAGAGTCCGCCTTGGTTCTAAGTTCTTGCCTGAGCGCGAACACGCTGCCGCTTATGAGGCTTCACCTGAAGAGCGAGGCTACATTTTGGAAGCCTAATGGACTTGGCGTGCACTTCACACAGAGAGTCCAAGTCGGCTTCAGGCCGCCCTTGTTCTCACTTCTTTCCTCACCTGCGAGAACACGGCCAGAAGGCGGTTGCGTCGTACGCGGCGCTTGGCGTTTTGGACGCAGAGGCGCATTGGCGAGCACTTCACTCAGAGTCTCCAACCTGCCTTGGCGTCCGCCTTTGTTCTAACACCTTTCCGCAACTGGGAGAACACTGCCCTCTAGTAGTGTTCGTCTTCGCTGCGTTTGTAGGTTTGGGAAGCCTAAGGGCCTTCCCTGGAACTCAACTCGGTGTAGCCAACAGGCTTCTAGTCCGCCCCTGTTCTAAGGTGTTTCCTCCACTGGGATCTCACGCCCCCCCCCCCAGGAGATGTCACCTGAGGAGCGATGATACGTTTTGGAAGCAAAAGGGGACCTGGGGTGCCCTGCCCTGAGAGTGTCCAACTTGCCTCCAGTGCGGCCTTGTTCTAACTTCTTTCCGCAGCAGGGAATACGCTGCCACATAGGAAACTTCACTTCAGGTCGAGTTTACGTTGCGGAAGCCTAAGGGTCTGGGCCTGCACTTAACTCGCAGTGTGCAACTTACCTAGGGTGCGCCCCAGGTTCCAACTTCTTTCCACAGCCGGGAGCAAACTGCCCCTTGGGAATCCTCCCTTTGAAGGTCGCGTTCAGGTTTGGGAAGCCGCAGCGTCTTTGCGTGCCCTTAACTCGGAGTATCCAACAAGCTTCTAGTACGCCCTTCTTCTCAAGTCTTCCCTTCGCTTGGGAACACACTGCCACTGAGGAGACTTCACCTGAAGCGCGATGACACGCTTTGCAGCCCAAGGGACTGGACGGGCAACTTAACTCAGAAGCTCCAACTGCCTTCTAGTCGGCCTTGGTTCTAAGTTCTTTCCTTCCTGCAATGGGAACCCACGGCCGCATAGGCCTCTTGGCCTTCGGAGCGTTTCTACGTGTTGGAAGCAGCAGGGCCTTAGCCTGCACTTTACGTAGAGCTTGCAACTTGGCGTAGAGTTCGCCTTGGTTCTAAGTTCTTGCCTGAGCTGCGAACACGCTGCCGCTTATGAGGCTTCACCTGAAGAGCGAGGCTACCTTTGGGAAGCCTAATGGACTTGGCGTGCACTTCACACAGAGAGTCCAAGTCGGCTTCAGGCCGCCCTTGTTCTCACTTCTTTCCTCACCTGCGAGAACACGGCCAGAAGGCGGTTGCGTCGTACGCGGCGCTTGGCGTTTTGGACGCAGAGGCGCATTGGCGAGCACTTCACTCAGAGTCTCCAACCTGCCTTGGCGTCCGCCTTTGTTCTAACCCCTTTCCGCAACTGGGAGAACACTGCCCTCTAGTAGTGTTCGTCTTCGCTGCGTTTGTAGGTTTGGGAAGCCTAAGGGCCTTCCCTGGAACTCAACTCGGTGTAGCCAACAGGCTTCTAGTCCGCCCCTGTTCTAAGGTCTTTCCTCCCCTGGGATCTCACGCCCCCCCCCCAGGAGACGTCACCTGAGGAGCCATGATACGTTTTGGAAGCAAAAGGGGACCTGGGGTGCCCTGCCCTGAGAGTGTCCAACTTGCCTCCAGTGCGGCCTTGCTCTAACTTCTTTCCGCAGCAGGGAACACGCTGCCACATAGGAAACTTCACTTCAGGTCGAGTTACGTTGTGGAAGCCTAAGGGTCAGGGCCTGCACTTAACTCGCAGTGTGCAACTTCCCTAGGGTGCGCCCCAGGTTCCAAGTTCTTTCCACAGCCGGGAGCAAACTGCCCCTTGGGAATCCTCCCTTTGAAGGTCGCGTTCACGTTTTGGAAGCCGCAGCGTCTTTGCGTGCCCTTAACTCGGAGTATCCAACAAGCTTCTAGTGCGCCCTTCTTCTCAAGTCTTCCCTTCGCTTGGGAACACACTGCCACTGAGGAGACTTCACCTGAAGCGCGATGACACGCTTTGCAGCCCAAGGGACTGGACGGGCAACTTAACTCAGAAGCTCCAACTGCCTTCTAGTCGGCCTTGGTTCTAAGTTCTTTCCTTCCTGCAATGGGAACCCACGGCCGCATAGGCCTCTTGGCCTTCGGAGCGTTTCTACGTGTTGGAAGCAGCAGGGCCTTAGCCTGCACTTTACGTAGAGCTTGCAACTTGGCGTAGAGTCCGCCTTGGTTCTAAGTTCTTGCCTGAGCTGCGAACACGCTGCCGCTTATGAGGGTTCACCTGAAGAGCGAGGCTACCTTTTGGAAGCCTAATGGACTTGGCGTGCACTTCACACAGAGAGTCCAAGTCGGCTTCAGGCCGCCCTTGTTCTCACTTCTTTCCTCACCTGCGAGAACACGGCCAGAAGGTGGGTGCGTCGTACGCGGCGCTTGGCGTTTTGGACGCAGAGGCGCATTGGCGAGCACTTCACTCAGAGTCTCCAACCTGCCTTGGCGTCCGCCTTTGGTCTAACACCTTTCCGCAATGGGAGAACACTGCCCTATAGTAGTGTTCTTCTTCGCTGCGTTTGTATGTTTGGGAAGCCTAAGGGCCTTCCCTGGAACTCAACTCGGTGTAGCCAACAGGCTTCTCGTCCGCCCCTGTTCTTAAGGTCTTTCCTCCCCTGGGATCTCACGCCCCCCCCCCCCAGGAGGCGTCACCTTAGGAGCGATGATACGTTTTGGAAGCAAAAGGGGACCTGGGGTGCCCTGCCCTGAGAGTGTCCAACATGCCTCCAGTGCGGCCTTGCTCTAACTTCTTTCCGCAGCAGGGAACACGCTGCCACATAGGAAACTTCACTTCAGGTCGAGTTTACGTTGTGGAAGCCTAAGGGTCTGGGCCTGCACTTAACTCGTAGTGTGCAACTTGCCTAGGGTGCGCCCCAGGTTCCAACTTCTTTCCACAGCCGGGAGCAAACTGCCCCTTGGTAATCCTCCCTTTGAAGGTCGCGTTCACGTTTTGGAAGCCGCAGCGTCTTTGCGTGCCCTTAACTCGGAGTATCCAACAAGCTTCTAGTACGCCCTTCTTCTCAAGTCTTCCCTTCGCTTGGGAACACACTGCCACTGAGGAGACTTCACCTGAAGCGCGATGACACGCTGTGCAGCCAAAGGGACTGGACGGGCAACTTAACTCAGAAGCTCCAACTGCCTTCCAGTCGGCCTTGGTTTTAAGTTCTTTCCTTCCTGCAATGGGAACCCACGGCCGCATAGGCCTCTTGGCCTTCGGAGCGTTTCTACGTGTTGGAAGCAGCAGGGCCTTAGCCTGCACTTTACGTAGAGCTTGCAACTTGGCGTAGAGTCCGCCTTGGTTCTAAGTTCTTGCCTGAGGGCGAACACGCTGCCGCTTATGAGGCTTCACCTGAAGAGCGAGGCTACCTTTTGGAAGCCTAATGGACTTGGCGTGCACTTCACACAGAGAGTCCAAGTCGGCTTCAGGCCGCCCTTGCTCTCACTTCTTTCCTCACCTGCGAGAACACGGCCAGAAGGCGGTTGCGTCGTACGCGGCGCTTGGCGTTTTGGACGCAGAGGCGCATTGGCGAGCACTTCACTCAGAGTCTCCAACCTGCCTTGGCGTCCGCCTTTGTTCTAACACCTTTCCGCAACTGGGAGAACACTGCCCTCTAGTAGTGTTCGTCTTCGCTGCGTTTGTAGGTTTGGGAAGCCTAAGGGCCTTCCCTGGAGCTCAACTCGGTGTAGCCAACAGGCTTCTAGTCCGCCCCTGTTCTAAGGTGTTTCCTCCACTGGGATCTCACGCCCCCCCCCCAGGAGACGTCACCTGAGGAGCGATGATACGTTTTGGAAGCAAAAGGGGACCTGGGGTGCCCTGCCCTGAGAGTGTCCAACTTGCCTCCAGTGCGGCCTTGTTCTAACTTCTTTCCGCAGCAGGGAATATGCTGCCACATAGGAAACTTCACTTCACGTCGAGTTTACGTTGCGGAAGCCTAAGGGTCTGGGCCTGCACTTAACTCGCAGTGTGCAACTTACCTAGGGTGCGCCCCAGGTTCCAACTTCTTTCCACAGCCGGGAGCAAACTGCCCCTTGTGAATCCTCCCTTTGAAGGTCGCGTTCAGGTTTTGGAAGCCGCAGCGTCTTTGCGTGCCCTTAACTCGGAGTATCCAACAAGCTTCTAGTACGCCCTTCTTCTCAAGTCTTCCCTTCGCTTGGGAACACACTGCCACTGAGGAGACGTCACCTGAAGCGCGATGACACGCTTTGCAGCCCAAGGGACTGGACGGGCAACTTAACTCAGAAGCTCCAACTGCCTTCGAGTCGGCCTTGGTTCTAAATTCTTTCCTTCCTGCAATGGGAACCCACGGGCGCATAGGCCTCTTGGCCTTCGGAGCGTTTCTACGTGTTGGAAGCAGCAGGGCCTTAGCCTGCACTTTACGTAGAGCTTGCAACTTGGCGTAGAGTCCGCCTTGGTTCTAAGTTCTTGCCTGAGCTGCGAACACGCTGCCGCTTATGAGGCTTCACCTGAAGAGCGAGGCTACCTTTTGGAAGCCTAATGGACTTGGCGTGCACTTCACACAGAGAGTCCAAGTCGGCTTCAGGCTCCCCTTGTTCTCACTTCTTTCCTCACCTGCGAGAGCACGGCCAGAAGGCGGTTGCGTCGTACGCGGCGCTTGGCGTTTTGGACGCAGAGGCGCATTGGCGAGCACTTCATTCAGAGTTTCCAACCTGCCTTGGCGTCCGCCTTTGTTCTAACACCTTTCCGCAACTGGGAGAACACTGCCCTCTAGTAGTGTTCGTCTTCGCTGCGTTTGTAGGTTTGGGAAGCCTAAGGGCCTTCCCTGGAACTCAACTCGGTGTAGCCAACAGGCTTCTAGTCTGCTCCTGTTCTAAGGTCTTTCCTCCCCTGGGATCTCACGGCCTCCCCCCCAGGAGACGTCACCTGAGGAGCGATGATACGTTTTGGAAGCAAAAGGGGACCTGGGGTGCCCTGCCCTGAGAGTGTCCAACTTGCCTCCAGTGCGGCCTTGTTCTAACTCCTTTCCGCAGCAGGGAACACGCTGCCACATAGGAAACTTCACTTCAGGTCGAGTTTACGTTGTGGAAGCCTAAGGGTCTGGGCCTGCACTTAACTCGCAGTGTGCAACTTGCCTAGGGTGCGTCCCAGGTTCCAACTTCTTTCCACAGCCGGGAGCAAACTGCCCCTTGGGAATCCTCCCTTTGAAGGTCGCGTTCACGTTTTGGAAGCCGCAGCGTCTTTGCGTGCCCTTAACTCGGAGTATCCAACAAGCTTCTAGTACGCCCTTCTTCTCAAGTCTTCCCTTCGCTTGGGAACACACTGCCACTGAGGAGACTTCACCTGAAGCGCGATGACACGCTGTGCAGCCCAAGGGACTGGACGGGCAACTTAACTCAGAAGCTCCAACTGCCTTCTAGTCGGCCTTGGTTCTAAGTTCTTTCCTTCCTGCAATGGGAACACACGGCCGCATAGGCCTCTTGGCCTTCGGAGCGTTTCTACGTGTTGGAAGCAGCAGGGCCTTAGCCTGCACTTTACGTAGAGCTTGCAACTTGGCGTAGAGTCCGCCTTGGTTCTAAGTTCTTGCCTGAGCTGCGAACACGCTGCCGCTTATGAGGCTTCACCTGAGGAGCGAGGCTACCTTTTGGAAGCCTAATGGACTTGGCGTGCACTTCACACAGAGAGTCCAAGTCGGCTTCAGGCCGCCCTTGTTCTCACTTCTATCCTCACCTGCGAGAACCCGGCCAGAAGGCGGTTGCGTCGTACGCGGCGCTTGGCGTTTTGGACGCAGAGGCGCATTGGCGAGCACTTCACGCAGAGTCTCCAACCTGCCTTGGCGTCCGCCTTTGTTCTAACACCTTTCCGCAACTGGGAGAACACTGCCCTCTAGTAGTGTTCGTCTTCGCTGCGTTTGTAGGTTTGGGAAGCCTAAGGGCCTTCCCTGGAACTCAACTCGGTGTAGCCAACAGGCTTCTAGTCTGCCACTGTTCTTAAGGTCTTTCCTCCCCTGGGATCTCACGGGGCCCCCTAACCCAGGAGACGTCACCTGAGGAGCGATGATACGTTTTGGAAGCAAAAGGGGACCTGCGGTGCCCTGCCCTGAGAGTGTCCAACTTGCCTCCAGTGCGGCCTTGTTCTAACTTCTTTCCGCAGCAGGGAACACGCTGCCACATAGGAAACTTCACTTCAGGTCGAGTTTACGTTGTGGAAGCCTAAGGGTCTGGGCCTGCACTTAACTCGCAGTGTGCAACTTGCCTAGGGTGCGCCCCAGGTTCCAACTTCTTTCCACAGCCGGGAGCAAACTGCCCCTTGGGAATCCTCCCTTTGAAGGTCGCGTTCACGTTTTGGAAGCCGCAGCGTCTTTGCGTGCCCTTAACTCGGATTATCCAACAAGCTTCTAGTACGCCCTTCTTCTCAAGTCTTCCCTTCGCTTGGGAACACACTGCCACTGAGGAGACGTCACCTGAAGCGCGATGACACGCTTTGCAGCCCAAGGGACTGGACGGGCAACTTAACTCAGAAGCTCCAACTGCCTTCGAGTCGGCCTTGGTTCTAAATTCTTTCCTTCCTGCAATGGGAACCCACGGGCGCATAGGCCTCTTGGCCTTCGGAGCGTTTCTACGTGTTGGAAGCAGCAGGGCCTTAGCCTGCACTTTACGTAGAGCTTGCAACTTGGCGTAGAGTCCGCCTTGGTTCTAAGTTCTTGCCTGAGCTGCGAACACGCTGCCGCTTATGAGGCTTCACCTGAAGAGCGAGGCTACCTTTTGGAAGCCTAATGGACTTGGCGTGCACTTCACACAGAGAGTCCAAGTCGGCTTCAGGCTCCCCTTGTTCTCACTTCTTTCCTCACCTGCGAGAGCACGGCCAGAAGGCCGTTGCGTCGTACGCGGCGCTTGGCGTTTTGGACGCAGAGGCGCATTGGCGAGCACTTCACTCAGAGTCTCCAACCTGCCTTGGCGTCCGCCTTTGTTCTAACCCCTTTCCGCAACTGGGAGAACACTGCCCTCTAGTAGTGTTCGTCTTCGCTGCGTTTGTAGGTTTGAGCAGCCTAAGGGCCTTCCCTGGAACTCAACTCGGTGTAGCCAACAGGCTTCTAGTCTGCCCCTGTTCTAAGGTCTTTCCTCCCCTGGGATCTCACGCCCCCCCCCCCAGGAGACGTCACCTGAGGAGCGATGATACGTTTTGGAAGCAAAAGGGGACTTGGGGTGCCCTGCCCTGAGAGGTCCAACTTGTCTCCAGTGCGGCCTTGTTCTAACTTCTTTCCGCAGCAGGGAACACGCTGCCACATAGGAAACTTCACTTCAGGTCGAGTTTACGTTGTGGAAGCCTAAGGGTCTGGGCCTGCACTTAACTCGCAGTGTGCAACTTCCCTAGGGTGCGCCCCAGGTTCCAAGTTCTTTCCACAGCCGGGAGCAAACTGCCCCTTGGGAATCCTCCCTTTGAAGGTCGCGTTCACGTTTTGGAAGCCGCAGCGTCTTTGCGTGCCCTTAACTCGGAGTATCCAACAAGCTTCTAGTACGCCCTTCTTCTCAAGTCTTCCCTTCGCTTGGGAACACACTGCCACTGAGGAGACTTCACCTGAAGCGCGATGACACGCTTTGCAGCCCAAGGGACTGGACGGGCAACTTAACTCAGAAGCTCCAACTGCCTTCTTGTCGTCCTTGGTTCTATGTTCTTTCCTTCCTGCAATGGGAACCCACGGCCGCATAGGCCTCTTGGCCTTCGGAGCGTTTCTACGTGTTGGAAGCAGCAGGGCCTTAGCCTGCACTTTACGTAGAGCTTGCAACTTGGCGTAGAGTCCGCCTTGGTTCTAAGTTCTTGCCTGAGCTGCGAACACGTTGCCGCTTATGAGGCTTCACCTGAAGAGCGAGTCTAACTTTTGGAAGCCTAATGGACTTGGCGTGCACTTCACACAGAGAGTCCAAGTCGGCTTCAGGCCGCCCTTGTTCTCACTTCTTTCCTCACCTGCGAGAGCACGGCCAGAAGGCGGTTGCGTCGTACGCGGCGCTTGGCGTTTTGGACGCAGAGGCGCATTGGCGAGCACTTCACTCAGAGTCTCCAACCTGCCTTGGCGTCCGCCTTTGTTCTAACCCCTTTCCGCAACTGGGAGAACACTGCCCTCTAGTAGTGTTCGTCTTCGCTGCGTTTGTAGGTTTGGGAAGCCTAAGGGCCTTCCCTGGAACTCAACTCGGTGTAGCCAACAGGCTTCTAGTCCGCCCCTGTTCTAAGGTCTTTCCTCCCCTGGGATCTCACGCCCCCCCCCCAGGAGACGTCTCCTTAGGAGCAATGATACGTTTTGGAAGCAAAAGGGGACCTGGGGTGCCCTGCCCTGAGAGTGTCCAACTTGCCTCCAGTGCGGCCTTGCTCTAACTTCTTTCCGCAGCAGGGAACACGCTGCCACATAGGAAACTTCACTTCAGGTCGAGTTTACGTTGTGGAAGCCTAAGGGTCTGGGCCTGCACTTAACTCGCAGTGTGCAACTTCCCTAGGGTGCGCCCCAGGTTCCAAGTTCTTTCCACAGCCGGGAGCAAACTGCCCCTTGGGAATCCTCCCTTTGAAGGTCGCGTTCACGTTTTGGAAGCCGCAGCGTCTTTGCGTGCCCTTAACTCGGAGTATCCAACAAGCTTCTAGTACGCCCTTCTTCTCAAGTCTTCCCTTCGCTTGGGAACACACTGCCACTGAGGAGACTTCACCTGAAGCGCGATGACACGCTTTGCAGCCCAAGGGACTGGACGGGCAACTTAACTCAGAAGCTCCAACTGCCTTCTTGTCGTCCTTGGTTCTATGTTCTTTCCTTCCTGCAATGGGAACCCACGGCCGCATAGGCCTCTTGGCCTTCGGAGCGTTTCTACGTGTTGGAAGCAGCAGGGCCTTAGCCTGCACTTTACGTAGAGCTTGCAACTTGGCGTAGAGTCCGCCTTGGTTCTAAGTTCTTGCCTGAGCTGCGAACACGTTGCCGCTTATGAGGCTTCACCTGAAGAGCGAGTCTAACTTTTGGAAGCCTAATGGACTTGGCGTGCACTTCACACAGAGAGTCCAAGTCGGCTTCAGGCCGCCCTTGTTCTCACTTCTTTCCTCACCTGCGAGAGCACGGCCAGAAGGCGGTTGCGTCGTACGCGGCGCTTGGCGTTTTGGACGCAGAGGCGCATTGGCGAGCACTTCACTCAGAGTCTCCAACCTGCCTTGGCGTCCGCCTTTGTTCTAACCCCTTTCCGCAACTGGGAGAACACTGCCCTCTAGTAGTGTTCGTCTTCGCTGCGTTTGTAGGTTTGGGAAGCCTAAGGGCCTTCCCTGGAACTCAACTCGGTGTAGCCAACAGGCTTCTAGTCCGCCCCTGTTCTAAGGTCTTTCCTCCCCTGGGATCTCACGCCCCCCCCCCAGGAGACGTCTCCTTAGGAGCAATGATACGTTTTGGAAGCAAAAGGGGACCTGGGGTGCCCTGCCCTGAGAGTGTCCAACTTGCCTCCAGTGCGGCCTTGCTCTAACTTCTTTCCGCAGCAGGGAACACGCTGCCACATAGGAAACTTCACTTCAGGTCGAGTTTACGTTGTGGAAGCCTAAGGGTCTGGGCCTGCACTTAACTCGCAGTGTGCAACTTGCCTAGGGTGCGCCCCAGGTTCCAACTTCTTTCCACAGCCGGGAGCAAACTGCCCCTTGGGAATCCTCCCTTTGAAGGTCGCGTTCACGTTTTGGAAGCCGCAGTGTCTTTGCGTGCCCTTAATTCGGAGTATCCAACAAGCTTCTAGTACGTCCTTCTTCTCAAGTCTTCCCTTCGCTTGGGAACACACTGCCACTGAGGAGACTTCACCTGAAGCGCGATGACACGCTTTGCAGCCCAAGGGACTGGACGGGCAACTTAACTCAGAAGCTCCAACTGCCTTCGAGTCGGCCTTGGTTCTAAATTCTTTCCTTCCTGCAATGGGAACCCACGGGCGCATAGGACTCTTGGCCTTCGGAGCGTTTCTACGTGTTGGAAGCAGCAGGGCCTTAGCCTGCACTTTACGTAGAGCTTGCAACTTGGCGTAGAGTCCGCCTTGGTTCTAAGTTCTTGCCTGAGCTGCGAACACGCTGCCGCTTATGAGGCTTCACCTGAAGAGCGAGGCTACCTTTTGGAAGCCTAATGGACTTGGCGTGCACTTCACACAGAGAGTCCAAGTCGGCTTCAGGCCGCCCTTGTTCTCACTTCTTTCCTCACCTGCGAGAACACGGCCAGAAGGCGGTTGCGTCGTACACGGCGCTTGGCGTTTTGGACGCAGAGGCGCATTGGCGAGCACTTCACTCAGAGTTTCCAACCTGCCTTGGCGTCCGCCTTTGTTCTAACACCTTTCCGCAACTGGGAGAACACTGCCCTCTAGTAGTGTTCGTTTTCGCTGCGTTTGTAGGTTTGGGAAGCCTAAGGGCCTTCCCTGGAACTCAACTCGGTGTAGCCAACAGGCTTCTAGTCCGCCCCTGTTCTAAGGTCTTTCCTCCCCTGGGATCTCACGGCCTCCCCCCCAGGAGACGTCACCTGAGGAGCGATGATACGTTTTGGAAGCAAAAGGGGACCTGGGGTGCCCTGCCCTGAGAGTGTCCAACTTGCCTCCAGTGCGGCCTTGTTCTAACTTCTTTCCGCAGCAGGGAACACGCTGCCACATAGGAAACTGCACTTGAGGTCAAGTTTACGTTGTGGAAGCCTAAGGGTCTGGGCCTGCACTTAACTCGCAGTGTGCAACTTGCCTAGGGTGCGCCCCAGGTTCCAACTTCTTTCCACAGCCGGGAGCAAACTGCCCCTTGGGAATCCTCCCTTTGAAGGTCGCGTTCACATTTTGGAAGCCGCAGCGTCTTTGCGTGCCCTTAACTCGGAGTATCCAACAAGCTTCTAGTACGCCCTTTTTCTCAAGTCTTCCCTTCGCTTGGGAACACACTGCCACTGAGGAGACTTCACCTGAAGCGCGATGACACGCTGTGCAGCCCAAGGGACTGGACGGGCAACTTAACTCAGAAGCTCCAACTGCCTTCCAGTCGGCCTTGGTTTTAAGTTCTTTCCTTCCTGCAATGGGAACCCACGGCCGCATAGGCCTCTTGGCCTTCGGAGCGTTTCTACGTGTTGGAAGCAGCAGGGCCTTAGCCTGCACTTTACGTAGAGCTTGCAACTTGGCGTAGAGTCCGCCTTGGTTCTAAGTTCTTGCCTGAGCGCGAACACGCTGCCGCTTATGAGGCTTCACCTGAAGAGCGAGGCTACATTTTGGAAGCCTAATGGACTTGGCGTGCACTTCACACAGAGAGTCCAAGTCGGCTTCAGGCCGCCCTTGTTCTCACTTCTTTCCTCACCTGCGAGAACACGGCCAGAAGGCGGTTGCGTCGTACGCGGCGCTTGGCGTTTTGGACGCAGAGGCGCATTGGCGAGCACTTCACTCAGAGTCTCCAACCTGCCTTGGCGTCCGCCTTTGTTCTAACACCTTTCCGCAACTGGGAGAACACTGCCCTCTAGTAGTGTTCGTCTTCGCTGCGTTTGTAGGTTTGGGAAGCCTAAGGGCCTTCCCTGGAACTCAACTCGGTGTAGCCAACAGGCTTCTAGTCCGCCCCTGTTCTAAGGTGTTTCCTCCACTGGGATCTCACGCCCCCCCCCCCAGGAGACGTCACCTGAGGAGCGATGATACGTTTTGGAAGCAAAAGGGGACCTGGGGTGCCCTGCCCTGAGAGTGTCCAACTTGCCTCCAGTGCGGCCTTGTTCTAACTTCTTTCCGCAGCAGGGAATACGCTGCCACATAGGAAACTTCACTTCAGGTCGAGTTTACGTTGCGGAAGCCTAAGGGTCTGGGCCTGCACTTAACTCGCAGTGTGCAACTTACCTAGGGTGCGCCCCAGGTTCCAACTTCTTTCCACAGCCGGGAGCAAACTGCCCCTTGGGAATCCTCCCTTTGAAGGTCGCGTTCAGGTTTGGGAAGCCGCAGCGTCTTTGCGTGCCCTTAACTCGGAGTATCCAACAAGCTTCTAGTACGCCCTTCTTCTCAAGTCTTCCCTTCGCTTGGGAACACACTGCCACTGAGGAGACTTCACCTGAAGCGCGATGACACGCTTTGCAGCCCAAGGGACTGGACGGGCAACTTAACTCAGAAGCTCCAACTGCCTTCTAGTCGGCCTTGGTTCTAAGTTCTTTCCTTCCTGCAATGGGAACCCACGGCCGCATAGGCCTCTTGGCCTTCGGAGCGTTTCTACGTGTTGGAAGCAGCAGGGCCTTAGCCTGCACTTTACGTAGAGCTTGCAACTTGGCGTAGAGTTCGCCTTGGTTCTAAGTTCTTGCCTGAGCTGCGAACACGCTGCCGCTTATGAGGCTTCACCTGAAGAGCGAGGCTACCTTTGGGAAGCCTAATGGACTTGGCGTGCACTTCACACAGAGAGTCCAAGTCGGCTTCAGGCCGCCCTTGTTCTCACTTCTTTCCTCACCTGCGAGAACACGGCCAGAAGGCGGTTGCGTCGTACGCGGCGCTTGGCGTTTTGGACGCAGAGGCGCATTGGCGAGCACTTCACTCAGAGTCTCCAACCTGCCTTGGCGTCCGCCTTTGTTCTAACCCCTTTCCGCAACTGGGAGAACACTGCCCTCTAGTAGTGTTCGTCTTCGCTGCGTTTGTAGGTTTGGGAAGCCTAAGGGCCTTCCCTGGAACTCAACTCGGTGTAGCCAACAGGCTTCTAGTCCGCCCCTGTTCTAAGGTCTTTCCTCCCCTGGGATCTCACGCCCCCCCCCCAGGAGACGTCACCTGAGGAGCCATGATACGTTTTGGAAGCAAAAGGGGACCTGGGGTGCCCTGCCCTGAGAGTGTCCAACTTGCCTCCAGTGCGGCCTTGCTCTAACTTCTTTCCGCAGCAGGGAACACGCTGCCACATAGGAAACTTCACTTCAGGTCGAGTTACGTTGTGGAAGCCTAAGGGTCAGGGCCTGCACTTAACTCGCAGTGTGCAACTTCCCTAGGGTGCGCCCCAGGTTCCAAGTTCTTTCCACAGCCGGGAGCAAACTGCCCCTTGGGAATCCTCCCTTTGAAGGTCGCGTTCACGTTTTGGAAGCCGCAGCGTCTTTGCGTGCCCTTAACTCGGAGTATCCAACAAGCTTCTAGTGCGCCCTTCTTCTCAAGTCTTCCCTTCGCTTGGGAACACACTGCCACTGAGGAGACTTCACCTGAAGCGCGATGACACGCTTTGCAGCCCAAGGGACTGGACGGGCAACTTAACTCAGAAGCTCCAACTGCCTTCTAGTCGGCCTTGGTTCTAAGTTCTTTCCTTCCTGCAATGGGAACCCACGGCCGCATAGGCCTCTTGGCCTTCGGAGCGTTTCTACGTGTTGGAAGCAGCAGGGCCTTAGCCTGCACTTTACGTAGAGCTTGCAACTTGGCGTAGAGTCCGCCTTGGTTCTAAGTTCTTGCCTGAGCTGCGAACACGCTGCCGCTTATGAGGGTTCACCTGAAGAGCGAGGCTACCTTTTGGAAGCCTAATGGACTTGGCGTGCACTTCACACAGAGAGTCCAAGTCGGCTTCAGGCCGCCCTTGTTCTCACTTCTTTCCTCACCTGCGAGAACACGGCCAGAAGGTGGGTGCGTCGTACGCGGCGCTTGGCGTTTTGGACGCAGAGGCGCATTGGCGAGCACTTCACTCAGAGTCTCCAACCTGCCTTGGCGTCCGCCTTTGGTCTAACACCTTTCCGCAATGGGAGAACACTGCCCTATAGTAGTGTTCTTCTTCGCTGCGTTTGTATGTTTGGGAAGCCTAAGGGCCTTCCCTGGAACTCAACTCGGTGTAGCCAACAGGCTTCTCGTCCGCCCCTGTTCTTAAGGTCTTTCCTCCCCTGGGATCTCACGCCCCCCCCCCCCCCAGGAGGCGTCACCTTAGGAGCGATGATACGTTTTGGAAGCAAAAGGGGACCTGGGGTGCCCTGCCCTGAGAGTGTCCAACATGCCTCCAGTGCGGCCTTGCTCTAACTTCTTTCCGCAGCAGGGAACACGCTGCCACATAGGAAACTTCACTTCAGGTCGAGTTTACGTTGTGGAAGCCTAAGGGTCTGGGCCTGCACTTAACTCGTAGTGTGCAACTTGCCTAGGGTGCGCCCCAGGTTCCAACTTCTTTCCACAGCCGGGAGCAAACTGCCCCTTGGTAATCCTCCCTTTGAAGGTCGCGTTCACGTTTTGGAAGCCGCAGCGTCTTTGCGTGCCCTTAACTCGGAGTATCCAACAAGCTTCTAGTACGCCCTTCTTCTCAAGTCTTCCCTTCGCTTGGGAACACACTGCCACTGAGGAGACTTCACCTGAAGCGCGATGACACGCTGTGCAGCCAAAGGGACTGGACGGGCAACTTAACTCAGAAGCTCCAACTGCCTTCCAGTCGGCCTTGGTTTTAAGTTCTTTCCTTCCTGCAATGGGAACCCACGGCCGCATAGGCCTCTTGGCCTTCGGAGCGTTTCTACGTGTTGGAAGCAGCAGGGCCTTAGCCTGCACTTTACGTAGAGCTTGCAACTTGGCGTAGAGTCCGCCTTGGTTCTAAGTTCTTGCCTGAGGGCGAACACGCTGCCGCTTATGAGGCTTCACCTGAAGAGCGAGGCTACCTTTTGGAAGCCTAATGGACTTGGCGTGCACTTCACACAGAGAGTCCAAGTCGGCTTCAGGCCGCCCTTGCTCTCACTTCTTTCCTCACCTGCGAGAACACGGCCAGAAGGCGGTTGCGTCGTACGCGGCGCTTGGCGTTTTGGACGCAGAGGCGCATTGGCGAGCACTTCACTCAGAGTCTCCAACCTGCCTTGGCGTCCGCCTTTGTTCTAACACCTTTCCGCAACTGGGAGAACACTGCCCTCTAGTAGTGTTCGTCTTCGCTGCGTTTGTAGGTTTGGGAAGCCTAAGGGCCTTCCCTGGAGCTCAACTCGGTGTAGCCAACAGGCTTCTAGTCCGCCCCTGTTCTAAGGTGTTTCCTCCACTGGGATCTCACGCCCCCCCCCCCCCAGGAGACGTCACCTGAGGAGCGATGATACGTTTTGGAAGCAAAAGGGGACCTGGGGTGCCCTGCCCTGAGAGTGTCCAACTTGCCTCCAGTGCGGCCTTGTTCTAACTTCTTTCCGCAGCAGGGAATATGCTGCCACATAGGAAACTTCACTTCACGTCGAGTTTACGTTGCGGAAGCCTAAGGGTCTGGGCCTGCACTTAACTCGCAGTGTGCAACTTACCTAGGGTGCGCCCCAGGTTCCAACTTCTTTCCACAGCCGGGAGCAAACTGCCCCTTGGGAATCCTCCCTTTGAAGGTCGCGTTCAGGTTTTGGAAGCCGCAGCGTCTTTGCGTGCCCTTAACTCGGAGTATCCAACAAGCTTCTAGTACGCCCTTCTTCTCAAGTCTTCCCTTCGCTTGGGAACACACTGCCACTGAGGAGACTTCACCTGAAGCGCGATGACACGCTTTGCAGCCCAAGGGACTGGACGGGCAACTTAACTCAGAAGCTCCAACTGCCTTCTAGTCGGCCTTGGTTCTAAGTTCTTTCCTTCCTGCAATGGGAACCCACGGCCGCATAGGCCTCTTGGCCTTCGGAGCGTTTCTACGTGTTGGAAGCAGCAGGGCCTTAGCCTGCACTTTACGTAGAGCTTGCAACTTGGCGTAGAGTCCGCCTTGGTTCTAAGTTCTTGCCTGAGCTGCGAACACGCTGCCGCTTATGAGGCTTCACCTGAAGAACGAGGCTACCTTTGGGAAGCCTAATGGACTTGGCGTGCACTTCACACAGAGAGTCCAAGTCGGCTTCAGGCCGCCCTTGTTCTCACTTCTTTCCTCACCTGCGAGAACACGGCCAGAAGGCGGTTGCGTCGTACGCGGCGCTTGGCGTTTTGGACGCAGAGGCGCATTGGCGAGCACTTCACTCAGAGTCTCCAACCTACCTTGGCGTCCGCCTTTGTTCTAACCCCTTTCCGCAACTGGGAGAACACTGCCCTCAAGTAGTGTTCGTCTTCGCTGCGTTTGTAGGTTTGGGAAGCCTAAGGGCCTTCCCTGGAACTCAACTCGGTGTAGCCAACAGGCTTCTAGTCCGCCCCTGTTCTAAGGTCTTTCCTCCCCTGGGATCTCACGCCCCCCCCCCCAGGAGACGTCACCTGAGGAGCCATGATACTTTTTGGAAGCAAAAGGGGACCTGGGGTGCCCTGCCCTGAGAGTGTCCAACTTGCCTCCAGTGCGGCCTTGCTCTAACTTCTTTCCGCAGCAGGGAACACGCTGCCACATAGGAAACTTCACTTCAGGTCGAGTTACGTTGTGGAAGCCTAAGGGTCTGGGCCTGCACTTAACTCGCAGTGTGCAACTTCCCTAGGATGCGCCCCAGGTTCCAAGTTCTTTCCACAGCCGGGAGCAAACTGCCCCTTGGGAATCCTCCCTTTGAAGGTCGCGTTCACGTTTTGGAAGCCGCAGCGTCTTTGCGTGCCCTTAACTCGGAGTATCCAACAAGCTTCTAGTGCGCCCTTCTTCTCAAGTCTTCCCTTCGCTTGGGAACACACTGCCACTGAGGAGACTTCACCTGAAGCGCGATGACACGCTTTGCAGCCCAAGGGACTGGACGGGCAACTTCACTCAGAAGCTCCAACTGCCTTCTAGTCGGCCTTGGTTCTAAGTTCTTTCCTTCCTGCAATGGGAACCCACGGCCGCATAGGCCTCTTGGCCTTCGGAGCGTTTCTACGTGTTGGAAGCAGCAGGGCCTTAGCCTGCACTTTACGTAGAGCCCGCAACTTGGCGTAGAGTCCGCCTTGGTTCTAAGTTCTTGCCTGAGCTGCGAACACGCTGCCGCTTATGAGGCTTCACCTGAAGAGCGAGGCTACCTTTTGGAAGCCTAATGGACTTGGCGTGCACTTCACACAGAGAGTCCAAGTCGGCTTCAGGCCGCCCTTGTTCTCACTTCTTTCCTCACCTGCAAGAACACGGCCAGAAGGCGGTTGCGTCGTACACGGCGCTTGGCGTTTTGGACGCAGAGGCGCATTGGCGAGCACTTCACTCAGAGTCTCCAACCTGCCTTGGCGTCCGCCTTTGTTCTAACCCCTTTCCGCAACTGGGAGAACACTGCCCTCTAGTAGTGTTCGTCTTCGCTGCGTTTGTAGGTTTGGGAAGCCTAAGGGCCTTCCCTGGAACTCAACTCGGTGTAGCCAACAGGCTTCTCGTCCGCCCCTGTTCTTAAGGTCTTCCTCCAATGGGATCTCACGCCCCCCCCCCCAGGAGACGTCACCTGAGGAGCGATGATACGTTTTGGAAGCAAAAGGGGACCTGCGGTGCCCTGCCCTGAGAGTGTCCAACTTGCCTCCAGTGCGGCGTTGTTCTAACTTCTTTCCGCAGCAGGGAACACGCTGCCACATAGGAAACTTCACTTCAGGTCGAGTTTACGTTGTGGAAGCCTAAGGGTCTGGGCCTGCACTTAACTCGCAGTGTGCAACTTGCCTAGGGTGCGCCCCAGGTTCCAACTTCTTTCCACAGCCGGGAGCAAACTGCCCCTTGGGAATCCTCCCTTTGAAGGTCGCGTTCACGTTTTGGAAGCCGCAGCGTCTTTGCGTGCCCTTAACCTGGAGTATCCAACAAGCTTCTAGTACGCCCTTCTTCTCAAGTCTTCCCTTCGCTTGGGAACACACTGCCACTGAGGAGACTTCACCTGAAGCGCGATGACACGCTTTGCAGCCCAAGGGACTGGACGGGCAACTTCACTCAGAAGCTCCAACTGCCTTCTAGTCGGCCTTGGTTCTAAGTTCTTTCCTTCCTGCAATGGGAACACACGGGCGCATAGGCCTCTTGGCCTTCGGAGCGTTTCTACGTGTTGGAAGCAGCAGGGCCTTAGCCTGCACTTTACGTAGAGCTTGCAACTTGGCGTAGAGTCCGCCTTGGTTCTAAGTTCTTGCCTGAGCTGCGAACACGCTGCCGCTTATGAGGCTTCACCTGAAGAGCGAGGCTACCTTTTGGAAGCCTAATGGACTTGGCGTGCACTTCACACAGAGAGTCCAAGTCGGCTTCAGGCCGCCTTTGTTCTCACTTCTTTCCTCACCTGCGAGAACATGGCCAGAAGGCGGTTGCGTCGTACGCGGCGCTTGGCGTTTTGGACGCAGAGGCGCATTGGCGAGCACTTCACTCAGAGTCTCCAACCGGCCTTGGCGTCTGCCTTTGTTCTAACACCTTTCCGCAACTGGGAGAACACTGCCCTCTAGTAGTGTTCGTCTTCGCTGCGTTTGTAGGTTTGGGAAGCCTAAGGGCCTTCCCTGGAACTCAACTCGGTGTAGCCAACAGGCTTCTAGTCCGTCCCAGTTCTAAGGTCTTTCCTCCCCTGGGATCTCACGGGCACCCCCTCCCCCAGGAGACGTCACCTGAGGAGCGATGATACGTTTTGGAAGCAAAAGGGGACCTGGGGTGCCCTGCCCTGAGAGTGTCCAACTTGCCTCCAGTGCGGCCTTGTTCTAACTTCTTTCCGCAGCAGGGAACACGCTGCCACATAGGAAACTTGACTTCAGGTCGAGTTTACGTTGTGGAAGCCTAAGGGTCTGGGCCTGCACTTAACTCGCAGTGTGCAACTTGCCTAGGGTGCGCCCCAGGTTCCAACTTCTTTCCACAGCCGGGAGCAAACTGCCCCTTGGGAATCCTCCCTTTGAAGGTCGCGTTCACGTTTTGGAAGCCGCAGCGTCTTTGCGTGCCCTTAACTCGGAGTATCCAACAAGCTTCTAGTACGCCCTTCTTCTCAAGTCTTCCCTTCGCTTGGGAACACACTGCCACTGAGGAGACTTCACCTGAAGCGCGATGACACGCTTTGCAGCCCAAGGGACTGGACGGGCAACTTAACTCAGAAGCTCCAACTGCCTTCTAGTCGGCCTTGGTTCTAAGTTCTTTCCTTCCTGCAATGGGAACACACGGCCGCATAGGCCTCTTGGCCTTCGGAGCGTTTCTACGTGTTGGAAGCAGCAGGGCCTTAGCCTGCACTTTACGTAGAGCTTGCAACTTGGCGTAGAGTCCGCCTTGGTTCTAAGTTCTTGCCTGAGCTGCGAACACGCTGCCGCTTATGAGGCTTCACCTGAAGAGCGAGGCTACCTTTTGGAAGCCTAATGGACTTGGCGTGCACTTCACACAGAGAGTCCAAGTCGGCTTCAGGCCGCCCTTGTTCTCACTTCTATCCTCACCTGCGAGAACCCGGCCAGAAGGCGGTTGCATCGTACGCGGCGCTTGGCGTTTTGGACGCAGAGGCGCATTGGCGAGCACTTCACTCAGAGTCTCCAACCTGCCTTGGCTTTCGCCTTTGTTCTAACACCTTTCCGAAACTGGGAGAACACTGCCCTCTAGTAGTGTTCGTCTTCGCTGCGTTTGTAGGTTTGGGAAGCCTAAGGGCCTTCCCTGGAACTCCACTCGGTGTAGCCAACAGGCTTCTAGTCCGCCCCTGTTCTTAAGGTCTTTCCTCCCCTGGGATCTCACGGGCCCCCCCTAACCCAGGAGACGTCACCTGAGGAGCGATGATACGTTTTGGAAGCAAAAGGGGACCTGCGGTGCCCTGCCCTGAGAGTGTCCAACTTGCCTCCAGTGCAGCCTTGTTCTAACTTCTTTCCGCAGCAGGGAACACGCTGCCACATAGGAAACTTCACTTCAGGTCGAGTTTACGTTGTGGAAGCCTAAGGGTCTGGGCCTGCACTTAACTCGCAGTGTGCAACTTTCCTAGGGTGCGCCCCAGGTTCCAACTTCTTTCCACAGCCGGGAGCAAACTGCCCCTTGGGAATCCTCCCTTTGAAGGTCGCGTTCACGTTTTGGAAGCCGCAGCGTCTTTGCGTGCCCTTAACCTGGAGTATCCAACAAGCTTCTAGTACGCCCTTCTTCTCAAGTCTTCCCTTCGCTTGGGAACACACTGCCACTGAGGAGACTTCACCTGAAGCGCGATGACACGCTTTGCAGCCCAAGGGACTGGACGGGCAACTTCACTCAGAAGCTCCAACTGCCTTCTAGTCGGCCTTGGTTCTAAGTTCTTTCCTTCCTGCAATGGGAACACACGGGCGCATAGGCCTCTTGGCCTTCGGAGCGTTTCTACGTGTTGGAAGCAGCAGGGCCTTAGCCTGCACTTTACGTAGAGCTTGCAACTTGGCGTAGAGTCCGCCTTGGTTCTAAGTTCTTGCCTGAGCTGCGAACACGCTGCCGCTTATGAGGCTTCACCTGAAGAGCGAGGCTACCTTTTGGAAGCCTAATGGACTTGGCGTGCACTTCACACAGAGAGTCCAAGTCGGCTTCAGGCCGCCTTTGTTCTCACTTCTTTCCTCACCTGCGAGAACATGGCCAGAAGGCGGTTGCGTCGTACGCGGCGCTTGGCGTTTTGGACGCAGAGGCGCATTGGCGAGCACTTCACTCAGAGTCTCCAACCGGCCTTGGCGTCTGCCTTTGTTCTAACACCTTTCCGCAACTGGGAGAACACTGCCCTCTAGTAGTGTTCGTCTTCGCTGCGTTTGTAGGTTTGGGAAGCCTAAGGGCCTTCCCTGGAACTCAACTCGGTGTAGCCAACAGGCTTCTAGTCCGTCCCAGTTCTAAGGTCTTTCCTCCCCTGGGATCTCACGGGCACCCCCTCCCCCAGGAGACGTCACCTGAGGAGCGATGATACGTTTTGGAAGCAAAAGGGGACCTGGGGTGCCCTGCCCTGAGAGTGTCCAACTTGCCTCCAGTGCGGCCTTGTTCTAACTTCTTTCCGCAGCAGGGAACACGCTGCCACATAGGAAACTTGACTTCAGGTCGAGTTTACGTTGTGGAAGCCTAAGGGTCTGGGCCTGCACTTAACTCGCAGTGTGCAACTTGCCTAGGGTGCGCCCCAGGTTCCAACTTCTTTCCACAGCCGGGAGCAAACTGCCCCTTGGGAATCCTCCCTTTGAAGGTCGCGTTCACGTTTTGGAAGCCGCAGCGTCTTTGCGTGCCCTTAACTCGGAGTATCCAACAAGCTTCTAGTACGCCCTTCTTCTCAAGTCTTCCCTTCGCTTGGGAACACACTGCCACTGAGGAGACTTCACCTGAAGCGCGATGACACGCTTTGCAGCCCAAGGGACTGGACGGGCAACTTAACTCAGAAGCTCCAACTGCCTTCTAGTCGGCCTTGGTTCTAAGTTCTTTCCTTCCTGCAATGGGAACACACGGCCGCATAGGCCTCTTGGCCTTCGGAGCGTTTCTACGTGTTGGAAGCAGCAGGGCCTTAGCCTGCACTTTACGTAGAGCTTGCAACTTGGCGTAGAGTCCGCCTTGGTTCTAAGTTCTTGCCTGAGCTGCGAACACGCTGCCGCTTATGAGGCTTCACCTGAAGAGCGAGGCTACCTTTTGGAAGCCTAATGGACTTGGCGTGCACTTCACACAGAGAGTCCAAGTCGGCTTCAGGCCGCCCTTGTTCTCACTTCTATCCTCACCTGCGAGAACCCGGCCAGAAGGCGGTTGCATCGTACGCGGCGCTTGGCGTTTTGGACGCAGAGGCGCATTGGCGAGCACTTCACTCAGAGTCTCCAACCTGCCTTGGCTTCCGCCTTTGTTCTAACACCTTTCCGAAACTGGGAGAACACTGCCCTCTAGTAGTGTTCGTCTTCGCTGCGTTTGTAGGTTTGGGAAGCCTAAGGGCCTTCCCTGGAACTCCACTCGGTGTAGCCAACAGGCTTCTAGTCCGCCCCTGTTCTTAAGGTCTTTCCTCCCCTGGGATCTCACGGGCCCCCCCTAACCCAGGAGACGTCACCTGAGGAGCGATGATACGTTTTGGAAGCAAAAGGGGACCTGCGGTGCCCTGCCCTGAGAGTGTCCAACTTGCCTCCAGTGCGGCCTTGTTCTAACTTCTTTCCGCAGCAGGGAACACGCTGCCACATAGGAAACTTCACTTCAGGTCGAGTTTACGTTGTGGAAGCCTAAGGGTCTGGGCCTGCACTTAACTCGCAGTGTGCAACTTTCCTAGGGTGCGCCCCAGGTTCCAACTTCTTTCCACAGCCGGGAGCAAACTGCCCCTTGGGAATCCTCCCTTTGAAGGTCGCGTTCACGTTTTGGAAGCCGCAGCGTCTTTGCGTGCCCTTAACCTGGAGTATCCAACAAGCTTCTAGTACGCCCTTCTTCTCAAGTCTTCCCTTCGCTTGGGAACACACTGCCACTGAGGAGACTTCACCTGAAGCGCGATGACACGCTTTGCAGCCCAAGGGACTGGAGTGGCAACTTAACTCAGAAGCTCCAACTGCCTTCTAGTCGGCCTTGGTTCTAAGTTCTTTCCTTCCTGCAATGGGAACACACGGCCGCATAGGCCTCTTGGCCTTCGGAGCGTTTCTACGTGTTGGAAGCAGCAGGGCCTTAGCCTGCACTTTACGTAGAGCTTGCAACTTGGCGTAGAGTCCGCCTTGGTTCTAAGTTCTTGCCTGAGCTGCGAACACGCTGCCGCTTATGAGGCTTCACCTGAAGAGCGAGGCTACCTTTTGGAAGCCTAATGGACTTGGCGTGCACTTCACACAGAGAGTCCAAGTCGGCTTCAGGCCGCCTTTGTTCTCACTTCTTTCCTCACCTGCGAGAACATGGCCAGAAGGCGGTTGCGTCGTACGCGGCGCTTGGCGTTTTGGACGCAGAGGCGCATTGGCGAGCACTTCACTCAGAGTCTCCAACCGGCCTTGGCGTCTGCTTTTGTTCTAACACCTTTCCGCAACTGGGAGAACACTGCCCTCTAGTAGTGTTCGTCTTCGCTGCGTTTGTAGGTTTGGGAAGCCTAAGGGCCTTCCCTGGAACTCAACTCGGTGTAGCCAACAGGCTTCTAGTCCGTCCCAGTTCTAAGGTCTTTCCTCCCCTGGGATCTCACGGGCACCCCCTCCCCCAGGAGACGTCACCTGAGGAGCGATGATACGTTTTGGAAGCAAAAGGGGACCTGGGGTGCCCTGCCCTGAGAGTGTCCAACTTGCCTCCAGTGCGGCCTTGTTCTAACTTCTTTCCGCAGCAGGGAACACGCTGCCACATAGGAAACTTGACTTCAGGTCGAGTTTACGTTGTGGAAGCCTAAGGGTCTGGGCCTGCACTTAACTCGCAGTGTGCAACTTGCCTAGGGTGCGCCCCAGGTTCCAACTTCTTTCCACAGCCGGGAGCAAACTGCCCCTTGGGAATCCTCCCTTTGAAGGTCGCGTTCACGTTTTGGAAGCCGCAGCGTCTTTGCGTGCCCTTAACTCGGAGTATCCAACAAGCTTCTAGTACGCCCTTCTTCTCAAGTCTTCCCTTCGCTTGGGAACACACTGCCACTGAGGAGACTTCACCTGAAGCGCGATGACACGCTTTGCAGCCCAAGGGACTGGACGGGAAACTTCACTCAGAAGCTCCAACTGCCTTCTAGTCGGCCTTGGTTCTAAGTTCTTTCCTTCCTGCAATGGGAACCCACGGCCGCATAGGCCTCTTGGCCTTCGGAGCGTTTCTATGTGTTGGAAGCAGCAGGGCCTTAGCCTGCACTTTACGTAGAGCTTGCAACTTGGCGTAGAGTCCGCCTTGGTTCTAAGTTCTTGCCTGAGCTGCGAACACGCTGCCGCTTATGAGGCTTTACCTGAAGAGCGAGGCTACCTTTTGGAAGCCTAATGTAATTGGCGTGCACTTCACACAGAGAGTCCAAGTCAGCTTCAGGCCGCCCTTGTTCTCACTTCTTTCCTCACCTGCGAGAACACGGCCAGAAGGCGGTAGCGTCGTACGCGGAGCTTGGCGTTTTGGACGCAGAGGCGCATTGGCGAGCACTTCACTCAGAGTCTCCAACCTGCCTTGGCGTCCGCCTTTGTTCTAACACCTTCCCGCAACGGGGAGAACACTGCCCTCTAGTAGTGTTCGTCTTCGCTGCGTTTGTAGGTTTGGGAAGCCTAAGGGCCTTCCCTGGAACTCAACTCGGTGTAGCCAACAGGCTTCTAGTCCGCCCCTGTTCTAAGGTCTTTCCTCCCCTGGGATCTCACGCCCCCCCCCCCAGGAGACGTCACCTGAGGAGCGATGATACGTTTTGGAAGCAAAAGGGGACCTGGGGTGCCCTGCCCTGAGAGTTTCCAACTTGCCTCCAGTGCGGCCTTGCTCTAACTTCTTTCCGCAGCAGGGAACACGCTGCCACATAGGAAACTTCACTTCAGGTCGAGTTTACGTTGTGGAAGCCTAAGGGTCTGGGCCCGCACTTATCTCGCAGTGTGCAACTTGCCTAGGATGCGCCCCATGTTCCAAGTTCTTTCCACAGCCGGGAGCAAACTGCCCCTTGGGAATCCTCCCTTTGAAGGTCGCGTTCACGTTTTGGAAGCCGCAGCGTCTTTGCGTGCCCTTAACTCGGAGTATCCAACAAGCTTCTAGTACGCCCTTCTTCTCAAGTCTTCCCTTCGCTTGGGAACACACTGCCACTGAGGAGACTTCACCTGAAGCGCGATGACACGCTTTGCAGCCCAAGGGACTGGACGGGCAACTTAACTCTGAAGCTCCAACTGCCTTCTAGTCGGCCTTGGTTCTAAGTTCTTTCCTTCCTGCAATGGGAACACACGGCCGCATGGGCCTCTTGGCCTTCGGAGCGTTTCTATGTGTTGGAAGCAGCAGGGCCTTAGCCTGCACTTTACGTAGAGCTTGCAACTTGGCGTAGAGTCCGCCTTGGTTCTAAGTTCTTGCCTGAGCTGCGAACACGCTGCCGCTTATGAGGCTTCACCTGAAGAGCGAGGCTACCTTTTGGAAGCCTAATGGACTTGGCGTGCACTTCACAGAGAGAGTCCAAGTCGGCTTCAGGCCGCCCTTGTTCTCACTTCTTTCCTCACCTGCGAGAACACGGCCAGAAGGTGGGTGCGTCGTACGCGGCGCTTGGCGTTTTGGACGCAGAGGCGCATTGGCGAGCACTTCACTCAGAGTCTCCAACCTGCCTTGGCGTCCGCCTTTGGTCTAACACCTTTCCGCAATGGGAGAACACTGCCCTCTAGTAGTGTTCGTCTTCGCTGCGTTTGTAGGTTTGGGAAGCCTAAGGGCCTTCCCTGGAACTCAACTCGGTGTAGCCAAAAGGCTTCTAGTCCGCCCCTGTTCTTAAGGTCTTTCCTCCCCTGGGATCTCTCGGGCGCCCCCTAACCCAGGAGACCTCACCAGAGGAGCGATGATACGTTTTGGAAGCAAAAGGGGACCTGCGGTGCCCTGCCCTGAGAGTGTCCAACTTGCCTCCAGTGCGGCCTTGTTCTAAATTCTTTCCGCAGCAGGGAACACGTTGCCACATAGGAAACTTCACTTCAGGTCGAGTTTACGTTGTGGAAGCCTAAGGGTCTGGGCCTGCACTTAACTCGCAGTGTGCAACTTGCCTAGGGTGCGCCCCAGGTTCCAACTTCTTTCCACAGCCGGGAGCAAACTGCCCCTTGGGAATCCTCCCTTTGAAGGTCGCGTTCACGTTTTGGAAGCCGCAGCGTCTTTGCGTGCCCTTAACTCGGATTATCCAACAAGCTTCTAGTACGCCCTTCTTCTCAAGTCTTCCCTTCGCTTGGGAACACACTGCCACTGAGGAGACTTCACCTGAAGCGCGATGACACGCTTTGCAGCCCAAGGGACTGGACGGGCAACTTCACTCAGAAGCTCCAACTGCCTTCTAGTCGGCCTTGGTTCTAAGTTCTTTCCTTCCTGCAATGGGAACCCACGGCCGCATAGGCCTCTTGGCCTTCGGAGCGTTTCTACGTGTTGGAAGCAGCAGGGCCTTAGCCTGCACTTTACGTAGAGCTTGCAACTTGGCGTAGAGTCCGCCTTGGTTCTAAGTTCTTGCCTGAGCTGCGAACACGCTGCCGCTTATGAGGCTTCACCTGAAGAGCGAGGCTACCTTTTGGAAGCCTAATGGACTTGGCGTGCACTTCACACAGAGAGTCCAAGTCGGCTTCAGGCCGCCCTTGTTCTCACTTCTTTCCTCACCTGCGAGAACACGGCCAGAAGGCGGTTGCGTAATACGCGGCGCTTGGCGTTTTGGACGCAGAGGCGCATTGGCAAGCACTTCACTCAGAGTCTCCAACATGCCTTGGCGTCCGCCTTTGTTCTAACACCTTTCCGCAACTGGGAGAACACTGCCCTCTAGTAGTGCTCGTCTTCGCTGCGTTTGTAGGTTTGGGAAGCCTAAGGGCCTTCCCTGGAACTCAACTCGGTGTAGCCAACAGGCTTCTAGTCCACCCCTGTTCTAAGGTCTTTCCACCCTTGAGATCTCACGGGCCCCCCCTCCCCCAGGAGACGTCACCTGAGGAGCGATGATACGTTTTGGAAGCAAAAGGGGACCTGGGGTGCCCTGCCCTGAGAGTGTCCAACTTGCCTCCAGTGCGGCCTTGCTCTAACTTCTTTCCGCAGCAGGGAACACGCTGCCACATAGGAAACTTCACTTCAGGTCGAGTTTACGTTGTGGAAGCCTAAGGGTCTGGGCCTGCACTTAACTCGCAGTGTGCAACTTGCCTAGGCTGCGCCCCAGGTTCCAACTTCTTTCCACAGCCGGGAGCAAACTGCCCCTTGGGAATCCTCCCCTTGAAGGTCGCGTTCACGTTTTGGAAGCCGCAGCGTCTTTGCGTGCCCTTAACTCGGAGTATCCAACAAGCTTCTAGTACGCCCTTCTTCTCAAGTCTTCCCTTCGCTTGGGAACACACTGCCACTGAGGAGACTTCACCTGAAGCGCGATGACACGCTTTGCAGCCCAAGGGACTGGACGGGCAACTTCACTCAGAAGCTCCAACTGCCTTCTAGTCGGCCTTGGTTCTAAGTTCTTTCCTTCCTGCAATGGGAACCCACGGCCGCATAGGCCTCTTGGCCTTCGGAGCGTTTCTACGTGTTGGAAGCAGCAGGGCCTTAGCCTGCACTTTACGTAGAGCTTGCAACTTGGCGTAGAGTCCGCCTTGGTTCTAAGTTCTTGCCTGAGCTGCGAACACGCTGCCGCTTATGAGGCTTCACCTGAAGAGCGAGGCTACCTTTTGGAAGCCTAATGGACTTGGCGTGCACTTCACACAGAGAGTCCAAGTCGGCTTCAGGCCGCCCTTGTTCTCACTTCTATCCTCACCTGCGAGAACCCGGCCAGAAGGCGGTTGCGTCGTACGCGGCGCTTGGCGTTTTGGACGCAGAGGCGCATTGGCGTGCACTTCACTCAGAGTCTCCAACCTGCCTTGGCGTCCGCCTTTGTTCTAACACCTTTCCGCAACTGGGAGAACACTGCCCTCTAGTAGTGTTCGTCTTCGCTGCGTTTGTAGGTTTGGGAAGCCTAAGGGCCTTCCCTGGAACTCAACTCGGTGTAGCCAACAGGCTTCTAGTCCGCCCCTGTTCTTAAGGTCTTTCCTCCCCTGGGATCTCACGGGCCCTCCCTAACCCAGGAGACCTCACCAGAGGAGCGATGATACGTTTTGGAAGCAAAAGGGGACCTGCGGTGCACTGCCCTGAGAGTGTCCAACTTGCCTCCAGTGCGGCCTTGTTCTAACTTCTTTCCGCAGCAGGGAACACGCTGCCACATAGGAAACTTCACTTCAGGTCGAGTTTACGTTGTGGAAGCCTAAGGGTCTGGGCCTGCACTTAACTCGCAGTGTGCAACTTGCCTAGGGTGCGCCCCAGGTTCCAACTTCTTTCCACAGCCGGGAGCAAACTGCCCCTTGGGAATCCTCCCTTTGAAGGTCGCGTTCACGTTTTGGAAGCCGCAGCGTCTTTGCGTGCCCTTAACTCGGAGTATCCAACAAGCTTCTAGTACGCCCTTCTTCTCAAGTCTTCCCTTCGCTTGGGAACACACTGCCACTGAGGAGACTTCACCTGAAGCGCGATGACACGCTTTGCAGCCCAAGGGACTGGACGGGCAACTTCACTCAGAAGCTCCAACTGCCTTCTCGTCGGCCTTGGTTCTAAATTCTTTCCTTCCTGCAATGGGAACCCACGGCCGCATAGGCCTCTTGGCCTTCGGAGCGTTTCTACGTGTTGGAAGCAGCAGGGCCTTAGCCTGCACTTTACGTAGAGCTTGCAACTTGGCGTAGAGTCCGCCTTGGTTCTAAGTTCTTGCCTGAGCTGCGAACACGCTGCCGCTTATGAGGCTTCACCTGAAGAGCGAGTCTAACTTTTGGAAGCCTAATGGACTTGGCGTGCACTTCACACAGAGAGTCCAAGTCGGCTTCAGGCCGCCCTTGTTCTCACTTCTTTCCTCACCTGCAAGAGCACGGCCAGAAGGCGGTTGCGTCGTACGCGGCGCTTGGCGTTTTGGACGCAGAGGCGCATTGGCGAGCACTTCACTCAGAGTCTCCAACCTGCCTTGGCGTCCGCCTTTGTTCTAACCGCTTTCCGGAACTGGGAGAACACTGCCCTCTAGTAGTGTTCGTCTTCGCTGCGTTTGTAGGTTTGGGAAGCCTAAGGGCCTTCCCTGGAACTCAACTCGGTGTAGCCAACAGGCTTCTAGTCCGCCCCTGTTCTAAGTTCTTTCCTCCCCTGGGATCTCACGCCCCCCCCCCAGGAGACGTCTCCTTAGGAGCAATGATACGTTTTGGAAGCAAAAGGGGACCTGGGGTGCCCTGCCCTGAGAGTGTCCAACTTGCCTCCAGTGCGGCCTTGCTCTAACTTCTTTCCGCAGCAGGGAACACGCTGCCACATAGGAAACTTCACTTCAGGTCGAGTTTACGTTGTGGAAGCCTAAGGGTCTGGGCCTGCACTTAACTCGCAGTGTGCAACTTGCCTAGGGTGCGCCCCAGGTTCCAACTTCTTTCCACAGCCGGGAGCAAACTGGCCCTTGGGAATCCTCCCTTTGAAGGTCGCGTTCACGTTTTGGAAGCCGCAGTGTCTTTGCGTGCCCTTAATTCGGAGTATCCAACAAGCTTCTAGTACGTCCTTCTTCTCAAGTCTTCCCTTCGCTTGGGAACACACTGCCACTGAGGAGACTTCACCTGAAGCGCGATGACACGCTTTGCAGCCCAAGGGACTGGACGGGCAACTTAACTCAGAAGCTCCAACTGCCTTCGAGTCGGCCTTGGTTCTAAATTCTTTCCTTCCTGCAATGGGAACCCACGGGCGCATAGGCCTCTTGGCCTTCGGAGCGTTTCTACGTGTTGGAAGCAGCAGGGCCTTAGCCTGCACTTTACGTAGAGCTTGCAACTTGGCGTAGAGTCCGCCTTGGTTCTAAGTTCTTGCCTGAGCTGCGAACACGCTGCCGCTTATGAGGCTTCACCTGAAGAGCGAGGCTACCTTTTGGAAGCCTAATGGACTTGGCGTGCACTTCACACAGAGAGTCCAAGTCGGCTTCAGGCCGCCCTTGTTCTCACTTCTTTCCTCACCTGCGAGAACACGGCCAGAAGGCGGTTGCGTCGTACACGGCGCTTGGCGTTTTGGACGCAGAGGCGCATTGGCGAGCACTTCACTCAGAGTTTCCAACCTGCCTTGGCGTCCGCCTTTGTTCTAACACCTTTCCGCAACTGGGAGAACACTGCCCTCTAGTAGTGTTCGTTTTCGCTGCGTTTGTAGGTTTGGGAAGCCTAAGGGCCTTCCCTGGAACTCAACTCGGTGTAGCCAACAGGCTTCTAGTCCGCCCCTGTTCTAAGGTCTTTCCTCCCCTGGGATCTCACGGCCTCCCCCCCAGGAGACGTCACCTGAGGAGCGATGATACGTTTTGGAAGCAAAAGGGGACCTGGGGTGCCCTGCCCTGAGAGTGTCCAACTTGCCTCCAGTGCGGCCTTGTTCTAACTTCTTTCCGCAGCAGGGAACACGCTGCCACATAGGAAACTGCACTTGAGGTCGAGTTTACGTTGTGGAAGCCTAAGGGTCTGGGCCTGCACTTAACTCGCAGTGTGCAACTTGCCTAGGGTGCGCCCCAGGTTCCAACTTCTTTCCACAGCCGGGAGCAAACTGCCCCTTGGGAATCCTCCCTTTGAAGGTCGCGTTCACATTTTGGAAGCCGCAGAGTCTTTGCGTGCCCTTAACTCGGAGTATCCAACAAGCTTCTAGTACGCCCTTTTTCTCAAGTCTTCCCTTCGCTTGGGAACACACTGCCACTGAGGAGACTTCACCTGAAGCGCGATGACACGCTGTGCAGCCCAAGGGACTGGACGGGCAACTTAACTCAGAAGCTCCAACTGCCTTCCAGTCGGCCTTGGTTTTACGTTCTTTCCTTCCTGCAATGGGAACCCACGGCCGCATAGGCCTCTTGGCCTTCGGAGCGTTTCTACGTGTTGGAAGCAGCAGGGCCTTAGCCTGCACTTTACGTAGAGCTTGCAACTTGGCGTAGAGTCCGCCTTGGTTCTAAGTTCTTGCCTGAGCGCGAACACGCTGCCGCTTATGAGGCTTCACCTGAAGAGCGAGGCTACCTTTTGGAAGCCTAATGGACTTGGCGTGCACTTCACACAGAGAGTCCAAGTCGGCTTCAGGCCGCCCTTGTTCTCACTTCTTTCCTCACCTGCGAGAACACGGCCAGAAGGCGGTTGCGTCGTACGCGGCGCTTGGCGTTTTGGACGCAGAGGCGCATTGGCGAGCACTTCACTCAGAGTCTCCAACCTGCCTTGGCGTCCGCCTTTGTTCTAACACCTTTCCGCAACTGGGAGAACACTGCCCTCTAGTAGTGTTCGTCTTCGCTGCGTTTGTAGGTTTGGGAAGCCTAAGGGCCTTCCCTGGAACTCAACTCGGTGTAGCCAACAGGCTTCTAGTCCGCCCCTGTTCTAAGGTGTTTCCTCCACTGGGATCTCACGCCCCCCCCCCAGGAGACGTCACCTGAGGAGCGATGATACGTTTTGGAAGCAAAAGGGGACCTGGGGTGCCCTGCCCTGAGAGTGTCCAACTTGCCTCCAGTGCGGCCTTGCTCTAACTTCTTTCCGCAGCAGGGAACACGCTGCCACATAGGAAACTTCACTTCAGGTCGAGTTTACGTTGTGGAAGCCTAAGGGTCTGGGCCTGCACTTAACTCGCAGTGTGCAACTTGCCTAGGCTGCGCCCCAGGTTCCAACTTCTTTCCACAGCCGGGAGCAAACTGCCCCTTGGGAATCCTCCCCTTGAAGGTCGCGTTCACGTTTTGGAAGCCGCAGCGTCTTTGCGTGCCCTTAACTCGGAGTATCCAACAAGCTTCTAGTACGCCCTTCTTCTCAAGTCTTCCCTTCGCTTGGGAACACACTGCCACTGAGGAGACTTCACCTGAAGCGCGATGACACGCTTTGCAGCCCAAGGGACTGGACGGGCAACTTCACTCAGAAGCTCCAACTGCCTTCTAGTCGGCCTTGGTTCTAAGTTCTTTCCTTCCTGCAATGGGAACCCACGGCCGCATAGGCCTCTTGGCCTTCGGAGCGTTTCTACGTGTTGGAAGCAGCAGGGCCTTAGCCTGCACTTTACGTAGAGCTTGCAACTTGGCGTAGAGTCCGCCTTGGTTCTAAGTTCTTGCCTGAGCTGCGAACACGCTGCCGCTTATGAGGCTTCACCTGAAGAGCGAGGCTACCTTTTGGAAGCCTAATGGACTTGGCGTGCACTTCACACAGAGAGTCCAAGTCGGCTTCAGGCCGCCCTTGTTCTCACTTCTATCCTCACCTGCGAGAACCCGGCCAGAAGGCGGTTGCGTCGTACGCGGCGCTTGGCGTTTTGGACGCAGAGGCGCATTGGCAAGCACTTCACTCAGAGTCTCCAACATGCCTTGGCGTCCGCCTTTGTTCTAACACCTTTCCGCAACTGGGAGAACACTGCCCTCTAGTAGTGCTCGTCTTCGCTGCGTTTGTAGGTTTGGGAAGCCTAAGGGCCTTCCCTGGAACTCAACTCGGTGTAGCCAACAGGCTTCTAGTCCACCCCTGTTCTAAGGTCTTTCCACCCTTGAGATCTCACGGGCCCCCCCTCCCCCAGGAGACGTCACCTGAGGAGCGATGATACGTTTTGGAAGCAAAAGGGGACCTGGGGTGCCCTGCCCTGAGAGTGTCCAACTTGCCTCCAGTGCGGCCTTGCTCTAACTTCTTTCCGCAGCAGGGAACACGCTGCCACATAGGAAACTTCACTTCAGGTCGAGTTTACGTTGTGGAAGCCTAAGGGTCTGGGCCTGCACTTAACTCGCAGTGTGCAACTTGCCTAGGCTGCGCCCCAGGTTCCAACTTCTTTCCACAGCCGGGAGCAAACTGCCCCTTGGGAATCCTCCCCTTGAAGGTCGCGTTCACGTTTTGGAAGCCGCAGCGTCTTTGCGTGCCCTTAACTCGGAGTATCCAACAAGCTTCTAGTACGCCCTTCTTCTCAAGTCTTCCCTTCGCTTGGGAACACACTGCCACTGAGGAGACTTCACCTGAAGCGCGATGACACGCTTTGCAGCCCAAGGGACTGGACGGGCAACTTCACTCAGAAGCTCCAACTGCCTTCTAGTCGGCCTTGGTTCTAAGTTCTTTCCTTCCTGCAATGGGAACCCACGGCCGCATAGGCCTCTTGGCCTTCGGAGCGTTTCTACGTGTTGGAAGCAGCAGGGCCTTAGCCTGCACTTTACGTAGAGCTTGCAACTTGGCGTAGAGTCCGCCTTGGTTCTAAGTTCTTGCCTGAGCTGCGAACACGCTGCCGCTTATGAGGCTTCACCTGAAGAGCGAGGCTACCTTTTGGAAGCCTAATGGACTTGGCGTGCACTTCACACAGAGAGTCCAAGTCGGCTTCAGGCCGCCCTTGTTCTCACTTCTATCCTCACCTGCGAGAACCCGGCCAGAAGGCGGTTGCGTCGTACGCGGCGCTTGGCGTTTTGGACGCAGAGGCGCATTGGCGTGCACTTCACTCAGAGTCTCCAACCTGCCTTGGCGTCCGCCTTTGTTCTAACACCTTTCCGCAACTGGGAGAACACTGCCCTCTAGTAGTGTTCGTCTTCGCTGCGTTTGTAGGTTTGGGAAGCCTAAGGGCCTTCCCTGGAACTCAACTCGGTGTAGCCAACAGGCTTCTAGTCCGCCCCTGTTCTTAAGGTCTTTCCTCCCCTGGGATCTCACGGGCCCTCCCTAACCCAGGAGACCTCACCAGAGGAGCGATGATACGTTTTGGAAGCAAAAGGGGACCTGCGGTGCACTGCCCTGAGAGTGTCCAACTTGCCTCCAGTGCGGCCTTGTTCTAACTTCTTTCCGCAGCAGGGAACACGCTGCCACATAGGAAACTTCACTTCAGGTCGAGTTTACGTTGTGGAAGCCTAAGGGTCTGGGCCTGCACTTAACTCGCAGTGTGCAACTTGCCTAGGGTGCGCCCCAGGTTCCAACTTCTTTCCACAGCCGGGAGCAAACTGCCCCTTGGGAATCCTCCCTTTGAAGGTCGCGTTCACGTTTTGGAAGCCGCAGCGTCTTTGCGTGCCCTTAACTCGGAGTATCCAACAAGCTTCTAGTACGCCCTTCTTCTCAAGTCTTCCCTTCGCTTGGGAACACACTGCCACTGAGGAGACTTCACCTGAAGCGCGATGACACGCTTTGCAGCCCAAGGGACTGGACGGGCAACTTCACTCAGAAGCTCCAACTGCCTTCTCGTCGGCCTTGGTTCTAAATTCTTTCCTTCCTGCAATGGGAACCCACGGCCGCATAGGCCTCTTGGCCTTCGGAGCGTTTCTACGTGTTGGAAGCAGCAGGGCCTTAGCCTGCACTTTACGTAGAGCTTGCAACTTGGCGTAGAGTCCGCCTTGGTTCTAAGTTCTTGCCTGAGCTGCGAACACGCTGCCGCTTATGAGGCTTCACCTGAAGAGCGAGTCTAACTTTTGGAAGCCTAATGGACTTGGCGTGCACTTCACACAGAGAGTCCAAGTCGGCTTCAGGCCGCCCTTGTTCTCACTTCTTTCCTCACCTGCAAGAGCACGGCCAGAAGGCGGTTGCGTCGTACGCGGCGCTTGGCGTTTTGGACGCAGAGGCGCATTGGCGAGCACTTCACTCAGAGTCTCCAACCTGCCTTGGCGTCCGCCTTTGTTCTAACCGCTTTCCGGAACTGGGAGAACACTGCCCTCTAGTAGTGTTCGTCTTCGCTGCGTTTGTAGGTTTGGGAAGCCTAAGGGCCTTCCCTGGAACTCAACTCGGTGTAGCCAACAGGCTTCTAGTCCGCCCCTGTTCTAAGTTCTTTCCTCCCCTGGGATCTCACGCCCCCCCCCCAGGAGACGTCTCCTTAGGAGCAATGATACGTTTTGGAAGCAAAAGGGGACCTGGGGTGCCCTGCCCTGAGAGTGTCCAACTTGCCTCCAGTGCGGCCTTGCTCTAACTTCTTTCCGCAGCAGGGAACACGCTGCCACATAGGAAACTTCACTTCAGGTCGAGTTTACGTTGTGGAAGCCTAAGGGTCTGGGCCTGCACTTAACTCGCAGTGTGCAACTTGCCTAGGGTGCGCCCCAGGTTCCAACTTCTTTCCACAGCCGGGAGCAAACTGGCCCTTGGGAATCCTCCCTTTGAAGGTCGCGTTCACGTTTTGGAAGCCGCAGTGTCTTTGCGTGCCCTTAATTCGGAGTATCCAACAAGCTTCTAGTACGTCCTTCTTCTCAAGTCTTCCCTTCGCTTGGGAACACACTGCCACTGAGGAGACTTCACCTGAAGCGCGATGACACGCTTTGCAGCCCAAGGGACTGGACGGGCAACTTAACTCAGAAGCTCCAACTGCCTTCGAGTCGGCCTTGGTTCTAAATTCTTTCCTTCCTGCAATGGGAACCCACGGGCGCATAGGCCTCTTGGCCTTCGGAGCGTTTCTACGTGTTGGAAGCAGCAGGGCCTTAGCCTGCACTTTACGTAGAGCTTGCAACTTGGCGTAGAGTCCGCCTTGGTTCTAAGTTCTTGCCTGAGCTGCGAACACGCTGCCGCTTATGAGGCTTCACCTGAAGAGCGAGGCTACCTTTTGGAAGCCTAATGGACTTGGCGTGCACTTCACACAGAGAGTCCAAGTCGGCTTCAGGCCGCCCTTGTTCTCACTTCTTTCCTCACCTGCGAGAACACGGCCAGAAGGCGGTTGCGTCGTACACGGCGCTTGGCGTTTTGGACGCAGAGGCGCATTGGCGAGCACTTCACTCAGAGTTTCCAACCTGCCTTGGCGTCCGCCTTTGTTCTAACACCTTTCCGCAACTGGGAGAACACTGCCCTCTAGTAGTGTTCGTTTTCGCTGCGTTTGTAGGTTTGGGAAGCCTAAGGGCCTTCCCTGGAACTCAACTCGGTGTAGCCAACAGGCTTCTAGTCCGCCCCTGTTCTAAGGTCTTTCCTCCCCTGGGATCTCACGGCCTCCCCCCCAGGAGACGTCACCTGAGGAGCGATGATACGTTTTGGAAGCAAAAGGGGACCTGGGGTGCCCTGCCCTGAGAGTGTCCAACTTGCCTCCAGTGCGGCCTTGTTCTAACTTCTTTCCGCAGCAGGGAACACGCTGCCACATAGGAAACTGCACTTGAGGTCGAGTTTACGTTGTGGAAGCCTAAGGGTCTGGGCCTGCACTTAACTCGCAGTGTGCAACTTGCCTAGGGTGCGCCCCAGGTTCCAACTTCTTTCCACAGCCGGGAGCAAACTGCCCCTTGGGAATCCTCCCTTTGAAGGTCGCGTTCACATTTTGGAAGCCGCAGAGTCTTTGCGTGCCCTTAACTCGGAGTATCCAACAAGCTTCTAGTACGCCCTTTTTCTCAAGTCTTCCCTTCGCTTGGGAACACACTGCCACTGAGGAGACTTCACCTGAAGCGCGATGACACGCTGTGCAGCCCAAGGGACTGGACGGGCAACTTAACTCAGAAGCTCCAACTGCCTTCCAGTCGGCCTTGGTTTTACGTTCTTTCCTTCCTGCAATGGGAACCCACGGCCGCATAGGCCTCTTGGCCTTCGGAGCGTTTCTACGTGTTGGAAGCAGCAGGGCCTTAGCCTGCACTTTACGTAGAGCTTGCAACTTGGCGTAGAGTCCGCCTTGGTTCTAAGTTCTTGCCTGAGCGCGAATACGCTGCCGCTTATGAGGCTTCACCTGAAGAGCGAGGCTACCTTTTGGAAGCCTAATGGACTTGGCGTGCACTTCACACAGAGAGTCCAAGTCGGCTTCAGGCCGCCCTTGTTCTCACTTCTTTCCTCACCTGCGAGAACACGGCCAGAAGGCGGTTGCGTCGTACGCGGCGCTTGGCGTTTTGGACGCAGAGGCGCATTGGCGAGCACTTCACTCAGAGTCTCCAACCTGCCTTGGCGTCCGCCTTTGTTCTAACACCTTTCCGCAACTGGGAGAACACTGCCCTCTAGTAGTGTTCGTCTTCGCTGCGTTTGTAGGTTTGGGAAGCCTAAGGGCCTTCCCTGGAACTCAACTCGGTGTAGCCAACAGGCTTCTAGTCCGCCCCTGTTCTAAGGTGTTTCCTCCACTGGGATCTCACGCCCCCCCCCCAGGAGACGTCACCTGAGGAGCGATGATACGTTTTGGAAGCAAAAGGGGACCTGGGGTGCCCTGCCCTGAGAGTGTCCAACTTGCCTCCAGTGCGGCCTTGCTCTAACTTCTTTCCGCAGCAGGGAACACGCTGCCACATAGGAAACTTCACTTCAGGTCGAGTTTACGTTGTGGAAGCCTAAGGGTCTGGGCCTGCACTTAACTCGCAGTGTGCAACTTGCCTAGGCTGCGCCCCAGGTTCCAACTTCTTTCCACAGCCGGGAGCAAACTGCCCCTTGGGAATCCTCCCCTTGAAGGTCGCGTTCACGTTTTGGAAGCCGCAGCGTCTTTGCGTGCCCTTAACTCGGAGTATCCAACAAGCTTCTAGTACGCCCTTCTTCTCAAGTCTTCCCTTCGCTTGGGAACACACTGCCACTGAGGAGACTTCACCTGAAGCGCGATGACACGCTTTGCAGCCCAAGGGACTGGACGGGCAACTTCACTCAGAAGCTCCAACTGCCTTCTAGTCGGCCTTGGTTCTAAGTTCTTTCCTTCCTGCAATGGGAACCCACGGCCGCATAGGCCTCTTGGCCTTCGGAGCGTTTCTACGTGTTGGAAGCAGCAGGGCCTTAGCCTGCACTTTACGTAGAGCTTGCAACTTGGCGTAGAGTCCGCCTTGGTTCTAAGTTCTTGCCTGAGCTGCGAACACGCTGCCGCTTATGAGGCTTCACCTGAAGAGCGAGGCTACCTTTTGGAAGCCTAATGGACTTGGCGTGCACTTCACACAGAGAGTCCAAGTCGGCTTCAGGCCGCCCTTGTTCTCACTTCTATCCTCACCTGCGAGAACCCGGCCAGAAGGCGGTTGCGTCGTACGCGGCGCTTGGCGTTTTGGACGCAGAGGCGCATTGGCAAGCACTTCACTCAGAGTCTCCAACATGCCTTGGCGTCCGCCTTTGTTCTAACACCTTTCCGCAACTGGGAGAACACTGCCCTCTAGTAGTGCTCGTCTTCGCTGCGTTTGTAGGTTTGGGAAGCCTAAGGGCCTTCCCTGGAACTCAACTCGGTGTAGCCAACAGGCTTCTAGTCCACCCCTGTTCTAAGGTCTTTCCACCCTTGAGATCTCACGGGCCCCCCCTCCCCCAGGAGACGTCACCTGAGGAGCGATGATACGTTTTGGAAGCAAAAGGGGACCTGGGGTGCCCTGCCCTGAGAGTGTCCAACTTGCCTCCAGTGCGGCCTTGCTCTAACTTCTTTCCGCAGCAGGGAACACGCTGCCACATAGGAAACTTCACTTCAGGTCGAGTTTACGTTGTGGAAGCCTAAGGGTCTGGGCCTGCACTTAACTCGCAGTGTGCAACTTGCCTAGGCTGCGCCCCAGGTTCCAACTTCTTTCCACAGCCGGGAGCAAACTGCCCCTTGGGAATCCTCCCCTTGAAGGTCGCGTTCACGTTTTGGAAGCCGCAGCGTCTTTGCGTGCCCTTAACTCGGAGTATCCAACAAGCTTCTAGTACGCCCTTCTTCTCAAGTCTTCCCTTCGCTTGGGAACACACTGCCACTGAGGAGACTTCACCTGAAGCGCGATGACACGCTTTGCAGCCCAAGGGACTGGACGGGCAACTTCACTCAGAAGCTCCAACTGCCTTCTAGTCGGCCTTGGTTCTAAGTTCTTTCCTTCCTGCAATGGGAACCCACGGCCGCATAGGCCTCTTGGCCTTCGGAGCGTTTCTACGTGTTGGAAGCAGCAGGGCCTTAGCCTGCACTTTACGTAGAGCTTGCAACTTGGCGTAGAGTCCGCCTTGGTTCTAAGTTCTTGCCTGAGCTGCGAACACGCTGCCGCTTATGAGGCTTCACCTGAAGAGCGAGGCTACCTTTTGGAAGCCTAATGGACTTGGCGTGCACTTCACACAGAGAGTCCAAGTCGGCTTCAGGCCGCCCTTGTTCTCACTTCTATCCTCACCTGCGAGAACCCGGCCAGAAGGCGGTTGCGTCGTACGCGGCGCTTGGCGTTTTGGACGCAGAGGCGCATTGGCGTGCACTTCACTCAGAGTCTCCAACCTGCCTTGGCGTCCGCCTTTGTTCTAACACCTTTCCGCAACTGGGAGAACACTGCCCTCTAGTAGTGTTCGTCTTCGCTGCGTTTGTAGGTTTGGGAAGCCTAAGGGCCTTCCCTGGAACTCAACTCGGTGTAGCCAACAGGCTTCTAGTCCGCCCCTGTTCTTAAGGTCTTTCCTCCCCTGGGATCTCACGGGCCCTCCCTAACCCAGGAGACCTCACCAGAGGAGCGATGATACGTTTTGGAAGCAAAAGGGGACCTGCGGTGCACTGCCCTGAGAGTGTCCAACTTGCCTCCAGTGCGGCCTTGTTCTAACTTCTTTCCGCAGCAGGGAACACGCTGCCACATAGGAAACTTCACTTCAGGTCGAGTTTACGTTGTGGAAGCCTAAGGGTCTGGGCCTGCACTTAACTCGCAGTGTGCAACTTGCCTAGGGTGCGCCCCAGGTTCCAACTTCTTTCCACAGCCGGGAGCAAACTGCCCCTTGGGAATCCTCCCTTTGAAGGTCGCGTTCACGTTTTGGAAGCCGCAGCGTCTTTGCGTGCCCTTAACTCGGAGTATCCAACAAGCTTCTAGTACGCCCTTCTTCTCAAGTCTTCCCTTCGCTTGGGAACACACTGCCACTGAGGAGACTTCACCTGAAGCGCGATGACACGCTTTGCAGCCCAAGGGACTGGACGGGCAACTTCACTCAGAAGCTCCAACTGCCTTCTCGTCGGCCTTGGTTCTAAATTCTTTCCTTCCTGCAATGGGAACCCACGGCCGCATAGGCCTCTTGGCCTTCGGAGCGTTTCTACGTGTTGGAAGCAGCAGGGCCTTAGCCTGCACTTTACGTAGAGCTTGCAACTTGGCGTAGAGTCCGCCTTGGTTCTAAGTTCTTGCCTGAGCTGCGAACACGCTGCCGCTTATGAGGCTTCACCTGAAGAGCGAGTCTAACTTTTGGAAGCCTAATGGACTTGGCGTGCACTTCACACAGAGAGTCCAAGTCGGCTTCAGGCCGCCCTTGTTCTCACTTCTTTCCTCACCTGCAAGAGCACGGCCAGAAGGCGGTTGCGTCGTACGCGGCGCTTGGCGTTTTGGACGCAGAGGCGCATTGGCGAGCACTTCACTCAGAGTCTCCAACCTGCCTTGGCGTCCGCCTTTGTTCTAACCGCTTTCCGGAACTGGGAGAACACTGCCCTCTAGTAGTGTTCGTCTTCGCTGCGTTTGTAGGTTTGGGAAGCCTAAGGGCCTTCCCTGGAACTCAACTCGGTGTAGCCAACAGGCTTCTAGTCCGCCCCTGTTCTAAGTTCTTTCCTCCCCTGGGATCTCACGCCCCCCCCCCAGGAGACGTCTCCTTAGGAGCAATGATACGTTTTGGAAGCAAAAGGGGACCTGGGGTGCCCTGCCCTGAGAGTGTCCAACTTGCCTCCAGTGCGGCCTTGCTCTAACTTCTTTCCGCAGCAGGGAACACGCTGCCACATAGGAAACTTCACTTCAGGTCGAGTTTACGTTGTGGAAGCCTAAGGGTCTGGGCCTGCACTTAACTCGCAGTGTGCAACTTGCCTAGGGTGCGCCCCAGGTTCCAACTTCTTTCCACAGCCGGGAGCAAACTGGCCCTTGGGAATCCTCCCTTTGAAGGTCGCGTTCACGTTTTGGAAGCCGCAGTGTCTTTGCGTGCCCTTAATTCGGAGTATCCAACAAGCTTCTAGTACGTCCTTCTTCTCAAGTCTTCCCTTCGCTTGGGAACACACTGCCACTGAGGAGACTTCACCTGAAGCGCGATGACACGCTTTGCAGCCCAAGGGACTGGACGGGCAACTTAACTCAGAAGCTCCAACTGCCTTCGAGTCGGCCTTGGTTCTAAATTCTTTCCTTCCTGCAATGGGAACCCACGGGCGCATAGGCCTCTTGGCCTTCGGAGCGTTTCTACGTGTTGGAAGCAGCAGGGCCTTAGCCTGCACTTTACGTAGAGCTTGCAACTTGGCGTAGAGTCCGCCTTGGTTCTAAGTTCTTGCCTGAGCTGCGAACACGCTGCCGCTTATGAGGCTTCACCTGAAGAGCGAGGCTACCTTTTGGAAGCCTAATGGACTTGGCGTGCACTTCACACAGAGAGTCCAAGTCGGCTTCAGGCCGCCCTTGTTCTCACTTCTTTCCTCACCTGCGAGAACACGGCCAGAAGGCGGTTGCGTCGTACACGGCGCTTGGCGTTTTGGACGCAGAGGCGCATTGGCGAGCACTTCACTCAGAGTTTCCAACCTGCCTTGGCGTCCGCCTTTGTTCTAACACCTTTCCGCAACTGGGAGAACACTGCCCTCTAGTAGTGTTCGTTTTCGCTGCGTTTGTAGTTTTGGGAAGCCTAAGGGCCTTCCCTGGAACTCAACTCGGTGTAGCCAACAGGCTTCTAGTCCGCCCCTGTTCTAAGGTCTTTCCTCCCCTGGGATCTCACGGCCTCCCCCCCAGGAGACGTCACCTGAGGAGCGATGATACGTTTTGGAAGCAAAAGGGGACCTGGGGTGCCCTGCCCTGAGAGTGTCCAACTTGCCTCCAGTGCGGCCTTGTTCTAACTTCTTTCCGCAGCAGGGAACACGCTGCCACATAGGAAACTGCACTTGAGGTCGAGTTTACGTTGTGGAAGCCTAAGGGTCTGGGCCTGCACTTAACTCGCAGTGTGCAACTTGCCTAGGGTGCGCCCCAGGTTCCAACTTCTTTCCACAGCCGGGAGCAAACTGCCCCTTGGGAATCCTCCCTTTGAAGGTCGCGTTCACATTTTGGAAGCCGCAGAGTCTTTGCGTGCCCTTAACTCGGAGTATCCAACAAGCTTCTAGTACGCCCTTTTTCTCAAGTCTTCCCTTCGCTTGGGAACACACTGCCACTGAGGAGACTTCACCTGAAGCGCGATGACACGCTGTGCAGCCCAAGGGACTGGACGGGCAACTTAACTCAGAAGCTCCAACTGCCTTCCAGTCGGCCTTGGTTTTACGTTCTTTCCTTCCTGCAATGGGAACCCACGGCCGCATAGGCCTCTTGGCCTTCGGAGCGTTTCTACGTGTTGGAAGCAGCAGGGCCTTAGCCTGCACTTTACGTAGAGCTTGCAACTTGGCGTAGAGTCCGCCTTGGTTCTAAGTTCTTGCCTGAGCGCGAACACGCTGCCGCTTATGAGGCTTCACCTGAAGAGCGAGGCTACCTTTTGGAAGCCTAATGGACTTGGCGTGCACTTCACACAGAGAGTCCAAGTCGGCTTCAGGCCGCCCTTGTTCTCACTTCTTTCCTCACCTGCGAGAACACGGCCAGAAGGCGGTTGCGTCGTACGCGGCGCTTGGCGTTTTGGACGCAGAGGCGCATTGGCGAGCACTTCACTCAGAGTCTCCAACCTGCCTTGGCGTCCGCCTTTGTTCTAACACCTTTCCGCAACTGGGAGAACACTGCCCTCTAGTAGTGTTCGTCTTCGCTGCGTTTGTAGGTTTGGGAAGCCTAAGGGCCTTCCCTGGAACTCAACTCGGTGTAGCCAACAGGCTTCTAGTCCGCCCCTGTTCTAAGGTGTTTCCTCCACTGGGATCTCACGCCCCCCCCCCAGGAGACGTCACCTGAGGAGCGATGATACGTTTTGGAAGCAAAAGGGGACCTGGGGTGCCCTGCCCTGAGAGTGTCCAACTTGCCTCCAGTGCGGCCTTGCTCTAACTTCTTTCCGCAGCAGGGAACACGCTGCCACATAGGAAACTTCACTTCAGGTCGAGTTTACGTTGTGGAAGCCTAAGGGTCTGGGCCTGCACTTAACTCGCAGTGTGCAACTTGCCTAGGCTGCGCCCCAGGTTCCAACTTCTTTCCACAGCCGGGAGCAAACTGCCCCTTGGGAATCCTCCCCTTGAAGGTCGCGTTCACGTTTTGGAAGCCGCAGCGTCTTTGCGTGCCCTTAACTCGGAGTATCCAACAAGCTTCTAGTACGCCCTTCTTCTCAAGTCTTCCCTTCGCTTGGGAACACACTGCCACTGAGGAGACTTCACCTGAAGCGCGATGACACGCTTTGCAGCCCAAGGGACTGGACGGGCAACTTCACTCAGAAGCTCCAACTGCCTTCTAGTCGGCCTTGGTTCTAAGTTCTTTCCTTCCTGCAATGGGAACCCACGGCCGCATAGGCCTCTTGGCCTTCGGAGCGTTTCTACGTGTTGGAAGCAGCAGGGCCTTAGCCTGCACTTTACGTAGAGCTTGCAACTTGGCGTAGAGTCCGCCTTGGTTCTAAGTTCTTGCCTGAGCTGCGAACACGCTGCCGCTTATGAGGCTTCACCTGAAGAGCGAGGCTACCTTTTGGAAGCCTAATGGACTTGGCGTGCACTTCACACAGAGAGTCCAAGTCGGCTTCAGGCCGCCCTTGTTCTCACTTCTATCCTCACCTGCGAGAACCCGGCCAGAAGGCGGTTGCGTCGTACGCGGCGCTTGGCGTTTTGGACGCAGAGGCGCATTGGCGTGCATTTCACTCAGAGTCTCCAACCTGCCTTGGCGTCCGCCTTTGTTCTAACACCTTTCCGCAACTGGGAGAACACTGCCCTCTAGTAGTGTTCGTCTTCGCTGCGTTTGTAGGTTTGGGAAGCCTAAGGGCCTTCCCTGGAACTCAACTCGGTGTAGCCAACAGGCTTCTAGTCCGCCCCTGTTCTTAAGGTCTTTCCTCCCCTGGGATCTCACGGGCCCTCCCTAACACAGGAGACCTCACCAGAGGAGCGATGATACGTTTTGGAAGCAAAAGGGGACCTGCGGTGCACTGCCCTGAGAGTGTCCAACTTGCCTCCAGTGCGGCCTTGTTCTAACTTCTTTCCGCAGCAGGGAACACGCTGCCACATAGGAAACTTCACTTCAGGTCGAGTTTACGTTGTGGAAGCCTAAGGGTCTGGGCCTGCACTTAACTCGCAGTGTGCAACTTGCCTAGGGTGCGCCCCAGGTTCCAACTTCTTTCCACAGCCGGGAGCAAACTGCCCCTTGGGAATCCTCCCTTTGAAGGTCGCGTTCACGTTTTGGAAGCCGCAGCGTCTTTGCGTGCCCTTAACTCGGAGTATCCAACAAGCTTCTAGTACGCCCTTCTTCTCAAGTCTTCCCTTCGCTTGGGAACACACTGCCACTGAGGAGACTTCACCTGAAGCGCGATGACACGCTTTGCAGCCCAAGGGACTGGACGGGCAACTTCACTCAGAAGCTCCAACTGCCTTCTCGTCGGCCTTGGTTCTAAATTCTTTCCTTCCTGCAATGGGAACACACGGCCGCATAGGCCTCTTGGCCTTCGGAGCGTTTCTACGTGTTGGAAGCAGCAGGGCCTTAGCCTGCACTTTACGTAGAGCTTGCAACTTGGCGTAGAGTCCGCCTTGGTTCTAAGTTCTTGCCTGAGCTGCGAACACGCTGCCGCTTATGAGGCTTCACCTGAAGAGCGAGTCTAACTTTTGGAAGCCTAATGGACTTGGCGTGCACTTCACACAGAGAGTCCAAGTCGGCTTCAGGCCGCCCTTGTTCTCACTTCTTTCCTCACCTGCAAGAGCACGGCCAGAAGGCGGTTGCGTCGTACGCGGCGCTTGGCGTTTTGGACGCAGAGGCGCATTGGCGAGCACTTCACTCAGAGTCTCCAACCTGCCTTGGCGTCCGCCTTTGTTCTAACCGCTTTCCGCAACTGGGAGAACACTGCCCTCTAGTAGTGTTCGTCTTCGCTGCGTTTGTAGGTTTGGGAAGCCTAAGGGCCTTCCCTGGAACTCAACTCGGTGTAGCCAACAGGCTTCTAGTCCGCCCCTGTTCTAAGTTCTTTCCTCCCCTGGGATCTCACGCCCCCCCCCCCCAGGAGACGTCTCCTTAGGAGCAATGATACGTTTTGGAAGCAAAAGGGGACCTGGGGTGCCCTGCCCTGAGAGTGTCCAACTTGCCTCCAGTGCGGCCTTGCTCTAACTTCTTTCCGCAGCAGGGAACACGCTGCCACATAGGAAACTTCACTTCAGGTCGAGTTTACGTTGTGGAAGCCTAAGGGTCTGGGCCTGCACTTAACTCGCAGTGTGCAACTTGCCTAGGGTGCGCCCCAGGTTCCAACTTCTTTCCACAGCCGGGAGCAAACTGGCCCTTGGGAATCCTCCCTTTGAAGGTCGCGTTCACGTTTTGGAAGCCGCAGTGTCTTTGCGTGCCCTTAATTCGGAGTATCCAACAAGCTTCTAGTACGTCCTTCTTCTCAAGTCTTCCCTTCGCTTGGGAACACACTGCCACTGAGGAGACTTCACCTGAAGCGCGATGACACGCTTTGCAGCCCAAGGGACTGGACGGGCAACTTAACTCAGAAGCTCCAACTGCCTTCGAGTCGGCCTTGGTTCTAAATTCTTTCCTTCCTGCAATGGGAACCCACGGGCGCATAGGCCTCTTGGCCTTCGGAGCGTTTCTACGTGTTGGAAGCAGCAGGGCCTTAGCCTGCACTTTACGTAGAGCTTGCAACTTGGCGTAGAGTCCGCCTTGGTTCTAAGTTCTTGCCTGAGCTGCGAACACGCTGCCGCTTATGAGGCTTCACCTGAAGAGCGAGGCTACCTTTGGGAAGCCTAATGGACTTGGCGTGCACTTCACACAGAGAGTCCAAGTCGGCTTCAGGCCGCCCTTGTTCTCACTTCTTTCCTCACCTGCGAGAACACGGCCAGAAGGCGGTTGCGTCGTACACGGCGCTTGGCGTTTTGGACGCAGAGGCGCATTGGCGAGCACTTCACTCAGAGTTTCCAACCTGCCTTGGCGTCCGCCTTTGTTCTAACACCTTTCCGCAACTGGGAGAACACTGCCCTCTAGTAGTGTTCGTTTTCGCTGCGTTTGTAGGTTTGGGAAGCCTAAGGGCCTTCCCTGGAACTCAACTCGGTGTAGCCAACAGGCTTCTAGTCCGCCCCTGTTCTAAGGTCTTTCCTCCCCTGGGATCTCACGGCCTCCCCCCCAGGAGACGTCACCTGAGGAGCGATGATACGTTTTGGAAGCAAAAGGGGACCTGGGGTGCCCTGCCCTGAGAGTGTCCAACTTGCCTCCAGTGCGGCCTTGTTCTAACTTCTTTCCGCAGCAGGGAACACGCTGCCACATAGGAAACTGCACTTGAGGTCGAGTTTACGTTGTGGAAGCCTAAGGGTCTGGGCCTGCACTTAACTCGCAGTGTGCAACTTGCCTAGGGTGCGCCCCAGGTTCCAACTTCTTTCCACAGCCGGGAGCAAACTGCCCCTTGGGAATCCTCCCTTTGAAGGTCGCGTTCACATTTTGGAAGCCGCAGCGTCTTTGCGTGCCCTTAACTCGGAGTATCCAACAAGCTTCTAGTACGCCCTTTTTCTCAAGTCTTCCCTTCGCTTGGGAACACACTGCCACTGAGGAGACTTCACCTGAAGCGCGATGACACGCTGTGCAGCCCAAGGGACTGGACGGGCAACTTAACTCAGAAGCTCCAACTGCCTTCCAGTCGGCCTTGGTTTTAAGTTCTTTCCTTCCTGCAATGGGAACCCACGGCCGCATAGGCCTCTTGGCCTTCGGAGCGTTTCTACGTGTTGGAAGCATCAGGGCCTTAGCCTGCACTTTACGTAGAGCTTGCAACTTGGCGTAGAGTCCGCCTTGGTTCTAAGTTCTTGCCTGAGCGCGAACACGCTGCCGCTTATGAGGCTTCACCTGAAGAGCGAGGCTACCTTTTGGAAGCCTAATGGACTTGGCGTGCACTTCACACAGAGAGTCCAAGTCGGCTTCAGGCCGCCCTTGTTCTCACTTCTTTCCTCACCTGCGAGAACACGGCCAGAAGGCGGTTGCGTCGTACGCGGCGCTTGGCGTTTTGGACGCAGAGGCGCATTGGCGAGCACTTCACTCAGAGTCTCCAACCTGCCTTGGCGTCCGCCTTTGTTCTAACACCTTTCCGCAACTGGGAGAACACTGCCCTCTAGTAGTGTTCGTCTTCGCTGCGTTTGTAGGTTTGGGAAGCCTAAGGGCCTTCCCTGGAACTCAACTCGGTGTAGCCAACAGGCTTCTAGTCCGCCCCTGTTCTAAGGTGTTTCCTCCACTGGTATCTCACGCCCCCCCCCAGGAGACGTCACCTGAGGAGCGATGATACGTTTTGGAAGCAAAAGGGGACCTGGGGTGCCCTGCCCTGAGAGTGTCCAACTTGCCTCCAGTGCGGCCTTGTTCTAACTTCTTTCCGCAGCAGGGAATACGCTGCCACATAGGAAACTTCACTTCAGGTCGAGTTTACGTTGCGGAAGCCTAAGGGTCTGGGCCTGCACTTAACTCGCAGTGTGCAACTTACCTAGGGTGCGCCCCAGGTTCCAACTTATTTCCACAGCCGGGAGCAAACTGCCCCTTGGGAATCCTCCCTTTGAAGGTCGCGTTCAGGTTTTGGAAGCCGCAGCGTCTTTGCGTGCCCTTAACTCGGAGTATCCAACAAGCTTCTAGTACGCCCTTCTTCTCAAGTCTTCCCTTCGCTTGGGAACACACTGCCACTGAGGAGACTTCACCTGAAGCGCGATGACACGCTTTGCAGCCCAAGGGACTGGACGGGCAACTTAACTCAGAAGCTCCAACTGCCTTCTAGTCGGCCTTGGTTCTAAGTTCTTTCCTTCCTGCAATGGGAACCCACGGCCGCATAGGCCTCTTGGCCGTCGGAGCGTTTCTACGTGTTGGAAGCAGCAGGGCCTTAGCCTGCACTTTACGTAGAGCTTGCAACTTGGCGTAGAGTCCGCCTTGGTTCTAAGTTCTTGCCTGAGCTGCGAACACGCTGCCGCTTATGAGGCTTCACCTGAAGAGCGAGGCTACCTTTGGGAAGCCTAATGGACTTGGCGTGCACTTCACACAGAGAGTCCAAGTCGGCTTCAGGCCGCCCTTGTTCTCACTTCTTTCCTCACCTGCGAGAACACGGCCAGAAGGCGGTTGCGTCGTACGCGGCGCTTGGCGTTTTGGACGCAGAGGCGCATTGGCGAGCACTTCACTCAGAGTCTCCAACCTGCCTTGGCGTCCGCCTTTGTTCTAACCCCTTTCCGCAACTGGGAGAACACTGCCCTCTAGTAGTGTTCGTCTTCGCTGCGTTTGTAGGTTTGGGAAGCCTAAGGGCCTTCCCTGGAACTCAACTCGGTGTAGCCAACAGGCTTCTAGTCCGCCCCTGTTCTAAGGTCTTTCCTCCCCTGGGATCTCACGCCCCCCCCCCAGGAGACGTCACCTGAGGAGCCATGATACGTTTTGGAAGCAAAAGGGGACCTGGGGTGCCCTGCCCTGAGAGTGTCCAACTTGCCTCCAGTGCGGCCTTGCTCTAACTTCTTTCCGCAGCAGGGAACACGCTGCCACATAGGAAACTTCACTTCAGGTCGAGTTTACGTTGTGGAAGCCTAAGGGTCTGGGCCTGCACTTAACTCGCAGTGTGCAACTTGCCTAGGGTGCGCCCCAGGTTCCAACTTCTTTCCACAGCCGGGAGCAAACTGCCCCTTGGGAATCCTCCCTTTGAAGGTCGCGTTCACATTTTGGAAGCCGCAGCGTCTTTGCGTGCCCTTAACTCGGAGTATCCAACAAGCTTCTAGTACGCCCTTTTTCTCAAGTCTTCCCTTCGCTTGGGAACACACTGCCACTGAGGAGACTTCACCTGAAGCGCGATGACACGCTGTGCAGCCCAAGGGACTGGACGGGCAACTTAACTCAGAAGCTCCAACTGCCTTCCAGTCGGCCTTGGTTTTAAGTTCTTTCCTTCCTGCAATGGGAACCCACGGCCGCATAGGCCTCTTGGCCTTCGGAGCGTTTCTACGTGTTGGAAGCAGCAGGGCCTTAGCCTGCACTTTACGTAGAGCTTGCAACTTGGCGTAGAGTCCGCCTTGGTTCTAAGTTCTTGCCTGAGCGCGAACACGCTGCCGCTTATGAGGCTTCACCTGAAGAGCGAGGCTACATTTTGGAAGCCTAATGGACTTGGCGTGCACTTCACACAGAGAGTCCAAGTCGGCTTCAGGCCGCCCTTGTTCTCACTTCTTTCCTCACCTGCGAGAACACGGCCAGAAGGCGGTTGCGTCGTACGCGGCGCTTGGCGTTTTGGACGCAGAGGCGCATTGGCGAGCACTTCACTCAGAGTCTCCAACCTGCCTTGGCGTCCGCCTTTGTTCTAACACCTTTCCGCAACTGGGAGAACACTGCCCTCTAGTAGTGTTCGTCTTCGCTGCGTTTGTAGGTTTGGGAAGCCTAAGGGCCTTCCCTGGAACTCAACTCGGTGTAGCCAACAGGCTTCTAGTCCGCCCCTGTTCTAAGGTGTTTCCTCCACTGGGATCTCACGCCCCCCCCCCAGGAGACGTCACCTGAGGAGCGATGATACGTTTTGGAAGCAAAAGGGGACCTGGGGTGCCCTGCCCTGAGAGTGTCCAACTTGCCTCCAGTGCGGCCTTGTTCTAACTTCTTTCCGCAGCAGGGAATACGCTGCCACATAGGAAACTTCACTTCAGGTCGAGTTTACGTTGCGGAAGCCTAAGGGTCTGGGCCTGCACTTAACTCGCAGTGTGCAACTTACCTAGGGTGCGCCCCAGGTTCCAACTTATTTCCACAGCCGGGAGCAAACTGCCCCTTGGGAATCCTCCCTTTGAAGGTCGCGTTCAGGTTTTGGAAGCCGCAGCGTCTTTGCGTGCCCTTAACTCGGAGTATCCAACAAGCTTCTAGTACGCCCTTCTTCTCAAGTCTTCCCTTCGCTTGGGAACACACTGCCACTGAGGAGACTTCACCTGAAGCGCGATGACACGCTTTGCAGCCCAAGGGACTGGACGGGCAACTTCACTCAGAAGCTCCAACTGCCTTCTAGTCGGCCTTGGTTCTAAGTTCTTTCCTTCCTGCAATGGGAACCCACGGCCGCATAGGCCTCTTGGCCTTCGGAGCGTTTCTACGTGTTGGAAGCAGCAGGGCCTTAGCCTGCACTTTACGTAGAGCTTGCAACTTGGCGTAGAGTCCGCCTTGGTTCTAAGTTCTTGCCTGAGCTGCGAACACGCTGCCGCTTATGAGGCTTCACCTGAAGAGCGAGGCTACCTTTGGGAAGCCTAATGGACTTGGCGTGCACTTCACACAGAGAGTCCAAGTCGGCTTCAGGCCGCCCTTGTTCTCACTTCTTTCCTCACCTGCGAGAACACGGCCAGAAGGCGGTTGCGTCGTACGCGGCGCTTGGCGTTTTGGACGCAGAGGCGCATTGGCGAGCACTTCACTCAGAGTCTCCAACCTGCCTTGGCGTCCGCCTTTGTTCTAACCCCTTTCCGCAACTGGGAGAACACTGCCCTCTAGTAGTGTTCGTCTTCGCTGCGTTTGTAGGTTTGGGAAGCCTAAGGGCCTTCCCTGGAACTCAACTCGGTGTAGCCAACAGGCTTCTAGTCCGCCCCTGTTCTAAGGTCTTTCCTCCCCTGGGATCTCACGCCCCCCCCCCAGGAGACGTCACCTGAGGAGCCATGATACGTTTTGGAAGCAAAAGGGGACCTGGGGTGCCCTGCCCTGAGAGTGTCCAACTTGCCTCCAGTGCGGCCTTGCTCTAACTTCTTTCCGCAGCAGGGAACACGCTGCCACATAGGAAACTTCACTTCAGGTCGAGTTTACGTTGTGGAAGCCTAAGGGTCTGGGCCTGCACTTAACTCGCAGTGTGCAACTTCCCTAGGGTGCGCCCCAGGTTCCAACTTCTTTCCACAGCCGGGAGCAAACTGCCCCTTGGGAATCCTCCCTTTGAAGGTCGCGTTCACGTTTTGGAAGCCGCAGCGTCTTTGCGTACCCTTAACTCGGAGTATCCAACAAGCTTCTAGTACGCCCTTCTTCTCAAGTCTTCCCTTCGCTTGGGAACACACTGCCACTGAGGAGACTTCACCTGAAGCGCTATGACACGCTTTGCAGCCCAAGGGACTGGACGGGCAACTTAACTCAGAAGCTCCAACTGCCTTCTAGTCGGCCTTAGTTCTAAGTTCTTTCCTTCCTGCAGTGGGAACCCACGGCCGCATAGGCCTCTTGGCCTTCGGAGCGTTTCTATGTGTTGGAAGCAGCAGGGCCTTAGCCTGCACTTTACGTAGAGCTTGCAACTTGGCGTAGAGTCCGCCTTGGTTCTAAGTTCTTGCCTGAGCTGCGAACACGCTGCCGCTTATGAGGCTTCACCTGAAGAGCGAGGCTACCTTTTGGAAGCCTAATGGACTTGGCGTGCACTTCACACAGAGAGTCCAAGTCGGCTTCAGGCCGCCCTTGTTCTCACTTCTTTCCTCACCTGCGAGAGCACGGCCAGAAGGCGGTTGCATCGTACGCAGAGCGTGGCGTTTTGGACGCAGAGGCGCATTGGCGAGCACTTCACTCAGAGTCTCCAACCTGCCTTGGCGTCCGCCTTTGTTCTAACACCTTTCCGCAACTGGGAGAACACTGCCCTCTAGTAGTGTTCGTCTTCGCTGCGTTTGTAGGTTTGGGAAGCCTAAGGGCCTTCCCTGGAACTCAACTCGGTGTAGCCAACAGGCTTCTAGTCCGCCCCTGTTCTTAAGGTCTATCCTCCCCTGGGATCTCACGGGCCCCCCCCCCCAAGAGACGTCACCTGAGTAGCGTTGATACGTTTTGGAAGCAAAAGTGGACCTGCGGTGCCCTGCCCTGAGAGTGTCCATCTTGCCTCCCGTGCGGCCTTGTTCTAACTTCTTTCCGCAGCAGGGAACACGCTGCCACATAGGAAACTTCACTTCAGGTCGAGTTTACGTTGTGGAAGCCTAAGGGTCTGGGCCTGCACTTAACTCGCAGTGTGCAACTTGCCTAGGGTGCGCCCCAGGTTCCAACTTCTTTCCACAGCCGGGAGCAAACTGCCCCTTGGGAATCCTCCCTTTGAAGGTCGCGTTCACGTTTTGGAAGCCGCAGCGTCTTTGCGTGCCCTTAACTCGGAGTATCCAACAAGCTTCTAGTACGCCCTTCTTCTCAAGTCTTCCCTTCGCTTGGGAACACACTGCCACTGAGGAGACTTCACCTGAAGCGCGATGACACGCTTTGCAGCCCAAGGGACTGGACGGGCAACTTAACTCAGAAGCTCCAACTGCCTTCTAGTCGGCCTTGGTTCTAAGTTCTTTCCTTCCTGCAATGGGAACACACGGCCGCATAGGCCTCTTGGCCTTCGGAGCGTTTCTACGTGTTGGAAGCAGCAGGGCCTTAGCCTGCACTTTACGTAGAGCTTGCAACTTGGCGTAGAGTCCGCCTTGGTTCTAAGTTCTTGCCTGAGCTGCGAACACGCTGCCGCTTATGAGGCTTCACCTGAAGAGCGAGGCTACCTTTTGGAAGCCTAATGGACTTGGCGTGCACTTCACACAGAGAGTCCAAGTCGGCTTCAGGCCGCCCTTGTTCTCACTTCTATCCTCACCTGCGAGAACCCGGCCAGAAGGCGGTTGCATCGTACGCGGCGCTTGGCGTTTTGGACGCAGAGGCGCATTGGCGAGCACTTCACTCAGAGTCTCCAACCTGCCTTGGCTTCCGCCTTTGTTCTAACACCTTTCCGAAACTGGGAGAACACTGCCCTCTAGTAGTGTTCGTCTTCGCTGCGTTTGTAGGTTTGGGAAGCCTAAGGGCCTTCCCTGGAACTCCACTCGGTGTAGCCAACAGGCTTCTAGTCCGCCACTGTTCTTAAGGTCTTTCCTCCCCTGGGATCTCACGGGCCCCCCCTAACCCAGGAGACGTCACCTGAGGAGCGATGATACGTTTTGGAAGCAAAAGGGGACCTGCGGTGCCCTGCCCTGAGAGTGTCCAACTTGCCTCCAGTGCGGCCTTGCTCTAACTTCTTTCCGCAGCAGGGAACACGCTGCCACATAGGAAACTTCACTTCAGGTCGAGTTTACGTTGTGGAAGCCTAAGGGTCTGGGCCCGCACTTAACTCGCAGTGTGCAACTTGCCTAGGATGCGCCCCATGTTCCAAGTTCTTTCCACAGCCGGGAGCAAACTGCCCCTTGGGAATCCTCCCTTTGAAGGTCGCGTTCACGTTTTGGAAGCAGCAGCGTCTTTGCGTGCCCTTAACTCGGAGTATCCAACAAGCTTCTAGTACGCCCTTCTTCTCAAGTCTTCCCTTCGCTTGGGAACACACTGCCACTGAGGAGACTTCACCTGAAGCGCGATGACACGCTTTGCAGCCCAAGGGACTGGACGGGCAACTTAACTCTGAAGCTCCAACTTCCTTCTAGTCGGCCTTGGTTCTAAGTTCTTTCCTTCCTGCAATGGGAACACACGGCCGCATGGGCCTCTTGGCCTTCGGAGCGTTTCTATGTGTTGGAAGCAGCAGGGCCTTAGCCTGCACTTTACGTAGAGCTTGCAACTTGGCGTAGAGTCCGCCTTGGTTCTAAGTTCTTGCCTGAGCTGCGAACACGCTGCCGCTTATGAGGCTTCACCTGAAGAGCGAGGCTACCTTTTGGAAGCCTAATGGACTTGGCGTGCACTTCACACAGAGAGTCCAAGTCGGCTTCAGGCCGCCCTTGTTCTCACTTCTTTCCTCACCTGCGAGAACACGGCCAGAAGGTGGGTGCGTCGTACACGGCGCTTGGCGTTTTGGACGCAGAGGCGCATTGGCGAGCACTTCACTCAGAGTCTCCAACCTGCCTTGGCGTCCGCCTTTGGTCTAACACCTTTCCGCAATGGGAGAACACTGCCCTATAGTAGTGTTCTTCTTCGCTGCTTTGTAGGTTTGGGAAGCCTAAGGGCCTTCCCTGGAACTCAACTCGGTGTAGCCAACAGGTTCTTGTCCGCCCCTGTTCTTAAGGTCTTTCCTCCCCTGGGATTTCACGCCCCCCCCCCCCCCAGGAGACGTCACCTTAGGAGCGATGATACGTTTTGGAAGCAAAAGGGGACCTGGGGTGCCCTGCCCTGAGAGTGTCCAACATGCCTCCAGTGCGGCCTTGCTCTAACTTCTTTCCGCAGCAGGGAACACGCTGCCACATAGGAAACTTCACTTCAGGTCGAGTTTACGTTGTGGAAGCCTAAGGGTCTGGGCCTGCACTTAACTCGTAGTGTGCAACTTGCCTAGGGTGCTCCCCAGGTTCCAACTTCTTTCCACAGCCGGGAGCAAACTGCCCCTTGGTAATCCTCCCTTTGAAGGTCGCGTTCACGTTTTGGAAGCCGCAGCGTCTTTGCGTGCCCTTAACTCGGAGTATCCAACAAGCTTCTAGTACGCCCTTCTTCTCAAGTCTTCCCTTCGCTTGGGAACACACTGCCACTGAGGAGACTTCACCTGAAGCGCGATGACACGCTTTGCAGCCCAAGGGACTGGACGGGCAACTTAACTCAGAAGCTCCAACTGCCTTCTAGTCGGCCTTGGTTCTAAGTTCTTTCCTTCCTGCAATGGGAACACACGGCCGCATAGGCCTCTTGGCCTTCGGAGCGTTTCTACGTGTTGGACGCAGCAGGGCCTTAGCCTGCACTTTACGTAGAGCTTGCAACTTGGCGTAGAGTCCGCCTTGGTTCTAAGTTCTTGCCTGAGCTGCGAACACGCTGCCGCTTATGAGGCTTAACCTGAAGAGCGAGGCTACCTTTTGGAAGCCTAATGGACTTGGCGTGCACTTCACACAGAGAGTCCAAGTCGGCTTCAGGCCGCCCTTGTTCTCACTTCTTTCCTCACCTGCGAGAACACGGCCAGAAGGCGGTTGCGTCGTACGCGGCGCTTGGCGTTTTGGACGCAGAGGCGCATTGGCGAGCACTTCACTCAGAGTCTCCAACCTGCCTTGGCGTCCGCCTTTGTTCTAACACCTTTCCGCAACTGGGAGAACACTGCCTTCTAGTAGTGTTCGCCTTCGCTGCGTTTGTAGGTTTGGGAAGCCTAAGGGCCTTCCGTGGAACTCAACTCGGTGTAGCCAACAGGCTTCTAGTCCGCCCCTGTTCTAAGGTCTTTCCTCCCCTGGGATCTCACGGGCCCCCCCTAACCCAGGAGACCTCACTAGAGGAGCGATGATACGTTTTGGAAGCAAAAGGGGACCTGCGGTGCCCTGCCCTGAGAGTGTCCAACTTGCCTCCAGTGCGGCCTTGTTCTAACTTCTTTCCGCAGCAGGGAACACGCTGCCACATAGGAAACTTCACTTCAGGTCGAGTTTACGTTGTGGAAGCCTAAGGGTCTGGGCCTGCACTTAACTCGCAGTGTGCAACTTGCCTAGGGTGCGCCCCAGGTTCCAACTTCTTTCCACAGCCGGGAGCAAACTGCCCCTTGGGAATCCTCCCTTTGAAGGTCGCGTTCACGTTTTGGAAGCCGCAGCGTCTTTGCGTGCCCTTAACTCGGAGTATCCAACAAGCTTCTAGTACGCCCTTCTTCTCAAGTCTTCCCTTCGCTTGGGAACACACTGCCACTGAGGAGACTTCACCTGAAGCGCGATGACACGCTTTGCAGCCCAAGGGACTGGACGGGCAACTTCACTCAGAAGCTCCAACTGCCTTCTCGTCGGCCTTGGTTCTAAATTCTTTCCTTCCTGCAATGGGAACACACGGCCGCATAGGCCTCTTGGCCTTCGGAGCGTTTCTACGTGTTGGAAGCAGCAGGGCCTTAGCCTGCACTTTACGTAGAGCTTGCAACTTGGCGTAGAGTCCGCCTTGGTTCTAAGTTCTTGCCTGAGCTGCGAACACGCTGCCGCTTATGAGGCTTCACCTGAAGAGCGAGGATACCTTTTGGAAGCCTAATGGACTTGGCGTGCACTTCACACAGAGAGTCCAAGTCGGCTTCAGGCAGCCCTTGTTCTCACTTCTTTCCTCACCTGCGAGAACACGGCCAGAAGGCGGTTGCGTCGTACGCGGCGCTTGGCGTTTTGGACGCAGAGGCGCATTGGCGAGCACTTCACTCAGAGTCTCCAACATGCCTTGGCGTCCGCCTTTGTTCTAACACCTTCCCGCAACTGGGAGAACACTGCCCTCTAGTAGTGTTCGTCTTCCTGCGTTTGTAGGTTTGGGAAGCCTAAGGGCCTTCCCTGGAACTCAACTCGGTGTAGCCAACAGGCTTCTAGTCCGCCCCTGTTCTAAGGTCTTTCCTCCCCTGGGATCTCACGCCCCCCCCCCCAGGAGACGTCACCTGAGGAGCGATGATACGTTTTGGAAGCAAAAGGGGACCTGGGGTGCCCTGCCCTGAGAGTGTCCAACTTGCCTCCAGTGCGGCCTTGCTCTAACTTCTTTCCGCAGCAGGGAACACGCTGCCACATAGGAAACTTCACTTCAGGTCGAGTTTACGTTGTGGAAGCCTAAGGGTCTGGGCCTGTACTTAACTCGCAGTGTGCAACTTCCCTAGGCTGCGCCCCATGTTCCAAGTTCGTTCCACAGCCGGGAGCAAAGTGCCCCTTGGGAATCCTCCCTTTGAAGTTCGCGTTCACGTTTTGGAAGCCGCAGCGTCTTTGCGTGCCCTTAACTCGGAGTATCCAACAAGCTTCTAGTACGCCCTTCTTCTCAAGTCTTCCCTTCGCTTGGGAACACACTGCCACTGAGGAGACTTCACCTGAAGCACGATGACAAGCTTTGGAGCCCAAGGGACTGGACGGGCAACTTCATTCAGAAGCTCCAACTGCCTTCTAGTCGGCCTTGGTTCTAAGTTCTTTCGTTCCTGCAATGGGAACACACGGCCGCATAGGCCTCTTGGCCTTCGGAGCGTTTCTACGTGTTGGAAGCAGCAGGGCCTTAGCCTGCACTTTACGTAGAGCTTGCAACTTGGCGTAGAGTCCGCCTTGTTTCTAAGTTCTTGCCTGAGCTGCGAACACGCTGCCGCTTATGAGGCTTCACCTGAAGAGCGAGGCTACCTTTTGGAAGCCTAATGGACTTGGCGTGCACTTCACACAGAGAGTCCAAGTCGGCTTCAGGCCGCCCTTGTTCTCACTTCTTTCCTCACCTGCGAGAACACGGCCAGAAGGCGGTTGCGTCGTACGCGGCGCTTGGCGTTTTGGACGCAGAGGCGCATTGGCGAGCACTTCACTCAGAGTCTCCAACCTGCCTTGGCGTCCGCCTTTGGTCTAACACCTTTCCGCAATGGGAGAACACTGCCCTATAGTAGTGTTCTTCTTCGCTGCTTTGTAGGTTTGGGAAGCCTAAGGGCCTTCCCTGGAACTCAACTCGGTGTAGCCAACAGGCTTCTCGTCTGCCCCTGTTCTTAAGGTCTTTCCTCCCCTGGGATTTCACGCCCCCCCCCCCAGGAGACGTCACCTTAGGAGCGATGATACGTTTTGGAAGCAAAAGGGGACCTGGGGTGCCCTGCCCTGAGAGTGTCCAACATGCCTCCAGTGCGGCCTTGCTCTAACTTCTTTCCGCAGCAGGGAACACGCTGCCACATAGGAAACTTCACTTCAGGTCGAGTTTACGTTGTGGAAGCCTAAGGGTCTGGGCCTGCACTTAACTCGTAGTGTGCAACTTGCCTAGGGTGCGCCCCAGGTTCCAACTTCTTTCCACAGCCGGGAGCAAACTGCCCCTTGGTAATCCTCCCTTTGAAGGTCGCGTTCACGTTTTGGAAGCCGCAGCGTCTTTGCGTGCCCTTAACTCGGAGTATCCAACAAGCTTCTAGTACGCCCTTCTTCTCAAGTCTTCCCTTCGCTTGGGAACACGCTGCCACTGAGGAGACTTCACCTGAAGCGCGATGACACGCTTCGCAGCCCAAGGGACTGGACGGGCAACTTAACTCAGAAGCTCCAACTGCCTTCTAGTCGGCCTTGGTTCTAAGTTCTTTCCTTCCTGCAATGGGAACACACGGCCGCATAGGCCTCTTGGCCTTCGGAGCGTTTCTACGTGTTGGACGCAGCAGGGCCTTAGCCTGCACTTTACGTAGAGCTTGCAACTTGGCGTAGAGTCCGCCTTGGTTCTAAGTTCTTGCCTGAGCTGCGAACACGCTGCCGCTTATGAGGCTTAACCTGAAGAGCGAGGCTACCTTTTGGAAGCCTAATGGACTTGGCGTGCACTTCACACAGAGAGTCCAAGTCGGCTTCAGGCCGCCCTTGTTCTCACTTCTTTCCTCACCTGCGAGAACACGGCCAGAAGGCGGTTGCGTCGTACGCGGCGCTTGGCGTTTTGGACGCAGAGGCGCATTGGCGAGCACTTCACTCAGAGTCTCCAACCTGCCTTGGCGTCCGCCTTTGTTCTAACACCTTTCCGCAACTGGGAGAACACTGCCTTCTAGTAGTGTTCGCCTTCGCTGCGTTTGTAGGTTTGGGAAGCCTAAGGGCCTTCCGTGGAACTCAACTCGGTGTAGCCAACAGGCTTCTAGTCCGCCCCTGTTCTAAGGTCTTTCCTCCCCTGGGATCCCACGGGCCCCCCCTAACCCAGGAGACCTCACTAGAGGAGCGATGATACGTTTTGGAAGCAAAAGGGGACCTGCGGTGCCCTGCCCTGAGAGTGTCCAACTTGCCTCCAGTGCGGCCTTGTTCTAACTTCTTTCCGCAGCAGGGAACACGCTGCCACATAGGAAACTTCACTTCAGGTCGAGTTTACGTTGTGGAAGCCTAAGGGTCTGGGCCTGCACTTAACTCGCAGTGTGCAACTTGCCTAGGGTGCGCCCCAGGTTCCAACTTCTTTCCACAGCCGGGAGCAAACTGCCCCTTGGGAATCCTCCCTTTGAAGGTCGCGTTCACGTTTTGGAAGCCGCAGCGTCTTTGCGTGCCCTTAACTCGGAGTATCCAACAAGCTTCTAGTACGCCCTTCTTCTCAAGTCTTCCCTTCGCTTGGGAACACACTGCCACTGAGGAGACTTCACCTGAAGCGCGATGACACGCTTTGCAGCCCAAGGGACTGGACGGGCAACTTCACTCAGAAGCTCCAACTGCCTTCTCGTCGGCCTTGGTTCTAAATTCTTTCCTTCCTGCAATGGGAACACACGGCCGCATAGGCCTCTTGGCCTTCGGAGCGTTTCTACGTGTTGGAAGCAGCAGGGCCTTAGCCTGCACTTTACGTAGAGCTTGCAACTTGGCGTAGAGTCCGCCTTGGTTCTAAGTTCTTGCCTGAGCTGCGAACACGCTGCCGCTTATGAGGCTTCACCTGAAGAGCGAGGATACCTTTTGGAAGCCTAATGGACTTGGCGTGCACTTCACACAGAGAGTCCAAGTCGGCTTCAGGCAGCCCTTGTTCTCACTTCTTTCCTCACCTGCGAGAACACGGCCAGAAGGCGGTTGCGTCGTACGCGGCGCTTGGCGTTTTTGACGCAGAGGCGCATTGGCGAGCACTTCACTCAGAGTCTCCAACATGCCTTGGCGTCCGCCTTTGTTCTAACACCTTCCCGCAACTGGGAGAACACTGCCCTCTAGTAGTGTTCGTCTTCGCTGCGTTTGTAGGTTTGGGAAGCCTAAGGGCCTTCCCTGGAACTCAACTCGGTGTAGCCAACAGGCTTCTAGTCCGCCCCTGTTCTAAGGTCTTTCCTCCCCTGGGATCTCACGCCCCCCCCCCAGGAGACGTCACCTGAGGAGCGATGATACGTTTTGGAAGCAAAAGGGGACCTGGGGTGCCCTGCCCTGAGAGTGTCCAACTTGCCTCCAGTGCGGCCTTGCTCTAACTTCTTTCCGCAGCAGGGAACACGCTGCCACATAGGAAACTTCACTTCAGGTCGAGTTTACGTTGTGGAAGCCTAAGGGTCTGGGCCTGCACTTAACTCGCAGTGTGCAACTTCCCTAGGCTGCGCCCCATGTTCCAAGTTCGTTCCACAGCCGGGAGCAAAGTGCCCCTTGGGAATCCTCCCTTTGAAGGTCGCGTTCACGTTTTGGAAGCCGCAGCGTCTTTGCGTGCCCTTAACTCGGAGTATCCAACAAGCTTCTAGTACGCCCTTCTTCTCAAGTCTTCCCTTCGCTTGGGAACACACTGCCACTGAGGAGACTTCACCTGAAGCACGATGACAAGCTTTGGAGCCCAAGGGACTGGACGGGCAACTTCATTCAGAAGCTCCAACTGCCTTCTAGTCGGCCTTGGTTCTAAGTTCTTTCGTTCCTGCAATGGGAACACACGGCCGCATAGGCCTCTTGGCCTTCGGAGCGTTTCTACGTGTTGGAAGCAGCAGGGCCTTAGCCTGCACTTTACGTAGAGCTTGCAACTTGGCGTAGAGTCCGCCTTGTTTCTAAGTTCTTGCCTGAGCTGCGAACACGCTGCCGCTTATGAGGCTTCACCTGAAGAGCGAGGCTACCTTTTGGAAGCCTAATGGACTTGGCGTGCACTTCACACAGAGAGTCAAAGTCGGCTTCAGGCCGCCCTTGTTCTCACTTCTTTCCTCACCTGCGAGAACACGGCCAGAAGGCGGTTGCGTCGTACGCGGCGCTTGGCGTTTTGGACGCAGAGGCGCATTGGCGAGCACTTCACTCAGAGTCTCCAACCTGCCTTGGCGTCCGCCTTTGGTCTAACACCTTTCCGCAATGGGAGAACACTGCCCTATAGTAGTGTTCTTCTTCGCTGCTTTGTAGGTTTGGGAAGCCTAAGGGCCTTCCCTGGAACTCAACTCGGTGTAGCCAACAGGCTTCTCGTCCGCCCCTGTTCTTAAGGTCTTTCCTCCCCTGGGATTTCACGCCCCCCCCCCCAGGAGACGTCACCTTAGGAGCGATGATACGTTTTGGAAGCAAAAGGGGACCTGGGGTGCCCTGCCCTGAGAGTGTCCAACATGCCTCCAGTGCGGCCTTGCTCTAACTTCTTTCTGCAGCAGGGAACACGCTGCCACATAGGAAACTTCACTTCAGGTCGAGTTTACGTTGTGGAAGCCTAAGGGTCTGGGCCTGCACTTAACTCGTAGTGTGCAACTTGCCTAGGGTGCGCCCCAGGTTCCAACTTCTTTCCACAGCCGGGAGCAAACTGCCCCTTGGTAATCCTCCCTTTGAAGGTCGCGTTCACGTTTTGGAAGCCGCAGCGTCTTTGCGTGCCCTTAACTCGGAGTATCCAACAAGCTTCTAGTACGCCCTTCTTCTCAAGTCTTCCCTTCGCTTGGGAACACACTGCCACTGAGGAGACTTCACCTGAAGCTCGATGACACGCTTTGCAGCCCAAGGGACTGGACGGGCAACTTAACTCAGAAGCTCCAACTGCCTTCTTGTCGGCCTTGGTTCTAAGTTCTTTCCTTCCTGCAATGGGAACACACGGCCGCATAGGCCTCTTGGCCTTCGGAGCGTTTCTACGTGTTGGACGCAGCAGGGCCTTAGCCTGCACTTTACGTAGAGCTTGCAACTTGGCGTAGAGTCCGCCTTGGTTCTAAGTTCTTGCCTGAGCTGCGAACACGCTGCCGCTTATGAGGCTTAACCTGAAGAGCGAGGCTACCTTTTGGAAGCCTAATGGACTTGGCGTGCACTTCACACAGAGAGTCCAAGTCGGCTTCAGGCCGCCCTTGTTCTCACTTCTTTCCTCACCTGCGAGAACACGGCCAGAAGGCGGTTGCGTCGTACGCGGCGCTTGGCGTTTTGGACGCAGAGGCGCATTGGCGAGCACTTCACTCAGAGTCTCCAACATGCCTTGGCGTCCGCCTTTGTTCTAACACCTTCCCGCAACTGGGAGAACACTGCCCTCTAGTAGTGTTCGTCTTCGCTGCGTTTGTAGGTTTGGGAAGCCTAAGGGCCTTCCCTGGAACTCAACTCGGTGTAGCCAAAAGGCTTCTAGTCCGCCCCTGTTCTTAAGGTCTTTCCTCCCCTGGGATCTCTCGGGCGCCCCCTAACCCAGGAGACCTCACCAGAGGAGCGATGATACGTTTTGGAAGCAAAAGGGGACCTGCGGTGCCCTGCCCTGAGAGTGTCCAACTTGCCTCCAGTGCGGCCTTGTTCTAAATTCTTTCCGCAGCAGGGAACACGCTGCCACATAGGAAACTTCACTTCAGGTCGAGTTTACGTTGTGGAAGCCTAAGGGTCTGGGCCTGCACTTAACTCGCAGTGTGCAACTTGCCTAGGGTGCGCCCCAGGTTCCAACTTCTTTCCACAGCCGGGAGCAAACTGCCCCTTGGGAATCCTCCCTTTGAAGGTCGCGATCACGTTTTGGAAGCCGCAGCGTCTTTGCGTGCCCTTAACTCGGATTATCCAACAAGCTTCTAGTACGCCCTTCTTCTCAAGTCTTCCCTTCGCTTGGGAACACACTGCCACTGAGGAGACTTCACCTGAAGCGCGATGACACGCTTTGCAGCCCAAGGGACTGGACGGGCAACTTCACTCAGAAGCTCCAACTGCCTTCTAGTCGGCCTTGGTTCTAAGTTCTTTCCTTCCTGCAATGGGAACCCACGGCCGCATAGGCCTCTTGGCCTTCGGAGCGTTTCTACGTGTTGGAAGCAGCAGGGCCTTAGCCTGCACTTTACGTAGAGCTTGCAACTTGGCGTAGAGTCCGCCTTGGTTCTAAGTTCTTGCCTGAGCTGCGAACACGCTGCCGCTTATGAGGCTTCACCTGAAGAGCGAGGCTACCTTTTGGAAGCCTAATGGACTTGGCGTGCACTTCACACAGAGAGTCCAAGTCGGCTTCAGGCCGCCCTTGTTCTCACTTCTTTCCTCACCTGCGAGAACACGGCCAGAAGGCGGTTGCGTAATACGCGGCGCTTGGCGTTTTGGACGCAGAGGCGCATTGGCAAGCACTTCACTCAGAGTCTCCAACATGCCTTGGCGTCCGCCTTTGTTCTAACACCTTTCCGAAACTGGGAGAACACTGCCCTCTAGTAGTGCTCGTCTTCGCTGCGTTTGTAGGTTTGGGAAGCCTAAGGGCCTTCCCTGGAACTCAACTCGGTGTAGCCAACAGGCTTCTAGTCCACCCCTGTTCTAAGGTCTTTCCACCCTTGAGATCTCACGGGCCCCCCCTCCCCCAGGAGACGTCACCTGAGGAGCGATGATACGTTTTGGAAGCAAAAGGGGACCTGGGGTGCCCTGCCCTGAGAGTGTCCAACTTGCCTCCAGTGCGGCCTTGTTCTAACTTCTTTCCGCAGCAGGGAACACGCTGCCACATAGGAAACTGCACTTGAGGTCGAGTTTACGTTGTGGAAGCCTAAGGGTCTGGGCCTGCACTTAACTCGCAGTGTGCAACTTGCCTAGGGTGCGCCCCAGGTTCCAACTTCTTTCCACAGCCGGGAGCAAACTGCCCCTTGGGAATCCTCCCCTTGAAGGTCGCGTTCACGTTTTGGAACCCGCAGCGTCTTTGCGTGCCCTTAACTCGGAGTATCCAACAAGCTTCTAGTACGCCCTTCTTCTCAAGTCTTCCCTTCGCTTGGGAACACACTGCCACTGAGGAGACTTCACCTGAAGCGCGATGACACGCTTTGCAGCCCAAGGGACTGGACGGGCAACTTAACTCAGAAGCTCCAACTGCCTTCTAGTCGGCCTTGGTTCTAAGTTCTTTCCTTCCTGCAATGGGAACCCACGGCCGCATAGGCCTCTTGGCCTTCGGAGCGTTTCTACGTGTTGGAAGCAGCAGGGCCTTAGCCTGCACTTTACGTAGAGCTTGCAACTTGGCGTAGAGTCCGCCTTGGTTCTAAGTTCTTGCCTGAGCTGCGAACACGCTGCCGCTTATGAGGCTTCACCTGAAGAGCGAGGCTACCTTTTGGAAGCCTAATGGACTTGGCGTGCACTTCACACAGAGAGTCCAAGTCGGCTTCAGGCCGCCCTTGTTCTCACTTCTATCCTCACCTGCGAGAACCCGGCCAGAAGGCGGTTGCGTCGTACGCGGCGCTTGGCGTTTTGGACGCAGAGGCGCATTGGCGTGCACTTCACTCAGAGTCTCCAACCTGCCTTGGCGTCCGCCTTTGTTCTAACACCTTTCCGCAACTGGGAGAACACTGCCCTCTAGTAGTGTTCGTCTTCGCTGCGTTTGTAGGTTTGGGAAGCCTAAGGGCCTTCCCTGGAACTCAACTCGGTGTAGCCAACAGGCTTCTAGTCCGCCCCTGTTCTTAAGGTCTTTCCTCCCCTGGGATCTCACGGGCCCTCCCTAACCCAGGAGACCTCACCAGAGGAGCGATGATACGTTTTGGAAGCAAAAGGGGACCTGCGGTGCACTGCCCTGAGAGTGTCCAACTTGCCTCCAGTGCGGCCTTGTTCTAACTTCTTTCCGCAACAGGGAACACGCTGCCACATGGGAAACTTCACTTCAGGTCGAGTTTACGTTGTGGAAGCCTAAGGGTCTGGGCCTGCACTTAACTCGCAATTTGCAACTTGCCTAGGGTGCGCCCCAGGTTCCAACTTCTTTCCACAGCCGGGAGCAAACTGCCCCTTGGGAATCCTCCCTTTGAAGGTCGCGTTCACGTTTTGGAAGCCGCAGCGTCTTTGCGTGCCCTTAACTCGGAGTATCCAACAAGCTTCTAGTACGCCCTTCTTCTCAAGTCTTCCCTTCGCTTGGGAACACACTGCCACTGAGGAGACTTCACCTGAAGCGCGATGACACGCTTTGCAGCCCAAGGGACTGGACGGGCAACTTCACTCAGAAGCTCCAACTGCCTTCTAGTCGGCCTTGGTTCTAAGTTTTTTCCTTCCTGCAATGGGAACACACGGCCGCATAGGCCTCTTGGCCTTCGGAGCGTTTCTACGTGTTGGAAGCAGCAGGGCCTTAGCCTGCACTTTACGTAGAGCTTGCAACTTGGCGTCGAGTCCGCCTTGGTTCTAAGTTCTTGCCTGAGCTGCGAACACGCTGCCGCTTATGAGGCTTCACCTGAGGAGCGAGGCTACCTTTTGGAAGCCTAATGGACTTGGCGTGCACTTCACACAGAGAGTCCAAGTCGGCTTCAGGCCGCCCTTGTTCTCACTTCTATCCTCACCTGCGAGAACCCGGCCAGAAGGCGGTTGCGTCGTACGCGGCGCTTGGCGTTTTGGACGCAGAGGCGCATTGGCGAGCACTTCACTCAGAGTCTCCAACCTGCCTTGGCGTCCGCCTTTGTTCTAACACCTTTCCGCAACTGGGAGTACACTGCCCTCTAGTAGTGTTCGTCTTCGCTGCGTTTGTAGGTTTGGGAAGCCTAAGGGCCTTCCCTGGAACTCAACTCGGTGTAGCCAACAGGCTTCTAGTCCGCCCCTGTTCTTAAGGTCTTTCCTCCCCTGGGATCTCACGGGCCCCCCCTAACCCAGGAGACGTCACCTGAGGAGCGATGATACGTTTTGGAAGCAAAAGGGGACCTGGGGTGCCCTGCCCTGAGAGTGTCCAACTTGCCTCCAGTGCGGCCTTGTTCTAACTTCTTTCCGCAACAGGGAACACGCTGCCACATGGGAAACTTCACTTCAGGTCGAGTTTACGTTGTGGAAGCCTAAGGGTCTGGGCCTGCACTTAACTCGCAATTTGCAACTTGCCTAGGGTGCGCCCCAGGTTCCAACTTCTTTCCACAGCCGGGAGCAAACTGCCCCTTGGGAATCCTCCCTTTGAAGGTCGCGTTCACGTTTTGGAAGCCGCAGCGTCTTTGCGTGCCCTTAACTCGGAGTATCCAACAAGCTTCTAGTACGCCCTTCTTCTCAAGTCTTCCCTTCGCTTGGGAACACACTGCCACTGAGGAGACTTCACCTGAAGCGCGATGACACGCTTTGCAGCCAAGGGACTGGACGGGCAACTTAACTCTGAAGCTCCAACTGCCTTCTAGTCGGCCTTGGTTCTAAGTTCTTTCCTTCCTGCAATGGGAACACACGGCCGCATAGGCCTCTTGGCCTTCGGAGCGTTTCTACGTGTTGGAAGCAGCAGGGCCTTAGCCTGCACTTTACGTAGAGCTTGCAACTTGGCGTAGATTCCGCCTTGGTTCTAAGTTCTTGCCTGAGCTGCGAACACGCTGCCGCTTATGAGGCTTCACCTGAAGAGCGAGGCTACATTTTGGAAGCCTAATGGACTTGGCGTGCACTTCACACAGAGAGTCCAAGTCGGCTTCAGGCCGCCCTTGTTCTCACTTCTTTCCTCACCTGCGAGAACACGGCCAGAAGGCGGTTGCGTCGTACGCGGCGCTTGGCGTTTTGGACGCAGGTTCGCATTGGCGAGCACTTCACTCAGAGTCTCCAACCTGCCTTGGCGTCCGCCTTTGTTCTAACACCTTTCCGCAACTGGGAGAACACTGCCCTCTAGTAGTGTTCGTCTTCGCTGCGTTTGCAGGTTTGGGAAGCCTAAGGGGCTTCCCTGGAACTCAACTCGGTGTAGCCAACAGGCTTCTAGTCCGCCCCTGTTCTTAAGGTCTATCCTCCCCTGGGATCTCACGGGCTCCCCCCTCCCCGAGGAGACGTCACCTGAGTAGCGATGATACGTTTTGGAAGCAAAAGGGGACCTGCGTTGCCCTGCCCTGAGAGTGTCCAACTTGCCTCCAGTGCGGCCTTGTTCTAACTTCTTTCCGCAGCAGGGAACACGCTGCCACATAGGAAACTTCACTTCAGGTCGAGTTTACGTTGTGGAAGCCTAAGGGTCTGGGCCTGCACTTAACTCGCAGTGTGCAACTTGCCTAGGGTGCGCCCCAGGTTCCAACTTCTTTCCACAGCCGGGAGCAAACTGCCCCTTGGGAATCCTCCCTTTGAAGGTCGCGTTCACGTTTTGGAAGCCGCAGCGTCTTTGCGTGCCCTTAAATCGGAGTATCCAACAAGCTTCTAGTACGCCCTTCTTCTCAAGTCTTCCCTTCGCTTGGGAACACACTGCCACTGAGGAGACTTCACCTGAAGCGCGATGACACGCTTTGCAGCCCAAGGGACTGGACGGGCAACTTAACTCAGAAGCTCCAACTGCCTTCTAGTCGGCCTTGGTTCTAAGTTCTTTCCTTCCTGCAATGGGAACACACGGCCGCATAGGCCTCTTGGCCTTCGGAGCGTTTCTACGTGTTGGAAGCAGCAGGGCCTTAGCCTGCACTTTACGTAGAGCTTGCAACTTGGCGTAGAGTCCGCCTTGGTTCTAAGTTCTTGCCTGAGCTGCGAACACGCTGCCGCTTATGAGGCTTCACCTGAAGAGCGAGGCTACCTTTTGGAAGCCTAATGGACTTGGCGTGCACTTCACACAGAGAGTCCAAGTCGGCTTCAGGCCGCCCTTGTTCTCACTTCTATCCTCACCTGCGAGAACCCGGCCAGAAGGCGGTTGCGTCGTACGCGGCGCTTGGCGTTTTGGACGCAGAGGCGCATTGGCGAGCACTTCACTCAGAGTCTCCAACCTGCCTTGGCGTCCGCCTTTGTTCTAACACCTTTCCGCAACTGGGAGAACACTGCCCTCTAGTAGTGTTCGTCTTCGCTGCGTTTGTAGGTTTGGGAAGCCTAAGGGCCTTCCCTGGAACTCAACTCGGTGTAGCCAACAGGCTTCTAGTCCGCCCCTGTTCTTAAGGTCTTTCCTCCCCTGGGATCTCACGGGCCCCCCCTAACCCAGGAGACGTCACCTGAGGAGCGATGATACGTTTTGGAAGCAAAAGGGGACCTGCGGTGCCCTGCCCTGAGAGTGTCCAACTTGCCTCCAGTGCGGCCTTGTTCTAACTTCTTTCCGCAGCAGGGAACACGCTGCCACATAGGAAACCTCACTTCAGGTCGAGTTTACGTTGTGGAAGCCTAAGGGTCTGGGCCTGTACTTAACTCGCAGTGTGCAACTTGCCTAGGGTGCGCCCCAGGTTCCAACTTCTTTCCACAGCCGGGAGCAAACTGCCCCTTGGGAATCCTCCCTTTGAAGGTCGCGTTCACGTTTTGGAAGCCGCAGCGTCTTTGCGTGCCCTTAACTCGGAGTATCCAACAAGCTTCTAGTACGCCCTTCTTCTCAAGTCTTCCCTTAGCTTGGGAACACACTGCCACTGAGGAGACTTCACCTGAAGCGCGATGACACGCTTTGCAGCCCAAGGGACGGGACGGGCAACTTCACTCAGAAGCTCCAACTGCCTTCTAGTCGGCCTTGGTTCTAAGTTCTTTCCTTCCTGCAATGGGAACCCACGGCCGCATAGGCCTCTTGGCCTTCGGAGCGTTTCTACGTGTTGGAAGCAGCAGGGCCTTAGCCTGCACTTTACGTAGAGCTTGCAACTTGGCGTAGAGTCCGCCTTGGTTCTAAGTTCTTGCCTGAGCTGCGAACACGCTGCCGCTTATGAGGCTTCACCTGAAGAGCGAGGCTACCTTTTGGAAGCCTAATGTAATTGGCGTGCACTTCACACAGAGAGTCCAAGTCGGCTTCAGGCCGCCCTTGTTCTCACTTCTTTCCTCACCTGCGAGAACACGGCCAGAAGGCGGTAGCGTCGTACGCGGAGCTTGGCGTTTTGGACGCAGAGGCGCATTGGCGAGCACTTCACTCAGAGTCTCCAACCTGCCTTGGCGTCCGCCTTTGTTCTAACACCTTCCCGCAACGGGGAGAACACTGCCCTCTAGTAGTGTTCGTCTTCGCTGCGTTTGTAGGTTTGGGAAGCCTAAGGGCCTTCCCTGGAACTCAACTCGGTGTAGCCAACAGGCTTCTAGTCCGCCCCTGTTCTAAGGTCTTTCCTCCCCTGGGATCTCACGCCCCCCCCCAGGAGACGTCACCTGAGGAGCGATGATACGTTTTGGAAGCAAAAGGGGACCTGGGGTGCCCTGCCCTGAGAGTTTCCAACTTGCCTCCAGTGCGGCCTTGCTCTAACTTCTTTCCGCAGCAGGGAACACGCTGCCACATAGGAAACTTCACTTCAGGTCGAGTTTACGTTGTGGAAGCCTAAGGGTCTGGGCCCGCACTTAACTCGCAGTGTGCAACTTGCCTAGGATGCGCCCCATGTTCCAAGTTCTTTCCACAGCCGGGAGCAAACTGCCCCTTGGGAATCCTCCCTTTGAAGGTCGCGTTCACGTTTTGGAAGCCGCAGCGTCTTTGCGTGCCCTTAACTCGGAGTATCCAACAAGCTTCTAGTACGCCCTTCTTCTCAAGTCTTCCCTTCGCTTGGGAACACACTGCCACTGAGGAGACTTCACCTGAAGCGCGATGACACGCTTTGCAGCCCAAGGGACTGGACGGGCAACTTAACTCTGAAGCTCCAACTTCCTTCTAGTCGGCCTTGGTTCTAAGTTCTTTCCTTCCTGCAATGGGAACACACGGCCGCATGGGCCTCTTGGCCTTCGGAGCGTTTCTATGTGTTGGAAGCAGCAGGGCCTTAGCCTGCACTTTACGTAGAGCTTGCAACTTGGCGTAGAGTCCGCCTTGGTTCTAAGTTCTTGCCTGAGCTGCGAACACGCTGCCGCTTATGAGGCTTCACCTGAAGAGCGAGGCTACCTTTTGGAAGCCTAATGGACTTGGCGTGCACTTCACACAGAGAGTCCAAGTCGGCTTCAGGCCGCCCTTGTTCTCACTTCTTTCCTCACCTGCGAGAACCCGGCCAGAAGGCGGTTGCGTCGTACGCGGCGCTTGGCGTTTTGGACGCAGAGGCGCATTGGCGAGCACTTCACTCAGAGTCTCCAACCTGCCTTGGCGTCCGCCTTTGGTCTAACACCTTTCCGCAATGGGAGAACACTGCCCTATAGTAGTGTTCTTCTTCGCTGCTTTGTAGGTTTGGGAAGCCTAAGGGCCTTCCCTGGAACTCAACTCGGTGTAGCCAACAGGCTTCTCGTCCGCCCCTGTTCTTAAGGTCTTTCCTCCCCTGGGATTTCACGCCCCCCCCCCAGGAGACGTCACCTTAGGAGCGATGATACGTTTTGGAAGCAAAAGGGGACCTGCGGTGCCCTGCCCTGAGAGTGTCCAACATGCCTCCAGTGCGGCCTTGCTCTAACTTCTTTCCGCAGCAGGGAACACGCTGCCACATAGGAAACTTCACTTCAGGTCGAGTTTACGTTGTGGAAGCCTAAGGGTCTGGGCCTGCACTTAACTCGTAGTGTGCAACTTGCCTAGGGTGCGCCCCAGGTTCCAACTTCTTTCCACAGCCGGGAGCAAACTGCCACTTGGTAATCCTCCCTTTGAAGGTCGCGTTCACGTTTTGGAAGCCGCAGCGTCTTTGCGTGCCCTTAACTCGGAGTATCCAACAAGCTTCTAGTACGCCCTTCTTCTCAAGTCTTCCCTTCGCTTGGGAACACACTGCCACTGAGGAGACTTCACCTGAAGCGCGATGACACGCTTTGCAGCCCAAGGGACTGGACGGGCAACTTAACTCAGAAGCTCCAACTGCCTTCTAGTCGGCCTTGGTTCTAAGTTCTTTCCTTCCTGCAATGGGAACACACGGCCGCATAGGCCTCTTGGCCTTCGGAGCGTTTCTACGTGTTGGACGCAGCAGGGCCTTAGCCTGCACTTTACGTAGAGCTTGCAACTTGGCGTAGAGTCCGCCTTGGTTCTAAGTTCTTGCCTGAGCTGCGAACACGCTGCCGCTTATGAGGCTTAACCTGAAGAGCGAGGCTACCTTTTGGAAGCCTAATGGACTTGGCGTGCACTTCACACAGAGAGTCCAAGTCGGCTTCAGGCCGCCCTTGTTCTCACTTCTTTCCTCACCTGCGAGAACACGGCCAGAAGGCGGTTGCGTCGTACGCGGCGCTTGGCGTTTTGGACGCAGAGGCGCATTGGCGAGCACTTCACTCAGAGTCTCCAACCTGCCTTGGCGTCCGCCTTTGTTCTAACACCTTTCCGCAACTGGGAGAACACTGCCTTCTAGTAGTGTTCGCCTTCGCTGCGTTTGTAGGTTTGGGAAGCCTAAGGGCCTTCCGTGGAACTCAACTCGGTGTAGCCAACAGGCTTCTAGTCCGCCCCTGTTCTAAGGTCTTTCCTCCCCTGGGATCTCACGGGCCCCCCCTAACCCAGGAGACCTCACTAGAGGAGCGATGATACGTTTTGGAAGCAAAAGGGGACCTGCGGTGCCCTGCCCTGAGAGTGTCCAACTTGCCTCCAGTGCGGCCTTGTTCTAACTTCTTTCCGCAGCAGGGAACACGCTGCCACATAGGAAACTTCACTTCAGGTCGAGTTTACGTTGTGGAAGCCTAAGGGTCTGGGCCTGCACTTAACTCGCAGTGTGCAACTTGCCTAGGGTGCGCCCCAGGTTCCAACTTCTTTCCACAGCCGGGAGCAAACTGCCCCTTGGGAATCCTCCCTTTGAAGGTCGCGTTCACGTTTTGGAAGCCGCAGCGTCTTTGCGTGCCCTTAACTCGGAGTATCCAACAAGCTTCTAGTACGCCCTTCTTCTCAAGTCTTCCCTTCGCTTGGGAACACACTGCCACTGAGGAGACTTCACCTGAAGCGCGATGACACGCTTTGCAGCCCAAGGGACTGGACGGGCAACTTCACTCAGAAGCTCCAACTGCCTTCTCGTCGGCCTTGGTTCTAAATTCTTTCCTTCCTGCAATGGGAACACACGGCCGCATAGGCCTCTTGGCCTTCGGAGCGTTTCTACGTGTTGGAAGCAGCAGGGCCTTAGCCTGCACTTTACGTAGAGCTTGCAACTTGGCGTAGAGTCCGCCTTGGTTCTAAGTTCTTGCCTGAGCTGCGAACACGCTGCCGCTTATGAGGCTTCACCTGAAGAGCGAGGATACCTTTTGGAAGCCTAATGGACTTGGCGTGCACTTCACACAGAGAGTCCAAGTCGGCTTCAGGCAGCCCTTGTTCTCACTTCTTTCCTCACCTGCGAGAACACGGCCAGAAGGCGGTTGCGTCGTACGCGGCGCTTGGCGTTTTGGACGCAGAGGCGCATTGGCGAGCACTTCACTCAGAGTCTCCAACATGCCTTGGCGTCCGCCTTTGTTCTAACACCTTCCCGCAACTGGGAGAACACTGCCCTCTAGTAGTGTTCGTCTTCGCTGCGTTTGTAGGTTTGGGAAGCCTAAGGGCCTTCCCTGGAACTCAACTCGGTGTAGCCAACAGGCTTCTAGTCCGCCCCTGTTCTTAAGGTCTTTCCTCCCCTGGGATCTCACGGGCCCCCCCTAACCCAGGAGACGTCACCTGAGGAGCGATGATACGTTTTGGAAGCAAAAGGGGACCTGCGGTGCCCTGCCCTGAGAGTGTCCAACTTGCCTCCAGTGCGGCCTTGTTCTAACTTCTTTCCGCAGCAGGGAACACGCTGCCACATAGGAAACCTCACTTCAGGTCGAGTTTACGTTGTGGAAGCCTAAGGGTCTGGGCCTGTACTTAACTCGCAGTGTGCAACTTGCCTAGGGTGCGCTCCAGGTTCCAACTTCTTTCCACAGCCGGGAGCAAACTGCCCCTTGGGAATCCTCCCTTTGAAGGTCGCGTTCACGTTTTGGAAGCCGCAGCGTCTTTGCGTGCCCTTAACTCGGAGTATCCAACAAGCTTCTAGTACGCCCTTCTTCTCAAGTCTTCCCTTAGCTTGGGAACACACTGCCACTGAGGAGACTTCACCTGAAGCGCGATGACACGCTTTGCAGCCCAAGGGACGGGACGGGCAACTTCACTCAGAAGCTCCAACTGCCTTCTAGTCGGCCTTGGTTCTAAGTTCTTTCCTTCCTGCAATGGGAACCCACGGCCGCATAGGCCTCTTGGCCTTCGGAGCGTTGCTACGTGTTGGAAGCAGCAGGGCCTTAGCCTGCACTTTACGTAGAGCTTGCAACTTGGCGTAGAGTCCGCCTTGGTTCTAAGTTCTTGCCTGAGCTGCGAACACGCTGCCGCTTATGAGGCTTCACCTGAAGAGCGAGGCTACCTTTTGGAAGCCTAATGTAATTGGCGTGCACTTCACACAGAGAGTCCAAGTCGGCTTCAGGCCGCCCTTGTTCTCACTTCTTTCCTCACCTGCGAGAACACGGCCAGAAGGCGGTAGCGTCGTACGCGGAGCTTGGCCTTTTGGACGCAGAGGCGCATTGGCGAGCACTTCACTCAGAGTCTCCAACCTGCCTTGGCGTCCGCCTTTGTTCTAACACCTTCCCGCAACGGGGAGAACACTGCCCTCTAGTAGTGTTCGTCTTCGCTGCGTTTGTAGGTTTGGGAAGCCTAAGGGCCTTCCCTGGAACTCAACTCGGTGTAGCCAACAGGCTTCTAGTCCGCCCCTGTTCTAAGGTCTTTCCTCCCCTGGGATCTCAAGCCCCCCCCCCAGGAGACGTCACCTGAGGAGCGATGATACGTTTTGGAAGCAAAAGGGGACCTGGGGTGCCCTGCCCTGAGAGTTTCCAACTTGCCTCCAGTGCGGCCTTGCTCTAACTTCTTTCCGCAGCAGGGAACACGCTGCCACATAGGAAACTTCACTTCAGGTCGAGTTTACGTTGTGGAAGCCTAAGGGTCTGGGCCCGCACTTAACTCGCAGTGTGCAACTTGCCTAGGATGCGCCCCATGTTCCAAGTTCTTTCCACAGCCGGGAGCAAACTGCCCCTTGGGAATCCTCCCTTTGAAGGTCGCGTTCACGTTTTGGAAGCCGCAGCGTCTTTGCGTGCCCTTAACTCGGAGTATCCAACAAGCTTCTAGTACGCCCTTCTTCTCAAGTCTTCCCTTCGCTTGGGAACACACTGCCACTGAGGAGACTTCACCTGAAGCGCGATGACACGCTTTGCAGCCCAAGGGACTGGACGGGCAACTTAACTCTGAAGCTCCAACTTCCTTCTAGTCGGCCTTGGTTCTAAGTTCTTTCCTTCCTGCAATGGGAACACACGGCCGCATGGGCCTCTTGGCCTTCGGAGCGTTTCTATGTGTTGGAAGCAGCAGGGCCTTAGCCTGCACTTTACGTAGAGCTTGCAACTTGGCGTAGAGTCCGCCTTGGTTCTAAGTTCTTGCCTGAGCTGCGAACACGCTGCCGCTTATGAGGCTTCACCTGAAGAGCGAGGCTACCTTTTGGAAGCCTAATGGACTTGGCGTGCACTTCACACAGAGAGTCCAAGTCGGCTTCAGGCCGCCCTTGTTCTCACTTCTTTCCTCACCTGCGAGAACACGGCCAGAAGGTGGGTGCGTCGTACGCGGCGCTTGGCGTTTTGGACGCAGAGGCGCATTGGCGAGCACTTCACTCAGAGTCTCCAACCTGCCTTGGCGTCCGCCTTTGGTCTAACACCTTTCCGCAATGGGAGAACACTGCCCTATAGTAGTGTTCTTCTTCGCTGCTTTGTAGGTTTGGGAAGCCTAAGGGACTTCCCTGGAACTCAACTCGGTGTAGCCAACAGGCTTCTCGTCCGCCCCTGTTCTTAAGGTCTTTCCTCCCCTGGGATTTCACGCCCCCCCCCCAGGAGACGTCACCTTAGGAGCGATGATACGTTTTGGAAGCAAAAGGGGACCTGGGGTGCCCTGCCCTGAGAGTGTCCAACATGCCTCCAGTGCGGCCTTGCTCTAACTTCTTTCCGCAGCAGGGAACACGCTGCCACATAGGAAACTTCACTTCAGGTCGAGTTTACGTTGTGGAAGCCTAAGGGTCTCGGCCTGCACTTAACTCGTAGTGTGCAACTTGCCTAGGGTGCGCCCCAGGTTCCAACTTCTTTCCACAGCCGGGAGCAAACTGCCCCTTGGTAATCCTCCCTTTGAAGGTCGCGTTCACGTTTTGGAAGCCGCAGCGTCTTTGCGTGCCCTTAACTCGGAGTATCCAACAAGCTTCTAGTACGCCCTTCTTCTCAAGTCTTCCCTTCGCTTGGGAACACACTGCCACTGAGGAGACTTCACCTGAAGCGTGATGACACGCTTTGCAGCCCAAGGGACTGGACGGGCAACTTAACTCAGAAGCTCCAACTGCCTTCTAGTCGGCCTTGGTTCTAAGTTCTTTCCTTCCTGCAATGGGAACACACGGCCGCATAGGCCTCTTGGCCTTCGGAGCGTTTCTACGTGTTGGACGCAGCAGGGCCTTAGCCTGCACTTTACGTAGAGCTTGCAACTTGGCGTAGAGTCCGCCTTGGTTCTAAGTTCTTGCCTGAGCTGCGAACACGCTGCCGCTTATGAGGCTTAACCTGAAGAGCGAGGCTACCTTTTGGAAGCCTAATGGACTTGGCGTGCACTTCACACAGAGAGTCCAAGTCGGCTTCAGGCCGCCCTTGTTCTCACTTCTTTCCTCACCTGCGAGAACACGGCCAGAAGGCGGTTGCGTCGTACGCGGCGCTTGGCGTTTTGGACGCAGAGGCGCATTGGCGAGCACTTCACTCAGAGTCTCCAACCTGCCTTGGCGTCCGCCTTTGTTCTAACACCTTTCCGCAACTGGGAGAACACTGCCTTCTAGTAGTGTTCGCCTTCGCTGCGTTTGTAGGTTTGGGAAGCCTAAGGGCCTTCCGTGGAACTCAACTCGGTGTAGCCAACAGGCTTCTAGTCCGCCCCTGTTCTAAGGTCTTTCCTCCCCTGGGATCTCACGGGCCCCCCCTAACCCAGGAGACCTCACTAGAGGAGCGATGATACGTTTTGGAAGCAAAAGGGGACCTGCGGTGCCCTGCCCTGAGAGTGTCCAACTTGCCTCCAGTGCGGCCTTGTTCTAACTTCTTTCCGCAGCAGGGAACACGCTGCCACATAGGAAACTTCACTTCAGGTCGAGTTTACGTTGTGGAAGCCTAAGGGTCTGGGCCTGCACTTAACTCGCAGTGTGCAACTTGCCTAGGGTGCGCCCCAGGTTCCAACTTCTTTCCACAGCCGGGAGCAAACTGCCCCTTGGGAATCCTCCCTTTGAAGGTCGCGTTCACGTTTTGGAAGCCGCAGCGTCTTTGCGTGCCCTTAACTCGGAGTATCCAACAAGCTTCTAGTACGCCCTTCTTCTCAAGTCTTCCCTTCGCTTGGGAACACACTGCCACTGAGGAGACTTCACCTGAAGCGCGATGACACGCTTTGCAGCCCAAGGGACTGGACGGGCAACTTCACTCAGAAGCTCCAACTGCCTTCTCGTCGGCCTTGGTTCTAAATTCTTTCCTTCCTGCAATGGGAACACACGGCCGCATAGGCCTCTTGGCCTTCGGAGCGTTTCTACGTGTTGGAAGCAGCAGGGCCTTAGCCTGCACTTTACGTAGAGCTTGCAACTTGGCGTAGAGTCCGCCTTGGTTCTAAGTTCTTGCCTGAGCTGCGAACACGTTGCCGCTTATGAGGCTTCACCTGAAGAGCGAGGATACCTTTTGGAAGCCTAATGGACTTGGCGTGCACTTCACACAGAGAGTCCAAGTCGGCTTCAGGCAGCCCTTGTTCTCACTTCTTTCCTCACCTGCGAGAACACGGCCAGAAGGCGGTTGCGTCGTACGCGGCGCTTGGCGTTTTGGACGCAGAGGCGCATTGGCGAGCACTTCACTCAGAGTCTCCAACATGCCTTGGCGTCCGCCTTTGTTCTAACACCTTCCCGCAACTGGGAGAACACTGCCCTCTAGTAGTGTTCGTCTTCGCTGCGTTTGTAGGTTTGGGAAGCCTAAGGGCCTTCCCTGGAACTCAACTCGGTGTAGCCAACAGGCTTCTAGTCCGCCCCTGTTCTAAGGTCTTTCCTCCCCTGGGATCTCACGCCCCCCCCCCAGGAGACGTCACCTGAGGAGCGATGATACGTTTTGGAAGCAAAAGGGGACCTGGGGTGCCCTGCCCTGAGAGTGTCCAACTTGCCTCCAGTGCGGCCTTGCTCTAACTTCTTTCCGCAGCAGGGAACACGCTGCCACATAGGAAACTTCACTTCAGGTCGAGTTTACGTTGTGGAAGCCTAAGGGTCTGGGCCTGCACTTAACTCGCAGTGTGCAACTTGCCTAGGGTGCGCCCCAGGTTCCAACTTCTTTCCACAGCCGGGAGCAAACTGCCCCTTGGGAATCCTCCCTTTGAAGGTCGCGTTCACCTTTTGGAAGCCGCAGCGTCTTTGCGTGCCCTTAACTCGGAGTATCCAACAAGCTTCTAGTACGCCCTTCTTCTCAAGTCTTCCCTTCGCTTGGGAACACACTGCCACTGAGGAGACTTCACCTGAAGCGCGATGACACGCTTTGCAGCCCAAGGGAATGGACGGGAAACTTAACTCAGAAGCTCCAACTGCCTTCTAGTCGGCCTTGGTTCTAAGTTCTTTCCTTCCTGCAATGGGAACACACGGCCGCATAGGCCTCTTGGCCTTCGGAGCGTTTCTACGTGTTGGAAGCAGCAGGGCCTTAGCCTGCACTTTACGTAGAGCTTGCAACTTGGCGTAGAGTCCGCCTTGTTTCTAAGTTCTTGCCTGAGCTGCGAACACGCTGCCGCTTATGAGGCTTCACCTGAAGAGCGAGGCTACCTTTTGGAAGCCTAATGGACTTGGCGTGCACTTCACACAGAGAGTCAAAGTCGGCTTCAGGCCGCCCGTGTTCTCACTTCTTTCCTCACCTGCGAGAACACGGCCAGAAGGCGGTTGCGTCGTACGCGGCGCTTGGCGTTTTGGACGCAGAGGCGCATTGGCGAGCACTTCACTCAGAGTCTCCAACATGCCTTGGCGTCCGCCTTTGTTCTAACACCTTCCCGCAACTGGGAGAACACTGCCCTCTAGTAGTGTTCGTCTTCGCTGCGTTTGTAGGTTTGGGAAGCCTAAGGGCCTTCCCTGGAACTCAACTCGGTGTAGCCAAAAGGCTTCTAGTCCGCCCCTGTTCTTAAGGTCTTTCCTCCCCTGGGATCTCTCGGGCGCCCCCTAACCCAGGAGACCTCACCAGAGGAGCGATGATACGTTTTGGAAGCAAAAGGGGACATGCGGTGCCCTGCCCTGAGAGTGTCCAACTTGCCTCCAGTGCGGCCTTGTTCTAAATTCTTTCCGCAGCAGGGAACACGCTGCCACATAGGAAACTTCACTTCAGGTCGAGTTTACGTTGTGGAAGCCTAAGGGTCTGGGCCTGCACTTAACTCGCAGTGTGCAACTTGCCTAGGGTGCGCCCCAGGTTCCAACTTCTTTCCACAGCCGGGAGCAAACTGCCCCTTGGGAATCCTCCCTTTGAAGGTCGCGTTCACGTTTTGGAAGCCGCAGCGTCTTTGCGTGCCCTTAACTCGGATTATCCAACAAGCTTCTAGTACGCCCTTCTTCTCAAGTCTTCCCTTCGCTTGGGAACACACTGCCACTGAGGAGACTTCACCTGAAGCGCGATGACACGCTTTGCAGCCCAAGGGACTGGACGGGCAACTTCACTCAGAAGCTCCAACTGCCTTCTAGTCGGCCTTGGTTCTAAGTTCTTTCCTTCCTGCAATGGGAACCCACGGCCGCATAGGCCTCTTGGCCTTCGGAGCGTTTCTACGTGTTGGAAGCAGCAGGGCCTTAGCCTGCACTTTACGTAGAGCTTGCAACTTGGCGTAGAGTCCGCCTTGGTTCTAAGTTCTTGCCTGAGCTGCGAACACGCTGCCGCTTATGAGGCTTCACCTGAAGAGCGAGGCTACCTTTTGGAAGCGTAATGGACTTGGCGTGCACTTCACACAGAGAGTCCAAGTCGGCTTCAGGCCGCCCTTGTTCTCACTTCTTTCCTCACCTGCGAGAACACGGCCAGAAGGCGGTTGCGTAATACGCGGCGCTTGGCGTTTTGGACGCAGAGGCGCATTGGCAAGCACTTCACTCAGAGTCTCCAACATGCCTTGGCGTCCGCCTTTGTTCTAACACCTTTCCGCAACTGGGAGAACACTGCCCTCTAGTAGTGCTCATCTTCACTGCGTTTGTAGGTTTGGGAAGCCTAAGGGCCTTCCCTGGAACTCAACTCGGTGTAGCCAACAGGCTTCTAGTCCACCCCTGTTCTAAGGTCTTTCCACCCTTGAGATCTCACGGGCCCCCCCTCCCCCAGGAGACGTCACCTGAGGAGCGATGATAGGTTTTGGAAGCAAAAGGGGACCTGGGGTGCCCTGCCCTGAGAGTGTCCAACTTGCCTCCAGTGCGGCCTTGCTCTAACTTCTTTCCGCAGCAGGGAACACGCTGCCACATAGGAAACTTCACTTCAGGTCGAGTTTACGTTGTGGAAGCCTAAGGGTCTGGGCCTGCACTTAACTCGCAGTGTGCAACTTGCCTAGGCTGCGCCCCAGGTTCCAACTTCTTTCCACAGCCGGGAGCAAACTGCCCCTTGGGAATCCTCCCCTTGAAGGTCGCGTTCACGTTTTGGAACCCGCAGCGTCTTTGCGTGCCCTTAACTCGGAGTATCCAACAAGCTTCTAGTACGCCCTTCTTCTCAAGTCTTCCCTTCGCTTGGGAACACACTGCCACTGAGGAGACTTCACCTGAAGCGCGGTGACACGCTTTGCAGCCCAAGGGACTGGACGGGCAACTTAACTCAGAAGCTCCAACTGCCTTCTAGTCGGCCTTGGTTCTAAGTTCTTTCCTTCCTGCAATGGGAACACACGGCCGCATAGGCCTCTTGGCCTTCGGAGCGTTTCTACGTGTTGGAAGCAGCAGGGCCTTAGCCTGCACTTTACGTAGAGCTTGCAACTTGGCGTAGAGTCCGCCTTGGTTCTCAGTTCTTGCCTGAGCTGCGAACACGCTGCCGCTTATGAGGCTTCACCTGAAGAGCGAGGCTACCTTTTGGAAGCCTAATGGACTTGGCGTGCACTTCACACAGAGAGTCCAAGTCGGCTTCAGGCCGCCCTTGTTCTCACTTCTTTCCTCACCTGCGAGAACACGGCCAGAAGGCGGTTGCGTCGTACGCGGCGCTTGGCGTTTTGGACGCAGAGGCGCATTGGCGAGCACTTCACTCAGAGTCTCCAACCTACCTTGGCGTCCGCCTTTGTTCTAACACCTTCCCGCAACTGGGAGAACACTGCCCTCTAGTAGTGTTCGTCTTCGCTGCTTTTGTAGGTTTGGGAAGCCTAAGGGCCATCCCTGGAACTCACCTCGGTGTAGCCAACAGGCTTCTAGTCCGCCCCTGTTCTAAGGTCTTTCCTCCCCTGGGATCTCACGGGCCCCCCCTCCCCCAGGAGACGTCACCTGAGGAGCGATGATACGTTTTGGAAGCAAAAGGGGACCTGCGGTGCCCTTCCCTGAGAGTGTCCAACTTGCCTCCAGTGCGGCCTTGCTCTAACTACTTTCCGCAGCAGGGAACACGCTGCCACATAGGAAACTTCACTTCAGGTCGAGTTTACGTTGTGGAAGCCTAAGGGTCTGGGCCTGCACTTAACTCGCAGTGTGCAACTTGCCTAGGCTGCGCCCCAGGTTCCAACTTCTTTCCACAGCCGGGAGCAAACTGCCCCTTGGGAATCCTCCCCTTGAAGGTCGCGTTCACGTTTTGGAACCCGCAGCGTCTTTGCGTGCCCTTAACTCGGAGTATCCAACAAGCTTCTAGTACGCCCTTCTTCTCAAGTCTTCCCTTCGCTTGGGAACACACTGCCACTGAGGAGACTTCACCTGAAGCGCGATGACACGCTTTGCAGCCCAAGGGACTGGACGGGCAACTTAACTCAGAAGCTCCAACTGCCTTCTAGTCGGCCTTGGTTCTAAGTTCTTTCCTTCCTGCAATGGGAACACACGGCCGCATAGGCCTCTTGGCCTTCGGAGCGTTTCTACGTGTTGGAAGCAGCAGGGCCTTAGCCTGCACTTTACGTAGAGCTTGCAACTTGGCGTAGAGTCCGCCTTGGTTCTCAGTTCTTGCCTGAGCTGCGAACACGCTGCCGCTTATGAGGCTTCACCTGAAGAGCGAGGCTACCTTTTGGAAGCCTAATGGACTTGGCGTGCACTTCACACAGAGAGTCCAAGTCGGCTTCAGGCCGCCCTTGTTCTCACTTCTTTCCTCACCTGCGAGAACACGGCCAGAAGGCGGTTGCGTCGTACGCGGCGCTTGGCGTTTTGGACGCAGAGGCGCATTGGCGAGCACTTCACTCAGAGTCTCCAACCTACCTTGGCGTCCGCCTTTGTTCTAACACCTTCCCGCAACTGGGAGAACACTGCCCTCTAGTAGTGTTCGTCTTCGCTGCTTTTGTAGGTTTGGGAAGCCTAAGGGCCATCCCTGGAACTCACCTCGGTGTAGCCAACAGGCTTCTAGTCCGCCCCTGTTCTAAGGTCTTTCCTCCCCTGGGATCTCACGGGCCCCCCCTCCCCCAGGAGACGTCACCTGAGGAGCGATGATACGTTTTGGAAGCAAAAGGGGACCTGCGGTGCCCTTCCCTGAGAGTGTCCAACTTGCCTCCAGTGCGGCCTTGCTCTAACTACTTTCCGCAGCAGGGAACACGCTGCCACATAGGAAACTTCACTTCAGGTCGAGTTTACGTTGTGGAAGCCTAAGCGTCTGGGCCTGCACTTAACTCGCAGTGTGCAACTTGCCTAGGGTGCGCCCCAGGTTCCAACTTCTTTCCACAGCCGGGAGCAAACTGCCCCTTGGGAATCCTCCCTTTGAAGGTCGCGTTCACGTTTTGGAAGCCGCAGCGTCTTTGCGTGCCCTTAACTCGGAGTATCCAACAAGCTTCTAGTACGCCCTTCTTCTCAAGTCTTCCCTTCGCTTGGGAACACACTGCCACTGAGGAGACTTCACCTGAAGCGCGATGACACGCTTTGCAGCCCAAGGGACTGGACGGGCAACTGAACTCAGAAGCTCCAACTGCCTTCTAGTCGGCCTTGGTTCTAAGTTCTTTCCTTCCTGCAATGGGAACCCACGGCCGCATAGGCCTCTTGGCCTTCGGAGCGTTTCTACGTGTTGGAAGCAGCAGGGCCTTAGCCTGCACTTTACATAGAGCTTGCAACTTGGCGTAGAGTCCGCCTTGGTTCTAAGTTCTTGCCTGAGCTGCGAACAGGCTGCCGCTTCTGAGGCTTCACCTGAATAGCGAGGCTACCTTTTGGAAGCCTAATGGACTTGGCGTGCATTTCACACAGAGAGTCCAAGTCGGCTTCAGGCCGCCCTTGTTCTCACTTCTTTCCTCACCTGCGAGAACACGGCCAGAAGGCGGTTGCGTCGTACGCGGCGCTTGGCGTTTTGGACGCAGAGGCGCATTGGCGAGCACTTCACTCAGAGTCTCCAACCTGCCTTGGCGTCCGCCTTTGTTCTAACACCTTTCCGCAACTTGGAGAACACTGCCCTCTAGTAGTGTTCGTCTTCGCTGCGTTTGTAGGTTTGGGAAGCCTAAGGGCCTTCCCTGGAACTCAACTCGGTGTAGCCAACAGGCTTCTAGTCCGCCCCTTTTCTTAAGGTCTTTCCTCCTCTGGGATCTCACGGGCCCCCCTCCCCCAGGAGACGTCACCTGAGGAGCGATGATACGTTTTGGAAGCAAAAGGGGACCTGCGGTGCACTGCCCTGAGAGTGTCCAACTTGCCTCCAGTGCGGCCTTGCTCTAACTTCTTTCCGCAGCAGGGAACACGCTGCCACATAGGAAACTTCACTTCAGGTCGAGTTTACGTTGTGGAAGCCTAAGCGTCTGGGCCTGCACTTAACTCGCAGTGTGCAACTTGCCTAGGGTGCGCCCCAGGTTCCAACTTCTTTCCACAGCCGGGAGCAAACTGCCCCTTGGGAATCCTCCCTTTGAAGGTCGCGTTCACGTTTTGGAAGCCGCAGCGTCTTTGCGTGCCCTTAACTCGGAGTATCCAACAAGCTTCTAGTACGCCCTTCTTCTCAAGTCTTCCCTTCACTTGGGAACACACTGCCACTGAGGAGACTTCACCTGAAGCGCGATGACACGCTTTGCAGCCCAAGGGACTGGACGGGCAACTTCACTCAGAAGCTCCAACTGCCTTCTAGTCGGCCTTGGTTCTAAGTTCTTTCCTTCCTGCAATGGGAACCCACGGCCGCATAGGCCTCTTGGCCTTCGGAGCGTTTCTACGTGTTGGAAGCTGCAGGGCCTTAGCCTGCACTTTACGTAGAGCTTGCAACTTGGCGTAGAGTCCGCCTTGGTTCTAAGTTCTTGCCTGAGCTGCGAACACGCTGCCGCTTATGAGGCTTCACCTGAAGAGCGAGGCTACCTTTTCGAAGCCTAATGGACTTGGCGTGCACTTCACACAGAGAGTCCAAGTCGGCTTCAGGCCGCCCTTGTTCTCACTTCTTTCCTCACCTGCGAGAACACGGCCAGAAGGCGGTTGCGTAGTACGCGGCGCTTGGCGTTTTGGACGCAGAGGCGCATTGGCGAGCACTTCACTCAGAGTCTCCAACCTGCCTTGGCATCCGCCTTTGTTCTAACACCTTTCCGCAACTGGGAGAACACTGCCCTCTAGTAGTGTTCGTCTTCGCTGCGTTTGTAGGTTTGGGAAGCCTAAGGGCCTTCCCTGGAACTCAACTCGGTGTAGCCAACAGGCTTCTAGTCCGCCCCTGTTCTTAAGGTCTTTCCTCCCCGGGGATCTCACGGGCCCCCCCTCCCCCAGGAGACATCACCTGAGGAGCGATGATACGTTTTGGAAGCAAAAGGGGACCTGCGGTGCCCTGCCCTGAGAGTGTCCAACTTGCCTCCAGTGCGGCCTTGCTCTAACTTCTTTCCGCAGCAGGGAACCCGCTGCCACATAGGAAACTTCACTTCAGGTCGAGTTTACGTTGTGGAAGCCTAAGGGTCTGGGCCTGCACTTAACTCGCAGTGTGCAACTTGCCTAGGGTGCGCCCCAGGTTCCAACTTCTTTCCACAGCCGGGAGCAAACTGCCCCTTGGGAATCCTCCCTTTGAAGGTCGCGTTCACGTTTTGGAAGCCGCAGCGTCTTTGCGTGCCCTTAACTCGGAGTATCCAACAAGCTTCTAGTACGCCCTTCTTCTCAAGTCTTCCCTTCGCTTGGGAACACACTGCCACTGAGGAGACTTCACCTGAAGCGCGATGACACGCTTTGCAGCCCAAGGGACTGGACGGGCAACTTCACTCAGAAGCTCCAACTGCCTTCTAGTCGGCCTTGGTTCTAAGTTCTTTCCTTCCTGCAATGGGAACACACGGCCGCATAGGCCTCTTGGCCTTCGGAGCGTTTCTACGTGTTGGAAGCAGCAGGGCCTTAACCTGCACTTTACGTACAGCTTGCAACTTGGCGTAGAGTCCGCCTTGGTTCTAAGTTCTTGCCAGAGCTGCGAACACGCTGCCGCTTATGAGGCTTCACCTGAAGAGCGAAGCTACCTTTTGGAAGCCTAATGGACTTGGTGTGCACTTCTCACAGAGAGTCCAAGTCGGCTTCAGGCCGCCCTTGTTCTCACTTCTTTCCTCACCTGCGAGAACACGGCCAGAAGGCGGTTGCGTCGTACGCGGCGCTTGGCGTTTTGGACGCAGAGGCGCATTGGCGAGCACTTCACTCAGAGTCTCCAACCTGCCTTGGCGTCCGCCTTTTTTCTAACACCTTTCGGCAACTGGGAGAACACTGCCCTCTAGTAGTGTTCGTCTTCGCTGCGTTTGTAGGTTTGGAAAGCCTAAGGGCCTTCCCTGGAACTCAACTCGGTGTAGCCAACAGGATTCTACTCCGCCCCTGTTCTTAAGGTCTTTCCTCCCCTGGGATCTCACGGGCCCCCGCTCCCCCAGGAGACGTCACCTGAGGACCGATGATACGTTTTGGAAGCAAAAGGGTACCTGCGGTGCCCTGCCCTGAGAATGTCCAACTTGACTCCAGTGCGGCCTTGCTCTAACTTCTTTCCGCAGCAGGGAACACGCTGCCACATAGGAAACTTCACTTCAGGTCGAGTTTACGTTGTGGAAGCCTAAGGGTCTGGGCCTGCACTTAACTCGCAGTGTGCAACTTGCCTAGGGTGCGCCCCAGGTTCCAACTTCTTTCCACAGCCGGGAGCAAACTGCCCCTTGGGAATCCTCCCTTTGAAGGTCGCGTTCACGTTTTGGAAGCCGCAGCGTCTTTGCGTGCCCTTAACTCGGAGTATCCAACAAGCTTCTAGTACGCCCTTCTTCTCAAGTCTTCCCTTCGCTTGGGAACACACTGCCACTGAGGAGACTTCACCTGAAGCGCGATGACACGCTTTGCAGCCCAAGGGACTGGACGGGCAACTTCACTCAGAAGCTCCAACTGCCTTCTAGTCGGCCTTGGTTCTAAGTTCTTTCCTTCCTGCAATGGGAACACACGGCCGCATAGGCCTCTTGGCCTTCGGAGCGTTTCTACGTGTTGGAAGCAGCAGGGCCTTAGCCTGCACTTTACGTAGAGCTTGCAACTTGGCGTAGAGTCCGCCTTGGTTCTAAGTTCTTGCCTGAGCTGCGAACACGCTGCCGCTTATGAGGCTTCACCTGAAGAGCGAGGCTACCTTTTGGAAGCCTAATGGACTTGGCGTGCACTTCACACAGAGAGTCCAAGTCGGCTTCAGGCCGCCCTTGTTCTCACTTCTTTCCTCACCTGCGAGAACACGGCCAGAAGGCGGTTGCGTCGTACGCGGCGCTTGGCGTTTTGGACGCAGAGGCGCATTGGCGAGCACTTCACTCAGAGTCTCCAACCTACCTTGGCGTCCGCCTTTGTTCTAACACCTTCCCGCAACTGGGAGAACACTGCCCTCTAGTAGTGTTCGTCTTCGCTGCTTTTGTAGGTTTGGGAAGCCTAAGGGCCTTCCCTGGAACTCAACTCGGTGTAGCCAACAGGCTTCTAGTCCGCCCCTGTTCTAAGGTCTTTCCTCCCCTGGGATCTCACGGGCCCCCCCTCCCCCAGGAGACGTCACCTGAGGAGCGATGATACGTTTTGGAAGCAAAAGGGGACCTGCGGTGCCCTGCCCTGAGAGTGTCCAACTTGCCTCCAGTGCGGCCTTGCTCTAACTTCTTTCCGCAGCAGGGAACACGCTGCCACATAGGAAACTTCACTTCAGGTCGAGTTTACGTTGTGGAAGCCTAAGCGTCTGGGCCTGCACTTAACTCGCAGTGTGCAACTTGCCTAGGGTCCGCCCCAGGTTCCAACTTCTTTCCACAGCCGGGAGCAAACTGCCCCTTGGGAATCCTCCCTTTGAAGGTCGCGTTCACGTTTTGGAAGCCGCAGCGTCTTTGCGTGCCCTTAACTCGGAGTATCCAACAAGCTTCTAGTACGCCCTTCTTCTCAAGTCTTCCCTTCGCTTGGGAACACACTGCCACTGAGGAGACTTCACCTGAAGCGCGATGACACGCTTTGCAGCCCAAGGGACTGGACGGGCAACTTAACTCAGAAGCTCCAACTGCCTTCTAGTCGGCCTTGGTTCTAAGTTCTTTCCTTCCTGCAATGGGAACCCACGGCCGCATAGGCCTCTTGGCCTTCGGAGCGTTTCTACGTGTTGGAAGCAGCAGGGCCTTAACCTGCACTTTACGTACAGCTTGCAACTTGGCGTAGAGTCCGCCTTGGTTCTAAGTTCTTGCCAGAGCTGCGAACACGCTGCCGCTTATGAGGCTTCACCTGAAGAGCGAGGCTACCTTTTGGAAGCCTAATGGACTTGGTGTGCACTTCTCACAGAGAGTCCAAGTCGGCTTCAGGCCGCCCTTGTTCTCACTTCTTTCCTCACCTGCGAGAACACGGCCAGAAGGCGGTTGCGTCGTACGCGGCGCTTGGCGTTTTGGACGCAGAGGCGCATTGGCGAGCACTTCACTCAGAGTCTCCAACCTGCCTTGGCGTCCGCCTTTTTTCTAACACCTTTCGGCAACTGGGAGAACACTGCCCTCTATTAGTGTTCGTCTTCGCTGCGTTTGTAGGTTTGGAAAGCCTAAGGGCCTTCCCTGGAACTCAACTCGGTGTAGCCAACAGGATTCTAGTCCGCCCCTGTTCTTAAGGTCTTTCCTCCCCTGGGATCTCACGGGCCCCCGCTCCCCCAGGAGACGTCACCTGAGGACCGATGATACGTTTTGGAAGCAAAAGGGGACCTGCGGTGCCCTGCCCTGAGAATGTCCAACTTGCCTCCAGTGCGGCCTTGCTCTAACTTCTTTCCGCAGCAGGGAACACGCTGCCACATAGGAAACTTCACTTCAGGTCGAGTTTACGTTGTGGAAGCCTAAGGGTCTGGGCCTGCACTTAACTCGCAGTGTGCAACTTGCCTAGGGTGCGCCCCAGGTTCCAACTTCTTTCCACAGCCGGGAGCAAACTGCCCCTTGGGAATCCTCCCTTTGAAGGTCGCGTTCACGTTTTGGAAGCCGCAGCGTCTTTGCGTGCCCTTAACTCGGAGTATCCAACAAGCTTCTAGTACGCCCTTCTTCTCAAGTCTTCCCTTCGCTTGGGAACACACTGCCACTGAGGAGACTTCACCTGAAGCGCGATGACACGCTTTGCAGCCCAAGGGACTGGACGGGCAACTTAACTCAGAAGCTCCAACTGCCTTCTAGTCGGCCTTGGTTCTAAGTTCTTTCCTTCCTGCAATGGGAACACACGGCCGCATAGGCCTCTTGGCCTTCGGAGCGTTTCTACGTGTTGGAAGCAGCAGGGCCTTAGCCTGCACTTTACGTAGAGCTTGCAACTTGGCGTAGAGTCCGCCTTGGTTCTAAGTTCTTGCCTGAGCTGCGAACACGCTGCCGCTTATGAGGCTTCACCTGAAGAGCGAGGCTACCTTTTGGAAGCCTAATGGACTTGGCGTGCACTTCACACAGAGAGTCCAAGTCGGCTTCAGGCCGCCCTTGTTCTCACTTCTTTCCTCACCTGCGAGAACACGGCCAGAAGGCGGTTGCGTCGTACGCGGCGCTTGGCGTTTTGGACGCAGAGGCGCATTGGCGAGCACTTCACTCAGAGTCTCCAACCTACCTTGGCGTCCGCCTTTGTTCTAACACCTTCCCGCAACTGGGAGAACACTGCCCTCTAGTAGTGTTCGTCTTCGCTGCTTTTGTAGGTTTGGGAAGCCTAAGGGCCTTCCCTGGAACTCAACTCGGTGTAGCCAACAGGCTTCTAGTCCGCCCCTGTTCTAAGGTCTTTCCTCCCCTGGGATCTCACGGGCCCCCCCTCCCCCAGGAGACGTCACCTGAGGAGCGATGATACGTTTTGGAAGCAAAAGGGGACCTGCGGTGCCCTGCCCTGAGAGTGTCCAACTTGCCTCCAGTGCGGCCTTGCTCTAACTTCTTTCCGCAGCAGGGAACACGCTGCCACATAGGAAACTTCACTTCAGGTCGAGTTTACGTTGTGGAAGCCTAAGCGTCTGGGCCTGCACTTAACTCGCAGTGTGCAACTTGCCTAGGGTCCGCCCCAGGTTCCAACTTCTTTCCACAGCCGGGAGCAAACTGCCCCTTGGGAATCCTCCCTTTGAAGGTCGCGTTCACGTTTTGGAAGCCGCAGCGTCTTTGCGTGCCCTTAACTCGGAGTATCCAACAAGCTTCTAGTACGCCCTTCTTCTCAAGTCTTCCCTTCGCTTGGGAACACACTGCCACTGAGGAGACTTCACCTGAAGCGCGATGACACGCTTTGCAGCCCAAGGGACTGGACGGGCAACTTAACTCAGAAGCTCCAACTGCCTTCTAGTCGGCCTTGGTTCTAAGTTCTTTCCTTCCTGCAATGGGAACCCACGGCCGCATAGGCCTCTTGGCCTTCGGAGCGTTTCTACGTGTTGGAAGCAGCAGGGCCTTAGCCTGCACTTTACGTAGAGCTTGCAACTTGGCGTAGAGTCCGCCTTGGTTCTAAGTTCTTGCCTGAGCTGCGAACACGCTGCCGCTTCTGAGGCTTCACCTGAATAGCGAGGCTACCTTTTGGAAGCCTAATGGACTTGGCGTGCATTTCACACAGAGAGTCCAAGTCGGCCTCAGGCCGCCCTTGTTCTCACTTCTTTCCTCACCTGCGAGAACACGGCCAGAAGGCGGTTGCGTCGTACGCGGCGCTTGGCGTTTTGGATGCAGAGGCGCATTGGCGAGCACTTCACTCAGAGTCTCCAACCTGCCTTGGCGTCCGCCTTTGTTCTAACACCTTTCCGCAACTGGGAGAACACTGCCCTCTAGTAGTGTTCGTCTTCGCTGCGTTTGTAGGTTTGGGAAGCCTAAGGGCCTTCCCTGGAACTCAACTCGGTGTAGCCAACAGGCTTCTAGTCCGCCCCTGTTCTTAAGGTCTTTCCTCCCCTGGGATCTCATGGGCCCCCCCTCCCCCAGGAGACGTCACCTGAGGAGCGATGATACGTTTTGGAAGCAAAAGGGGACCTGCGGTGCCCTGCCCTGAGAGTGTCCAACTTGCCTCCAGTGCGGCCTTGCTCTAACTTCTTTCCGCAGCAGGGAACCCGCTGCCACATTGGAAACTTCACTTCAGGTCGAGTTTACGTTGTGGAAGCCTAAGGGTCTGGGCCTGCACTTAACTCGCAGTGTGCAACTTGCCTAGGGTGCGCCCCAGGTTCCAACTTCTTTCCACAGCCGGGAGCAAACTGCCCCTTGGGAATCCTCCCTTTGAAGGTCGCGTTCACGTTTTGGAAGCCGCAGCGTCTTTGCGTGCCCTTAACTCGGAGTATCCAACAAGCTTCTAGTACGCCCTTCTTCTCAAGTCTTCCCTTCGCTTGGGAACACACTGCCACTGAGGAGACTTCACCTGAAGCGCGATGACACGCTTTGCAGCCCAAGGGACTGGACGGGCAACTTCACTCAGAAGCTCCAACTGCCTTCTAGTCGGCCTTGGTTCTAAGTTCTTTCCTTCCTGCAATGGGAACCCACGGCCGCATAGGCCTCTTGGCCTTCGGAGCGTTTCTACGTGTTGGAAGCAGCAGGGCCTTAACCTGCACTTTACGTACAGCTTGCAACTTGGCGTAGAGTCCGCCTTGGTTCTAAGTTCTTGCCAGAGCTGCGAACACGCTGCCGCTTATGAGGCTTCACCTGAAGAGCGAGGCTACCTTTTGGAAGCCTAATGGACTTGGTGTGCACTTCTCACAGAGAGTCCAAGTCGGCTTCAGGCCGCCCTTGTTCTCACTTCTTTCCTCACCTGCGAGAACACGGCCAGAAGGCGGTTGCGTCGTACGCGGCGCTTGGCGTTTTGGACGCAGAGGCGCATTGGCGAGCACTTCACTCAGAGTCTCCAACCTGCCTTGGCGTCCGCCTTTTTTCTAACACCTTTCGGCAACTGGGAGAACACTGCCCTCTATTAGTGTTCGTCTTCGCTGCGTTTGTAGGTTTGGAAAGCCTAAGGGCCTTCCCTGGAACTCAACTCGGTGTAGCCAACAGGATTCTAGTCCGCCCCTGTTCTTAAGGTCTTTCCTCCCCTGGGATCTCACGGGCCCCCGCTCCCCCAGGAGACGTCACCTGAGGACCGATGATACGTTTTGGAAGCAAAAGGGGACCTGCGGTGCCCTGCCCTGAGAATGTCCAACTTGACTCCAGTGCGGCCTTGCTCTAACTTCTTTCCACAGCAGGGAACACGCTGCCACATAGGAAACTTCACTTCAGGTCGAGTTTACGTTGTGGAAGCCTAAGGGTCTGGGCCTGCACTTAACTCGCAGTGTGCAACTTGCCTAGGGTGCGCCCCAGGTTCCAACTTCTTTCCACAGCCGGGAGCAAACTGCCCCTTGGGAATCCTCCCTTTGAAGGTCGCGTTCACGTTTTGGAAGCCGCAGCGTCTTTGCGTGCCCTTAACTCGGAGTATCCAACAAGCTTCTAGTACGCCCTTCTTCTCAAGTCTTCCCTTCGCTTGGGAACACACTGCCACTGAGGAGACTTCACCTGAAGCGCGATGACACGCTTTGCAGCCCAAGGGACTGGACGGGCAACTTAACTCAGAAGCTCCAACTGCCTTCTAGTCGGCCTTGGTTCTAAGTTCTTTCCTTCCTGCAATGGGAACACACGGCCGCATAGGCCTCTTGGCCTTCGGAGCGTTTCTACGTGTTGGAAGCAGCAGGGCCTTAGCCTGCACTTTACGTAGAGCTTGCAACTTGGCGTAGAGTCCGCCTTGGTTCTAAGTTCTTGCCTGAGCTGCGAACACGCTGCCGCATATGAGGCTTCACCTGAAGAGCGAGGCTACCTTTTCGAAGCCTAATGGACTTGGCGTGCACTTCACACAGAGAGTCCAAGTCGGCTTCAGGCCGCCCTTGTTCTCACTTCTTTCCTCACCTGCGAGAACACGGCCAGAAGGCGGTTGCGTCGTACGCGGCGCTTGGCGTTTTGGACGCAGAGGCGCATTGGCGAGCACTTCACTCAGAGTCTCCAACCTACCTTGGCGTCCGCCTTTGTTCTAACACCTTCCCGCAACTGGGAGAACACTGCCCTCTAGTAGTGTTCGTCTTCGCTGCTTTTGTAGGTTTGGGAAGCCTAAGGGCCTTCCCTGGAACTCAACTCGGTGTAGCCAACAGGCTTCTAGTCCGCCCCTGTTCTAAGGTCTTTCCTCCCCTGGGATCTCACGGACCCCCCCTCCCCCAGGAGACGTCACCTGAGGAGCGATGATACGTTTTGGAAGCAAAAGGGGACCTGCGGTGCCCTGCCCTGAGAGTGTCCAACTTGCCTCCAGTGCGGCCTTGCTCTAACTTCTTTCCGCAGCAGGGAACACGCTGCCACATAGGAAACTTCACTTCAGGTCGAGTTTACGTTGTGGAAGCCTAAGCGTCTGGGCCTGCACTTAACTCGCAGTGTGCAACTTGCCTAGGGTGCGCCCCAGGTTCCAACTTCTTTCCACAGCCGGGAGCAAACTGCCCCTTGGGAATCCTCCCTTTGAAGGTCGCGTTCACGTTTTGGAAGCCGCAGCGTCTTTGCGTGCCCTTAACTCGGAGTATCCAACAAGCTTCTAGTACGCCCTTCTTCTCAAGTCTTCCCTTCGCTTGGGAACACACTGCCACTGAGGAGACTTCACCTGAAGCGCGATGACACGCTTTGCAGCCCAAGGGACTGGACGGGCAACTTAACTCAGAAGCTCCAACTGCCTTCTAGTCGGCCTTGGTTCTAAGTTCTTTCCTTCCTGCAATGGGAACCCACGGCCGCATAGGCCTCTTGGCCTTCGGAGCGTTTCTACGTGTTGGAAGCAGCAGGGCCTTAGCCTGCACTTTACGTAGAGCTTGCAACTTGGCGTAGAGTCCGCCTTGGTTCTAAGTTCTTGCCTGAGCTGCGAACACGCTGCCGCTTCTGAGGCTTCACCTGAATAGCGAGGCTACCTTTTGGAAGCCTAATGGACTTGGCGTGCATTTCACACAGAGAGTCCAAGTCGGCTTCAGGCCGCCCTTGTTCTCACTTCTTTCCTCACCTGCGAGAACACGGCCAGAAGGCGGTTGCGTCGTACGCGGCGCTTGGCGTTTTGGATGCAGAGGCGCATTGGCGAGCACTTCACTCAGAGTCTCCAACCTGCCTTGGCGTCCGCCTTTGTTCTAACACCTTTCCGCAACTGGGAGAACACTGCCCTCTAGTAGTGTTCGTCTTCGCTGCGTTTGTAGGTTTGGGAAGCCTAAGGGCCTTCCCTGGAACTCAACTCGGTGTAGCCAACAGGCTTCTAGTCCGCCCCTGTTCTTAAGGTCTTTCCTCCTCTGGGATCTCACGGGCCCCCCTCCCCCAGGAGACATCACCTGAGGAGCGATGATACGTTTTGGAAGCAAAAGGGGACCTTCGGTGCACTGCCCTGAGAGTGTCCAACTTGCCTCCAGTGCGGCCTTGCTCTACCTTCTTTCCGCAGCAGGGAACACGCTGCCACATAGGAAACTTCACTTCAGGTCGAGTTTACGTTGTGGAAGCCTAAGCGTCTGGGCCTGCACTTAACTCGCAGTGTGCAACTTGCCTAGGGTGCGCCCCAGGTTCCAACTTCTTTCCACAGCCGGGAGCAAACTGCCCCTTGGGAATCCTCCCTTTGAAGGTCGCGTTCACGTTTTGGAAGCCGCAGCGTCTTTGCGTGCCCTTAACTCGGAGTATCCAACAAGCTTCTAGTACGCCCTTCTTCTCAAGTCTTCCCTTCGCTTGGGAACACACTGCCACTGAGGAGACTTCACCTGAAGCGCGATGACACGCTTTGCAGCCCAAGGGACTGGACGGGCAACTTAACTCAGAAGCTCCAACTGCCTTCTAGTCGGCCTTGGTTCTAAGTTCTTTCCTTCCTGCAATGGGAACCCACGGCCGCATAGGCCTCTTGGCCTTCGGAGCGTTTCTACGTGTTGGAAGCAGCAGGGCCTTAGCCTGCACTTTACGTAGAGCTTGCAGCTTGGCGTAGAGTCCGCCTTGGTTCTAAGTTCTTGCCTGAGCTGCGAACACGCTGCCGCTTCTGAGGCTTCACCTGAATAGCGAGGCTACCTTTTGGAAGCCTAATGGACTTGGCGTGCACTTCACACAGAGAGGCCAAGTCGGCTTCAGGCCGCCCTTGTTCTCACTTCTTTCCTCACCTGCGAGAACACGGCCAGAAGGCGGTTGCGTCGTACGTGGCGCTTGGCGTTTTGGATGCAGAGGCGCATTGGCGAGCACTTCACTCAGAGTCTCCAACCTGCCTTGGCGTCCGCCTTTGTTCTAACACCTTTCCGCAACTGGGAGAACACTGCCCTCTAGTAGTGTTCGTCTTCGCTGCGTTTGTAGGTTTGGGAAGCCTAAGGGCCTTCCCTGGAACTCAACTCGGTGTAGCCAACAGGCTTCTAGTCCGCCCCTGTTCTTAAGGTCTTTCCTCCTCTGGGATCTCACGGGCCCCCCTCCCCCAGGAGACGTCACCTGAGGAGCGATGATACGTTTTGGAAGCAAAAGGGTACCTGCGGTGCCCTGCCCTGAGAGTGTCCAACTTGCCTCCAGTGCGGCCTTGCTCTAACTTCTTTCCGCAGCAGGGAACACGCTGCCACATAGGAAACTTCACTTCAGGTCGAGTTTACGTTGTGGAAGCCCAAGGGTCTGGGCCTGCACTTAACTCGCAGTGTGCAACTTGCCTAGGGTGCGCCCCAGGTTCCAACTTCTTTCCACAGCCGGGAGCAAACTGCCCCTTGGGAATCCTCCCTTTGAAGGTCGCGTTCACGTTTTGGAAGCCGCAGCGTCTTTGCGTGCCCTTAACTCGGAGGATCCAACAAGCTTCTAGTACGCCCTTCTTCTCAAGTCTTCCCTTCGCTTGGGAACACACTGCCACTGAGGAGACTTCACCTGAAGCGCGATGACACGCTTTGCAGCCCAAGGGACTGGACGGGCAACTTCACTCAGAAGCTCCAACTGCCTTCTAGTCGGCCTTGGTTCTAAGTTCTTTTCTTCCTGCAATGGGAACCCACGGCCGCATAGGCCTCTTGGCCTTCGGAGCGTTTCTACGTGTTGGAAGCTGCAGGGCCTTAGCCTGCACTTTACGTAGAGCTTGCAACTTGGCGTAGAGTCCGCCTTGGTTCTAAGTTCTTGCCTGAGCTGCGAACACGCTGCCGCTTATGAGGCTTCACCTGAAGAGCGAGGCTATCTTTTGGAAGCCTAATGGACTTGGCGGGCACTTCACACAGAGAGTCCAAGTCGGCTTCAGGCCGCCCTTGTTCTCACTTCTTTCCTCACCTGCGAGAACACGGCCAGAAGGCGGTTGCGTAGTACGCGGCGCTTGGCGTTTTGGACGCAGAGGCGCATTGGCGAGCACTTCACTCAGAGTCTCCAACCTGCCTTGGCGTCCGCCTTTGTTCTAACACCTTTCCGCAACTGGGAGAACTCTGCCCTCTAGTAGTGTTCGCCTTCGCTGCGTTTGTAGGTTTGGGAAGCCTAAGGGCCTTCCCTGGAACTCAACTCGGTGTAGCCAACATGCTTCTAGTACGCCCCTGTTCTTAAGGTCTTTCCTCCCCTGGGATCTCACGGGCCCCCCCTCCCCCAGGAGACGTCACCTGAGGAGCGATGATACGTTTTGGAAGCAAAAGGGGACCTGGGGTGCCCTGCCCTGAGAGTGTCCAACTTGCCTCCAGTGCGGCCTTTCTCTAACTTCTTTCCGCAGCAGGGAACACGCTGCCACATAGGAAACTCACTTCAGGTCGAGTTTACGTTGTGGAAGCCTAAGGGTCTGGGCCTGCACTTAACTCGCAGTGTGCAACTTGCCTAGGGTGCGCCCCAGGATCCAACTTCTTTCCACAGCCGGGAGCAAACTGCCCCTTGGGAATCCTCCCTTTGAAGGTCGCGTTCACGTTTTGGAAGCCGCAGCGTCTTTGCGTGCCCTAAGTCGGAGTATCCAACAAGCTTCTAGTACGCCTTTCTTCTCAAGTCTTCCCTTCGCTGGGGAACACACTGCCACTGTGGAGACTTCACCTGAAGCGCGATGACACGCTTTGCAGCCCAAGGGACTGGACGGGCAACTTAACTCAGAAGCTCCAACTGCCTTCTAGTCGGCCTTGGTTCTAAGTTCTTTCCTTCCTGCAATGGGAACACACGGCCGCATAGGCCTCTTGGCCTTCGGAGCGTTTCTACGTGTTGGAAGCAGCAGGGCCTTAGCCTGCACTTTACGTAGAGCTTGCAACTTGGCGTAGAGTCCGCCTTGGTTCTAAGTTCTTGCCTGAGCTGCGAACACGCTGCCGCTTATGAGGCTTCACCTGAAGAGCGAGGCTACCTTTTGGAAGCCTAATGGACTTGGCGTGCACTTCACACAGAGAGTCCAAGTCGGCTTCAGGCCGCCCTTGTTCTCACTTCTTTCCTCACCTGCGAGAACACGGCCAGAAGGCGGTTGCGTCGTACGCGGCGCTTGGCGTTTTGGACGCAGAGGCGCATTGGCGAGCACTTCACTCAGAGTCTCCAACCTGCCTTGGCGTCCGCCTTTGTTCTAACACCTTTCCGCAACTGGGAGAACACTGCCCTCTAGTAGTGTTCGCGTTCGCTGCGTTTGTAGGTTTGGGAAGCCTATGGGCCTTCCCTGGAACTCAACTCGGTGTAGCCAACAGGCTTCTAATCCGCCCCTGTTCTAAGGTCTTTCTTCCCCTGGGATCTCACGCCCCCCCCCCCAGGAGACGTCACCTTAGGAGCGATGATACGTTTTGGAAGCAAAACGGGACCTGGGGTGCCCTTCCCTGAGAGTGTCCAACTTGCCTCCAGTGCGGCCTTGCTCTAACTTCTTTCCGCAGCAGGGAACACGCTGCCACATAGGAAACTTCACTTCAGGTCGAGTTTACGTTGTGGAAGCCTAAGGGTCTGGGCCTGCACTTAACTCGCAGTGTGCAACTTGCCTAGGGTGCGCCCCAGGTTCCAACTTCTTTCCACAGCCGGGAGCAAACTGCCCCTTGGGAATCCTCCCTTTGAAGGTCGCGTTCACGTTTTGGAAGCCGCAGCGTATTTGCGTGCCCTTAACTCGGAGTATCCAACAAGCTTCTAGTACGCCCTTCTTCTCAAGTCTTCCCTTCGCTTGGGAACACACTGCCACTGAGGAGACTTCACCTGAAGCGCGATGACACGCTTTGCAGCCCAAGGGACTGGACGGGCAACTTAACTCAGAAGCTCCAACTGCCTTCTAGTCGGCCTTGGTTCTAAGTTCCTTCCTTCCTGCAATGGGAACACACGGCCGCATAGGCCTCTTGGCCTTCGGAGCGTTTCTACGTGTTGGAAGCAGCAGGGCCTTAGCCTGCACTTTACGTAGAGCTTGCAACTTGGCGTAGAGTCCGCCTTGGTTCTAAGTTCTTGCCTGAGCTGCGAACACGCTGCCGCATATGAGGCTTCACCTGAAGAGCGAGGCTACCTTTTGGAAGCCTAATGGACTTGGCGTGCACTTCACACAGAGAGTCCAAGTCGGCTTCAGGCCGCCCTTGTTCTCACTTCTTTCCTCACCTGCGAGAACACGGCCAGAAGGCGGTTGCGTCGTACGCGGCGCTTGGCGTTTTGGACGCAGAGGCGCATTGGCGAGCACTTCACTCAGAGTCTCCAACCTGCCTTGGCGTCCGCCTTTGTTCTAACACCTTTCCGCAACTGGGAGAACACTGCCCTCTAGTAGTGTTCGTCTTCGCTGCGTTTGTAGGTTTGGGAAGCCTAAGGGCCTTCCGTGGAACTCAACTCGGTGTAGCCAACAGGCTTCTAATCCGCCCCTGTTCTTAAGGTCTTTCCTCCCCTGGGATCTCACGCACCCCACCAAGGAGACGTCACCTGAGGAGCGATGATACGTTTTGGAAGCAAAAGGGGACCTGGGGTGCCCTGTCCTGAGAGTGTCCAGCTTGCCTCCAGTGCGGCCTTGCTCTAAATTCTTTCCGCAGCAGGGAACACGCTGCCACATAGGAAACTTCACTTCAGGTCGAGTTTACGTTGTGGAAGCCTAAGGGACTGGGCCTGCACTTAACTCGCAGTGTGCAACTTGCCTAGGGTGCGCCCCAGGTTCCAACTTCTTTCCACAGCCGGGAGCAAACTGCCCCTTGGGAATCCTCCCTTTGAAGGTCGCGTTCACGTTTTGGAAGCCGCAGCGTCTTTGCGTGCCCTTAACTCGGAGTATCCAACAAGCTTCTAGTACGCCCGTATTCTCAAGACTTCCCTTCGCTTGGGAACACACTGCCACTGAGGAGACTTCACCTGAAGCGTGATGACACGCTTTGCAGCCCAACGGACTGGACGGGCAACTTAACTCAGAAGCTCCAACTGCCTTCTAGTCGGCCTTGGTTCTAAGTTCTTTCCTTCCTGCAATGGGAACCCACGGCCGCATAGGCCTCTTGGCCTTCGGAGTGTTTCTACGTGTTGGAAGCAGCAGGGCCTTAGCCTGCACTTTACGTAGAGCTTGCAACTTGGCGTAGAGTCCGCCTTGGTTCTAAGTTCCTGCCTGAGCTGCGATCACGCTGCCGCATATGAGGCTTCACCTGAAGAGCGAGGCTACCTTTTGGAAGCCTAATGGACTTGGCGTGCACTTCACACAGAGAGTCCAAGTCGGCTTCAGGCCGCCCTTGTTCTCACTTCTTTCCTCACCTGCGAGAACACGGCCAGAAGGCGGTTGCGTCGTACGCGGCGCTTGGCGTTTTGGACGCAGAGGCGCATTGGCGAGCACTTCACTCAGAGTCTCCAACCTGCCTTGGCGTCCGCCTTTGTTCTAACACCTTTCCGCAACTGGGAGAACACTGCCCTCTAGGAGTGTTTGCCTTCGCTGCGTTTGTAGGTTTGGGAAGCCTAAGGGCCTTCCCTGGAACTCAACTCGGTGTAGCCAACAGGCTTCCAGTCCGCCCCTGTACTTAAGGTCTTTCCTCCCCTGGGATCTCACGCCCCCCCCCCGGAGACGTCTCCTGAGGAGCGATGATACGTTTTGGAAGCAAAAGGGGACCTGGGGTGCCCTGCCCTGAGAGTGTCCAACTTGCCTCCAGTGCGGCCTTGCTCTAACTTCTTTCCGCAGCAGGGAACACGCTGCCACATAGGAAACTTCACTTCAGGTCGAGTTTACGTTGTGGAAGCCTAAGGGTCTGGGCCTGCACTTAATTCGCAGTGTGCAACTTGCCTAGGGTGCGCCCCAGGTTCCAACTTCTTTCCACAGCCGGGAGCAAACTGCCCCTTGGGAATCCTCCCTTTGAAGGTCGCGTTCACGTTTTGGAAGCCGCAGCGTCTTTGCGTGCCCTTAACTCGGAGTATCCAACAAGCTTCTAGTACGCCCTTCTTCTCAAGTCTTCCCTTCGCTTGGGAACACACTGCCACTGAGGAGACTTCACCTGAAGCGCGATGACACGCTTTGCAGCCCAAGGGACTGGACGGGCAACTTAACTCAGATGCTCCAACTGCCTTCTATTCGGCCTTGGTTCTAAGTTCTTTCCTTCCTGCAATGGGAACACACGGCCGCATAGGCCTCTTGGCCTTCGGAGCGTTTCTACTTGTTGGAAGCAGCAGGGCCTTAGCCTGCACTTTACGTAGAGCTTGCAAGTTGGCGTAGAGTCCGCCTTGGTTCTAAGTACTTGCCTGAGCTGCGAACACGCTGCCGCTTATGAGGCTTCACCTGAAGAGCGAGGCTACCTTTTGGAAGCCTAATGGACTTGGCGGGCACTTCACACAGAGAGTCCAAGTCGGCTTCAGGCCGCCCTTGTTCTCACTTCTTTCCTCACCTGCGAGAACACGGCCAGAAGGCGGTTGCGTCGTACGCGGCGCTTGGCGTTTTGGACGCAGAGGCGCATTGGCGAGCACTTCACTCAGAGTCTCCAACCTGCCTTGGCGTCCGCCTTTGTTCTAACACCTTTCCGCAACTGGGAGAACACTGCCCTCTAGGAGTGTTTGCCTTCGCTGCGTTTGTAGGTTTGGGAAGCCTAAGGGCCTTCCCTGGAACTCAACTCGGTGTAGCCAACAGGCTTCTAGTCCGCCCCTGTTCTTAAGGTCTTTCCTCCCCTGGGATCTCAAGGGCACCCCCTCCCCCAGGAGACGTCACCTGAGGAGCGATGATACGTTTTGGAAGCAAAAGGGGACCCGCGGTGCCCTGCCCTGAGAGTGTCCAACTTGCCTCCAGTGCGGCCTTGCTCTAACTTCTTTCCGCAGCAGGGAACACGCTGCCACATAGGAAACTTCACTTCAGGTCGAGTTTACGTTGTGGAAGCCTAAGGGTCTGGGCCTGCACTTAACTCGCAGTGTGCAACTTGCCTAGGGTGCGCCCCAGGTTCCAACTTCTTTCCACAGCCGGGAGCAAACTGCCCCTTGGGAATCCTCCCTTTGAAGGTCGCGTTCACGTTTTGGAAGCCGCAGCGTCTTTGCGTGCCCTTAACTCGGAGAATCCAACAAGCTTCTAGTACGCCCTTCTTCTCAAGTCTTCCCTTCGCTTGGGAACATACTGCCACTGAGGAGACTTCACCTGAAGCGCGATGACACGCTTTGCAGCCCAAGGGACTGGACGGGCAACTTCACTCAGAAGCTCCAACTGCCTTCTAGTCGGCCTTGGTTCTAAGTTCTTTCCTTCCTGCAGTGGGAACACACGGCCGCATAGGCCTCTTGGCCTTCGGAGCGTTTCTACGTGTTGGAAGCAGCAGGGCCTTAGCCTGCACTTTACGTAGAGCTTGCAACTTGGCGTAGAGTCCGCCTTGGTTCTAAGTTCTTGCCTGAGCTGCGAACACACTGCCGCTTATGAGGCTTCACCTGAAGAGCGAGGCTACCTTTTGGAAGCCTAATGGACTTGGCGTGCACTTCACACAGAGAGTCCAAGTCGGCTTCAGGCCGCCCTTGTTCTCACTTCTTTCCTCACCTGCGAGAACACGACCAGAAGGCGGTTGTGTCGTACGCGGCACTTGGCGTTTTGGACGCAGAGGCGCATTGGCGAGCACTTCACTCAGAGTCTCCAACCTGCCTTGGCGTCCGCCTTTGTTCTAATACCTTTCCGCAACTGGGAGAACACTGCCCTCTAGTAGTGTTCGCCTTCGCTGCGTTTGTAGGTTTGGGAAGCCTAATGGCCTTCCCTGGAACTCAACTCGGTGTAGCCAACAGGCTTCTAGTCCGCCCCTGTTCTTAAGGACTTACCTCCCCTGGTATCTCACGCCCCACCACCCCAGGAGACGTCACCTGAGGAGCGATGATACGTTTTGGAAGCAAAAGCGGACCTGGGGTGCCCTGCCCTGAGAGTGCCCAACTTGCCTCCAGTGCGGCATTGCTCTAACTTCTTTCCGCAGCAGGGAACACGCTGCCCCATAGGAAACTTCACTTCAGGTCGAGTTTACGTTGTGGAAGCCTAAGGGTCTGGGCCTGCACTTAACTCGCAGTGTGCAACTTGCCTAGGGTGCGCCCCAGGTTCCAACTTCTTTCCACAGCCGGGAGCAAACTGCCCCTTGGGAATCCTCCCTTTGAAGGTCGCGTTCACGTTTTGGAAGCCGCAGCGTCTTTGCGTGCCCTTAACTCGGAGTATCCAACAAGCTTCTAGTACGCCCTTCTTCTCAAGTCTTCCCTTCGCTTGGGAACACACTGCCACTGAGGAGACTTCACCTGAAGCGCGATGACACGCTTTGCAGCCCAAGGGACTGGACGGGCAACTTAACTCAGAAGCTCCAACTGCCTTCTAGTCGGCCTTGGTTCTAAGTTCTTTCCTTCCTGCAATGGGAACCCACGGCCGCATAGGCCTCTTGGCCTTCGGAGCGTTTCTACGTGTTGGAAGCAGCAGGGCCTTAGCCTGCACTTTACGTAGAGCTTGCAACTTGGCGTAGAGTCCGCCTTGGTTCTAAGGTCTTGCCTGAGCTGCGAACACGCTGCCGCTTATGAGGCTTCACCTGAAGAGCGAGGCTACCTTTTGGAAGCCTAATGGACTTGGCGTGCACTTCACACAGAGAGTCCAAGTCGGCTTCAGGCCGCCCTTGTTCTCACTTCTTTCCTCACCTGCGAGAACACGGCCAGAAGGCGGTTGCGTCGTACGCGGCGCTTGGCGTTTTGGACGCAGAGGCGCATTGGCGAGCACTTCACTCAGAGTCTCCAACCTGCCTTGGCGTCCGCCTTTGTTCTAACACCTTTCCGCAACTGCGAGAATACTGCCCTCTAGTAGTGTTCGTCTTCGCTGCGTTTGTAGGTTTGGGAAGCCTAAGGGCCTTCCCTGGAACTCAACTCGGTGTAGCCAACAGGCTTCTAGTCCGCCCCTGTTCTTAAGGTCTTTCCTCCCCTGGGATCTCACGGGCCCCCCCTCCCCCAGGAGACGTCACCTGAGGAGCGATGATACGTTTTGGAAGCAAAAGGGGACCTGGGGTGCCCTGCCCTGAGAGTGTCCAACTTGCCTCCAGTGCGGCCTTGCTCTAACTTCTTTCCGCACAAGGGAACACGCTGGCACATAGGAAACTTCACTTCAGGTCAAGTTTACGTTGTGGAAGCCTAAGGGTCTGGGCCTGCACTTAACTCGCAGTGTGCAACTTGCCTAGGGTGCGCCCCAGGTTCCAACTTCTTTCCACAGCCGGGAGCAAACTGCCCCTTGGGAATCCTCCCTTTGAAGGTCGCGTTCACGTTTTGGAAGCCGCAGCGTCTTTGCGTGCCCTTAACTCGGAGTATCCAACAAGCTTCTAGTACGCCCTTCTTCTCAAGTCTTCCCTTCGCTGGGGAACACACTGCCACTGTGGAGACATCACCTGAAGCGCGATGACACGCTTTGCAGCCCAAGGGACTGGACGGGCAACTTCACTCAGAAGCTCCAACTGCCTTCTAGTCGGCCTTGGTTCTAAGTTCTTTCCTTCCTGCAATGGGAACACACGGCCGCATAGGCCTCTTGGCCTTCGGAGCGTTTCTACATGTTCGAAGCAGCAGGGCCTTAGCCTGCACTTTACGTAGAGCTTGCAACTTGGCGTAGAGTCCGCCTTGGTTCTAAGTTCTTGCCTGAGCTGCGAACACGCTGCCGCTTATGAGGCTTCACCTGAAGAGCGAGGCTATCTTTTGGAAGCCTAATGGACTTGGCGGGCACTTCACACAGAGAGTCCAAGTCGGCTTCAGGCCGCCCTTGTTCTCACTTCTTTCCTCACCTGCGAGAACACGGCCAGAAGGCGGTTGCGTAGTACGCGGCGCTTGGCGTTTTGGACGCAGAGGCGCATTGGCGAGCACTTCACTCAGAGTCTCCAACCTGCCTTGGCGTCCGCCTTTGTTCTAACACCTTTCCGCAACTGGGAGAACTCTGCCCTCTAGTAGTGTTCGCCTTCGCTGCGTTTGTAGGTTTGGGAAGCCTAAGGGCCTTCCCTGGAACTCAACTCGGTGTAGCCAACATGCTTCTAGTACGCCCCTGTTCTTAAGGTCTTTCCTCCCCTGGGATCTCACGGGCCCCCCCTCCCCCAGGAGACGTCACCTGAGGAGCGATGATACGTTTTGGAAGCAAAAGGGGACCTGGGGTGCCCTGCCCTGAGAGTCTCCAACTTGCCTCCAGTGCGGCCTTTCTCTAACTTCTTTCAGCAGCAGGGAACACGCTGCCACATAGGAAACTCACTTCAGGTCGAGTTTACGTTGTGGAAGCCTAAGGGTCTGGGCCTGCACTTAACTCGCAGTGTGCAACTTGCCTAGGGTGCGCCCCAGGTTCCAACTTCTTTCCACAGCCGGGAGCAAACTGCCCCTTGGGAATCCTCCCTTTGAAGGTCGCGTTCACGTTTTGGAAGCCGCAGCGTCTTTGCGTGCCCTTAACTCGGAGTATCCAACAAGCTTCTAGTACGCCTTTCTTCTCAAGTCTTCCCTTCGCTGGGGAACACACTGCCACTGTGGAGACTTCACCTGAAGCGCGATGACACGCTTTGCAGCCCAAGGGACTGGACGGGCAACTTCACTCAGAAGCTCCAACTGCCTTCTAGTCGGCCTTGGTTCTAAGTTCTTTCCTTCCTGCAATGGGAACCCACGGCCGCATAGGCCTCTTGGCCTTCGGAGCGTTTCTACGTGTTGGAAGCAGCAGGGCCTTAGCCTGCACTTTACGTAGAGCTTGCAACTTGGCGTAGAGTCCGCCTTGGTTCTAAGTTCTTGCCTGAGCTGCGAACACGCTGCCGCTTATGAGGCTTCACCTGAAGAGCGAGGCTACCTTTTGGAAGCCTAATGGACTTGGCGTGCACTTCACACAGAGAGTCCAAGTCGGCTTCAGGCCGCCCTTGTTCTCACTTCTTTCCTCACCTGCGAGAACACGGCCAGAAGGCGGTTGCGTCGTACGCGGCGCTTGGCGTTTTGGACGCAGAGGCGCATTGGCGAGCACTTCACTCAGAGTCTCCAACCTGCCTTGGCGTCCGCCTTTGTTCTAACACCTTTCCGCAACTGGGAGAACACTGCCCTCTAGTAGTGTTCGCGATCGCTGCGTTTGTAGGTTTGGGAAGCCTATGGGCCTTACCTGGAACTCAACTCGGTGTAGCCAACAGGCTTCTAGTCCGCCCCTGTTCTTAAGGTCTTTCCTCCCCTGGGATCTCACGCACCCCACCAAGGAGACGTCACCTGAGGAGGGATGATACGTTTTGGAAGCATAAGGGGTCCTGGGGTGCCCTGTCCTGAGAGTGTCCAGCTTGCCTCCAGTGCGGCCTTGCTCTAAATTCTTTCCGCAGCAGGGAACACGCTGCCACATAGGAAACTTCACTTCAGGTCGAGTTTACGTTGTGGAAGCCTAAGGGTCTGGGCCTGCACTTAACTCGCAGTGTGCAACTTGCCTAGGGTGCGCCCCAGGTTCCAACTTCTTTCCACAGCCGGGAGCAAACTGCCCCTTGGGAATCCTCCCTTTGAAGGTCGCGTTCACGTTTTGGAAGCCGCAGCGTCTTTGCGTGCCCTTAACTCGGAGTATCCAACAAGCTTCTAGTACGCCCGTCTTCTCAAGACTTCCCTTCGCTTGGGAACACACTGCCACTGAGGAGACTTCACCTGAAGCGCGATGACACGCTTTGCAGCCCAACGGACTGGACGGACAACTTAACTCAGAAGCTCCAACTGCCTTCTAGTCGGCCTTGGTTCTAAGTTCTTTCCTTCCTGCAATGGGAACCCACGGCCGCATAGGCCTCTTGGCCTTCGGAGTGTTTCTACGTGTTGGAAGCAGCAGGGCCTTAGCCTGCACTTTACGTAGAGCTTGCAACTTGGCGTAGAGTCCGCCTTGGTTCTAAGTTCCTGCCTGAGCTGCGATCACGCTGCCGCATATGAGGCTTCACCTGAAGAGCGAGGCTACCTTTTGGAAGCCTAATGGACTTGGCGTGCACTTCACACAGAGAGTCCAAGTCGGCTTCAGGCCGCCCTTGTTCTCACTTCTTTCCTCACCTGCGAGAACACGGCCAGAAGGCGGTTGCGTCGTACGCGGCGCTTGGCGTTTTGGACGCAGAGGCGCATTGGCGAGCACTTCACTCAGAGTCTCCAACCTGCCTTGGCGTCCGCCTTTGTTCTAACACCTTTCCGCAACTGGGAGAACACTGCCCTCTAGGAGTGTTTGCCTTCGCTGCGTTTGTAGGTTTGGGAAGCCTAAGGGCCTTCCCTGGAACTCAACTCGGTGTAGCCAACAGGCTTCTAGTCCGCCCCTGTTCTTAAGGTCTTTCCTCCCCTGGGATCTCAAGGGCACCCCCTCCCCCAGGAGACGTCACCTGAGGAGCGATGATACGTTTTGGAAGCAAAAGGGGACCCGCGGTGCCCTGCCCTGAGAGTGTCCAACTTGCCTCCAGTGCGGCCCTGCTCTAACTTCTTTCCGCAGCAGGGAACACGCTGCCACATAGGAAACTTCACTTCAGGTCGAGTTTACGTTGTGGAAGCCTAAGGGTCTGGGCCTGCACTTAACTCGCAGTGTGCAACTTGCCTAGGGTGCGCCCCAGGTTCCAACTTCTTTCCACAGCCGGGAGCAAACTGCCCCTTGGGAATCCTCCCTTTGAAGGTCGCGTTCACGTTTTGGAAGCCGCAGCGTCTTTGCGTGCCCTTAACTCGGAGAATCCAACAAGCTTCTAGTACGCCCTTCTTCTCAAGTCTTCCCTTCGCTTGGGAACATACTGCCACTGAGGAGACTTCACCTGAAGCGCGATGACACGCTTTGCAGCCCAAGGGACTGGACGGGCAACTTCACTCAGAAGCTCCAACTGCCTTCTAGTCGGCCTTGGTTCTAAGTTCTTTCCTTCCTGCAGTGGGAACACACGGCCGCATAGGCCTCTTGGCCTTCGGAGCGTTTCTACGTGTTGGAAGCAGCAGGGCCTTAGCCTGCACTTTACGTAGAGCTTGCAACTTGGCGTAGAGTCCGCCTTGGATCTAAGTTCTTGCCTGAGCTGCGAACACACTGCCGCTTATGAGGCTTCACCTGAAGAGCGAGGCTACCTTTTGGAAGCCTAATGGACTTGGCGTGCACTTCACACAGAGAGTCCAAGTCGGCTTCAGGCCGCCCTTGTTCTCACTTCTTTCCTCACCTGCGAGAACACGACCAGAAGGCGGTTGTGTCGTACGCGGCACTTGGCGTTTTGGACGCAGAGGCGCATTGGCGAGCACTTCACTCAGAGTCTCCAACCTGCCTTGGCGTCCGCCTTTGTTCTAATACCTTTCCGCAACCGGGAGAACACTGCCCTCTAGTAGTGTTCGCCTTCGCTGCGTTTGTAGGTTTGGGAAGCCTAATGGCCTTCCCTGGAACTCAACTCGGTGTAGCCAACAGGCTTCTAGTCCGCCCCTGTTCTTAAGGACTTACCTCCCCTGGTATCTCACGCCCCACCCCCCCAGGAGACGTCACCTGAGGAGCGATGATACGTTTTGGAAGCAAAAGCGGACCTGGGGTGCCCTGCCCTGAGAGTGCCCAACTTGCCTCCAGTGCGGCATTGCTCTAACTTCTTTCCGCAGCAGGGAACACGCTGCCCCATAGGAAACTTCACTTCAGGTCGAGTTTACGTTGTGGAAGCCTAAGGGTCTGGGCCTGCACTTAACTCGCAGTGTGCAACTTGCCTAGGGTGCGCCCCAGGTTCCAACTTCTTTCCACAGCCGGGAGCAAACTGCCCCTTGGGAATCCTCCCTTTGAAGGTCGCGTTCACGTTTTGGAAGCCGCAGCGTCTTTGCGTGCCCTTAACTCGGAGTATCCAACAAGCTTCTAGTACGCCCTTCTTCTCAAGTCTTCCCTTCGCTTGGGAACACACTGCCACTGAGGAGACTTCACCTGAAGCGCGATGACACGCTTTGCAGCCCAAGGGACTGGACGGGCAACTTAACTCAGAAGCTCCAACTGCCTTCTAGTCGGCCTTGGTTCTAAGTTCTTTCCTTCCTGCAATGGGAACCCACGGCCGCATAGGCCTCTTGGCCTTCGGAGCGTTTCTACGTGTTGGAAGCTGCAGGGCCTTAGCCTGCACTTTACGTAGAGCTTGCAACTTGGCGTAGAGTCCGCCTTGGTTCTAAGTTCTTGCCTGAGCTGCGAACACGCTGCCGCTTATGAGGCTTCACCTGAAGAGCGAGGCTACCTTTTGGAAGCCTAATGGACTTGGCGTGCACTTCACACAGAGAGTCCAAGTCGGCTTCAGGCCGCCCTTGTTCTCACTTCTTTCCTCACCTGCGAGAACACGGCCAGAAGGCGGTTGCGTCGTACGCGGCGCTTGGCGTTTTGGACGCAGAGGCGCATTGGCGAGCACTTCACTCAGAGTCTCCAACCTGCCTTGGCGTCCGCCTTTGTTCTAACACCTTTCCGCAACTGGGAGAACACTGCCCTCTAGTAGTGTTCGTCTTCGCTGCGTTTGTAGGTTTGGGAAGCCTAAGGGCCTTCCCTGGAACTCAACTCGGTGTAGCCAACAGGCTTCTAGTCCGCCCCTGTTCTTAAGATTTTCCTCCTCTGGGATCTCACGGGCCCCCCTCCCCCAGGAGACGTCACCTGAGGAGCGATGATACGTTTTGGAAGCAAAAGGGGACCTGCGGTGCCCTGCCCTGAGAGTGTCCAACTTGCCTCCAGTGCGGCCTTGCTCTAACTTCTTTCCGCAGCAGGGAACACGCTGCCACATAGGAAACTTCACTTCAGGTCGAGTTTACGTTGTGGAAGCCCAAGGGTCTGGGCCTGCACTTAACTCGCAGTGTGCAACTTGCCTAGGGTGCGCCCCAGGTTCCAACTTCTTTCCACAGCCGGGAGCAAACTGCCCCTTGGGAATCCTCCCTTTGAAGGTCGCGTTCACGTTTTGGAAGCCGCAGCGTCTTTGCGTGCCCTTAACTCGGAGGATCCAACAAGCTTCTAGTACGCCCTTCTCAAGTCTTCCCTTCGCTTGGGAACACACTGCCACTGAGGAGACTTCACCTGAAGCGCGATGACACGCTTTGCAGCCCAAGGGACTGGACGGGCAACTTCACTCAGAAGCTCCAACTGCCTTCTAGTCGGCCTTGGTTCTAAGTTCTTTTCTTCCTGCAATGGGAACCCACGGCCGCATAGGCCTCTTGGCCTTCGGAGCGTTTCTACGTGTTGGAAGCTGCAGGGCCTTAGCCTGCACTTTACGTAGAGCTTGCAACTTGGCGTAGAGTCCGCCTTGGTTCTAAGTTCTTGCCTGAGCTGCGAACACGCTGCCGCTTATGAGGCTTCACCTGAAGAGCGAGGCTATCTTTTGGAAGCCTAATGGACTTGGCGGGCACTTCACACAGAGAGTCCAAGTCGGCTTCAGGCCGCCCTTGTTCTCACTTCTTTCCTCACCTGCGAGAACACGGCCAGAAGGCGGTTGCGTAGTACGCGGCGCTTGGCGTTTTGGACGCAGAGGCGCATTGGCGAGCACTTCACTCAGAGTCTCCAACCTGCCTTGGCGTCCGCCTTTGTTCTAACACCTTTCCGCAACTGGGAGAACTCTGCCCTCTAGTAGTGTTCGCCTTCGCTGCGTTTGTAGGTTTGGGAAGCCTAAGGGCCTTCCCTGGAACTCAACTCGGTGTAGCCAACATGCTTCTAGTACGCCCCTGTTCTTAAGGTCTTTCCTCCCCTGGGATCTCACGGGCCCCCCCTCCCCCAGGAGACGTCACCTGAGGAGCGATGATACGTTTTGGAAGCAAAAGGGGACCTGGGGTGCCCTGCCCTGAGAGTGTCCAACTTGCCTCCAGTGCGGCCTTTCTCTAACTTCTTTCAGCAGCAGGGAACACGCTGCCACATAGGAAACTCACTTCAGGTCGAGTTTACGTTGTGGAAGCCTAAGGGTCTGGGCCTGCACTTAACTCGCAGTGTGCAACTTGCCTAGGGTGCGCCCCAGGTTCCAACTTCTTTCCACAGCCGGGAGCAAACTGCCCCTTGGGAATCCTCCCTTTGAAGGTCGCGTTCACGTTTTGGAAGCCGCAGCGTCTTTGCGTGCCCTTAACTCGGAGTATCCAACAAGCTTCTAGTACGCCCTTCTTCTCAAGTCTTCCCTTCGCTTGGGAACACACTGCCACTGATGAGACTTCACCTGAAGCGCGATGACACGCTTTGCAGCCCAAGGGACTGGACGGGCAACTTCACTCAGAAGCTCCAACTGCCTTCTAGTCGGCCTTGGTTCTAAGTTCTTTCCTTCCTGCAATGGGAACACACGGCCGCATAGGCCTCTTGGCCTTCGGAGCGTTTCTACTTGTTGGAAGCAGCAGGGCCTTAGCCTGCACTTTACGTAGAGCTTGCAAGTTGGCGTAGAGTCCGCCTTGGTTCTAAGTACTTGCCTGAGCTGCGAACACGCTGCCGCATATGAGGCTTCACCTGAAGAGCGAGGCTACCTTTTGGAAGCCTAATGGACTTGGCGGGCACTTCACACAGAGAGTCCAAGTCGGCTTCAGGCCGCCCTTGTTCTCACTTCTTTCCTCACCTGCGAGAACACGGCCAGAAGGCGGTTGCGTCGTACGCGGCGCTTGGCGTTTTGGACGCAGAGGCGCATTGGCGAGCACTTCACTCAGAGTCTCCAACCTGCCTTGGCGTCCGCCTTTGTTCTAACACCTTTCCGCAACTGGGAGAACACTGCCCTCTAGGAGTGTTTGCCTTCGCTGCGTTTGTAGGTTTGGGAAGCCTAAGGGCCTTCCCTGGAACTCAACTCGGTGTAGCCAACAGGCTTCTAGTCCGCCCCTGTTCTTAAGGTCTTTCCTCCCCTGGGATCTCACGCCCCCCCCCCCAGGCGACGTCACCTAAGGAGCGATGATACGTTTTGGAAGCAATAGGGGACCTGGGGTGCCCTGCCCTGAGAGTGTCCAACTTGCCTCCAGTGCGGCCTTGCTCTAACTACTTTCCGCAGCAGGGAACACGCTGCCCCATAGGAAACTTCACTTCAGGTCGAGTTTACGTTGTGGAAGCCTAAGGGTCTGGGCCTGCACTTAACTCGCAGTGTGCAACTTGCCTAGGGTGCGCCCCAGGTTCCAACTTCTTTCCACAGCCGGGAGCAAACTGCCCCTTGGGAATCCTCCCTTTGAAGGTCGCGTTCACGTTTTGGAAGCCGCAGCGTCTTTGCGTGCCCTTAACTCGGAGTATCCAACAAGCTTCTAGTACGCCCTTCTTCTCAAGTCTTCCCTTCGCTTGGGAACACACTGCCACTGAGGAGACTTCACCTGAAGCGCGATGACACGCTTTGCAGCCCAAGGGACTGGACGGGCAACTTCACTCAGAAGCTCCAACTGCCTTCTAGTCGGCCTTGGTTCTAAGTTCCTTCCTTCCTGCAATGGGAACACACGGCCGCATAGGCCTCTTGGCCTTCGGAGCGTTTCTACGTGTTGGAAGCAGCAGGGCCTTAGCCTGCACTTTACGTAGAGCTTGCAACTTGGCGTAGAGTCCGCCTTGGTTCTAAGTTCTTGCCTGAGCTGCGAACACGCTGCCGCTTATGAGGCTTCACCTGAAGAGCGAGGCTACCTTTTGGAAGCCTAATGGACTTGGCGTGCACTTCACACAGAGAGTCCAAGTCGGCTTCAGGCCGCCCTTGTTCTCACTTCTTTCCTCACCTGCGAGAACACGGCCAGAAGGCGGTTGCGTCGTACGCGGCGCTTGGCGTTTTGGACGCAGAGGCGCATTGGCGAGCACTTCACTCAGAGTCTCCAACCTGCCTTGGCGTCCGCCTTTGTTCTAACACCTTTCCGCAACTGGGAGAACACTGCCCTCTAGTAGTGTTCGCCTTCGCTGCGTTTGTAGGTTTGGGAAGCCTAAGGGCCTTCCGTGGAACTCAACTCGGTGTAGCCAACAGGCTTCTAGTCCGCCCCTGTTCTTAAGGTCTTTCCTCCCCTGGGATCTCACGCCCCCCACCAAGGAGACGTCACCTGAGGAGCGATGATACGTTTTGGAAGCAAAAGGGGACCTGGGGTGCCCTGTCCTGAGAGTGTCCAGCTTGCCTCCAGTGCGGCCTTGCTCTACATTCTTTCCGCAGCAGGGAACACGCTGCCACATAGGAAACTTCACTTCAGGTCGAGTTTACGTTGTGGAAGCCTAAGGGTCTGGGCCTGCACTTAACTCGCAGTGTGCAACTTGCCTAGGGTGCACCCCAGGTTCCAAATTCTTTCCACAGCCGGGAGCAAACTGCCCCTTGGGAATCCTCCCTTTGAAGGTCGCGTTCACGTTTTGGAAGCCGCAGCGTCTTTGCGTGCCCTTAACTCGGAGTATCCAACAAGCTTCTAGTACGCCCGTCTTCTCAAGTCTTCCCTTCGCTTGGGAACACACTGCCACTGAGGAGACTTCACCTGAAGCGCGATGACACGCTTTGCAGCCCAACGGACTGGACGGGCAACTTAACTCAGAAGCTCCAACTGCCTTCTAGTCGGCCTTGGTTCTAAGTTCTTTCCTTCCTGCAATGGGAACCCACGGCCGCATAGGCCTCTTGGCCTTCGGAGTGTTTCTACGTGTTGGAAGCAGCAGGGCCTTAGCCTGCACTTTACGTAGAGCTTGCAACTTGGCGTAGAGTCCGCCTTGGTTCTAAGTTCCTGCCTGAGCTGCGATCACGCTGCCGCATATGAGGCTTCACCTGAAGAGCGAGGCTACCTTTTGGAAGCCTAATGGACTTGGCGTGCACTTCACACAGAGAGTCCAAGTCGGCTTCAGGCCGCCCTTGTTCTCACTTCTTTCCTCACCTGCGAGAACACGGCCAGAAGGCGGTTGCGTCGTACGCGGCGCTTGGCGTTTTGGACGCAGAGGCGCATTGGCGAGCACTTCACTCAGAGTCTCCAACCTGCCTTGGCGTCCGCCTTTGTTCTAACACCTTTCCTCAACTGGGAGAACACTGCCCTCTAGGAGTGTTTGCCTTCGCTGCGTTTGTAGGTTTGGGAAGCCTAAGGGCCTTCCCTGGAACTCAACTCGGTGTAGCCAACAGGCTTCTAGTCCGCCCCTGTACTTAAGGTCTTTCCTCCCCTGGGATCTCACGCCCCCCCCCCGGAGACGTCTCCTGAGGAGCGATGATACGTTTTGGAAGCAAAAGGGGACCTGGGGTGCCCTGCCCTGAGAGTGTCCAACTTGCCTCCAGTGCGGCCTTGCTCTAAATTCTTTCCGCAGCAGGGAACACGCTGCCACATAGGAAACTTCACTTCAGGTCGAGTTTACGTTGTGGAAGCCTAAGGGTCTGGGCCTGCACTTAACTCGCAGTGTGCAACTTGCCTAGGGTGCGCCCCAGGTTCCAACTTCTTTCCACAGCCGGGAGCAAACTGCCCCTTGGGAATCCTCCCTTTGAAGGTCGCGTTCACGTTTTGGAAGCCGCAGCGTCTTTGCGTGCCCTTAACTCGGAGTATCCAACAAGTTTCTAGTACGCCCTTCTTCTCAAGTCTTCCCTTCGCTTGGGAACACACTGCCACTGAGGAGACTTCACCTGAAGCGCGATGACACGCTTTGCAGCCCAAGGGACTGGACGGGCAACTTAACTCAGATGCTCCAACTGCCTTCTAGTCGGCCTTGGTTCTAAGTTCTTTCCTTCCTGCAATGGGAACACACGGCCGCATAGGCCTCTTGGCCTTCGGAGCGTTTCTACTTGTTGGAAGCAGCAGGGCCTTAGCCTGCACTTTACGTAGAGCTTGCAACTTGGCGTAGAGTCCGCCTTGGTTCTAAGTTCTTGCCTGAGCTGCGAACACGCTGCCGCTTATGAGGCTTCACCTGAAGAGCGAGGCTACCTTTTGGAAGCCTAATGGACTTGGCGTGCACTTCACACAGAGAGTCCAAGTCGGCTTCAGGCCGCCCTTGTTCTCACTTCTTTCCTCACCTGCGAGAACACGGCCAGAAGGCGGTTGCGTCGTACGCGGCGCTTGGCGTTTTGGACGCAGAGGCGCATTGGCGAGCACTTCACTCAGAGTCTCCAACCTGCCTTGGCGTCCGCCTTTGTTCTAACACCTTTCCGCAACTGGGAGAACACTGCCCTATAGTAGTGTTCGCGTTCGCTGCATTTGTAGGTTTGGGAAGCCTAAGGGCCTTTCCTGGAAATCAACTCGGTGTAGCCAACAGGCTTCTAGTCCGCCCGTGTTCTTAAGGTCTTTCCTCCCCTGGGATCTCAAGGGCACCCCCTCCCCCAGGAGACGTCACCTGAGGAGCGATGATACGTTTTGGAAGCAAAAGGGGACCCGCGGTGCCCTGCCCTGAGAGTGTCCAACTTGCCTCCAGTGCGGCCTTGCTCTAACTTCTTTCCGCAGCAGGGAACACGCTGCCACATAGGAAACTTCACTTCAGGTCGAGTTTACGTTGTGGAAGCCTAAGGGTCTGGGCCTGCACTTAACTCGCAGTGTGCAACTTGCCTAGGGTGCGCCCCAGGTTCCAACTTCTTTCCACAGCCGGGAGCAAACTGCCCCTTGGGAATCCTCCCTTTGAAGGTCGCGTTCACGTTTTGGAAGCCGCAGCGTCTTTGCGTGCCCTTAACTCGGAGAATCCAACAAGCTTCTAGTACGCCCTTCTTCTCAAGTCTTCCCTTCGCTTGGGAACATACTGCCACTGAGGAGACTTCACCTGAAGCGCGATGACACGCTTTGCAGCCCAAGGGACTGGACGGGCAAATTAACTCAGAAGCTCCAACTGCCTTCTAGTCGGCCTTGGTTCTAAGTTCTTTCCTTCCTGCAATGGGAACACACGGCCGCATAGGCCTCTTGGCCTTCGGAGCGTTTCTACGTGTTGGAAGCAGCAGGGCCTTGGCCTGCACTTTACGTAGAGCTTGCAACTTGGCGTAGAGTCCGCCTTGGTTCTAGTTTCTTGCCTGAGCTGCGAACACGCTGCCGCTTATGAGGCTTCACCTGAAGAGCGAGGCTACCTTTTGGAAGCCTAATGGACTTGGCGTGCACATCACACAGAGAGTCCAAGTCGGCTTCAGGCCGCCCTTGTTCTCACTTCTTTCCTCACCTGCGAGAACACGGCCAGAAGGCGGTTGCGTCGTACACGGCGCTTGGCGTTTTGGACGCAGAGGCGCATTGGCGAGCACTTCACTCAGAGTCTCCAACATGCCTTGGCGTCCGCCTTTGTTCTAACACCTTTCCGCAACTGGGAGAATACTGCCCTCTAGTAGTGTTCGTCTTCGCTGCGTTTGTAGGTTTGGGAAGCCTAAGGGCCTTCCCTGGAACTCAACTCGGTGTAGCCAATAGGCTCTAGTCTGCCCCTGTTCTTAAGGTCTTTCCTCCGCTGGGATCTCACGCCCCCCCCCCAGGAGACGTCACCTGAGGAGCGATGATACGTTTTGGAAGCAAAAGGGGACCTGAGGTGCCCTGCCCTGAGAGTGTCCAACTTGCCTCCAGTGCGGCCTTGCTCTAACTTCTTTCCGCAGCAGGGAACACGCTGCCACATAGGAAACTTCACTTCAGGTCGAGTTTACGTTGTGGAAGCCTAAGGGTCTGGGCCTGCACTTAACTCGCAGTGTGCAACTTGCCTAGGGTGCGCCCCAGGTTCCAACTTCTTTCCACAGCCGGGAGCAAACTGCCCCTTGGGAATCCTCCCTTTGAAGGTCGCGTTCACGTTGTGGAAGCCGCAGCGTCTTTGCGTGCCCTTAACTCGGAGGATCCAACAAGCTTCTAGTACGCCCTTCTTCTCAAGTCTTCCCTTCGCTTGGGAACACACTGCCACTGAGGAGACTTCACCTGAAGCGCGATGACACGCTTTGCAGCCCAAGGGACTGGACGGGCAACTTCACTCAGAAGCTCCAACTGCCTTCTAGTCGGCCTTGGTTCTAAGTTCTTTCCTTCCTGCAATGGGAACCCACGGCCGCATAGGCCTCTTGGCCTTCGGAGCGTTTCTACGTGTTGGAAGCAGCAGGGCCTTAGCCTGCACTTTACGTAGAGCTTGCAACTTGGCGTAGAGTCCGCCTTGGTTCTAAGTTCTTGCCTGAGCTGCGAACACGCTGCCGCTTATGAGGCTTCACCTGAAGAGCGAGGCTACCTTTTGGAAGCCTAATGGACTTGGCGTGCACATCACACAGAGAGTCCAAGTCGGCTTCAGGCCGCCCTTGTTCTCACTTCTTTCCTCACCTGCGAGAACACGGCCAGAAGGCGGTTGCGTCGTACGCGGCGCTTGGCGTTTTGGACGCAGAGGCGCATTGGCGAGCACTTCACTCAGAGTCTCCAACCTGCCTTGGCGTCCGCCTTTGTTCTAACACCTTTCCGCAACTGGTAGAACACTGCCCTCTAGTAGTGTTCGTCTTCGCTGCGTTTGTAGGTTTGGGAAGCCTAAGGGCCTTCCCTGGAACTCAACTCGGTGTAGCCAACAGGCTTCTAGTCCGCCCCTGTTCTTAAGGTCTTTCCTCCCCTGGGATCTCACGGGCCCCCCCTCCCCCAGGAGACGTCACCTGAGGAGCGATGATACGTTTTGGAAGCAAAAGGGGACCTGGGGTGCCCTGCCCTGAGAGTGTCCAACTTGCCTCCAGTGCGGCCTTGTTCTAACTTCTTTCCGCAGCAGGGAACACGCTGCCACATAGGAAACTTCACTTCAGGTCGAGTTTACGTTGTGGAAGCCTAAGGGTCTGGGCCTGCACTTAACTCGCAGTGTGCAACTTGCCTAGGGTGCGCCCCAGGTTCCAACTTCTTTCCACAGCCGGGAGCAAACTGCCCCTTGGGAATCCTACCTTTGAAGGTCGCGTTCACGTTTTGGAAGCCGCAGCGTCTTTGCGTGCCCTTAACTCGGAGTATCCAACAAGCTTCTAGTACGCCCTTCTTCTCAAGTCTTCCCTTCGCTTGGGAACACACTGCCACTGAGGAGACTTCACCTGAAGCGTGATGACACGCTTTGCAGCCCAAGGGTCTGGACGGGCAACTTAACTCAGAAGCTCCAACTGCCTTCTAGTCGGCCTTGGTTCTAAGTTCTTTCCTTCCTGCAATGGGAACACACGGCCGCATAGGCCTCTTGGCCTTCGGAGCGTTTCTACGTGTTGGAAGCAGCAGGGCCTTAGCCTGCACTTTACGTAGAGCTTGCAACTTGGCGCAGAGTCCGCCTTGGTTCTAAGTTCTTGCCTGAGCTGCGAACACGCTGCCGCTTATGAGGCTTCACCTGAAGAGCGAGGCTACCTTTTGGAAGCCTAATGGACTTGGCGTGCACTTCACACAGAGAGTCCAAGTCGGCTTCAGGCCGCCCTTGTTCTCACTTCTTTCCTCACCTGCGAGAACACGGCCAGAAGGCGGTTGCGTCGTACGCGGCGCTTGGCGTTTTGGACGCAGAGGCGCATTGGCGAGCACTTCACTCAGAGTCTCCAACCTGCCTTGGCGTCCGCCTTTGTTCTAACACCTTTCCGCAACTGGGAGAATACTGCCCTCTAGTAGTGTTCGTCTTCGCTGCGTTTGTAGGTTTGGGAAGCCTAAGGGCCTTCCCTGGAACTCAACTCGGTGTAGCCAACAGGCTTCTAGTCCGCCCCTGTTCTTAAGGACTTTCCTCCCCTGGGATCTCACGGGCCCCCCCTCCCCCAGGAGACGTCACCTGAGGAGCGATGATACGTTTTGGAAGCAAAAGGGGACCTGCGGTGCCCAGCCCTGAGAGTGTCCAACTTGCCTCCAGTGCGGCCTTGTTCTAACTTCTTTCAGCAGCAGGGAACACGCTGCCACATAGGAAACTTCACTTCAGGTCGAGTTTACGTTGTGGAAGCCTAAGGGTCTGGGCCTGCACTTAACTCGCAGTGTGCAACTTGCCTAGGGTGCGCCCCAGGTTCCAACTTCTTTCCACAGCCGGGAGCAAACTGCCCCTTGGGAATCCTCCCTTTGAAGGTCGCGTTCACGTTTTGGAAGCCGCAGCGTCTTTGCGTGCCCTTAACTCGGAGGATCCAACAAGATTCTAGTACGCCCTTCTTCTCAAGTCTTCCCTTCTCTTGGGAACACACTGCCACTGAGGAGACTTCACCTGAAGCGCGATGACACGCTTTGCAGCCCAAGGGACTGGACGGGCAACTTCACTCAGAATCTCCAAGTGCCTTCTAGTCGGCCTTGGTTCTAAGTTCTTTCCTTCCTGCAATGGGAACCCACGGCCGCATAGGCCTCTTGGCCTTCGGAGCGTTTCTACGTGTTGGAAGCAGCAGGGCCTTAGCCTGCACTTTACGTAGAGCTTGCAACTTGGCGTAGAGTCCGCCTTGGTTCTAAGTTCTTGCCTGAGCTGCGAACACGCTGCCGCTTATGAGGCTTCACCTGAAGAGCGAGGCTACCTTTTGGAAGCCTAATGGACTTGGCGTGCACTTCACACAGAGAGTCCAAGTCGGCTTCAGGCCGCCCTTGTTCTCACTTCTTTCCTCACCTGCGAGAACACGGCCAGAAGGCGGTTGCGTCGTACGCGGCGCTTGGCGTTTTGGACGCAGAGGCGCATTGGCGAGCAATTCACTCAGAGTATCCACCTGCCTTGGCGTCCGCCTTTGTTCTAACACCTTTCCGCAACTGGGAGAACACTGCCCTCTAGTAGTGTTCGTCTTCGCTGCGTTTGTAGGTTTGGGAAGCCTAAGGGCCTTCCCTGGAACTCAACTCGGTGTAGCCAACAGGCTTCTAGTCCGCCCCTGTTCTTAAGGTCTTTCCTCCCCTGGGATCTCACGGGCCCCCCCTCCCCCAGGAGACGTCACCTGAGGACCGATGATATGTTTTGGAAGCAAAAGGGGACCTGCGGTGCCCTGCCCTGAGAGTGTCCAACTTGCCTCCAGTGCGGCCTTGTTCTAACTTCTTTCCGCAGCAGGGAACACGCTGCCACATAGGAAACTTCACTTCAGGTCGAGTTTACGTTGTGGAAGCCTAAGGGTCTGGGCCTGCACTTAACTCGCAGTGTGCAACTTGCCTAGGGTGCGCCCCAGGTTCCAACTTCTTTCCACAGCCGGGAGCAAACTGCCCCTTGGGAATCCTCCCTTTGAAGGTCGCGTTCACGTTTTGGAAGCCGCAGCGTCTTTGCGTGCCCTTAACTCGGAGTATCCAACAAGCTTCTAGTACGCCCTTCTTCTCAAGTCTTCCCTTCGCTTGGGAACACACTGCCACTGAGGAGACTTCACCTGAAGCGCGATGACACGCTTTGCAGCCCAAGGGACTGGACGGGCAACTTAACTCAGAAGCTCCAACTGCCTTCTAGTCGGCCTTGGTTCTAAGTTCCTTCCTTCCTGCAATGGGAACACACGGCCGCATAGGCCTCTTGGCCTTCGGAGCGTTTCTGCTTGTTGGAAGCAGCAGGGCCTTAGCCTGCACTTTACGTAGAGCTTGCAACTTGGCGTAGAGTCCGCCTTGGTTCTAAGTTCTTGCCTGAGCTGCGAACACGCTGCCGCTTATGAGGCTTCACCTGAAGAGCGAGGCTACCTTTTGGAAGCCTAATGGACTTGGCGTGCACTTCACACAGAGAGTCCAAGTCGGCTTCAGGCCGCCCTTGTTCTCACTTCTTTCCTCACCTGCGAGAACACGGCCCGAAGGCGGTTGCGTCGTACGCGGCGCTTGGCGTTTTGGACGCAGAGGAGCATTGGCGAGCACTTCACTCAGAGTCTCCAACCTGCCTTGGCGTCCGCCTTTGTTCTAACACCTTTCCGCAACTGGGAGAACACTGCCCTCTAGTAGTGTTCGTCTTCGCTGCGTTTGTAGGTTTGGGAAGCCTAAGGGCCTTCCCTGGAACTCAACTCGGTGTAGCCAACAGGCTTCTTGTCCGCCCCTGTTCTTAAGGTCTTTCCTCCCCTGGGATCTCACGGGCCCCCCCTCCCCCAGGAGACGTCACCTGAGGAGCGATGATACGTTTTGGAAGCAAAAGGGGACCTGCGGTGCCCTGCCCTGAGAGTGCCCAACTTGCCTCCAGTGCGGCCTTGCTCTAACTTCTTTCCGCAGCAGGGAACACGCTGCCACATAGGAAACTTCACTTCAGGTCGAGTTTACGTTGTGGAAGCCTAAGGGTCTGGGCCTGCACTTAACTCGCAGTGTGCAACTTGCCTAGGGTGCGCCCCAGGTTCCAACTTCTTTCCACAGCCGGGAGCAAACTGCCCCTTGGGAATCCTTCCTTTGAAGTTCGCGTTCACGTTTTGGAAGCCGCAGCGTCTTTGCGTGCCCTTAACTCGGAGTATCCAACAAGCTTCTAGTACGCCCTTCTTCTCAAGTCTTCCCTTCGCTTGGGAACACACTGCCACTGAGGAGACTTCACCTGAAGCGCGATGACACGCTTTGCAGCCCAAGGGACTGGACGGGCAACTTCACTCAGAAGCTCCAACTGCCTTCTAGTCGGCCTTGGTTCTAAGTTCTTTCCTTCCTGCAATGGGAACCCACGGCCGCATAGGCCTCTTGGCCTTCGGAGCGTTTCTACGTGTTGGAAGCAGCAGGGCCTTAGCCTGCACTTTACGTAGAGCTTGCAACTTGGCGTAGAGTCCGCCTTGGTTCTAAGTTCTTGCCTGAGCTGCGAACACGCTGCCGCTTATGAGGCTTCACCTGAAGAGCGAGGCTACCTTTTGGAAGCCTAATGGACTTGGCGTGCACTTCACACAGAGAGTCCAAGTCGGCTTCAGGCCGCCCTTGTTCTCACTTCTTTCCTCACCTGCGAGAACACGGCCAGAAGGCGGTTGCGTCGTACGCGGCGCTTGGCGTTTTGGACGCAGAGGCGCATTGGCGAGCACTTCACTCAGAGTCTCCAACCTGCCTTGGCGTCCGCCTTTGTTCTAACACCTTTCCGCAACTGGGAGAACACTGCCCTCTAGTAGTGTTCGTCTTCGCTGCGTTTGTAGGTTTGGGAAGCCTAAGGGCCTTCCCTGGAACTCAACTCGGTGTAGCCAACAGGCTTCTAGTCCGCCCCTGTTCTAAGGTCTTTCCTCCCCTGGGATCTCACGCCCCCCCCCCCCCAGGAGACATCACCTGAGGAGCGATGATACGTTTTGGAAGCAAAAGGGGACCTGGGGTGCCCTGCCCTGAGAGTGTCCAAGTTGCCTCCAGTGCGGCCTTGCTCTAACTTCTTTCCGCAGCAGGGAACACGCTGCCACATAGGAAACTTCACTTCAGGTCGAGTTTACGTTGTGGAAGCCTAAGGGTCTGGGCCTGCACTTAACCCGCAGTGTGCAACTTGCCTAGGGTGCGCCCCAGGTTCCAACTTCTTTCCACAGCCGGGAGCAAACTGCCCCTTGGGAATCCTCCCTTTGAAGGTCGCGTTCACGTTTTGGAAGCCGCAGCGTCTTTGCGTGCCCTTAACTCGGAGTATCCAACAAGCTTCTAGTACGCCCTTCTTCTCAAGTCTTCCCTTCGCTTGGGAACACACTGCCACTGAGGAGACTTCACCTGAAGCGCGATGACACGCTTTGCAGCCCAAGGGACTGGACGGGCAACTTAACTCAGAAGCTCCAACTGCCTTCTACTCGGCCTTGGTTCTAAGTTCCTTCCTTCCTGCAATGGGAACCCACGGCCGCATAGGCCTCTTGGCCTTCGGAGCATTTCTACGTGTTGGAAGCAGCAGGGCCTTAGCCTGCACTTTACGTAGAGCTTGCAACTTGGCGTAGAGTCCGCCTTGGTTCTAAGTTCTTGCCTGAGCTGCGAACACGCTGCCGCTTATGAGGCTTCACCTGAAGAGCGAGGCTACCTTTTGGAAGCCTAATGGACTTGGCGGGCACTTCACACAGAGAGTCCAAGTCGGCTTCAGGCCGCCCTTGTTCTCACTTCTTTCCTCACCTGCGAGAACACGGCCAGAAGGCGGTTGCGTCGTACGCGGCGCTTGGCGTTTTGGACGCAGAGGCGCATTGGCGAGCACTTCACTCAGAGTCTCCAACCTGCCTTGGCGTCCGCCTTTGTTCTAACACCTTTCCGCAACTGGGAGAACACTGCCCTCTAATAGTGTTCGTCTTCGCTGCGTTTGTAGGTTTGGGAAGCCTAAGGGCCTTCCCTGGAACTCAACTCGGTGTAGCCAACAGGCTTCTAGTCCGCCCCTGTTCTAAGGTCTTCCCTCCACTGGGATCTCACGGCCACCACCCCAGGAGACGTCACCTGAGGAGCGATGATACGTTTTGGAAGCAAATGGGGACCTGGGGTGCCCTGCCCTGAGAGTGTCCAACTTGCCTCCAGTGCGGCCTTGCTCTAACTTCTTTCCGCAGCAGGGAACACGCTGCCACATAGGAAACTTCACTTCAGGTCGAGTTTACGTTGTGGAAGCCTAAGGGTCTGGGCCAGCACTTAACCCGCAGTGTGCAACTTGCCTAGGGTGCGCCCCAGGTTCCAACTTCTTTCCACAGCCGGGAGCAAACTGCCCCTTGGGAATCCTCCCTTTGAAGGTCGCGTTCACGTTTTGGAAGCCGCAGCGTTTTTGCGTGCCCTTAACTCGGAGTATCCAACAAGCTTCTAGTACGCCCTTCTTCTCAAGTCTTCCCTTCGCTTGGGAACACACTGCCACTGAGGAGACTTCACCTGAAGCGCGATGACACGCTTTGCAGCCCAAGGGATCGGACGGGCAACTTAACTCAGAAGCTCCAACTGCCTTCTAGTCGGCCTTGGTTCTAAGTTCTTTCCTTCCTGCAATGGGAACACACGGCCGCATAGGCCTCTTGGCCTTCGGAGCGTTTCTACGTGTTGGAAGCAGCAGGGCCTTAGCCTGCACTTTATGTAGAGCTTGCAACTTGGCGTAGAGTCCGCCTTGGTTCTAAGTTCTTGCCTGAGCTGCGAACACGCTGCCGCTTAGGAGGCTTCACCTGAAGAGCGAGGCTACCTTTTGGAAGCGTAATGGACTTGGCGTGCACTTCACACAGAGAGTCCAAGTCGGCTTCAGGCCGCCCTTGTTCTCACTTCTTTCCTCACCTGCGAGAACAAGGCCAGAAGGCGGTTGCGTCGTACGCGGCGCTTGGCGTTTAAGACGCAGAGGCGCATTGGCGAGCACTTCACTCAGAGTCTCCAACCTGCCTTGGCGTCCGCCTTTGTTCTAACACCTTTCCGCAACTGGGAGAACACTGCCCTCTAGTAGTGTTCGCCTTCGCTGCGTTTGTAGGTTTGGGAAGCCTAAGGGCCTTCCCTGGAACTCAACTCGGTGTAGACAACAGGCTTCTAGTCCGCCCCTCTTCTTAAGGTCTTTCCTCCCCTGGGATCTCACGGCCACCCCCTCCCCCAGGAGACGTCACCTGAGGAGCGATGATACGTTTTGGAAGCAAAAGGGGACCTGCGGTGCCCTGCCCTGAGAGTGTCCAACTTGCCTCCAGTGCGGCCTTGTTCTAACTACTTTCCGCAGCAGGGAACACGCTGCCACATAGGAAACTTCACTTCAGGTCGAGTTTACGTTGTGGAAGCCTAAGGGTCTGGGCCTGCACTTAACTCGCAGTGTGCAACTTGCCTAGGGTGCGCCCCAGGTTCCAACTTCTTTCCACAGCCGGGAGCAAACTGCCCCTTGGGAATCCTCGCTTTGAAAGTCGCGTTCACGTTTTGGAAGCCGCAGCGTCTTTGCGTGCCCTTAACTCGGAGTATCCAACAAGCTTCTAGTACGCCCTTCTTCTCAAGTCTTCCCTTCGCTTGGGAACACACTGCCACTGAGGAGACTTCACCTGAAGCGCGATGACACGCTTTGCAGCCCAAGGGACTGGACGGGCAACTTAACTCAGAAGCTCCAACTGCCTTCTAGTCGGCCTTGGTTCTAAGTTCCTTCCTTCCTGCAATGGGAACACACGGCCGCATAGGCCTCTTGGCCTTCGGAGCGTTTCTACGTGTTGGAAGCAGCAGGGCCTTAGCCTGCACTTTACCTAGAGCTTGCAACTTGGCGTAGAGTCCGCCTTGGTTCTAAGTTCTTGCCTGAGCTGCGAACACGCTGCCGCTTATGAGGCTTCACCTGAAGAGCGAGGCTACCCTTTGGAAGCCTAGTGGACTTGGCGTGCACTTCACACAGAGAGTCCAAGTCGGCTTCAGGCCTCCCTTGCTCTCACTTCTTTCCTCACCTGCGAGAACACGGCCAGAAGGCGGTTGCGTCGTAGGCGGCGCTTGGCGTTTTGGACGCAGAGGCGCATTGGCGAGCACTTCACTCAGAGTCTCCAACCTGCCTTGGCGTCCGCCTTTGTTCTAACATCTTTCCGCAAGTGGGAGAACACTGCCCTCTAGTAGTGTTCGTCTTCGCTGCGTTTGTAGGTTTGGGAAGCCTAAGGGCCTTCCCTGGAACTCAACTCGGTGTAGCCAACAGGCTTCTAGTCCGCCCCTGTTCTAAGGTCTTTCCTCCCCTGGGATCTCACGCCCCCCCCCCGGGGGAATTCACCTGAGGAGCGATGATACGTTTTGGAAGCAAAAGGGGACCTGGGGTGCCCTGCCCTGAGAGTGTCCAACTTGCCTCCAGTGCGGCCTTGTTCTAACTTCTTTCCGCAGCAGGGAACACGCTGCCACATAGGAAACTTCACTTCAGGTCGAGTTTACGTTGTGGAAGCCTAAGGGTCTGGGCCTGCACTTAACTCGCAGTGTGCAACTTGCGTAGGGTGCGCCCCAGGTTCCAACTTCTTTCCACAGCCGGGAGCAAACTGCCCCTTGGGAATCCTCCCTTTGAAGGTCGCGTTCACGTTTTGGAAGCCGCAGCGTCTTTGCGTGCCCTTAACTCGGAGTATCCAACAAGCTTCTAGTACGCCCTTCTTCTCAAGTCTTCCCTTCGCTTGGGAACACACTGCCACTGAGGAGACTTCACCTGAAGCGCGATGACACGCTTTGCAGCCCAAGGGACTGGACGGGCAACTTAACTCAGAAGCTCCAACTGCCTTCTAGTCGGCCTTGGTTCTAAGTTCTTTCCTTCCTGCAATGGGAACACACGGCCGCATAGGCCTCTTGGCCTTCGGAGCGTTTCTACGTGTTGGAAGCAGCAGGGCCTTAGCCTGCACTTTACGTAGAGCTTGCAACTTGGCGTAGAGTCCGCCTTGGTTCTAAGTTCTTGCCTGAGCTGCGAACACGCTGCCGCTTATGAGGCTTCACCTGAAGAGCGAGGCTACCTTTTGGAAGCCTAATGGACTTGGCGGGCACTTCACACAGAGAGTCCAAGTCGGCTTCAGGCCGCCCTTGTTCTCACTTCTTTCCTCACCTGCGAGAACACGGCCAGAAGGCGGTTGCGTCGTACGCGGCGCTTGGCGTTTTGGACGCAGAGGCGCATTGGCGAGCACTTCACTCAGAGTCTCCAACCTGCCTTGGCGTCCGCCTTTGTTCTAACACCTTTCCGCAACTGGGAGAACACTGCCCTCTAGTAGTGTTCGTCTTCGCTGCGTTTGTAGGTTTGGGAAGCCTAAGGGCCTTCCCTGGAACTCAACTCGGTGTAGCCAACAGGCTTCTAGTCCGCCCCTGTTCTAAGGTCTTCCCTCCCCTGGGATCTCACGCCCCCCCCCCCCAGGACACGTCACCTGAGGAGCGATGATACGTTTTGGAAGCAAAAGGGGACCTGGGGTGCCCTGCCCTGAGAGTGTCCAACTTGCCTCCAGTGCGGCCTTGCTCTAACTTCTTTCCGCAGCAGGGAACACGCTGCCACATAGGAAACTTCACTTCAGGTCGAGTTCAGGTTGTGGAAGCCTAAGGGTCTGGGCCAGCACTTAACCCGCAGTGTGCAACTTGCCTAGGGTGCGCCCCAGGTTCCAACTTCTTTCCACAGCCGGGAGCAAACTGCCCCTTGGGAATCCTCCCTTTGAAGGTCGCGTTCACGTTTTGGAAGCCGCAGCGTCTTTGCGTGCCCTTAACTCGGAGTATCCAACAAGCTTCTAGTACGCCCTTCTTCTCAAGTCTTCCCTTCGCTTGGGAACACACTGCCACTGAGGAGACTTCACCTGAAGCGCGATGACACGCTTTGCAGCCCAAGGGACTGGACGGGCAACTTCACTCAGAAGCTCCAACTGCCTTCTAGTCGGCCTTGGTTCTAAGTTCTTTCCTTCCTGCAATGGGAACACACGGCCGCATAGGCCTCTTGGCCTTCGGAGCGTTTCTACGTGTTGGAAGCAGCAGGGCCTTAGCCTGCACTTTACGTAGAGCTTGCAACTTGGCGTAGAGTCCGCCTTGGTTCTAAGTTCTTGCCTGAGCTGCGAACACGCTGCCGCTTATGAGGCTTCACCTGAAGAGCGAGGCTACCTTTTGGAAGCCTAATGGACTTGGCGTGCACTTCACACAGAGAGTCCAAGTCGGCTTCAGGCCGCCCTTGTTCTCACTTCTTTCCTCACCTGCGAGAACACGGCCAGAAGGCGGTTGCGTCGTACGCGGCGCTTGGCGTTTTGGACGCAGAGGCGCATTGGCGAGCACTTCACTCAGAGTCTCCAACCTGCCTTGGCGTCCGCCTTTGTTCTAACACCTTTCCGCAACTGGGAGAACACTGCCCTCTAGTAGTGTTCGTCTTCGCTGCGTTTGTAGGTTTGGGAAGCCTAAGGGCCTTCCCTGGAACTCAACTCGGTGTAGCCAACAGGCTTCTAGTCCGCCCCTGTTCTTAAGGTCTTTCTTCCCCTGGGATCTCACGGCCACCACCCCAGGAGACGTCACCTGAGGAGCGATGATACGTTTTGGAAGCAAAAGGGGACCTGGGGTGCCCTGCCCTGAGAGTGTCCAACTTGCCTCCAGTGCGGCCTTGCTCTAACTTCTTTCCGCAGCAGGGAACACGCTGCCACATAGGAAACTTCACTTCAGGTCGAGTTTACGTTGTGGAAGCCTAAGGGTCTGGGCCTGCACTTAACCCGCAGTGTGCAACTTGCCTAGGGTGCGCCCCAGGTTCCAACTTCTTTCCACAGCCGGGAGCAAACTGCCCCTTGGGAATCCTCCCTTTGATGGTCGCGTTCACGTTTTGGAAGCCGCAGCGTCTTTGCGTGCCCTTAACTCGGAGGATCCAACAAGCTTCTAGTACGCCCTTCTTCTCAAGTCTTCCCTTCGCTTGGGAACACACTGCCACTGAGGAGACTTCACCTGAAGCGCGATGACACGCTTTGCAGCCCAAGGGACTGGACGGGCAACTTAACTCAGAAGCTCCAACTGCCTTCTAGTCGGCCTTGGTTCTAAGTTCTTTCCTTCCTGCAATGGGAACACACGGCCGCATAGGCCTCTTGGCCTTCGGAGCGTTTCTACGTGTTGGAAGCAGCAGGGCCTTAGCCTGCACTTTACGTAGAGCTTGCAACTTGGCGTAGAGTCCGCCTTGGTTCTAAGTTCTTGCCTGAGCTGCGAACACGCTGCCGCTTATGAGGCTTCACCTGAAGAGCGAGGCTACCTTTTGGAAGCGTAATGGACTTGGCGTGCACTTCACACAGAGAGTCCAAGTCGGCTTCAGGCCGCCCTTGTTCTCACTTCTTTCCTCACCTGCGAGAACACGGCCAGAAGGCGGTTGCGTCGTACGCGGCGCTTGGCGTTTAAGACGCAGAGGCGCATTGGCGAGCACTTCACTCAGAGTCTCCAACCTGCCTTGGCGTCCGCCTTTGTTCTAACACCTTTCCGCAACTGGGAGAACACTGCCCTCTAGTAATGTTCGTCTTCGCTGCGTTTGTAGGTTTGGGAAGCCTAAGGGCCTTCCCTGGAACTCAACTCGGTGTAGCCAACAGGCTTCTAGTCGGCCCATGTTCTAAGGTCTTTCCTCCCCTGGGATCTCACGCCCCCCCCCCCAGGAGACGTCACCTGAGGAGCGATGATACATTTTGGAAGCAAAAGGGGACCTGCGGTGCCCTGCCCTGAGAGTGTCCAACTTGCCTCCAGTGCGGCCTTGCTCTAACTTCTTTCCGCAGCAGGGAACACGCTGCCACATAGGAAACTTCACTTCAGGTCGAGTTTACGTTGTGGAAGCCTAAGGGTCTGGGCCTGCACTTAACTCGCAGTGTGCAACTTGCCTAGGGTGCGCCCCAGGTTCCAACTTCTTTCCACAGCCGGGAGCAAACTGCCCCTTGGGAATCCTCCCTTTGAAGGTCGCGTTCACGTTTTGGAAGCCGCAGCGTCTTTGCGTGCCCTTAACTCGGAGTATCCAACAAGCTTCTAGTACGCCCTTCTTCTCAAGTCTTCCCTTCGCTTGGGAACACACTGCCACTGAGGAGACTTCACCTGAAGCACGATGACACGCTTTGCAGCCCAAGGGACTGGACGGGCAACTTAACTCAGAAGCTCCAACTGCCTTCTAGTCGGCCTTGGTTCTAAGTTCCTTCCTTCCTGCAATGGGAACACACGGCCGCATAGGCCTCTTGGCCTTCGGAGCATTTCTACGTGTTGGAAGCAGCAGGGCCTTAGCCTGCACTTTACGTAGAGCTTGCAACTTGGCGTAGAGTCCGCCTTGGTTCTAAGTTCTTGCCTGAGCTGCGAACACGCTGCCGCTTATGAGGCTTCACCTGAAGAGCGAGGCTACCTTTTGGAAGCCTAATGGACTTGGCGGGCACTTCACACAGAGAGTCCAAGTCGGCTCCAGGCCGCCCTTGTTCTCACTTCTTTCCTCACCTGCGAGAACACGGCCAGAAGGCGGTTGCGTCGTACGCGGCGCTTGGCGTTTTGGACGCAGAGGCGCATTGGCGAGCACTTCACTCAGAGTCTCCAACCTGCCTTGGCGTCCGCCTTTGTTCTAACACCTTTCCGCAACTGGGAGAACACTGCCCTCTAGTAGTGTTCCTCTTCGCTGCGTTTGTAGGTTTGGGAAGCCTAAGGGCCTTCCCTGGAACTCAACTCGGTGTAGCCAACAGGCTTCTAGTCCGCCCCTGTTCTAAGGTCTTCCCTCCCCTGGGATCTCACGCCCCCCCCCAGGACACGTCACCTGAGGAGCGATGATACGTTTTGGAAGCAAATGGGGACCTGGGGTGCCCTGCCCTGAGAGTGTCCAACTTGCCTCCAGTGCGGCCTTGCTCTAACTTCTTTCCGCAGCAGGGAACACGCTGCCACATAGGAAACTTCACTTCAGGTCGAGTTTAGGTTGTGGAAGCCTAAGGGTCTGGGCCAGCACTTAACCCGCAGTGTGCAACTTGCCTAGGGTGCGCCCCAGGTTCCAACTTCTTTCCACAGCCGGGAGCAAACTGCCCCTTGGGCATCCTCCCTTTGAAGGTCGCGTTCACGTTTTGGAAGCCGCAGCGTCTTTGCGTGCCCTTAACTCGGAGTATCCAACAAGCTTCTAGTACGCCCTTCTTCTCAAGTCTTCCCTTCGCTTGGGAACACACTGCCACTGAGGAGACTTCACCTGAAGCGCGATGACACGCTTTGCAGCCCAAGGGACTGGACGGGCAACTTAACTCAGAAGCTCCAACTGCCTTCTAGTCGGCATTGCTTCTAAGTTCTTTCCTTCCTGCAATGGGAACACACGGCCGCATAGGCCTCTTGGCCTTCGGAGCGTTTCTACGTGTTGGAAGCAGCAGGGCCTTAGCCTGCACTTTACGTAGAGCTTGCAACTTGGCGTAGAGTCCGCCTTGGTTCTAAGTTCTTGCCTGAGCTGCGAACACGCTGCCGCTTATGAGGCTTCACCTGAAGAGCGAGGCTACCTTTTGGAAGCGTAATGGACTTGGCGTGCACTTCACACAGAGAGTCCAAGTCGGCTTCAGGCCGCCCTTGTTCTCACTTCTTTCCTCACCTGCGAGAACACGGCCAGAAGGCGGTTGCGTCGTACGCGGCGCTTGGCGTTTAAGACGCAGAGGCGCATTGGCGAGCACTTCACTCAGAGTCTCCAACCTGCCTTGGCGTCCGCCTTTGTTCTAACACCTTTCCGCAACTGGGAGAACACTGCCCTGTAGTAGTGTTCGCCTTCGCTGCGTTTGTAGGTTTGGGAAGCCTAAGGGCCTTCCCTGGAACTCAACTCGGTGTAGACAACAGGCTTCTAGTCCGCCCCTCTTCTTAAGGTCTTTCCTCCCCTGGGATCTCACGGCCACCCCCTCCCCCAGGAGACGTCTCCTGAGGAGCGATGATACGTTTTGGAAGCAAAAGCGGACCTGGGGTGCCCTGCCATGAGAGTGTCCAACTTGCCTCCAGTGCGGCCTTGCTCTAACTTCTTTCCGCAGCAGGGAACACGCTGCCACATAGGAAACTTCACTTCAGGTCGAGTTTACGTTGTGGAAGCCTAAGGGTCTGGGCCTGCACTTAACCCACAGTGTGCAACTTGCCTAGGGTGCGCCCCAGGTTCCAACTTCTTTCCACAGCCGGGAGCAAACTGCCCCTTGGGAATCCTCCCTTTGAAGGTCGCGTTCACGTTTTGGAAGCCGCAGCGTCTTTGCGTGCCCTTAACTCGGAGTATCCAACAAGCTTCTAGTACGCCCTTCTTCTCACGTCTTCCCTTCGCTTGGGAACACACTGCCACTGAGGAGACTTCACCTGAAGCGCGATGACACGCTTTGCAGCCCAAGGGACTGGACGGGCAACTTAACTCAGAAGCTCCAACTGCCTTCTAGTCGGCCTTGTTTCTAAGTTCTTTCCTTCCTGCAATGGGAACACACGGCCGCATAGGCCTCTTGGCCTTCGGAGCGTTTCTACGTGTTGGAAGCAGCAGGGCCTTAGCCTGCACTTTACGTAGAGCTTGCAACTTGGCGTAGAGTCCGCCTTGGTTCTAAGTTCTTGCCTGAGCTGCGAACACGCTGCCGCTTATGAGGCTTCACCTGAAGAGCGAGGCTACCTTTTGGAAGCCTAATGGACTTGGCGGGCACTTCACACAGAGAGTCCAAGTCGGCTTCAGGCCGCCCTTGTTCTCACTTCTTTCCTCACCTGCGAGAACACGGCCAGAAGGCGGTTGCGTAGTACGCGGCGCTTGGCGTTTTGGACGCAGAGGCGCATTGGCGAGCACTTCACTCAGAGTCTCCAACCTGCCTTGGCGTCCGCCTTTGTTCTAACACCTTTCCGCAACTGGGAGAACACTGCCCTCTAGTAGTGTTCGTCTTCGCTGCCTTTGTAGGTTTGGGAAGCCTAAGGGCCTTCCCTGGAACTCAACTCGGTGTAGCCAACAGGCTTCTAGTCCGCCCCTGTTCTAAGTTCTTCCCTCCCCTGGGATCTCACGCCCCCCCCCAGGACACGTCACCTGAGGAGCGATGATACGTTTTGGAAGCAAAAGGGGACCTGGGGTGCCCTGCCCTGAGAGTGTCCAACTTGCCTCCAGTGCGGCCTTGCTCTAACTTCTTTCCGCAGCAGGGAACACGCTGCCACATAGGAAACTTCACTTCAGGTCGAGTTTAGGTTGTGGAAGCCTAAGGGTCTGGGCCAGCACTTAACCCGCAGTGTGCAACTTGCCTAGGGTGCGCCCCAGGTTCCAACTTCTTTCCACAGCCGGGAGCAAACTGCCCCTTGGGCATCCTCCCTTTGAAGGTCGCGTTCACGTTTTGGAAGCCGCAGCGTCTTTGCGTGCCCTTAACTCGGAGTATCCAACAAGCTTCTAGTACGCCCTTCTTCTCAAGTCTTCCCTTCGCTTGGGAACACACTGCCACTGAGGAGACTTCACCTGAAGCGCGATGACACGCTTTGCAGCCCAAGGGACTGGACGGGCAACTTAACTCAGAAGCTCCAACTGCCTTCTAGTCGGCCTTGGTTCTAAGTTCTTTCCTTCCTGCAATGGGAACACACGGCCGCATAGGCCTCTTGGCCTTCGGAGCGTTTCTACGTGTTGGAAGCAGCAGGTTCTTAGCCTGCACTTTACGTAGAGCTTGCAACTTGGCGTAGAGTCCGCCTTGGTTCTAAGTTCTTGCCTGAGCTGCGAACACGCTGCCGCTTAAGAGGCTTCACCTGAAGAGCGAGGCTACCTTTTGGAAGCCTAATGGACTTGGCGTCACTTCACACAGAGAGTCCAAGTCGGCTTCAGGCCGCCCTTGTTCTCACTTCTTTCCTCACCTGCGAGAACGCGGCCAGAAGGCGGTTGCGTAGTACGCGGCGCTTGGCGTTTTGGACACAGAGGCACATTGGCGAGCACTTCACTCAGAGTCTCCAACCTGCCTTGGCGTCCGCCTTTGTTCTAACACCTTTCCGCAACTGGGAGAACACTGCCCTCTAGTAGTGTTCGCCTTCGCTGCGTTTGTAGGTTTGGGAAGCCTAAGGGCCTTCCCTGGAACTCAACTCGGTGTAGACAACAGGCTTCTAGTCCGCCCCTGTTCTTAAGGTCTTTCCTCCCCTGGGATCTCACGGCCACCCCCTCCCCCAGGAGACGTCACCTGAGGAGCGATGATACATTTTGGAAGCAAAAGGGGACCTGCGGTGCCCTGCCCTGAGAGTGTCCAACTTGCCTCCAGTGCGGCCTTGTTCTAACTACTTTCCGCAGCAGGGAACACGCTGCCACATAGGATACTTCACTTCAGGTCGAGTTTACGTTGTGGAAGCCTAAGGGTCTGGGCCTGCACTTAACTCGCAGTGTGCAACTTGCCTAGGGTGCGCCCCAGGTTCCAACTTCTTTCCACAGCCGGGAGCAAACTGCCCCTTGGGAATCCTCCCTTTGAAGGTCGCGTTCACGTTTTGGAAGCCGCAGCGTCTTTGCGTGCCCTTAACTCGGAGTATCCAACAAGCTTCTAGTACGCCCTTCTTCTCAAGTCTTCCCTTCGCTTGGGAACACACTGCCACTGAGGAGACTTCACCTGAAGCGCGATGACACGCTTTGCAGCCCAAGGGACTGGAGGGTCAACTTCACTCAGAAGCTCCAACTGCCTTCTCGTCGGCCTTGGTTCTAAGTTCTTTCCTTCCTGCAATGGGAACACACGGCCGCATAGGCCTCTTGGCCTTCGGAGCGTTTCTACGTGTTGGAAGCAGCAGGGCCTTAGCCTGCACTTTACGTAGAGCTTCCAACTTGGCGTAGAGTCCGCCTTGGTTCTAAGTTCTTGCCTGAGCTGCGAACACGCTGCCGCTTATGAGGCTTCACCTGAAGAGCGAGGCTACCTTTTGGAAGCCTAATGGACTTGGCGTGCACTTCACACAGAGAGTCCAAGTCGGCTTCAGGCCGCCCTTGCTCTCACTTCTTTCCTCACCTGCGAGAACACGGCCAGAAGGCGGTTGCGTCGTACGCGGCGCTTGGCGTTTTGGACGCAGAGGCGCATTGGCGAGCACTTCACTCAGAGTCTCCAACCTGCCTTGGCGTCCGCCTTTGTTCTAACACCTTTCCGCAACTGGGAGAACACTGCCCTCTAGTAGTGTTCGTCTTCGCTGCGTTTGTAGGTTTGGGAAGCCTAAGGGCCTTCCCTGGAACTCAACTCGGTGTAGCCAACAGGCTTCTAGTCCGCCCCTGTTCTAAGGTCTTTCCTCCCCTGGGATCTCACGCCCCCCCCCGGGGGAATTCACCTGAGGAGCGATGATACGTTTTGGAAGCAAAAGGGGACCTGGGGTGCCCTGACCTGAGAGTGTCCAACTTGCCTCCAGTGCGGCCTTGCTCTAACTTCTTTCCGCAGCAGGGAACACGCTGCCACATAGGAAACTTCACTTCAGGTCGAGTTTACGTTGTGGAAGCCTAAGGGTCTGGGCCTGCACTTAACTCGCAGTGTGCAACTTGCCTAGGGTGCGCCCCAGGTTCCAACTTCTTTCCACAGCCGGGAGCAAACTGCCCCTTGGGAATCCTCCCTTTGAAGGTCGCGTTCACGTTTTGGAAGCCGCAGCGTTTTTGCGTGCCCTTAACTCGGAGTATCCAACAAGCTTCTAGTACGCCCTTCTTCTCAAGTCTTCCCTTCGCTTGGGAACACACTGCCCCTGAGGAGACTTCACCTGAAGCGCGATGACACGCTTTGCAGCCCAAGGGACTGGACGGGCAACTTTACTCAGAATCTCCAACTGCCTTCTAGTCGGCCTTGGTTCTAAGGTCTTTCCTTCCTGCAATGGGAACACACGGCCGCATAGGCCTCTTGGCCTTCGGAGCGCTTCTACGTGTTGGAAGCAGCAGGGCCTTAGCCTGCACTTTATGTAGAGCTTGCAACTTGGCGTAGAGTCCGCCTTGGTTCTAAGTTCTTGCCTGAGCTGCGAACACGCTGCCGCTTATGAGGCTTCACCTGAAGAGCGAGGCTACCTTTTGGAAGCGTAATGGACTTGGCGTGCACTTCACACAGAGAGTCCAAGTCGGCCTCAGGCCGCCCTTGTTCTCACTTCTTTCCTCACCTGCGAGAACACGGCCAGAAGGCGGTTGCGTCGTACGCGGCGCTTGGCGTTTTGGACGCAGAGGCGCATTGGCGAGCACTTCACTCAGAGTCTCCAACCTGCCTTGGCGTCCGCCTTTGTTCTAACACCTTTCCGCAACTGGGAGAACACTGCCCTCTAGTAGTGTTCGTCTTCGCTGCGTTTGTAGGTTTGGGAAGCCTAAGGGCCTTCCCTGGAACTCAACTCGGTGTAGCCAACAGGCTTCTAGTCCGCCCCTGTTCTAAGGTCTTCCCTCCCCTGGGATCTCACGCCCCCCTCCTCCCAGGACACGTCACCTGAGGAGCGATGATACGTTTTGGAAGCAAAAGCGGACCTGGGGTGCCCTGCCCTGAGAGTGTCCAACTTGCCTCCAGTGCGGCCTTGCTCTAACTTCTTTCCGCAGCAGGGAACACGCTGCCACATAGGAAACTTCACTTCAGGTCGAGTTTAGGTTGTGGAAGCCTAAGGGTCTGGGCCAGCACTTAACCCGCAGTGTGCAACTTGCCTAGGGTGCGCCCCAGGTTCCAACTTCTTTCCACAGCCGGGAGCAAACTGCCCCTTGGGAATCCTCCCTTTGAAGGTCGCGTTCACTTTTTGGAAGCCGCAGCGTCTTTGCGTGCCCTTAACTCGGAGTATCCAACAAGCTTCTAGTACGCCCTTCTTCTCAAGTCTTCCCTTCGCTTGGGAACACACTGCCACTGAGGAGACTTCACCTGAAGCGCGATGACACGCTTTGCAGCCCAAGGGACTGGACGGGCAACTTAACTCAGAAGCTCCAACTGCCTTCTAGTCGGCCTTGGTTCTAAGTTCTTTCCTTCCTGCAATGGGAACACACGGCCGCATAGGCCTCTTGGCCTTCGGAGCGTTTGTACGTGTTGGAAGCAGCAGGGCCTTAGCCTGCACTTTACGTAGAGCTTGCAACTTGGCGTAGAGTCCGCCTTGGTTCTAAGTTCTTGCCTGAGCTGCGAACACGCTGCCGCTTATGAGGCTTCACCTGAAGAGCGAGGCTACCTTTTGGAAGCCTAAAGGACTTGGCGGGCAATTCACACAGAGAGTCCAAGTCGGCTTCAGGCCGCCCTTGTTCTCACTTCTTTCCTCACCTGCGAGAACACGGCCAGAAGGCGGTTGCGTCGTACGCGGCGCTTGGCGTTATGGACGCAGAGGCGCATTGGCGAGCACTTCACTCAGAGTCTCCAACCTGCCTTGGCGTCCGCCTTTGTTCTAACACCTTTCCGCAACTGGGAGAACACTGCCCTCTAGTAGTGTTCGTCTTCGCTGCGTTTGTAGGTTTGGGAAGCCTAAGGGCCTTCCCTGGAACTCAACTCGGTGTAGACAACAGGCTTCTAGTCCGCCCCTGTTCTAAGGTCTTTCCTCCCCTGGGATCTCACGGCCACCCCCTCCCCCAGGAGACGTCACCTGAGGAGCGATGATACGTTTTGGAAGCAAAAGGGGACCTGCGGTGCCCTGCCCTGAGAGTGTCCAACTTGCCTCCAGTGCGGCCTTGTTCTAACTACTTTCCGCAGCAGGGAACACGCTGCCACATAGGAAACTTCACTTCAGGTCGAGTTTACGTTGTGGAAGCCTAAGGGTCTGGGCCTGCACTTAACTCGCAGTGTGCAACTTGCCTAGGGTGCGCCCCAGGTTCCAACTTCTTTCCACAGCCGGGAGCAAACTGCCCCTTGGGAATCCTCCCTTTGAAGGTCGCGTTCACGTTTTGGAAGCCGCAGCGTCTTTGCGTGCCCTTAACTCGGAGTATCCAACAAGCTTCTAGTACGCCCTTCTTCTCAAGTCTTCCCTTCGCTTGGGAACACACTGCCACTGAGGAGACTTCACCTGAAGCGCGATGACACGCTTTGCAGCCCAAGGGACTGGACGGGCAACTTAACTCAGAAGCTCCAACTGCCTTCTAGTCGGCCTTGGTTCTAAGTTCTTTCCTTCCTGCAATGGGAACACACGGCCGCATAGGCCTCTTGGCCTTCGGAGCGTTTCTACGTGTTGGAAGCAGCAGGGCCTTAGCCTGCACTTTACGTAGAGCTTGCAATTTGGCGTAGAGTCCGCCTTGGTTCTAAGTTCTTGCCTGAGCTGCGAACACGCTGCCGCTTATGAGGCTTCACCTGAAGAGCGAGGCTACCTTTTGGAAGCCTAATGGACTTGGCGTGCACTTCACACAGAGAGTCCAAGTCGGCTTCAGGCCGCCCTTGCTCTCACTTCTTTCCTCACCTGCGAGAACACGGCCAGAAGGCGGTTGCGTCGTACGCGGCGCTTGGCATTTTGGACGCAGAGGCGCATTGGCGAGCACTTCACTCAGAGTCTCCAACCTGCCTTGGCGTCCGCCTTTGTTCTAACACCTTTCCGCAACTGGGAGAACACTGCCCTCTAGTAGTGTTCGTCTTCGCTGCGTTTGTAGGTTTGGGAAGCCTAAGGGCCTTCCCTGGAACTCAACTCGGTGTAGCCAACAGGCTTCTAGTCCGCCCCTGTTCTAAGGTCTTTCCTCCCCTGGGATCTCACGCCCCCCCCCCGGGGGAATTCACCTGAGGAGCGATGATACGTTTTGGAAGCAAAAGGGGACCTGGGGTGCCCTGCCCTGAGAGTGTCCAACTTGCCTCCAGTGCGGCCTTGCTCTAACTTCTTTCCGCAGCAGGGAACACGCTGCCACATAGGAAACTTCACTTCAGGTCGAGTTTACGTTGTGGAAGCCTAAGGGTCTGGGCCAGCACTTAACCCGCAGTGTGCAACTTGCCTAGGGTGCGCCCCAGGTTCCAACTTCTTTCCACAGCCGGGAGCAAACTGCCCCTTGGGAATCCTCCCTTTGAAGGTCGCGTTCACGTTTTGGAAGCCGCAGCGTCTTTGCGTGCCCTTAACTCGGAGTATCCAACAAGCTTCTAGTACGCCCTTCTTCTCAAGTCTTCCCTTCGCTTGGGAACACACTGCCACTGAGGAGACTTCACCTGAAGCGCGATGACACGCTTTGCAGCCCAAGGGACTGGACGGGCAACTTAACTCAGAAGCTCCAACTGCCTTCTAGTCGGCCTTGGTTCTAAGTTCTTTCCTTCCTGCAATGGGAACACACGGCCGCATAGGCCTCTTGGCCTTCGGAGCGTTTCTACGTGTTGGAAGCAGCAGGGCCTTAGCCTGCACTTTACGTAGAGCTTGCAACTTGGCGTAGAGTCCGCCTTGGTTCTAAGTTCTTGCCTGAGCTGCGAACACGCTGCCGCTTAAGAGGCTTCACCTGAAGAGCGAGGCTACCTTTTGGAAGCCTAATGGACTTGGCGTGCACTTCACACAGAGAGTCCAAGTCGGCTTCAGGCCGCCCTTGTTCTCACTTCTTTCCTCACCTGCGAGAACGCGGCCAGAAGGCGGTTGCGTAGTACGCGGCGTTTGGCGTTTTGGACACAGAGGCACATTGGCGAGCACTTCACTCAGAGTCTCCAACCTGCCTTGGCGTCCGCCTTTGTTCTAACACCTTTCCGCAACTGGGAGAACACTGCCCTCTAGTAGTGTTCGTCTTCGCTGCGTTTGTAGGTTTGGGAAGCCTAAGGGCCTTCCCTGGAACTCAACTGGGTGTAGCCAACAGGCTTCTAGTCCGCCCCTGTTCTAAGGTCTTCCCTCCCCTGGGATCTCACGCCCCCCCCCCAGGACACGTCACCTGAGGAGCGATGATACGTTTTGGAAGCAAAAGGGGACCTAGGGTGCCCTGCCCTGAGAGTGTCCAACTTGCCTCCAGTGCGGACTTGCTCTAACATCTTTCCGCAGCAGGGAACACGCTGCCACATAGGAAACTTAACTTCAGGTCGAGTTTAGGTTGTGGAAGCCTAAGGGTCTGGGCCAGCACTTAACCCGCAGTGTGCAACTTGCCTAGGGTGCGCCCCAGGTTCCAAATTCTTTCCACAGCCGGGAGCAAACTGCCCCTTGGGAATCCTCCCTTTGAAGGTCGCGTTCACGTTTTGGAAGCCGCAGCGTCTTTGCGTGCCCTTAACTCGGAGTATCCAACAAGCTTCTAGTATGCCCTTCTTCTCAAGTCTTCCCTTCGCTTGGGAACACACTGCCACTGAGGAGACTTCACCTGAAGCGCGATGACACGCTTTGCAGCCCAAGGGACTGGACGGGCAACTTAACTCAGAAGCTCCAACTGCCTTCTAGTCGGCCTTGCTTCTAAGTTCTTTCCTTCCTGCAATGGGAACACACGGCCGCATAGGCCTCTTGGCCTTCGGAGCGTTTCTACGTGTTGGAAGCAGCAGGGCCTTAGCCTGCACTTTACGTAGAGCTTGCAACTTGGCGTAGAGTCCGCCTTGGTTCTAAGTTCTTGCCTGAGGTGCGAACACGCTGCCGCTTATGAGGCTTCACCTGAAGAGCGAGGCTACCTTTTGGAAGCCTAATGGACTTGGCGTGCACTTCACACAGAGAGTCCAAGTCGGCTTCAGGCCGCCCTTGTTCTCACTTCTTTCCTCACCTGCGAAAACGCGGCCAGAAGGCGGTTGCGTAGTACGCGGCGCTTGGCGTTTTGGACACAGAGGCACATTGGCGAGCACTTCACTCAGAGTCTCCAACCTGCCTTGGCGTCCGCCTTTGTTCTAACACCTTTCCGCAACTGGGAGAACACTGCCCTCTAGTAGTGTTCGCCTTCGCTGCGTTTGTAGGTTTGGGAAGCCTAAGGGCCTTCCCTGGAACTCAACTCGGTGTAGACAACAGGCTTCTAGTCCGCCCCTCTTCTTAAGGTCTTTCCTCCCCTGGGATCTCACGGCCACCCCCTCCCCCAGGAGACGTCACCTGAGGAGCGATGATACATTTTGGAAGCAAAAGGGGACCTGCGGTGCCCTGCCCTGAGAGTGTCCAACTTGCCTCCAGTGCGGCCTTGTTCTAACTACTTTCCGCAGCAGGGAACACGCTGCCACATAGGAAAATTCACTTCAGGTCGAGTTTACGTTGTGGAAGCCTAAGGGTCTGGGCCTGCACTTAACTCGCAGTGTGCAACTTGCCTAGGGTGCGCCCCAGGTTCCAACTTCTTTCCACAGCCGGGAGCAAACTGCCCCTTGGGAATCCTCCCTTTGAAGGTCGCGTTCACGTTTTGGAAGCCGCAGCGTCTTTGCGTGCCCTTAACTCGGAGTATCCAACAAGCTTCTAGTACGCCCTTCTCAAGTCTTCCCTTCGCTTGGGAACACACTGCCACTGAGGAGACTTCACCTGAAGCGCGATGACACGCTTTGCAGCCCAAGGGACTGGACGGGCAACTTCACTCAGAAGCTCCAACTGCCTTCTAGTCGGCCTTGGTTCTAAGTTCTTTCCTTCCTGCAATGGGAACACACGGCCGCATAGGCCTCTTGGCCTTCGGAGCGTTTCTACGTGTTGGAAGCAGCAGGGCCTTAGCCTGCACTTTACGTAGAGCTTGCAACTTGGCGTAGAGTCCGCCTTGGTTCTAAGTTCTTGCCTGAGCTGCGAACACGCTGCCGCTTATGAGGCTTCACCTGAAGAGCGAGGCTACCTTTTGGAAGCCTAATGGACTTGGCGTGCACTTCACACAGAGAGTCCAAGTCGGCTTCAGGCCGCCCTTGCTCTCACTTCTTTCCTCACCTGCGAGAACACGGCCAGAAGGCGGTTGCGTTGTACGCGGCGCTTGGCATTTTGGACGCAGAGGCGCATTGGCGAGCACTTCACTCAGAGTCTCCAACCTGCCTTGGCGTCCGCCTTTGTTCTAACATCTTTCCGCAAGTGGGAGAACACTGCCCTCTAGTAGTGTTCGTCTTCGCTGCGTTTGTAGGTTTGGGAAGCCTAAGGGCCTTCCCTGGAACTCAACTCGGTGTAGCCAACAGGCTTCTAGTCCGCCCCTGTTCTAAGGTCTTTCCTCCCCTGGGATCTCACGCCCCCCCCCGGGGGAATTCACCTGAGGAGCGATGATACGTTTTGGAAGCAAAAGGGGACCTGGGGTGCCCTGCCCTGAGAGTGTCCAACTTGCGTCCAGTGCGGCCTTGCTCTAACTTCTTTCCGCAGCAGGGAACACGCTGCCACATAGGAAACTTCACTTCAGGTCAAGTTTACGTTGTGGAAGCCTAAGGGTCTGGGCCTGCACTTAACTCGCAGTGTGCAACTTGCCTAGGGTGCGCCCCAGGTTCCAACTTCTTTCCACAGCCGGGAGCAAACTGCCCCTTGGGAATCCTCCCTTTGAAGGTCGCGTTCACGTTTTGGAAGCCGCAGCGTCTTTGCGTGCCCTTAACTCGGAGTATCCAACAAGCTTCTAGTACGCCCTTCTTCTCAAGTCTTCCCTTCGCTTGGGAACACACTGCCACTGAGGAGACTTCACCTGAAGCGCGATGACACGCTTTGCAGCCCAAGGGACTGGACGGGCAACTTAACTCAGAAGCTCCAACTGCCTTCTAGTCGGCCTTGGTTCTAAATTCCTTCCTTCCTGCAATGGGAACACACGGCCGCATAGGCCTCTTGGCCTTCGGAGCGTTTCTACGTGTTGGAAGCAGCAGGGCCTTAGCCTGCACTTTACGTAGAGCTTGCAACTTGGCGTAGAGTCCGCCTTGGTTCTAAGTTCTTGCCTGAGCTGCGAACACGCTGCCGCTTATGAGGCTTCACCTGAAGAGCGAGGCTACCTTTTGGAAGCCTTATGGACCTGGCGTGCACTTCACACAGAGAGTCCAAGTCGGCTTCAGGCCGCCCTTGTTCTCACTTCTTTCCTCACCTGCGAGAACACGGCCAGAAGGCGGTTGCGTCGTACGCGGCGCTTGGCGTTTTGGACGCAGAGGCGCATTGGCGAGCACTTCACTCAGAGTCTCCAACCTGCCTTGGCGTCCGCCTTTGTTCTAACACCTTTCCGCAACTGGGAGAACACTGCCCTCTAATAGTGTTCGTCTTCGCTGCGTTTGTAGGTTTGGGAAGCCTAAGGGCCTTCCCTGGAACTCAACTCGGTGTAGCCAACAGGCTTCTAGTCCGCCCCTGTTCTTAAGGTCTTTCCTCCCCTGGGATCTCACGGCCACCACCCCAGGAGACGTCACCTGAGGAGCGATGATACGTTTTGGAAGCAAAAGGGGACCTGGGGTGCCCTGCCCTGAGAGTGTCCAACTTGCCTCCAGTGCGGCCTTGCTCTAACTTCTTTCCGCAGCAGGGAACACGCTGCCACATAGGAAACTTCACTTCAGGTCGAGTTTACGTTGTGGAAGCCTAAGGGTCTGGGCCTGCACTTAACCCGCAGTGTGCAACTTGCCTAGGGTGCGCCCCAGGTTCCAACTTCTTTCCACAGCCGGGAGCAAACTCCCCCTTGGGAATCCTCCCTTTTGAAGGTCGCGATCACGTTTTGGAAGCCGCAGCGTTTTTGCGTGCCCTTAACTCGGAGTATCCAACAAGCTTCTAGTACGCCCTTCTTCTCAAGTCTTCCCTTCGCTTGGGAACACACTGCCCCTGAGGAGACTTCACCTGAAGCGCGATGACACGCTTTGCAGCCCAAGGGACTGGACGGGCAACTTAACTCAGAATCTCCAACTGCCTTCTAGTCGGCCTTGGTTCTAAGTTCTTTCCTTCCTGAAATGGGAACACACGGCCGCATAGGCCTCTTGGCCTTCGGAGCGTTTCTACGTGTTGTAAGCAGCAGAGCCTTAGCCTGCACTTTATGTAGAGCTTGCAACTTGGCATAGAGTCCGCCTTGGTTCTAAGTTCTTGCCTGAGCTGCGAACACGCTGCCGCTTATGAGGCTTCACCTGAAGAGCGAGGCTACCTTTTGGAAGCGTAATGGACTTGGCGTGCACTTCACACAGAGAGTCCAAGTCGGCCTCAGGCCGCCCTTGTTCTCACTTCTTTCCTCACCTGCGAGAACACGGCCAGAAGGCGGTTGCGTCGTACGCGGCGCTTGGCGTTTTGGACGCAGAGGCGCATTGGCGAGCACTTCACTCATAGTCTCCAACCTGCCTTGGCGTCCGCCTTTGTTCTAACACCTTTCCGCAACTGGGAGAACACTGCCCTCTAGTAGTGTTCGTCTTCGCTGCGTTTGTAGGTTTGGGAAGCCTAAGGGCCTTCCCTGGAACTCAACTCGGTGTAGCCAACAGGCTTCTAGTCCGCCCCTGTTCTAAGGTCTTCCCTCCCCTGGGATCTCACGCCCCCCCCCTCCCAGGACACGTCACCTGAGGAGCGATGATACGTTTTGGAAGCAAAAGGGGACCTGGGGTGCCCTGCCCTGAGAGTGTCCAACTTGCCTCCAGTGCGGCCTTGCTCTAACTTCTTTCCGCAGCAGGGAACACGCTGCCACATAGGAAACTTCACTTCAGGTCGAGTTTACGTTGTGGAAGCCTAAGGGTCTGGGCCAGCACTTAACCCGCAGTGTGCAACTTGCCTAGGGTGCGCCCCAGGTTCCAACTTCTTTCCACAGCCGGGAGCAAACTGCCCCTTGGGAATCCTCCCTTTGAAGGTCGCGTTCACGTTTTGGAAGCCGCAGCGTCTTTGCGTGCCCTTAACTCGGAGTATCCAACAAGCTTCTAGTACGCCCTTCTTCTCAAGTCTTCCCTTCGCTTGGGAACACACTGCCACTGAGGAGACTTCACCTGAAGCGCGATGACACGCTTTGCAGCCCAAGGGACTGGACGGGCAACTTAACTCAGAAGCTCCAACTGCCTTCTAGTCGGCCTTGGTTCTAAGTTCTTTCCTTCCTGCAATGGGAACACACGGCCGCAGAGGCCTCTTGGCCTTCGGAGCGTTTCCATGTGTTGGAAGCAGCAGGGCCTTAGCCTGCACTTTACGTAGAGCTTGCAACTTGGCGTAGAGTCCGCCTTGGTTCTAAGTTCTTGCCTGAGCTGCGAACACGCTGCCGCTTATGAGGCTTCACCTGAAGAGCGAGGCTACCTTTTGGAAGCCTAATGGACTTGGCGTGCACTTCACACAGAGAGTCCAAGTCGGCTTCAGGCCGCCCTTGTTCTCACTTCTTTCCTCATCTGCGAGAACGCGGCCAGAAGGCGGTTGCGTAGTACGCGGCGCTTGGCGTTTTGGACACAGAGGCACATTGGCGAGCACTTCACTCAGAGTCTCCAACCTGCCTTGGCGTCCGCCTTTGTTCTAACACCTTTCCGCAACTGGGAGAACACTGCCCTCTAGTAGTGTTCGCCTTCGCTGCGTTTGTAGGTTTGGGAAGCCTAAGGGCCTTCCCTGGAACTCAACTCGGTGTAGACAACAGGCTTCTAGTCCGCCCCTCTTCTTAAGGTCTTTCCTCCCCTGGGATCTCACGGCCACCCCCTCCTCCAGGAGACGTCACCTGAGGAGCGATGATACGTTTTGGAAGCAAAAGCGGACCTGGGGTGCCCTGCCCTGAGAGTGTCCAACTTGCCTCCAGTGCGGCCTTGCTCTAACTTCTTTCCGCAGCAGGGAACACGCTGCCACATAGGAAACTTCACTTCAGGTCGAGTTTACGTTGTGGAAGCCTAAGGGTCTGGGCCTGCACTTAACCCGCAGTGTGCAACTTGCCTAGGGTGCGCCCCAGGTTCCAACTTCTTTCCACAGCCGGGAGCAAACTGCCCCTTGGGAATCCTCCCTTTGATGGTCGCGTTCACGTTTTGGAAGCCGTAGCGTCTTTGCGTGCCCTTAACTCGGAGTATCCAACAAGCTTCTAGTACGCCCTTCTTCTCAAGTCTTCCCTTCGCTTGGGAACACACTGCCACTGAGGAGACTTCACCTGAAGCGCGATGACACGCTTTGCAGCCCAAGGGACTGGACGGGCAACTTAACTCAGAAGCTCCAACTGCCTTCTAGTCGGCCTTGGTTCTAAGTTCTTTCCTTCCTGCAATGGGAACACACGGCCGCATAGGCCTCTTGGCCTTCGGAGCGTTTCTACGTGTTGGAAGCAGCAGGGCCTTAGCCTGCACTTTACGTAGAGCTTGCAACTTGGCGTAGAGTCCGCCTTGGTTCTAAGTTCTTGCCTGAGCTGCGAACACGCTGCCGCTTATGAGGCTTCACCTGAAGAGCGAGGCTACCTTTTGGAAGCCTAATGGACTTGGCGGGCACTTCACACAGAGAGTCCAAGTCGGCTTCAGGCCGCCCTTGTTCTCACTTCTTTCCTCACCTGCGAGAACACGGCCAGAAGGCGGTTGCGTCGTACGCGGCGCTTGGCGTTTTGGACGCAGAGGCGCATTGGCGAGCACTTCACTCAGAGTCTCCAACCTGCCTTGGCGTCCGCCTTTGTTCTAACACCTTTCCGCAACTGGGAGAACACTGCCCTCTAGTAGTGTTCGTCTTCGCTGCGTTTGTAGGTTTGGGAAGCCTAAGGGCCTTCCCTGGAACTCAACTCGGTGTAGCCAACAGGCTTCTAGTCCGCCCCTGTTCTAAGGTCTTCCCTCCCCTGGGATCTCACGCCCCCCCCCCCCCCCCAGGACACTTCACCTGAGGAGCGATGATACGTTTTGGAAGCAAAAGGGGACCTGGGGTGCCCTGCCCTGAGAGTGTCCAACTTGCCTCCAGTGCGGCCTTGCTCTAACTTCTTTCCGCAGCAGGGAACACGCTGCCACATAGGAAACTTCACTTCAGGTCGAGTTTAGGTTGTGGAAGCCTAAGGGTCTGGGCCAGCACTTAACCCGCAGTGTGCAACTTGCCTAGGGTGCGCCCCAGGTTCCAACTTCTTTCCACAGCCGGGAGCAAACTGCCCCTTGGGAATCCTCCCTTTGAAGGTCGCGTTCAGTTTTGGAAGCCGCAGCGTCTTTGCGTGCCCTTAACTCGGAGTATCCAACAAGCTTCTAGTACGCCCTTCTCAAGTCTTCCCTTCGCTTGGGAACACACTGCCACTGAGGAGACTTCACCTGAAGCGCGATGACACGCTTTGCAGCCCAAGGGACTGGACGGGCAACTTCACTCAGAAGCTCCAACTGCCTTCTAGTCGGCCTTGGTTCTAAGTTCTTTCCTTCCTGCAATGGGAACACACGGCCGCATAGGCCTCTTGGCCTTCGGAGCGTTTCTACGTGTTGGAAGCAGCAGGGCCTTAGCCTGCACTTTACGTAGAGCTTGCAACTTGGCGTAGAGTCCGCCTTGGTTCTAAGTTCTTGCCTGAGCTGCGAACACGCTGCCGCTTATGAGGCTTCACCTGAAGAGCGAGGCTACCTTTTGGAAGCCTAATGGACTTGGCGTGCACTTCACACAGAGAGTCCAAGTCGGCTTCAGGCCGCCCTTGTTCTCACTTCTTTCCTCACCTGGGAAAACACGGCCCGAAGGCGGTTGCGTAGTACGCGGCGCTTGGCGTTTTGGACACAGAGGCACATTGGCGAGCACTTCACTCAGAGTCTCCAACCTGCCTTGGCGTCCGCCTTTGTTCTAACACCTTTCCGCAACTGGGAGAACACTGCCCTCTAGTAGTGTTCACCTTCGCTGCGTTTGTAGGTTTGGGAAGCCTAAGGGCCTTCCCTGGAACTCAACTCGGTGTAGACAACAGGCTTCTAGTCCGCCCCTCTTCTTAAGGTCTTTCCTCCCCTGGGATCTCACGGCCACCCCCTCCCCCAGGAGACGTCACCTGAGGAGCGATGATACGTTTTGGAAGCAAAAGGGGACCTGCGGTGCCCTGCCCTGAGAGTGTCCAACTTGCCTCCAGTGCGGCCTTGTTCTAACTACTTTCCGCAGCAGGGAACACGCTGCCACATAGGAAACTTCACTTCAGGTCGAGTTTACGTTGTGGAAGCCTAAGGGTCTGGGCCTGCACTTAACTCGCAGTGTGCAACTTGCCTAGGGTGCGCCCCAGGTTCCAACTTCTTTCCACAGCCGGGAGCAAACTGCCCCTTGGGAATCCTCCCTTTGAAGGTCGCGTTCACGTTTTGGAAGCCGCAGCGTCTTTGCGTGCCCTTAACTCGGAGTATCCAACAAGCTTCTAGTACGCCCTTCTTCTCAAGTCTTCCCTTCGCTTGGGAACACACTGCCACTGAGGAGACTTCACCTGAAGCGCGATGACACGCTTTGCAGCCCAAGGGACTGGACGGGCAACTTAACTCAGAAGCTCCAACTGCCTTCTAGTCGGCCTTGGTTCTAAGTTCTTTCCTTCCTGCAATGGGAACACACGGCCGCATAGGCCTCTTGGCCTTCGGAGCGTTTCTACGTGTTGGAAGCAGCAGGGCCTTAGCCTGCACTTTACGTAGAGCTTGCAACTTGGCGTAGAGTCCGCCTTGGTTCTAAGTTCTTGCCTGAGCTGCGAACACGCTGCCGCTTATGAGGCTTCACCTGAAGAGCGAGGCTACCTTTTGGAAGCCTAATGGACTTGGCGTGCACTTCACACAGAGAGTCCAAGTCGGCTTCAGGCCGCCCTTGTTCTCTCTTCTTTCCTCACCTGCGAGAACACGGCCAGAAGGCGGTTGCGTCGTACGCGGCGCTTGGCATTTTGGACGCAGAGGCGCATTGGCGAGCACTTCACTCAGAGGCTCCAACCTGCCTTGGCGTCCGCCTTTGTTCTAACATCTTTCCGCAAGTGGGAGAACACTGCCCTCTAGTAGTGTTCGTCTTCGCTGCGTTTGTAGGTTTGGGAAGCCTAAGGGCCTTCCCTGGAACTCAACTCGGTGTAGCCAACAGGCTTCTAGTCCGCCCCTGTTCTAAGGTCTTTCCTCCCCTGGGATCTCACGCCCCCCCCCCCGGGGGAAATCACCTGAGGAGCGATGATACGTTTTGGAAGCAAAAGGGGACCTGGGGTGCCCTGCCCTGAGAGTGTCCAACTTGCCTCCAGTGCGGCCTTGCTCTAACTTCTTTCCGCAGCAGAGAACACGCTGCCACATAGGAAACTTCACTTCAGGTCGAGTTTACGTTTTGGAAGCCTAAGGGTCTGGGCCTGCACTTAACTCGCAGTGTGCAACTTGCCTAGGGTGCGCCCCAGGTTCCAACTTCTTTCCACAGCCGGGAGCAAACTGCCCCTTGGGAATCCTCCCTTTGAAGGTCGCGTTCACGTTTTGGAAGCCGCAGCGTCTTTGCGTGCCCTTAACTCGGAGTATCCAACAAGCTTCTAGTACGCCCTTCTTCTCAAGTCTTCCCTTCGCTTGGGAACACACTGCCACTGAGGAGACTTCACCTGAAGCGCGATGACACGCTTTGCAGCCCAAGGGACTGGACGGGCAACTTAACTCAGAAGCTCCAACTGCCTTCTAGTCGGCCTTGGTTCTAAGTTCTTTCCTTCCTGCAATGGGAACACACGGCCGCATAGGCCTCTTGGCCTTCGGAGCGTTTCTACGTGTTGGAAGCAGCAGGGCCTTAGCCTGCACTTTACGTAGAGCTTGCAACTTGGCGTAGAGTCCGCCTTGGTTCTAAGTTCTTGCCTGAGCTGCGAACACGCTGCCGCTTATGAGGCTTCACCTGAAGAGCGAGGCTACCTTTTGGAAGCCTAATGGACTTGGCGTGCACTTCACACAGAGAGTCCAAGTCGGCTTCAGGCCGCCCTTGTTCTCACTTCTTTCCTCACCTGCGAGAACACGGCCAGAAGGCGGTTGCGTCGTATGCGGCGCTTGGCGTTTTGGACGCAGAGGCGCATTGGCGAGCACTTCACTCAGAGTCTCCAACCTGCCTTGGCGTCCGCCTTTGTTCTAACACCTTTCCGCAACTGGGAGAACACTGCCCTCTAGTACTGTTCGTCTTCGCTGCGTTTGTAGGTTTGGGAAGCCTAAGGGCCTTCCCTGGAACTCAACTCGGTGTACCCAACAGGCTTCTAGTCCGCCCCTGTTCTAAGGTCTTTCCTCCCCTGGGATCTCACGCCCCCCCCCCAGGAGACGTCACCTGAGGAGCGATGATACGTTTTGGAAGCAAAAGGGGACCTGGGGTGCCCTGCCCTGAGAGTGTCCAACTTGCCTCCAGTGCGGTCTTGCTCTAACTGCTTTCCGCAGCAGGGAACACGCTGCCACATAGGAAACTTCACTTCAGGTCGAGTTTACGTTGTGGAAGCCTAAGGGTCTGGGCCTGCACTTAACACGCAGTGTGCAACTTGCCTAGGGTGAGCCCCATGTTCCAACATCGTTCCACACCCGGGAGCAAACTGCCCCTTGGGAATCCTCCCTTTGAAGGTCGCGTTCACGTTTTGGAAGCCGCAGCGTCTTTGCGTGCCCTTAACTCGGAGTATACAACAAGCTTCTAGTACGCCCTTCTTCTCAAGTCTTCCCTTCGCTTGGGAACACACTGCCAATGAGGAGACTTCACCTGAAGCGCGATGACACGCTTTGCAGCCCAAGGGACTGGACGGGCAACTTAACTCAGAAGCTCCAACTGCCTTCTAGTCGGCCTTGGTTCTAAGTTCTTTCCTTCCTGCAATGGGAACACACGGCCGCATAGGCCTCTTGGTCTTCGGAGCGTTTCTACGTGTTGGAAGCAGCAGGGCCTTAGCCTGCACTTTACGTAGAGCTTGCAACTTGGCGTAGAGTCCGCCTTGGTTCTAAGTTCTTGCCTGAGCTGCGAACACGCTGCCGCTTATGAGGCTTCACCTGAAGAGCGTGGACTTGGCGTGCACTTCACACAGAGAGTCCAAGTCGGCTTCAGGCCGCCCTTGTTCTCACTTCTTTCCTCACCTGCGGGAACACGGCCAGAAGGTGGTTGCGTCGTACGCGGCGCTTGGCGTTTTGGACGCAGAGGCGCATTGGCGAGCACTTCACTCAGAGTCTCCAACCTGCCTTGGCGTCCGCCTTTGTTCTAACACCTTTCCGCAACTGGGAGAACACTGCCCTCTAGTAGTGTTCGTCTTCGCTGCGTTTGTAGGTTGGGAAGCCTAAGGGCCTTCCCTGGAACTCAACTCGGTGTAGCCAACAGGCTTCTAGTCCGCCCCTGTTCTAAGGTATTTCCTCCCCTGGGATCTCACCCCCCCCCCCCAGGAGACGTCACCTGAGGAGCGATGATACGTTTTGGAAGCAAAAGGGGACCTGGGGTGCCCTGCCCTGAGAGTGTCCAACTTGCCTCCAGTGCGACCTTGCTCTAACTTCTTTCCGCAGCAGGGAACACGCTGCCACATAGGAAACTTCACTTCAGGTCGAGTTTACGTTGTGGAAGCCTAAGGGTCTGGGCCTGCACTTAACTCGCAGTGTGCAACTTGCCTAGGGTTCGCCCCAGGTTCCAACTTCTTTCCACAGCCGGGAGCAAACTGCCCCGTGGGAATCCTCCCTTTGAAGGTCGCGTTCACGTTTTGGAAGCCGCAGCGTCCTTGCGTGCCCTTAACTCGGAGTATCCAACAAGCTTCTAGTACGCCCTTCTTCTCAAGACTTCCCTTCGCTTGGGAACACACTGCCACTGAGGAGACTTCACCTGAAGCGCGATGACAAGCTTTGCAGCCCAAGGGACTGGACGGGCAACTTAACTCAGAAGCTCCAACTGCCTTCCAATCGGCCTTGGTTCTAAGTTCTTTCCTTCCTGCAATGGGAACACACGGCCGCATAGGCCTCTTGGCCTTCGGAGCGTTTCTACGTGTTGGAAGCAGCAGGGCCTTAGCCTGCACTTTACGTAGAGCTTGCAACTTGGCGTAGAGTCCGCCTTGGTTCTAAGTTCTTGCCTGAGCTGCGAACACGCTGCCGCTTATGAGGCTTCACCTGAAGAGCGTGGACTTGGCGTGCACTTCACACAGAGAGTCCAAGTCGGCTTCAGGCCGCCCTTGTTCTCACTTCTTTCCTCACCTGCGGGAACACGGCCAGAAGGTGGTTGCGTCGTACGCGGCGCTTGGCGTTTTGGACGCAGAGGCGCATTGGCGAGCACTTCACTCAGAGTCTCCAACCTGCCTTGGCGTCCGCCTTTGTTCTAACACCTTTCCGCAACTGGGAGAACACTGCCCTCTAGTAGTGTTCGTCTTCGCTGCGTTTGTAGGTTGGGAAGCCTAAGGGCCTTCCCTGGAACTCAACTCGGTGTAGCCAACAGGCTTCTAGTCCGCCCCTGTTCTAAGGTATTTCCTCCCCTGGGATCTCACGCCCCCCCCCCCCCCCCAGGACACTTCACCTGAGGAGCGATGATACGTTTTGGAAGCAAAAGGGGACCTGGGGTGCCCTGCCCTGAGAGTGTCCAACTTGCCTCCAGTGCGACCTTGCTCTAACTTCTTTCCGCAGCAGGGAACACGCTGCCACATAGGAAACTTCACTTCAGGTCGAGTTTACGTTGTGGAAGCCTAAGGGTCTGGGCCTGCACTTAACTCGCAGTGTGCAACTTGCCTAGGGTTCGCCCCAGGTTCCAACTTCTTTCCACAGCCGGGAGCAAACTGCCCCGTGGGAATCCTCCCTTTGAAGGTCGCGTTCACGTTTTGGAAGCCGCAGCGTCCTTGCGTGCCCTTAACTCGGAGTATCCAACAAGCTTCTAGTACGCCCTTCTTCTCAAGACTTCCCTTCGCTTGGGAACACACTGCCACTGAGGAGACTTCACCTGAAGCGCGATGACAAGCTTTGCAGCCCAAGGGACTGGACGGGCAACTTAACTCAGAAGCTCCAACTGCCTTCCAATCGGCCTTGGTTCTAAGTTCTTTCCTTCCTGCAATGGGAACACACGGCCGCATAGGCCTCTTGGCCTTCGGAGCGTTTCTACGTGTTGGAAGCAGCAGGGCCTTAGCCTGCACTTTACGTAGAGCTTGCAACTTGGCGTAGAGTCCGCCTTGGTTCTAAGTTCTTGCCTGAGCTGCGAACACGCTGCCGCTTATGAGGCTTCACCTGAAGAGCGAGGCTACCTTTTTGAAGCCTAGTGGACTTGGCGTGCACTTCACACAGAGAGTCCAAGTCGGCTTCAGGCCGCCCTTGTTCTCACTTCTTTCCTCACCTGCGAGAACACGGCCAGATGGCGGTTGCGTAGTACGTGGCGCTTGGCATTTTGGACGCAGAGGCGCACTGGCGAGCACTTCACTCAGAGTCTCCAACCTGCCTTGGCGTCCGCCTTTGTTCTAACACCTTTCCGCAACTGGGAGAACACTGCCCTCTAGTAGTGTTCGTCTTCGCTGCGTTTGTAGGTTTGGGAAGCCTAAGGGCCTTCCCTGGAACTCAACTCGGTGTAGCCAACAGGCTTCTAGTCCGCCCCTGTTCTAAGGTCTTTCCTCCCCTGGGATCTCACGGCCCCCCGCGCCAGGAGACGTCACCTGAGGAGCGATGATACGTTTTGGAAGCAAAAGGGGACCTGGGGTGCCCTGCCCTGAGAGTGTCCAACTTGCCTCCAGTGCGGCCTTGCTCTAACTTCTTTCCGCAGCAGGGAACACGCTGCCACATAGGAAAGTTCACTTCAGGTCGAGTTTACGTTGTGGAAGCCTAAGGGTCTGGGCCTGCACTTAACTCGCAGTGTGCAACTTGCCTAGGGTGCGCCCCAGGTTCCAACTTCTTTCCACAGCCGGGAGCAAACTGCCCCTTGGGAATCCTCCCTTTGAAGGTCGCGTTCACGTTTTGGAAGCCGCAGCGTCTTTGCGTGCCCTTAACTCGGAGTATCCAACAAGCTTCTAGTACGCCCTTCTTCTCAAGTCTTCCCTTCGCTTGGGAACACACTGCCACTGAGGAGACTTCACCTGAAGCGCGATGACACGCTTTGCAGCCCAAGGGACTGGACGGGCAACTTCACTCAGAAGCTCCAACTGCCTTCTAGTCGGCCTTGGTTCTAAGTTTTTTCCTTCCTGCAATGGGAAGACATTGGCATTTGGAGCTTTTCTACGTGTTGGAAGCAGCAGGGCCTTAGCCTGCACTTTATGTAGAGCTTGCAACTTGGCGTAGAGTCCGCCTTGGTTCTATGTTCTTGCCTGAGCTTCGAACACGCTGCCGCTTATGAGGCTTCACCTGAAGAGCGAGGCTACCTTTTGGAACCCTAATGGCCTTGGCGTGAACTTCACACAGAGAGTCCAAGTCGGCTTCAGGCCGCCCTTGTTCTCACTTCTTTCCTCACCTGCGAGAACTCGGCCAGAAGGCGGTTGCGTCGTACGCCGCGCTTGGCGTTTTGGACGCAGAGGCGCATTGGCGAGCACTTCACTCAGAGTCTCCAACCTGCCTTGGCGTCCGCCTTTGTTCTAACACCTTTCCGCAACTGGGAGAACACTGCCCTCTAGTAGTGTTCACCTTCGCTGCGTTTGTAGGTTTGGGAAGCCTAAGGGCCTTCCCTGGAACTCAACTCGGTGTAGCCAACAGGCTTCTAGTCCGCCCCTTTTCTTAAGGTCTTTCCTCCCCTGGGATCTCACGGGCCCCCCCTCCCCCAGGAGACGTCACCTGAGGAGCGATGATACGTTTTGGAAGCAAAAGGGGACCTGGGGTGCCCTGCCCTGAGAGTGTCCAACTTGCCTCCAGTGCGGCCTTGTTCTAACTTCTTTCCGCAGCAGGGAACACGCTGCCACATAGGAAACTTCACTTCAGGTCGAGTTTACGTTGTGGAAGCCTAAGGGTCTGGGCCTGCACTTAACTCGCAGTGTGCAACTTGCCTAGGGTGCGCCCCAGGTTCCAACTTCTTTCCACAGCCGGGAGCAAACTGCCCCTTGGGAATCCTCCCTTTGAAGGTCACGTTCACGTTTTGGAAGCCGCAGCGTCTTTGCGTGACCTTAACTCGGAGTATCCAACAAGCTTCTAGTACGCCCTTCTTCTCAAGTCTTCCCTTCGCTTGGGAACACACTGCCACTGAGGAGACTTCACCTGAAGCGCGATGACACGCTTTGCAGCCCAAGGGACTGGACGGGCAACTTAACTCAGAAGCTCCAACTGCCTTCTAGTCGGGCTTGGTTCTAAGTTCTTTCCTTCCTGCAATGGGAACACACGGCCGCATAGGCCTCTTGGCCTTCGGAGCGTTTCTACGTGTTGGAAGCAGCAGGGCCTTAGCCTGCACTTTACGTAGAGCTTGCAACTTGGCGTAGAGTCCGCCTTGGTTCTAAGTTCTTGCCTGAGCTGCGAACACGCTGCCGCTTATGAGGCTTCACCTGAAGAGCGAGGCTACCTTTTGGAAGCCTAATGGCCTTGGCGTGCACTTCACACAGAGAGTCCAAGTCGGCTTCAGGCCGCCCTTGTTCTCACTTCTTTCCTCACCTGCGAGAACACGGCCAGAAGGCGGTTGCGTCGTACGCGGCGCTTGGCGTTTTGGACGCAGAGGCGCATTGGCGAGCACTTCACTCAGAGTCTCCAACCTGCCTTGGCGTCCGCCTTTGTTCTAACACATTTCCGCAACTGGGAGAACACTGCCCTCTAGTACTGTTCGTCTTCGCTGCGTTTGTAGGTTTGGGAAGCCTAAGGGCCTTCCCTGGAACTCAACTCGGTGTAGCCAACAGGCTTCTAGTCCGCCCCTGTTCTTAAGGTCTTTCCTCCCCTGGGATCTCACGGGCCCCCCCTCCCCCAGGAGACGTCACCTGAGGAGCGATGATACGTTTTGGAAGCAAAAGGGGACCTGGGGTGCCCTGCCCTGAGAGTGTCCAACTTGCCTCCAGTGCGGCCTTGTTCTAACTTCTTTCCGCAGCAGGGAACACGCTGCCACATAGGAAACTTCACTTCAGGTCGAGTTTACGTTGTGGAAGCCTAAGGGTCTGGGCCTGCACTTAACACGCAGTGTGCAACTTGCCTAGGGTGCGCCCCAGGTTCCAACTTCTTTCCACAGCCGGGAGCAATCTGCCCCTTGGGAATCCTCCCTTTGAAGGTCGCGTTCACGTTTTGGAAGCCGCAGCGTCTTTGCGTGCCCTTAACTCGGAGTATCCAACAAGCTTCTAGTACGCCCTTCTTCTCAAGTCTTCCCTTCGCTTGGGAACACACTGCCACTGAGGAGACTTCACCTGAAGCGCGATGACACGCTTTGCCGCCCAAGGGACTGGACGGGCAACTTAACTCAGAAGCTCCAACTGCCTTCTAGTCAGCCTTGGTTCTAAGTTCTTTCCTTCCTGCAATGGGAACCCACGGCCGCATAGGCCTCTTGGCCTTCGGAGCGTTTCTACGTGTTGGAAGCAGCAGGGCCTTAGCCTGCACTTTACGTAGAGCTTGCAACTTGGCGTAGAGTCCGCCTTGGTTCTAAGTTCTTGCCTGAGCTGCGAACACGCTGCCGCTTATGAGGCTTCACCTGAAGAGCGAGGCTACCTTTTGGAAGCCTAATGGACTTGGCGTGCACTTCACACAGGGAGTCCAAGTCGGCTTCAGGCCGCCCTTGTTCTCACTTCTTTCCTCACCTGCGAGAACACGGCCCGAAGGCGGTTGCGTCGTACGCGGCGCTTGGCGTTTTGGAGGCAGAGGCGCATTGGCGAGCACTTCACTCAGAGTCTCCAACCTGCCTTGGCGTCCGCCTTTGTTCTAACACCTTTCCGCAACTGGGAGAACACTGCCCTCTAGTAGTGTTCGTCTTCGCTGCGTTTGTAGGTTTGGGAAGCCTAAGGGCCTTCCCTGGATCTCAACTCGGTGTAGCCAACAGGCTTCTAGTCCGCCCCTGTTCTAAGGTCTTCCCTCCCCTGGGATCTCACGCCCCCCCCCCAGGAGACGTCACCTGAGGAGCGATGATACGTTTTGGAAGCAAAAGTGGACCTGGGGTGCCCTGCCCTGAGAGTGTCCAACTTGCCTCCAGTGCGGCCTTGTTCTAACTTCTTTCCGCAGCAGGGAACACGCTGCCACATAGGAAACTTCACTTCAGGTCGAGTTTACCTTGTGGAAGCCTAAGGGTCTGGGCCTGCACTTACCTCGCAGTGTGCAACTTGCCTAGGGTGAGCCACAGGTTCCAACATCGTTCCACAGCCGGGAGCAAACTGCCCCTTGGGAATCCTCCCTTTGAAGGTCGCGTTCACGTTTTGGAAGCCGCAGCGTCTTTGCGTGCCCTTAACTCGGAGTATCCAACAAGCTTCTAGTACGCCCTTCTTCTCAAGTCTTCCCTTCGCTTGAGAACACACTGCCACTGAGGAGACTTCACCTGAAGCGCGATGACAAGCTTTGCAGCCCAAGGGACTGGACGGGCAACTTAACTCAGAAGCTCCAACTGCCTTCTAGTCGGCCTTGGTTCTAAGTTCTTTCTTTCCTGCAATGGGAACACACGGCCGCATAGGCCTCTTGGCCTTCGGAGCGTTTCTACGTGTTGGAAGCAGCAGGGCCTTAGCCTGCACTTTACGTAGAGCTTGCAACTTGGCGTAGAGTCCGCCTTGGTTCTAAGTTCTTGCCTGAGCTGCGAACACGCTGCCGCTTATGAGGCTTCACCTGAAGAGCGAGGCTACCTTTTGGAAGCCTAATGGACTTGGCGTGCACTTCACACAGAGAGTCCAAGTCGGCTTCAGGCCGCCCTTGTTCTCACTTCTTTCCTCACCTGCGAGAACACGGCCAGAAGGCGGTTGCGTCGTACGCGGCGCTTGGCGTTTTGGACGCAGAGGCGCATTGGCGAGCACTTCACTCAGAGTCTCCAACCTGCCTTGGCGTCCGCCTTTGTTCTAACACTTTTCCGCAACTGGGAGAACACTGCCCTCTAGTACTGTTCGTCTTCGCTGCGTTTGTAGGTTTGGGAAGCCTAAGGGCCTTCCCTGGAACTCAATTCGGTGTAGCCAACAGGCTTCTTGTCCACCCCTGTTCTTAAGGTCTTTCCTCCCCTGGGATCTCACGGGCCCCCCCTACCCCAGGAGACGTCACCTGAGGAGCGATGATACGTTTTGGAAGCAAAAGGGGACCTGCGGTGCCCTGCCCTGAGAGTGTCCAACTTGCCTCCAGTGCGGCCTTGTTCTAACTTCTTTCCGCAGCAGGGAACACGCTGCCACATAGGAAACTTCACTTCAGGTCGAGTTTACGTTGTGGAAGCCTAAGGGTCTGGGCCTGCACTTAACTCGCAGTGTGCAACTTGCCTAGGGTGCGCCCCAGGTTCCAACTTCTTTCCACAGCCGGGAGCAAACTGCCCCTTGGGAATCCTCCCTTTGAAGGTCGCGTTCACGTTTTGGAAGCCGCAGCGTCTTTGCGTGCCCTTAACTCGGAGTATCCAACAAGCTTCTAGTACGCCCTTCTTCTCAAGTCTTCCCTTCGCTTGGGAACACACTGCCACTGAGGAGACTTCACCTGAAGCGCGATGACACACTTTGCAGCCCAAGGGACTGGACGGGCAACTTAACTCAGAAGCTCCAACTGCCTTCTAGTCGGGCTTGGTTCTAAGTTCTTTCCTTCCTGCAATGGGAACACACGGCCGCATAGGCCTCTTGGCCTTCGGAGCGTTTCTACGTGTTGGAAGCAGCAGGGCCTTAACCTGCACTTTACGTAGAGCTTGCAACTTGGCGTAGAGTCCGCCTTGGTTCTAAGTTCTTGCCTGAGCTGCGAACACGCTGCCGCTTGTGAGGCTTCACCTGAAGAGCGAGGCTACCTTTTGGAAGCCTAATGGACTCGGCGTGCGCTTCACACAGAGAGTCCAAGTCGGCTTCAGGCCGCCCTTGTTCTCACTTCTTTCCTCACCTGCGAGAACACGGCCAGAAGGCGGTTGCGTCGTACGCGGCGCTTGGCGTTTTGGACGCAGAGGCGCATTGGCGAGCACTTCACTCAGAGTCTCCAACCTGCCTTGGCGTCCGCCTTTTTTCTAACACCTTTCCGCAACTGGGAGAACACTGCCCTCTAGTAGTGTTCGTCTTCGCTGCGTTTGTAGGTTTGGGAAGCCTAAGGGCCTTCCCTGGAACTCAACTCGGTGTAGCCAACGGGCTTCTAGTCCGCCCCTGTTCTAAGGTCTTTCCTCCCCTGGGATCTCACGCCCCCCCCCCAGGAGACGTCACCTGAGGAGCGATGATACGTTTTGGAAGCAAAAGCGGACCTGGGGTGCCCTGCCATGAGAGTGTCCAACTTGCCTCCAGTGCGGCCTTGCTCTAACTTCTTTCCGCAGCAGGGAACACGCTGCCACATAGGAAACTTCACTTCAGGTCGAGTTTACGTTGTGGAAGCCTAAGGGTCTGGGCCTGCACTTAACCCACAGTGTGCAACTTGCCTAGGGTGCGCCCCAGGTTCCAACTTCTTTCCACAGCCGGGAGCAAACTGCCCCTTGGGAATCCTCCCTTTGAAGGTCGCGTTCACGTTTTGGAAGCCGCAGCGTCTTTGCGTGCCCTTAACTCGGAGTATCCAACAAGCTTCTAGTACGCCCTTCTTCTCACGTCTTCCCTTCGCTTGGGAACACACTGCCACTGAGGAGACTTCACCTGAAGCGCGATGACACGCTTTGCAGCCCAAGGGACTGGACGGGCAACTTAACTCAGAAGCTCCAACTGCCTTCTAGTCGGCCTTGTTTCTAAGTTCTTTCCTTCCTGCAATGGGAACACACGGCCGCATAGGCCTCTTGGCCTTCGGAGCGTTTCTACGTGTTGGAAGCAGCAGGGCCTTAGCCTGCACTTTACGTAGAGCTTGCAACTTGGCGTAGAGTCCGCCTTGGTTCTAAGTTCTTGCCTGAGCTGCGAACACGCTGCCGCTTATGAGGCTTCACCTGAAGAGCGAGGCTACCTTTTGGAAGCCTAATGGACTTGGCGGGCACTTCACACAGAGAGTCCAAGTCGGCTTCAGGCCGCCCTTGTTCTCACTTCTTTCCTCACCTGCGAGAACACGGCCAGAAGGCGGTTGCGTAGTACGCGGCGCTTGGCGTTTTGGACGCAGAGGCGCATTGGCGAGCACTTCACTCAGAGTCTCCAACCTGCCTTGGCGTCCGCCTTTGTTCTAACACCTTTCCGCAACTGGGAGAACACTGCCCTCTAGTAGTGTTCGTCTTCGCTGCGTTTGTAGGTTTGGGAAGCCTAAGGGCCTTCCCTGGAACTCAACTCGGTGTAGCCAACAGGCTTCTAGTCCGCCCCTGTTCTAAGTTCTTCCCTCCCCTGGGATCTCACGCCCCCCCCCAGGACACGTCACCTGAGGAGCGATGATACGTTTTGGAAGCAAAAGGGGACCTGGGGTGCCCTGCCCTGAGAGTGTCCAACTTGCCTCCAGTGCGGCCTTGCTCTAACTTCTTTCCGCAGCAGGGAACACGCTGCCACATAGGAAACTTCACTTCAGGTCGAGTTTAGGTTGTGGAAGCCTAAGGGTCTGGGCCAGCACTTAACCCGCAGTGTGCAACTTGCCTAGGGTGCGCCCCAGGTTCCAACTTCTTTCCACAGCCGGGAGCAAACTGCCCCTTGGGCATCCTCCCTTTGAAGGTCGCGTTCACGTTTTGGAAGCCGCAGCGTCTTTGCGTGCCCTTAACTCGGAGTATCCAACAAGCTTCTAGTACGCCCTTCTTCTCAAGTCTTCCCTTCGCTTGGGAACACACTGCCACTGAGGAGACTTCACCTGAAGCGCGATGACACGCTTTGCAGCCCAAGGGACTGGACGGGCAACTTAACTCAGAAGCTCCAACTGCCTTCTAGTCGGCCTTGGTTCTAAGTTCTTTCCTTCCTGCAATGGGAACACACGGCCGCATAGGCCTCTTGGCCTTCGGAGCGTTTCTACGTGTTGGAAGCAGCAGGTTCTTAGCCTGCACTTTACGTAGAGCTTGCAACTTGGCGTAGAGTCCGCCTTGGTTCTAAGTTCTTGCCTGAGCTGCGAACACGCTGCCGCTTAAGAGGCTTCACCTGAAGAGCGAGGCTACCTTTTGGAAGCCTAATGGACTTGGCGTCACTTCACACAGAGAGTCCAAGTCGGCTTCAGGCCGCCCTTGTTCTCACTTCTTTCCTCACCTGCGAGAACGCGGCCAGAAGGCGGTTGCGTAGTACGCGGCGCTTGGCGTTTTGGACACAGAGGCACATTGGCGAGCACTTCACTCAGAGTCTCCAACCTGCCTTGGCGTCCGCCTTTGTTCTAACACCTTTCCGCAACTGGGAGAACACTGCCCTCTAGTAGTGTTCGCCTTCGCTGCGTTTGTAGGTTTGGGAAGCCTAAGGGCCTTCCCTGGAACTCAACTCGGTGTAGACAACAGGCTTCTAGTCCGCCCCTGTTCTTAAGGTCTTTCCTCCCCTGGGATCTCACGGCCACCCCCTCCCCCAGGAGACGTCACCTGAGGAGCGATGATACATTTTGGAAGCAAAAGGGGACCTGCGGTGCCCTGCCCTGAGAGTGTCCAACTTGCCTCCAGTGCGGCCTTGTTCTAACTACTTTCCGCAGCAGGGAACACGCTGCCACATAGGATACTTCACTTCAGGTCGAGTTTACGTTGTGGAAGCCTAAGGGTCTGGGCCTGCACTTAACTCGCAGTGTGCAACTTGCCTAGGGTGCGCCCCAGGTTCCAACTTCTTTCCACAGCCGGGAGCAAACTGCCCCTTGGGAATCATCCCTTTGAAGGTCGCGTTCACGTTTTGGAAGCCGCAGCGTCTTTGCGTGCCCTTAACTCGGAGTATCCAACAAGCTTCTAGTACGCCCTTCTTCTCAAGTCTTCCCTTCGCTTGGGAACACACTGCCACTGAGGAGACTTCACCTGAAGCGCGATGACACGCTTTGCAGCCCAAGGGACTGGACGGGCAACTTCACTCAGAAGCTCCAACTGCCTTCTCGTCGGCCTTGGTTCTAAGTTCTTTCCTTCCTGCAATGGGAACACACGGCCGCATAGGCCTCTTGGCCTTCGGAGCGTTTCTACGTGTTGGAAGCAGCAGGGCCTTAGCCTGCACTTTACGTAGAGCTTCCAACTTGGCGTAGAGTCCGCCTTGGTTCTAAGTTCTTGCCTGAGCTGCGAACACGCTGCCGCTTATGAGGCTTCACCTGAAGAGCGAGGCTACCTTTTGGAAGCCTAATGGACTTGGCGTGCACTTCACACAGAGAGTCCAAGTCGGCTTCAGGCCGCCCTTGCTCTCACTTCTTTCCTCACCTGCGAGAACACGGCCAGAAGGCGGTTGTGTCGTACGCGGCGCTTGGCGTTTTGGACGCAGAGGCGCATTGGCGAGCACTTCACTCAGAGTCTCCAACCTGCCTTGGCGTCCGCCTTTGTTCTAACACCTTTCCGCAACTGGGAGAACACTGCCCTCTAGTAGTGTTCGTCTTCGCTGCGTTTGTAGGTTTGGGAAGCCTAAGGGCCTTCCCTGGAACTCAACTCGGTGTAGCCAACAGGCTTCTAGTCCGCCCCTGTTCTAAGGTCTTTCCTCCCCTGGGATCTCACGCCCCCCCCGGGGGAATTCACCTGAGGAGCGATGATACGTTTTGGAAGCAAAAGGGGACCTGGGGTGCCCTGACCTGAGAGTGTCCAACTTGCCTCCAGTGCGGCCTTGCTCTAACTTCTTTCCGCAGCAGGGAACACGCTGCCACATAGGAAACTTCACTTCAGGTCGAGTTTACGTTGTGGAAGCCTAAGGGTCTGGGCCTGCACTTAACTCGCAGTGTGCAACTTGCCTAGGGTGCGCCCCAGGTTCCAACTTCTTTCCACAGCCGGGAGCAAACTGCCCCTTGGGAATCCTCCCTTTGAAGGTCGCGTTCACGTTTTGGAAGCCGCAGCGTTTTTGCGTGCCCTTAACTCGGAGTATCCAACAAGCTTCTAGTACGCCCTTCTTCTCAAGTCTTCCCTTCGCTTGGGAACACACTGCCCCTGAGGAGACTTCACCTGAAGCGCGATGACACGCTTTGCAGCCCAAGGGACTGGACGGGCAACTTAACTCAGAATCTCCAACTGCCTTCTAGTCGGCCTTGGTTCTAAGGTCTTTCCTTCCTGCAATGGGAACACACGGCCGCATAGGCCTCTTGGCCTTCGGAGCGCTTCTACGTGTTGGAAGCAGCAGGGCCTTAGCCTGCACTTTATGTAGAGCTTGCAACTTGGCGTAGAGTCCGCCTTGGTTCTAAGTTCTTGCCTGAGCTGCGAACACGCTGCCCCTTATGAGGCTTCACCTGAAGAGCGAGGCTACCTTTTGGAAGCGTAATGGACTTGGCGTGCACTTCACACAGAGAGTCCAAGTCGGCCTCAGGCCGCCCTTGTTCTCACTTCTTTCCTCACCTGCGAGAACACGGCCAGAAGGCGGTTGCGTCGTACGCGGCGCTTGGCGTTTTGGACGCAGAGGCGCATTGGCGAGCACTTCACTCAGAGTCTCCAACCTGCCTTGGCGTCCGCCTTTGTTCTAACACCTTTCCGCAACTGGGAGAACACTGCCCTCTAGTAGTGTTCGTCTTCGCTGCGTTTGTAGGTTTGGGAAGCCTAAGGGCCTTCCCTGGAACTCAACTCGGTGTAGCCAACAGGCTTCTAGTCCGCCCCTGTTCTAAGGTCTTCCCTCCCCTGGGATCTCACGCCCCCCTCCTCCCAGGACACGTCACCTGAGGAGCGATGATACGTTTTGGAAGCAAAAGCGGACCTGGGGTGCCCTGCCCTGAGAGTGTCCAACTTGCCTCCAGTGCGGCCTTGCTCTAACTTCTTTCCGCAGCAGGGAACACGCTGCCACATAGGAAACTTCACTTCAGGTCGAGTTTAGGTTGTGGAAGCCTAAGGGTCTGGGCCAGCACTTAACCCGCAGTGTGCAACTTGCCTAGGGTGCGCCCCAGGTTCCAACTTCTTTCCACAGCCGGGAGCAAACTGCCCCTTGGGAATCCTCCCTTTGAAGGTCGCGTTCACTTTTTGGAAGCCGCAGCGTCTTTGCGTGCCCTTAACTCGGAGTATCCAACAAGCTTCTAGTACGCCCTTCTTCTCAAGTCTTCCCTTCGCTTGGGAACACACTGCCACTGAGGAGACTTCACCTGAAGCGCGATGACACGCTTTGCAGCCCAAGGGACTGGACGGGCAACTTAACTCAGAAGCTCCAACTGCCTTCTAGTCGGCCTTGGTTCTAAGTTCTTTCCTTCCTGCAATGGGAACACACGGCCGCATAGGCCTCTTGGCCTTCGGAGCGTTTGTACGTGCTGGAAGCAGCAGGGCCTTAGCCTGCACTTTACGTAGAGCTTGCAACTTGGCGTAGAGTCCGCCTTGGTTCTAAGTTCTTGCCTGAGCTGCGAACACGCTGCCGCTTATGAGGCTTCACCTGAAGAGCGAGGCTACCTTTTGGAAGCCTAAAGGACTTGGCGGGCAATTCACACAGAGAGTCCAAGTCGGCTTCAGGCCGCCCTTGTTCTCACTTCTTTCCTCACCTGCGAGAACACGGCCAGAAGGCGGTTGCGTCGTACGCGGCGCTTGGCGTTATGGACGCAGAGGCGCATTGGCGAGCACTTCACTCAGAGTCTCCAACCTGCCTTGGCGTCCGCCTTTGTTCTAACACCTTTCCGCAACTGGGAGAACACTGCCCTCTAGTAGTGTTCGTCTTCGCTGCGTTTGTAGGTTTGGGAAGCCTAAGGGCCTTCCCTGGAACTCAACTCGGTGTAGACAACAGGCTTCTAGTCCGCCCCTGTTCTAAGGTCTTTCCTCCCCTGGGATCTCACGGCCACCCCCTCCCCCAGGAGACGTCACCTGAGGAGCGATGATACGTTTTGGAAGCAAAAGGGGACCTGCGGTGCCCTGCCCTGAGAGTGTCCAACTTGCCTCCAGTGCGGCCTTGTTCTAACTACTTTCCGCAGCAGGGAACACGCTGCCACATAGGAAACTTCACTTCAGGTCGAGTTTACGTTGTGGAAGCCTAAGGGTCTGGGCCTGCACTTAACTCGCAGTGTGCAACTTGCCTAGGGTGCGCCCCAGGTTCCAACTTCTTTCCACAGCCGGGAGCAAACTGCCCCTTGGGAATCCTCCCTTTGAAGGTCGCGTTCACGTTTTGGAAGCTGCAGCGTCTTTGCGTGCCCTTAACTCGGAGTATCCAACAAGCTTCTAGTACGCCCTTCTTCTCAAGTCTTCCCTTCGCTTGGGAACACACTGCCACTGAGGAGACTTCACCTGAAGCGCGATGACACGCTTTGCAGCCCAAGGGACTGGACGGGCAACTTAACTCAGAAGCTCCAACTGCCTTCTAGTCGGCCTTGGTTCTAAGTTCTTTCCTTCCTGCAATGGGAACACACGGCCGCATAGGCCTCTTGGCCTTCGGAGCGTTTCTACGTGTTGGAAGCAGCAGGGCCTTAGCCTGCACTTTACGTAGAGCTTGCAATTTGGCGTAGAGTCCGCCTTGGTTCTAAGTTCTTGCCTGAGCTGCGAACACGCTGCCGCTTATGAGGCTTCACCTGAAGAGCGAGGCTACCTTTTGGAAGCCTAATGGACTTGGCGTGCACTTCACACAGAGAGTCCAAGTCGGCTTCAGGCCGCCCTTGCTCTCACTTCTTTCCTCACCTGCGAGAACACGGCCAGAAGGCGGTTGCGTCGTACGCGGCGCTTGGCATTTTGGACGCAGAGGAGCATTGGCGAGCACTTCACTCAGAGTCTCCAACCTGCCTTGGCGTCCGCCTTTGTTCTAACACCTTTCCGCAACTGGGAGAACACTGCCCTCTAGTAGTGTTCGTCTTCGCTGCGTTTGTAGGTTTGGGAAGCCTAAGGGCCTTCCCTGGAACTCAACTCGGTGTAGCCAACAGGCTTCTAGTCCGCCCCTGTTCTAAGGTCTTTCCTCCCCTGGGATCTCACGCCCCCCCCCCGGGGGAATTCACCTGAGGAGCGATGATACGTTTTGGAAGCAAAAGGGGACCTGGGGTGCCCTGCCCTGAGAGTGTCCAACTTGCCTCCAGTGCGGCCTTGCTCTAACTTCTTTCCGCAGCAGGGAACACGCTGCCACATAGGAAACTTCACTTCAGGTCGAGTTTACGTTGTGGAAGCCTAAGGGTCTGGGCCAGCACTTAACCCGCAGTGTGCAACTTGCCTAGGGTGCGCCCCAGGTTCCAACTTCTTTCCACAGCCGGGAGCAAACTGCCCCTTGGGAATCCTCCCTTTGAAGGTCGCGTTCACGTTTTGGAAGCCGCAGCGTCTTTGCGTGCCCTTAACTCGGAGTATCCAACAAGCTTCTAGTACGCCCTTCTTCTCAAGTCTTCCCTTCGCTTGGGAACACACTGCCACTGAGGAGACTTCACCTGAAGCGCGATGACACGCTTTGCAGCCCAAGGGACTGGACGGGCAACTTAACTCAGAAGCTCCAACTGCCTTCTAGTCGGCCTTGCTTCTAAGTTCTTTCCTTCCTGCAATGGGAACACACGGCCGCATAGGCCTCTTGGCCTTCGGAGCGTTTCTACGTGTTGGAAGCAGCAGGGCCTTAGCCTGCACTTTACGTAGAGCTTGCAACTTGGCGTAGAGTCCGCCTTGGTTCTAAGTTCTTGCCTGAGCTGCGAACACGCTGCCGCTTAAGAGGCTTCACCTGAAGAGCGAGGCTACCTTTTGGAAGCCTAATGGACTTGGCGTGCACTTCACACAGAGAGTCCAAGTCGGCTTCAGGCCGCCCTTGTTCTCACTTCTTTCCTCACCTGCGAGAACGCGGCCAGAAGGCGGTTGCGTAGTACGCGGCGCTTGGCGTTTTGGACACAGAGGCACATTGGCGAGCACTTCACTCAGAGTCTCCAACCTGCCTTGGCGTCCGCCTTTGTTCTAACACCTTTCCGCAACTGGGAGAACACTGCCCTCTAGTAGTGTTCGTCTTCGCTGCGTTTGTAGGTTTGGGAAGCCTAAGGGCCTTCCCTGGAACTCAACTGGGTGTAGCCAACAGGCTTCTAGTCCGCCCCTGTTCTAAGGTCTTCCCTCCCCTGGGATCTCACGCCCCCCCCCCCAGGACACGTCACCTGAGGAGCGATGATACGTTTTGGAAGCAAAAGGGGACCTAGGGTGCCCTGCCCTGAGAGTGTCCAACTTGCCTCCAGTGCGGACTTGCTCTAACATCTTTCCGCAGCAGGGAACACGCTGCCACATAGGAAACTTAACTTCAGGTCGAGTTTAGGTTGTGGAAGCCTAAGGGTCTGGGCCAGCACTTAACCCGCAGTGTGCAACTTGCCTAGGGTGCGCCCCAGGTTCCAAATCCTTTCCACAGCCGGGAGCAAACTGCCCCTTGGGAATCCTCCCTTTGAAGGTCGCGTTCACGTTTTGGAAGCCGCAGCGTCTTTGCGTGCCCTTAACTCGGAGTATCCAACAAGCTTCTAGTATGCCCTTCTTCTCAAGTCTTCCCTTCGCTTGGGAACACACTGCCACTGAGGAGACTTCACCTGAAGCGCGATGACACGCTTTGCAGCCCAAGGGACTGGACGGGCAACTTAACTCAGAAGCTCCAACTGCCTTCTAGTCGGCCTTGCTTCTAAGTTCTTTCCTTCCTGCAATGGGAACACACGGCCGCATAGGCCTCTTGGCCTTCGGAGCGTTTCTACGTGTTGGAAGCAGCAGGGCCTTAGCCTGCACTTTACGTAGAGCTTGCAACTTGGCGTAGAGTCCGCCTTGGTTCTAAGTTCTTGCCTGAGGTGCGAACACGCTGCCGCTTATGAGGCTTCACCTGAAGAGCGAGGCTACCTTTTGGAAGCCTAATGGACTTGGCGTGCACTTCACACAGAGAGTCCAAGTCGGCTTCAGGCCGCCCTTGTTCTCACTTCTTTCCTCACCTGCGAAAACGCGGCCAGAAGGCGGTTGCGTAGTACGCGGCGCTTGGCGTTTTGGACACAGAGGCACATTGGCGAGCACTTCACTCAGAGTCTCCAACCTGCCTTGGCGTCCGCCTTTGTTCTAACACCTTTCCGCAACTGGGAGAACACTGCCCTCTAGTAGTGTTCGCCTTCGCTGCGTTTGTAGGTTTGGGAAGCCTAAGGGCCTTCCCTGGAACTCAACTCGGTGTAGACAACAGGCTTCTAGTCCGCCCCTCTTCTTAAGGTCTTTCCTCCCCTGGGATCTCACGGCCACCCCCTCCCCCAGGAGACGTCACCTGAGGAGCGATGATACATTTTGGAAGCAAAAGGGGACCTGCGGTGCCCTGCCCTGAGAGTGTCCAACTTGCCTCCAGTGCGGCCTTGTTCTAACTACTTTCCGCAGCAGGGAACACGCTGCCACATAGGAAAATTCACTTCAGGTCGAGTTTACGTTGTGGAAGCCTAAGGGTCTGGGCCTGCACTTAACTCGCAGTGTGCAACTTGCCTAGGGTGCGCCCCAGGTTCCAACTTCTTTCCACAGCCGGGAGCAAACTGCCCCTTGGGAATCCTCCCTTTGAAGGTCGCGTTCACGTTTTGGAAGCCGCAGCGTCTTTGCGTGCCCTTAACTCGGAGTATCCAACAAGCTTCTAGTACGCCCTTCTCAAGTCTTCCCTTCGCTTGGGAACACACTGCCACTGAGGAGACTTCACCTGAAGCGCGATGACACGCTTTGCAGCCCAAGGGACTGGACGGGCAACTTCACTCAGAAGCTCCAACTGCCTTCTAGTCGGCCTTGGTTCTAAGTTCTTTCCTTCCTGCAATGGGAACACACGGCCGCATAGGCCTCTTGGCCTTCGGAGCGTTTCTACGTGTTGGAAGCAGCAGGGCCTTAGCCTGCACTTTACGTAGAGCTTGCAACTTGGCGTAGAGTCCGCCTTGGTTCTAAGTTCTTGCCTGAGCTGCGAACACGCTGCCGCTTATGAGGCTTCACCTGAAGAGCGAGGCTACCTTTTGGAAGCCTAATGGACTTGGCGTGCACTTCACACAGAGAGTCCAAGTCGGCTTCAGGCCGCCCTTGCTCTCACTTCTTTCCTCACCTGCGAGAACACGGCCAGAAGGCGGTTGCGTTGTACGCGGCGCTTGGCATTTTGGACGCAGAGGCGCATTGGCGAGCACTTCACTCAGAGTCTCCAACCTGCCTTGGCGTCCGCCTTTGTTCTAACATCTTTCCGCAAGTGGGAGAACACTGCCCTCTAGTAGTGTTCGTCTTCGCTGCGTTTGTAGGTTTGGGAAGCCTAAGGGCCTTCCCTGGAACTCAACTCGGTGTAGCCAACAGGCTTCTAGTCCGCCCCTGTTCTAAGGTCTTTCCTCCCCTGGGATCTCACGCCCCCCCCCGGGGGAATTCACCTGAGGAGCGATGATACGTTTTGGAAGCAAAAGGGGACCTGGGGTGCCCTGCCCTGAGAGTGTCCAACTTGCGTCCAGTGCGGCCTTGCTCTAACTTCTTTCCGCAGCAGGGAACACGCTGCCACATAGGAAACTTCACTTCAGGTCAAGTTTACGTTGTGGAAGCCTAAGGGTCTGGGCCTGCACTTAACTCGCAGTGTGCAACTTGCCTAGGGTGCGCCCCAGGTTCCAACTTCTTTCCACAGCCGGGAGCAAACTGCCCCTTGGGAATCCTCCCTTTGAAGGTCGCGTTCACGTTTTGGAAGCCGCAGCGTCTTTGCGTGCCCTTAACTCGGAGTATCCAACAAGCTTCTAGTACGCCCTTCTTCTCAAGTCTTCCCTTCGCTTGGGAACACACTGCCACTGAGGAGACTTCACCTGAAGCGCGATGACACGCTTTGCAGCCCAAGGGACTGGACGGGCAACTTAACTCAGAAGCTCCAACTGCCTTCTAGTCGGCCTTGGTTCTAAATTCCTTCCTTCCTGCAATGGGAACACACGGCCGCATAGGCCTCTTGGCCTTCGGAGCGTTTCTACGTGTTGGAAGCAGCAGGGCCTTAGCCTGCACTTTACGTAGAGCTTGCAACTTGGCGTAGAGTCCGCCTTGGTTCTAAGTTCTTGCCTGAGCTGCGAACACGCTGCCGCTTATGAGGCTTCACCTGAAGAGCGAGGCTACCTTTTGGAAGCCTTATGGACCTGGCGTGCACTTCACACAGAGAGTCCAAGTCGGCTTCAGGCCGCCCTTGTTCTCACTTCTTTCCTCACCTGCGAGAACACGGCCAGAAGGCGGTTGCGTCGTACGCGGCGCTTGGCGTTTTGGACGCAGAGGCGCATTGGCGAGCACTTCACTCAGAGTCTCCAACCTGCCTTGGCGTCCGCCTTTGTTCTAACACCTTTCCGCAACTGGGAGAACACTGCCCTCTAATAGTGTTCGTCTTCGCTGCGTTTGTAGGTTTGGGAAGCCTAAGGGCCTTCCCTGGAACTCAACTCGGTGTAGCCAACAGGCTTCTAGTCCGCCCCTGTTCTTAAGGTCTTTCCTCCCCTGGGATCTCACGGCCACCACCTCAGGAGACGTCACCTGAGGAGCGATGATACGTTTTGGAAGCAAAAGGGGACCTGGGGTGCCCTGCCCTGAGAGTGTCCAACTTGCCTCCAGTGCGGCCTTGCTCTAACTTCTTTCCGCAGCAGGGAACACGCTGCCACATAGGAAACTTCACTTCAGGTCGAGTTTACGTTGTGGAAGCCTAAGGGTCTGGGCCTGCACTTAACCCGCAGTGTGCAACTTGCCTAGGGTGCGCCCCAGGTTCCAACTTCTTTCCACAGCCGGGAGCAAACTCCCCCTTGGGAATCCTCCCTTTTGAAGGTCGCGATCACGTTTTGGAAGCCGCAGCGTTTTTGCGTGCCCTTAACTCGGAGTATCCAACAAGCTTCTAGTACGCCCTTCTTCTCAAGTCTTCCCTTCGCTTGGGAACACACTGCCCCTGAGGAGACTTCACCTGAAGCGCGATGACACGCTTTGCAGCCCAAGGGACTGGACGGGCAACTTAACTCAGAATCTCCAACTGCCTTCTAGTCGGCCTTGGTGCTAAGTTCTTTCCTTCCTGAAATGGGAACACACGGCCGCATAGGCCTCTTGGCCTTCGGAGCGTTTCTACGTGTTGTAAGCAGCAGAGCCTTAGCCTGCACTTTATGTAGAGCTTGCAACTTGGCATAGAGTCCGCCTTGGTTCTAAGTTCTTGCCTGAGCTGCGAACACGCTGCCGCTTATGAGGCTTCACCTGAAGAGCGAGGCTACCTTTTGGAAGCGTAATGGACTTGGCGTGCACTTCACACAGAGAGTCCAAGTCGGCCTCAGGCCGCCCTTGTTCTCACTTCTTTCCTCACCTGCGAGAACACGGCCAGAAGGCGGTTGCGTCGTACGCGGCGCTTGGCGTTTTGGACGCAGAGGCGCATTGGCGAGCACTTCACTCATAGTCTCCAACCTGCCTTGGCGTCAGCCTTTGTTCTAACACCTTTCCGCAACTGGGAGAACACTGCCCTCTAGTAGTGTTCGTCTTCGCTGCGTTTGTAGGTTTGGGAAGCCTAAGGGCCTTCCCTGGAACTCAACTCGGTGTAGCCAACAGGCTTCTAGTCCGCCCCTGTTCTAAGGTCTTCCCTCCCCTGGGATCTCACGCCCCCCCCCTCCCAGGACACGTCACCTGAGGAGCGATGATACGTTTTGGAAGCAAAAGGGGACCTGGGGTGCCCTGCCCTGAGAGTGTCCAACTTGCCTCCAGTGCGGCCTTGCTCTAACTTCTTTCCGCAGCAGGGAACACGCTGCCACATAGGAAACTTCACTTCAGGTCGAGTTTACGTTGTGGAAGCCTAAGGGTCTGGGCCAGCACTTAACCCGCAGTGTGCAACTTGCCTAGGGTGCGCCCCAGGTTCCAACTTCTTTCCACAGCCGGGAGCAAACTGCCCCTTGGGAATCCTCCCTTTGAAGGTCGCGTTCACGTTTTGGAAGCCGCAGCGTCTTTGCGTGCCCTTAACTCGGAGTATCCAACAAGCTTCTAGTACGCCCTTCTTCTCAAGTCTTCCCTTCGCTTGGGAACACACTGCCACTGAGGAGACTTCACCTGAAGCGCGATGACACGCTTTGCAGCCCAAGGGACTGGACGGGCAACTTAACTCAGAAGCTCCAACTGCCTTCTAGTCGGCCTTGGTTCTAAGTTCTTTCCTTCCTGCAATGGGAACACACGGCCGCAGAGGCCTCTTGGCCTTCGGAGCGTTTCCATGTGTTGGAAGCAGCAGGGCCTTAGCCTGCACTTTACGTAGAGCTTGCAACTTGGCGTAGAGTCCGCCTTGGTTCTAAGTTCTTGCCTGAGCTGCGAACACGCTGCCGCTTATGAGGCTTCACCTGAAGAGCGAGGCTACCTTTTGGAAGCCTAATGGACTTGGCGTGCACTTCACACAGAGAGTCCAAGTCAGCTTCAGGCCGCCCTTGTTCTCACTTCTTTCCTCACCTGCGAGAACGCGGCCAGAAGGCGGTTGCGTAGTACGCGGCGCTTGGCGTTTTGGACACAGAGGCACATTGGCGAGCACTTCACTCAGAGTCTCCAACCTGCCTTGGCGTCCGCCTTTGTTCTAACACCTTTCCGCAACTGGGAGAACACTGCCCTCTAGTAGTGTTCGCCTTCGCTGCGTTTGTAGGTTTGGGAAGCCTAAGGGCCTTCCCTGGAACTCAACTCGGTGTAGACAACAGGCTTCTAGTCCGCCCCTCTTCTTAAGGTCTTTCCTCCCCTGGGATCTCACGGCCACCCCCTCCCCCAGGAGACGTCACCTGAGGAGCGATGATACGTTTTGGAAGCAAAAGCGGACCTGGGGTGCCCTGCCCTGAGAGTGTCCAACTTGCCTCCAGTGCGGCCTTGCTCTAACTTCTTTCCGCAGCAGGGAACACGCTGCCACATAGGAAACTTCACTTCAGGTCGAGTTTACGTTGTGGAAGCCTAAGGGTCTGGGCCTGCACTTAACCCGCAGTGTGCAACTTGCCTAGGGTGCGCCCCAGGTTCCAACTTCTTTCCACAGCCGGGAGCAAACTGCCCCTTGGGAATCCTCCCTTTGATGGTCGCGTTCACGTTTTGGAAGCCGTAGCGTCTTTGCGTGCCCTTAACTCGGAGTATCCAACAAGCTTCTAGTACGCCCTTCTTCTCAAGTCTTCCCTTCGCTTGGGAACACACTGCCACTGAGGAGACTTCACCTGAAGCGCGATGACACGCTTTGCAGCCCAAGGGACTGGACGGGCAACTTAACTCAGAAGCTCCAACTGCCTTCTAGTCGGCCTTGGTTCTAAGTTCTTTCCTTCCTGCAATGGGAACACACGGCCGCATAGGCCTCTTGGCCTTCGGAGCGTTTCTACGTGTTGGAAGCAGCAGGGCCTTAGCCTGCACTTTACGTAGAGCTTGCAACTTGGCGTAGAGTCCGCCTTGGTTCTAAGTTCTTGCCTGAGCTGCGAACACGCTGCCGCTTATGAGGCTTCACCTGAAGAGCGAGGCTACCTTTTGGAAGCCTAATGGACTTGGCGGGCACTTCACACAGAGAGTCCAAGTCGGCTTCAGGCCGCCCTTGTTCTCACTTCTTTCCTCACCTGCGAGAACACGGCCAGAAGGCGGTTGCGTCGTACGCGGCGCTTGGCGTTTTGGACGCAGAGGCGCATTGGCGAGCACTTCACTCAGAGTCTCCAACCTGCCTTGGCGTCCGCCTTTGTTCTAACACCTTTCCGCAACTGGGAGAACACTGCCCTCTAGTAGTGTTCGTCTTCGCTGCGTTTGTAGGTTTGGGAAGCCTAAGGGCCTTCCCTGGAACTCAACTCGGTGTAGCCAACAGGCTTCTAGTCCGCCCCTGTTCTAAGGTCTTCCCTCCCCTGGGATCTCACGCCCCCCCCCCCCAGGACACTTCACCTGAGGAGCGATGATACGTTTTGGAAGCAAAAGGGGACCTGGGGTGCCCTGCCCTGAGAGTGTCCAACTTGCCTCCAGTGCGGCCTTGCTCTAACTTCTTTCCGCAGCAGGGAACACGCTGCCACATAGGAAACTTCACTTCAGGTCGAGTTTAGGTTGTGGAAGCCTAAGGGTCTGGGCCAGCACTTAACCCGCAGTGTGCAACTTGCCTAGGGTGCGCCCCAGGTTCCAACTTCTTTCCACAGCCGGGAGCAAACTGCCCCTTGGGAATCCTCCCTTTGAAGGTCGCGTTCAGTTTTGGAAGCCGCAGCGTCTTTGCGTGCCCTTAACTCGGAGTATCCAACAAGCTTCTAGTACGCCCTTCTCAAGTCTTCCCTTCGCTTGGGAACACACTGCCACTGAGGAGACTTCACCTGAAGCGCGATGACACGCTTTGCAGCCCAAGGGACTGGACGGGCAACTTCACTCAGAAGCTCCAACTGCCTTCTAGTCGGCCTTGGTTCTAAGTTCTTTCCTTCCTGCAATGGGAACACACGGCCGCATAGGCCTCTTGGCCTTCGGAGCGTTTCTACGTGTTGGAAGCAGCAGGGCCTTAGCCTGCACTTTACGTAGAGCTTGCAACTTGGCGTAGAGTCCGCCTTGGTTCTAAGTTCTTGCCTGAGCTGCGAACACGCTGCCGCTTATGAGGCTTCACCTGAAGAGCGAGGCTACCTTTTGGAAGCCTAATGGACTTGGCGTGCACTTCACACAGAGAGTCCAAGTCGGCTTCAGGCCGCCCTTGTTCTCACTTCTTTCCTCACCTGCGAGAACACGGCCAGAAGGCGGTTGCGTCGTACGCGGCGCTTGGCGTTATGGACGCAGAGGCGCATTGGCGAGCACTTCACTCAGAGTCTCCAACCTGCCTTGGCGTCCGCCTTTGTTCTAACACCTTTCCGCAACTGGGAGAACACTGCCCTCTAGTAGTGTTCGTCTTCGCTGCGTTTGTAGGTTTGGGAAGCCTAAGGGCCTTCCCTGGAACTCAACTCGGTGTAGACAACAGGCTTCTAGTCCGCCCCTGTTCTAAGGTCTTTCCTCCCCTGGGATCTCACGGCCACCCCCTCCCCCAGGAGACGTCACCTGAGGAGCGATGATACGTTTTGGAAGCAAAAGGGGACCTGCGGTGCCCTGCCCTGAGAGTGTCCAACTTGCCTCCAGTGCGGCCTTGTTCTAACTACTTTCCGCAGCAGGGAACACGCTGCCACATAGGAAACTTCACTTCAGGTCGAGTTTACGTTGTGGAAGCCTAAGGGTCTGGGCCTGCACTTAACTCGCAGTGTGCAACTTGCCTAGGGTGCGCCCCAGGTTCCAACTTCTTTCCACAGCCGGGAGCAAACTGCCCCTTGGGAATCCTCCCTTTGAAGGTCGCGTTCACGTTTTGGAAGCCGCAGCGTCTTTGCGTGCCCTTAACTCGGAGTATCCAACAAGCTTCTAGTACGCCCTTCTTCTCAAGTCTTCCCTTCGCTTGGGAACACACTGCCACTGAGGAGACTTCACCTGAAGCGCGATGACACGCTTTGCAGCCCAAGGGACTGGACGGGCAACTTAACTCAGAAGCTCCAACTGCCTTCTAGTCGGCCTTGGTTCTAAGTTCTTTCCTTCCTGCAATGGGAACACACGGCCGCATAGGCCTCTTGGCCTTCGGAGCGTTTCTACGTGTTGGAAGCAGCAGGGCCTTAGCCTGCACTTTACGTAGAGCTTGCAATTTGGCGTAGAGTCCGCCTTGGTTCTAAGTTCTTGCCTGAGCTGCGAACACGCTGCCGCTTATGAGGCTTCACCTGAAGAGCGAGGCTACCTTTTGGAAGCCTAATGGACTTGGCGTGCACTTCACACAGAGAGTCCAAGTCGGCTTCAGGCCGCCCTTGCTCTCACTTCTTTCCTCACCTGCGAGAACACGGCCAGAAGGCGGTTGCGTCGTACGCGGCGCTTGGCATTTTGGACGCAGAGGCGCATTGGCGAGCACTTCACTCAGAGTCTCCAACCTGCCTTGGCGTCCGCCTTTGTTCTAACACCTTTCCGCAACTGGGAGAACACTGCCCTCTAGTAGTGTTCGTCTTCGCTGCGTTTGTAGGTTTGGGAAGCCTAAGGGCCTTCCCTGGAACTCAACTCGGTGTAGCCAACAGGCTTCTAGTCCGCCCCTGTTCTAAGGTCTTTCCTCCCCTGGGATCTCACGCCCCCCCCCCGGGGGAATTCACCTGAGGAGCGATGATACGTTTTGGAAGCAAAAGGGGACCTGGGGTGCCCTGCCCTGAGAGTGTCCAACTTGCCTCCAGTGCGGCCTTGCTCTAACTTCTTTCCGCAGCAGGGAACACGCTGCCACATAGGAAACTTCACTTCAGGTCGAGTTTACGTTGTGGAAGCCTAAGGGTCTGGGCCAGCACTTAACCCGCAGTGTGCAACTTGCCTAGGGTGCGCCCCAGGTTCCAACTTCTTTCCACAGCCGGGAGCAAACTGCCCCTTGGGAATCCTCCCTTTGAAGGTCGCGTTCACGTTTTGGAAGCCGCAGCGTCTTTGCGTGCCCTTAACTCGGAGTATCCAACAAGCTTCTAGTACGCCCTTCTTCTCAAGTCTTCCCTTCGCTTGGGAACACACTGCCACTGAGGAGACTTCACCTGAAGCGCGATGACACGCTTTGCAGCCCAAGGGACTGGACGGGCAACTTAACTCAGAAGCTCCAACTGCCTTCTAGTCGGCCTTGGTTCTAAGTTCTTTCCTTCCTGCAATGGGAACACACGGCCGCATAGGCCTCTTGGCCTTCGGAGCGTTTCTACGTGTTGGAAGCAGCAGGGCCTTAGCCTGCACTTTACGTAGAGCTTGCAACTTGGCGTAGAGTCCGCCTTGGTTCTAAGTTCTTGCCTGAGCTGCGAACACGCTGCCGCTTAAGAGGCTTCACCTGAAGAGCGAGGCTACCTTTTGGAAGCCTAATGGACTTGGCGTGCACTTCACACAGAGAGTCCAAGTCGGCTTCAGGCCGCCCTTGTTCTCACTTCTTTCCTCACCTGCGAGAACGCGGCCAGAAGGCGGTTGCGTAGTACGCGGCGTTTGGCGTTTTGGACACAGAGGCACATTGGCGAGCACTTCACTCAGAGTCTCCAACCTGCCTTGGCGTCCGCCTTTGTTCTAACACCTTTCCGCAACTGGGAGAACACTGCCCTCTAGTAGTGTTCGTCTTCGCTGCGTTTGTAGGTTTGGGAAGCCTAAGGGCCTTCCCTGGAACTCAACTGGGTGTAGCCAACAGGCTTCTAGTCCGCCCCTGTTCTAAGGTCTTCCCTCCCCTGGGATCTCACGCCCCCCCCCCAGGACACGTCACCTGAGGAGCGATGATACGTTTTGGAAGCAAAAGGGGACCTAGGGTGCCCTGCCCTGAGAGTGTCCAACTTGCCTCCAGTGCGGACTTGCTCTAACATCTTTCCGCAGCAGGGAACACGCTGCCACATAGGAAACTTAACTTCAGGTCGAGTTTAGGTTGTGGAAGCCTAAGGGTCTGGGCCAGCACTTAACCCGCAGTGTGCAACTTGCCTAGGGTGCGCCCCAGGTTCCAAATTCTTTCCACAGCCGGGAGCAAACTGCCCCTTGGGAATCCTCCCTTTGAAGGTCGCGTTCACGTTTTGGAAGCCGCAGCGTCTTTGCGTGCCCTTAACTCGGAGTATCCAACAAGCTTCTAGTATGCCCTTCTTCTCAAGTCTTCCCTTCGCTTGGGAACACACTGCCACTGAGGAGACTTCACCTGAAGCGCGATGACACGCTTTGCAGCCCAAGGGACTGGACGGGCAACTTAACTCAGAAGCTCCAACTGCCTTCTAGTCGGCCTTGCTTCTAAGTTCTTTCCTTCCTGCAATGGGAACACACGGCCGCATAGGCCTCTTGGCCTTCGGAGCGTTTCTACGTGTTGGAAGCAGCAGGGCCTTAGCCTGCACTTTACGTAGAGCTTGCAACTTGGCGTAGAGTCCGCCTTGGTTCTAAGTTCTTGCCTGAGGTGCGAACACGCTGCCGCTTATGAGGCTTCACCTGAAGAGCGAGGCTACCTTTTGGAAGCCTAATGGACTTGGCGTGCACTTCACACAGAGAGTCCAAGTCGGCTTCAGGCCGCCCTTGTTCTCACTTCTTTCCTCACCTGCGAAAACGCGGCCAGAAGGCGGTTGCGTAGTACGCGGCGCTTGGCGTTTTGGACACAGAGGCACATTGGCGAGCACTTCACTCAGAGTCTCCAACCTGCCTTGGCGTCCGCCTTTGTTCTAACACCTTTCCGCAACTGGGAGAACACTGCCCTCTAGTAGTGTTCGCCTTCGCTGCGTTTGTAGGTTTGGGAAGCCTAAGGGCCTTCCCTGGAACTCAACTCGGTGTAGACAACAGGCTTCTAGTCCGCCCCTCTTCTTAAGGTCTTTCCTCCCCTGGGATCTCACGGCCACCCCCTCCCCCAGGAGACGTCACCTGAGGAGCGATGATACATTTTGGAAGCAAAAGGGGACCTGCGGTGCCCTGCCCTGAGAGTGTCCAACTTGCCTCCAGTGCGGCCTTGTTCTAACTACTTTCCGCAGCAGGGAACACGCTGCCACATAGGAAAATTCACTTCAGGTCGAGTTTACGTTGTGGAAGCCTAAGGGTCTGGGCCTGCACTTAACTCGCAGTGTGCAACTTGCCTAGGGTGCGCCCCAGGTTCCAACTTCTTTCCACAGCCGGGAGCAAACTGCCCCTTGGGAATCCTCCCTTTGAAGGTCGCGTTCACGTTTTGGAAGCCGCAGCGTCTTTGCGTGCCCTTAACTCGGAGTATCCAACAAGCTTCTAGTACGCCCTTCTCAAGTCTTCCCTTCGCTTGGGAACACACTGCCACTGAGGAGACTTCACCTGAAGCGCGATGACACGCTTTGCAGCCCAAGGGACTGGACGGGCAACTTCACTCAGAAGCTCCAACTGCCTTCTAGTCGGCCTTGGTTCTAAGTTCTTTCCTTCCTGCAATGGGAACACACGGCCGCATAGGCCTCTTGGCCTTCGGAGCGTTTCTACGTGTTGGAAGCAGCAGGGCCTTAGCCTGCACTTTACGTAGAGCTTGCAACTTGGCGTAGAGTCCGCCTTGGTTCTAAGTTCTTGCCTGAGCTGCGAACACGCTGCCGCTTATGAGGCTTCACCTGAAGAGCGAGGCTACCTTTTGGAAGCCTAATGGACTTGGCGTGCACTTCACACAGAGAGTCCAAGTCGGCTTCAGGCCGCCCTTGCTCTCACTTCTTTCCTCACCTGCGAGAACACGGCCAGAAGGCGGTTGCGTTGTACGCGGCGCTTGGCATTTTGGACGCAGAGGCGCATTGGCGAGCACTTCACTCAGAGTCTCCAACCTGCCTTGGCGTCCGCCTTTGTTCTAACATCTTTCCGCAAGTGGGAGAACACTGCCCTCTAGTAGTGTTCGTCTTCGCTGCGTTTGTAGGTTTGGGAAGCCTAAGGGCCTTCCCTGGAACTCAACTCGGTGTAGCCAACAGGCTTCTAGTCCGCCCCTGTTCTAAGGTCTTTCCTCCCCTGGGATCTCACGCCCCCCCCCGGGGGAATTCACCTGAGGAGCGATGATACGTTTTGGAAGCAAAAGGGGACCTGGGGTGCCCTGCCCTGAGAGTGTCCAACTTGCGTCCAGTGCGGCCTTGCTCTAACTTCTTTCCGCAGCAGGGAACACGCTGCCACATAGGAAACTTCACTTCAGGTCAAGTTTACGTTGTGGAAGCCTAAGGGTCTGGGCCTGCACTTAACTCGCAGTGTGCAACTTGCCTAGGGTGCGCCCCAGGTTCCAACTTCTTTCCACAGCCGGGAGCAAACTGCCCCTTGGGAATCCTCCCTTTGAAGGTCGCGTTCACGTTTTGGAAGCCGCAGCGTCTTTGCGTGCCCTTAACTCGGAGTATCCAACAAGCTTCTAGTACGCCCTTCTTCTCAAGTCTTCCCTTCGCTTGGGAACACACTGCCACTGAGGAGACTTCACCTGAAGCGCGATGACACGCTTTGCAGCCCAAGGGACTGGACGGGCAACTTAACTCAGAAGCTCCAACTGCCTTCTAGTCGGCCTTGGTTCTAAATTCCTTCCTTCCTGCAATGGGAACACACGGCCGCATAGGCCTCTTGGCCTTCGGAGCGTTTCTACGTGTTGGAAGCAGCAGGGCCTTAGCCTGCACTTTACGTAGAGCTTGCAACTTGGCGTAGAGTCCGCCTTGGTTCTAAGTTCTTGCCTGAGCTGCGAACACGCTGCCGCTTATGAGGCTTCACCTGAAGAGCGAGGCTACCTTTTGGAAGCCTTATGGACCTGGCGTGCACTTCACACAGAGAGTCCAAGTCGGCTTCAGGCCGCCCTTGTTCTCACTTCTTTCCTCACCTGCGAGAACACGGCCAGAAGGCGGTTGCGTCGTACGCGGCGCTTGGCGTTTTGGACGCAGAGGCGCATTGGCGAGCACTTCACTCAGAGTCTCCAACCTGCCTTGGCGTCCGCCTTTGTTCTAACACCTTTCCGCAACTGGGAGAACACTGCCCTCTAATAGTGTTCGTCTTCGCTGCGTTTGTAGGTTTGGGAAGCCTAAGGGCCTTCCCTGGAACTCAACTCGGTGTAGCCAACAGGCTTCTAGTCCGCCCCTGTTCTTAAGGTCTTTCCTCCCCTGGGATCTCACGGCCACCACCCCAGGAGACGTCACCTGAGGAGCGATGATACGTTTTGGAAGCAAAAGGGGACCTGGGGTGCCCTGCCCTGAGAGTGTCCAACTTGCCTCCAGTGCGGCCTTGCTCTAACTTCTTTCCGCAGCAGGGAACACGCTGCCACATAGGAAACTTCACTTCAGGTCGAGTTTACGTTGTGGAAGCCTAAGGGTCTGGGCCTGCACTTAACCCGCAGTGTGCAACTTGCCTAGGGTGCGCCCCAGGTTCCAACTTCTTTCCACAGCCGGGAGCAAACTCCCCCTTGGGAATCCTCCCTTTTGAAGGTCGCGATCACGTTTTGGAAGCCGCAGCGTTTTTGCGTGCCCTTAACTCGGAGTATCCAACAAGCTTCTAGTACGCCCTTCTTCTCAAGTCTTCCCTTCGCTTGGGAACACACTGCCCCTGAGGAGACTTCACCTGAAGCGCGATGACACGCTTTGCAGCCCAAGGGACTGGACGGGCAACTTAACTCAGAATCTCCAACTGCCTTCTAGTCGGCCTTGGTTCTAAGTTCTTTCCTTCCTGAAATGGGAACACACGGCCGCATAGGCCTCTTGGCCTTCGGAGCGTTTCTACGTGTTGTAAGCAGCAGAGCCTTAGCCTGCACTTTATGTAGAGCTTGCAACTTGGCATAGAGTCCGCCTTGGTTCTAAGTTCTTGCCTGAGCTGCGAACACGCTGCCGCTTATGAGGCTTCACCTGAAGAGCGAGGCTACCTTTTGGAAGCGTAATGGACTTGGCGTGCACTTCACACAGAGAGTCCAAGTCGGCCTCAGGCCGCCCTTGTTCTCACTTCTTTCCTCACCTGCGAGAACACGGCCAGAAGGCGGTTGCGTCGTACGCGGCGCTTGGCGTTTTGGACGCAGAGGCGCATTGGCGAGCACTTCACTCATAGTCTCCAACCTGCCTTGGCGTCCGCCTTTGTTCTAACACCTTTCCGCAACTGGGAGAACACTGCCCTCTAGTAGTGTTCGTCTTCGCTGCGTTTGTAGGTTTGGGAAGCCTAAGGGCCTTCCCTGGAACTCAACTCGGTGTAGCCAACAGGCTTCTAGTCCGCCCCTGTTCTAAGGTCTTCCCTCCCCTGGGATCTCACGCCCCCCCCCTCCCAGGACACGTCACCTGAGGAGCGATGATACGTTTTGGAAGCAAAAGGGGACCTGGGGTGCCCTGCCCTGAGAGTGTCCAACTTGCCTCCAGTGCGGCCTTGCTCTAACTTCTTTCCGCAGCAGGGAACACGCTGCCACATAGGAAACTTCACTTCAGGTCGAGTTTACGTTGTGGAAGCCTAAGGGTCTGGGCCAGCACTTAACCCGCAGTGTGCAACTTGCCTAGGGTGCGCCCCAGGTTCCAACTTCTTTCCACAGCCGGGAGCAAACTGCCCCTTGGGAATCCTCCCTTTGAAGGTCGCGTTCACGTTTTGGAAGCCGCAGCGTCTTTGCGTGCCCTTAACTCGGAGTATCCAACAAGCTTCTAGTACGCCCTTCTTCTCAAGTCTTCCCTTCGCTTGGGAACACACTGCCACTGAGGAGACTTCACCTGAAGCGCGATGACACGCTTTGCAGCCCAAGGGACTGGACGGGCAACTTAACTCAGAAGCTCCAACTGCCTTCTAGTCGGCCTTGGTTCTAAGTTCTTTCCTTCCTGCAATGGGAACACACGGCCGCAGAGGCCTCTTGGCCTTCGGAGCGTTTCCATGTGTTGGAAGCAGCAGGGCCTTAGCCTGCACTTTACGTAGAGCTTGCAACTTGGCGTAGAGTCCGCCTTGGTTCTAAGTTCTTGCCTGAGCTGCGAACACGCTGCCGCTTATGAGGCTTCACCTGAAGAGCGAGGCTACCTTTTGGAAGCCTAATGGACTTGGCGTGCACTTCACACAGAGAGTCCAAGTCGGCTTCAGGCCGCCCTTGTTCTCACTTCTTTCCTCATCTGCGAGAACGCGGCCAGAAGGCGGTTGCGTAGTACGCGGCGCTTGGCGTTTTGGACACAGAGGCACATTGGCGAGCACTTCACTCAGAGTCTCCAACCTGCCTTGGCGTCCGCCTTTGTTCTAACACCTTTCCGCAACTGGGAGAACACTGCCCTCTAGTAGTGTTCGCCTTCGCTGCGTTTGTAGGTTTGGGAAGCCTAAGGGCCTTCCCTGGAACTCAACTCGGTGTAGACAACAGGCTTCTAGTCCGCCCCTCTTCTTAAGGTCTTTCCTCCCCTGGGATCTCACGGCCACCCCCTCCTCCAGGAGACGTCACCTGAGGAGCGATGATACGTTTTGGAAGCAAAAGCGGACCTGGGGTGCCCTGCCCTGAGAGTGTCCAACTTGCCTCCAGTGCGGCCTTGCTCTAACTTCTTTCCGCAGCAGGGAACACGCTGCCACATAGGAAACTTCACTTCAGGTCGAGTTTACGTTGTGGAAGCCTAAGGGTCTGGGCCTGCACTTAACCCGCAGTGTGCAACTTGCCTAGGGTGCGCCCCAGGTTCCAACTTCTTTCCACAGCCGGGAGCAAACTGCCCCTTGGGAATCCTCCCTTTGATGGTCGCGTTCACGTTTTGGAAGCCGTAGCGTCTTTGCGTGCCCTTAACTCGGAGTATCCAACAAGCTTCTAGTACGCCCTTCTTCTCAAGTCTTCCCTTCGCTTGGGAACACACTGCCACTGAGGAGACTTCACCTGAAGCGCGATGACACGCTTTGCAGCCCAAGGGACTGGACGGGCAACTTAACTCAGAAGCTCCAACTGCCTTCTAGTCGGCCTTGGTTCTAAGTTCTTTCCTTCCTGCAATGGGAACACACGGCCGCATAGGCCTCTTGGCCTTCGGAGCGTTTCTACGTGTTGGAAGCAGCAGGGCCTTAGCCTGCACTTTACGTAGAGCTTGCAACTTGGCGTAGAGTCCGCCTTGGTTCTAAGTTCTTGCCTGAGCTGCGAACACGCTGCCGCTTATGAGGCTTCACCTGAAGAGCGAGGCTACCTTTTGGAAGCCTAATGGACTTGGCGGGCACTTCACACAGAGAGTCCAAGTCGGCTTCAGGCCGCCCTTGTTCTCACTTCTTTCCTCACCTGCGAGAACACGGCCAGAAGGCGGTTGCGTCGTACGCGGCGCTTGGCGTTTTGGACGCAGAGGCGCATTGGCGAGCACTTCACTCAGAGTCTCCAACCTGCCTTGGCGTCCGCCTTTGTTCTAACACCTTTCCGCAACTGGGAGAACACTGCCCTCTAGTAGTGTTCGTCTTCGCTGCGTTTGTAGGTTTGGGAAGCCTAAGGGCCTTCCCTGGAACTCAACTCGGTGTAGCCAACAGGCTTCTAGTCCGCCCCTGTTCTAAGGTCTTCCCTCCCCTGGGATCTCACGCCCCCCCCCCCCCAGGACACTTCACCTGAGGAGCGATGATACGTTTTGGAAGCAAAAGGGGACCTGGGGTGCCCTGCCCTGAGAGTGTCCAACTTGCCTCCAGTGCGGCCTTGCTCTAACTTCTTTCCGCAGCAGGGAACACGCTGCCACATAGGAAACTTCACTTCAGGTCGAGTTTAGGTTGTGGAAGCCTAAGGGTCTGGGCCAGCACTTAACCCGCAGTGTGCAACTTGCCTAGGGTGCGCCCCAGGTTCCAACTTCTTTCCACAGCCGGGAGCAAACTGCCCCTTGGGAATCCTCCCTTTGAAGGTCGCGTTCAGTTTTGGAAGCCGCAGCGTCTTTGCGTGCCCTTAACTCGGAGTATCCAACAAGCTTCTAGTACGCCCTTCTCAAGTCTTCCCTTCGCTTGGGAACACACTGCCACTGAGGAGACTTCACCTGAAGCGCGATGACACGCTTTGCAGCCCAAGGGACTGGACGGGCAACTTCACTCAGAAGCTCCAACTGCCTTCTAGTCGGCCTTGGTTCTAAGTTCTTTCCTTCCTGCAATGGGAACACACGGCCGCATAGGCCTCTTGGCCTTCGGAGCGTTTCTACGTGTTGGAAGCAGCAGGGCCTTAGCCTGCACTTTACGTAGAGCTTGCAACTTGGCGTAGAGTCCGCCTTGGTTCTAAGTTCTTGCCTGAGCTGCGAACACGCTGCCGCTTATGAGGCTTCACCTGAAGAGCGAGGCTACCTTTTGGAAGCCTAATGGACTTGGCGTGCACTTCACACAGAGAGTCCAAGTCGGCTTCAGGCCGCCCTTGTTCTCACTTCTTTCCTCACCTGGGAAAACACGGCCCGAAGGCGGTTGCGTAGTACGCGGCGCTTGGCGTTTTGGACACAGAGGCACATTGGCGAGCACTTCACTCAGAGTCTCCAACCTGCCTTGGCGTCCGCCTTTGTTCTAACACCTTTCCGCAACTGGGAGAACACTGCCCTCTAGTAGTGTTCACCTTCGCTGCGTTTGTAGGTTTGGGAAGCCTAAGGGCCTTCCCTGGAACTCAACTCGGTGTAGACAACAGGCTTCTAGTCCGCCCCTCTTCTTAAGGTCTTTCCTCCCCTGGGATCTCACGGCCACCCCCTCCCCCAGGAGACGTCACCTGAGGAGCGATGATACGTTTTGGAAGCAAAAGGGGACCTGCGGTGCCCTGCCCTGAGAGTGTCCAACTTGCCTCCAGTGCGGCCTTGTTCTAACTACTTTCCGCAGCAGGGAACACGCTGCCACATAGGAAACTTCACTTCAGGTCGAGTTTACGTTGTGGAAGCCTAAGGGTCTGGGCCTGCACTTAACTCGCAGTGTGCAACTTGCCTAGGGTGCGCCCCAGGTTCCAACTTCTTTCCACAGCCGGGAGCAAACTGCCCCTTGGGAATCCTCCCTTTGAAGGTCGCGTTCACGTTTTGGAAGCCGCAGCGTCTTTGCGTGCCCTTAACTCGGAGTATCCAACAAGCTTCTAGTACGCCCTTCTTCTCAAGTCTTCCCTTCGCTTGGGAACACACTGCCACTGAGGAGACTTCACCTGAAGCGCGATGACACGCTTTGCAGCCCAAGGGACTGGACGGGCAACTTAACTCAGAAGCTCCAACTGCCTTCTAGTCGGCCTTGGTTCTAAGTTCTTTCCTTCCTGCAATGGGAACACACGGCCGCATAGGCCTCTTGGCCTTCGGAGCGTTTCTACGTGTTGGAAGCAGCAGGGCCTTAGCCTGCACTTTACGTAGAGCTTGCAACTTGGCGTAGAGTCCGCCTTGGTTCTAAGTTCTTGCCTGAGCTGCGAACACGCTGCCGCTTATGAGGCTTCACCTGAAGAGCGAGGCTACCTTTTGGAAGCCTAATGGACTTGGCGTGCACTTCACACAGAGAGTCCAAGTCGGCTTCAGGCCGCCCTTGTTCTCTCTTCTTTCCTCACCTGCGAGAACACGGCCAGAAGGCGGTTGCGTCGTACGCGGCGCTTGGCATTTTGGACGCAGAGGCGCATTGGCGAGCACTTCACTCAGAGTCTCCAACCTGCCTTGGCGTCCGCCTTTGTTCTAACATCTTTCCGCAAGTGGGAGAACACTGCCCTCTAGTAGTGTTCGTCTTCGCTGCGTTTGTAGGTTTGGGAAGCCTAAGGGCCTTCCCTGGAACTCAACTCGGTGTAGCCAACAGGCTTCTAGTCCGCCCCTGTTCTAAGGTCTTTCCTCCCCTGGGATCTCACGCCCCCCCCCCCGGGGGAAATCACCTGAGGAGCGATGATACGTTTTGGAAGCAAAAGGGGACCTGGGGTGCCCTGCCCTGAGAGTGTCCAACTTGCCTCCAGTGCGGCCTTGCTCTAACTTCTTTCCGCAGCAGAGAACACGCTGCCACATAGGAAACTTCACTTCAGGTCGAGTTTACGTTTTGGAAGCCTAAGGGTCTGGGCCTGCACTTAACTCGCAGTGTGCAACTTGCCTAGGGTGCGCCCCAGGTTCCAACTTCTTTCCACAGCCGGGAGCAAACTGCCCCTTGGGAATCCTCCCTTTGAAGGTCGCGTTCACGTTTTGGAAGCCGCAGCGTCTTTGCGTGCCCTTAACTCGGAGTATCCAACAAGCTTCTAGTACGCCCTTCTTCTCAAGTCTTCCCTTCGCTTGGGAACACACTGCCACTGAGGAGACTTCACCTGAAGCGCGATGACACGCTTTGCAGCCCAAGGGACTGGACGGGCAACTTAACTCAGAAGCTCCAACTGCCTTCTAGTCGGCCTTGGTTCTAAGTTCTTTCCTTCCTGCAATGGGAACACACGGCCGCATAGGCCTCTTGGCCTTCGGAGCGTTTCTACGTGTTGGAAGCAGCAGGGCCTTAGCCTGCACTTTACGTAGAGCTTGCAACTTGGCGTAGAGTCCGCCTTGGTTCTAAGTTCTTGCCTGAGCTGCGAACACGCTGCCGCTTATGAGGCTTCACCTGAAGAGCGAGGCTACCTTTTGGAAGCCTAATGGACTTGGCGTGCACTTCACACAGAGAGTCCAAGTCGGCTTCAGGCCGCCCTTGTTCTCACTTCTTTCCTCACCTGCGAGAACACGGCCAGAAGGCGGTTGCGTCGTATGCGGCGCTTGGCGTTTTGGACGCAGAGGCGCATTGGCGAGCACTTCACTCAGAGTCTCCAACCTGCCTTGGCGTCCGCCTTTGTTCTAACACCTTTCCGCAACTGGGAGAACACTGCCCTCTAGTACTGTTCGTCTTCGCTGCGTTTGTAGGTTTGGGAAGCCTAAGGGCCTTCCCTGGAACTCAACTCGGTGTACCCAACAGGCTTCTAGTCCGCCCCTGTTCTAAGGTCTTTCCTCCCCTGGGATCTCACGCCCCCCCCCCAGGAGACGTCACCTGAGGAGCGATGATACGTTTTGGAAGCAAAAGGGGACCTGGGGTGCCCTGCCCTGAGAGTGTCCAACTTGCCTCCAGTGCGGTCTTGCTCTAACTGCTTTCCGCAGCAGGGAACACGCTGCCACATAGGAAACTTCACTTCAGGTCGAGTTTACGTTGTGGAAGCCTAAGGGTCTGGGCCTGCACTTAACACGCAGTGTGCAACTTGCCTAGGGTGAGCCCCATGTTCCAACATCGTTCCACACCCGGGAGCAAACTGCCCCTTGGGAATCCTCCCTTTGAAGGTCGCGTTCACGTTTTGGAAGCCGCAGCGTCTTTGCGTGCCCTTAACTCGGAGTATACAACAAGCTTCTAGTACGCCCTTCTTCTCAAGTCTTCCCTTCGCTTGGGAACACACTGCCAATGAGGAGACTTCACCTGAAGCGCGAAGACACGCTTTGCAGCCCAAGGGACTGGACGGGCAACTTAACTCAGAAGCTCCAACTGCCTTCTAGTCGGCCTTGGTTCTAAGTTCTTTCCTTCCTGCAATGGGAACACACGGCCGCATAGGCCTCTTGGTCTTCGGAGCGTTTCTACGTGTTGGAAGCAGCAGGGCCTTAGCCTGCACTTTACGTAGAGCTTGCAACTTGGCGTAGAGTCCGCCTTGGTTCTAAGTTCTTGCCTGAGCTGCGAACACGCTGCCGCTTATGAGGCTTCACCTGAAGAGCGTGGACTTGGCGTGCACTTCACACAGAGAGTCCAAGTCGGCTTCAGGCCGCCCTTGTTCTCACTTCTTTCCTCACCTGCGGGAACACGGCCAGAAGGTGGTTGCGTCGTACGCGGCGCTTGGCGTTTTGGACGCAGAGGCGCATTGGCGAGCACTTCACTCAGAGTCTCCAACCTGCCTTGGCGTCCGCCTTTGTTCTAACACCTTTCCGCAACTGGGAGAACACTGCCCTCTAGTAGTGTTCGTCTTCGCTGCGTTTGTAGGTTGGGAAGCCTAAGGGCCTTCCCTGGAACTCAACTCGGTGTAGCCAACAGGCTTCTAGTCCGCCCCTGTTCTAAGGTATTTCCTCCCCTGGGATCTCACCCCCCCCCCCCAGGAGACGTCACCTGAGGAGCGATGATACGTTTTGGAAGCAAAAGGGGACCTGGGGTGCCCTGCCCTGAGAGTGTCCAACTTGCCTCCAGTGCGACCTTGCTCTAACTTCTTTCCGCAGCAGGGAACACGCTGCCACATAGGAAACTTCACTTCAGGTCGAGTTTACGTTGTGGAAGCCTAAGGGTCTGGGCCTGCACTTAACTCGCAGTGTGCAACTTGCCTAGGGTTCGCCCCAGGTTCCAACTTCTTTCCACAGCCGGGAGCAAACTGCCCCGTGGGAATCCTCCCTTTGAAGGTCGCGTTCACGTTTTGGAAGCCGCAGCGTCCTTGCGTGCCCTTAACTCGGAGTATCCAACAAGCTTCTAGTACGCCCTTCTTCTCAAGACTTCCCTTCGCTTGGGAACACACTGCCACTGAGGAGACTTCACCTGAAGCGCGATGACAAGCTTTGCAGCCCAAGGGACTGGACGGGCAACTTAACTCAGAAGCTCCAACTGCCTTCCAATCGGCCTTGGTTCTAAGTTCTTTCCTTCCTGCAATGGGAACACACGGCCGCATAGGCCTCTTGGCCTTCGGAGCGTTTCTACGTGTTGGAAGCAGCAGGGCCTTAGCCTGCACTTTACGTAGAGCTTGCAACTTGGCGTAGAGTCCGCCTTGGTTCTAAGTTCTTGCCTGAGCTGCGAACACGCTGCCGCTTATGAGGCTTCACCTGAAGAGCGTGGACTTGGCGTGCACTTCACACAGAGAGTCCAAGTCGGCTTCAGGCCGCCCTTGTTCTCACTTCTTTCCTCACCTGCGGGAACACGGCCAGAAGGTGGTTGCGTCGTACGCGGCGCTTGGCGTTTTGGACGCAGAGGCGCATTGGCGAGCACTTCACTCAGAGTCTCCAACCTGCCTTGGCGTCCGCCTTTGTTCTAACACCTTTCCGCAACTGGGAGAACACTGCCCTCTAGTAGTGTTCGTCTTCGCTGCGTTTGTAGGTTGGGAAGCCTAAGGGCCTTCCCTGGAACTCAACTCGGTGTAGCCAACAGGCTTCTAGTCCGCCCCTGTTCTAAGGTATTTCCTCCCCTGGGATCTCACCCCCCCCCCCCCAGGAGACGTCACCTGAGGAGCGATGATACGTTTTGGAAGCAAAAGGGGACCTGGGGTGCCCTGCCCTGAGAGTGTCCAACTTGCCTCCAGTGCGACCTTGCTCTAACTTCTTTCCGCAGCAGGGAACACGCTGCCACATAGGAAACTTCACTTCAGGTCGAGTTTACGTTGTGGAAGCCTAAGGGTCTGGGCCTGCACTTAACTCGCAGTGTGCAACTTGCCTAGGGTTCGCCCCAGGTTCCAACTTCTTTCCACAGCCGGGAGCAAACTGCCCCGTCTGAATCCTCCCTTTGAAGGTCGCGTTCACGTTTTGGAAGCCGCAGCGTCCTTGCGTGCCCTTAACTCGGAGTATCCAACAAGCTTCTAGTACGCCCTTCTTCTCAAGACTTCCCTTCGCTTGGGAACACACTGCCACTGAGGAGACTTCACCTGAAGCGCGATGACAAGCTTTGCAGCCCAAGGGACTGGACGGGCAACTTAACTCAGAAGCTCCAACTGCCTTCCAATCGGCCTTGGTTCTAAGTTCTTTCCTTCCTGCAATGGGAACACACGGCCGCATAGGCCTCTTGGCCTTCGGAGCGTTTCTACGTGTTGGAAGCAGCAGGGCCTTAGCCTGCACTTTACGTAGAGCTTGCAATTTGGCGTAGAGTCCGCCTTGGTTCTAAGTTCTTGCCTGAGCTGCGAACACGCTGCCGCTTATGAGGCTTCACCTGAAGAGCGAGGCTACCTTTTTGAAGCCTAGTGGACTTGGCGTGCACTTCACACAGAGAGTCCAAGTCGGCTTCAGGCCGCCCTTGTTCTCACTTCTTTCCTCACCTGCGAGAACACGGCCAGATGGCGGTTGCGTAGTACGTGGCGCTTGGCATTTTGGACGCAGAGGCGCACTGGCGAGCACTTCACTCAGAGTCTCCAACCTGCCTTGGCGTCCGCCTTTGTTCTAACACCTTTCCGCAACTGGGAGAACACTGCCCTCTAGTAGTGTTCGTCTTCGCTGCGTTTGTAGGTTTGGGAAGCCTAAGGGCCTTCCCTGGAACTCAACTCGGTGTAGCCAACAGGCTTCTAGTCCGCCCCTGTTCTAAGGTCTTTCCTCCCCTGGGATCTCACGGCCCCCCGCGCCAGGAGACGTCACCTGAGGAGCGATGATACGTTTTGGAAGCAAAAGGGGACCTGGGGTGCCCTGCCCTGATAGTGTCCAACTTGCCTCCAGTGCGGCCTTGCTCTAACTTCTTTCCGCAGCAGGGAACACGCTGCCACATAGGAAAGTTCACTTCAGGTCGAGTTTACGTTGTGGAAGCCTAAGGGTCTGGGCCTGCACTTAACTCGCAGTGTGCAACTTGCCTAGGGTGCGCCCCAGGTTCCAACTTCTTTCCACAGCCGGGAGCAAACTGCCCCTTGGGAATCCTCCCTTTGAAGGTCGCGTTCACGTTTTGGAAGCCGCAGCGTCTTTGCGTGCCCTTAACTCGGAGTATCCAACAAGCTTCTAGTACGCCCTTCTTCTCAAGTCTTCCCTTCGCTTGGGAACACACTGCCACTGAGGAGACTTCACCTGAAGCGCGATGACACGCTTTGCAGCCCAAGGGACTGGACGGGCAACTTCACTCAGAAGCTCCAACTGCCTTCTAGTCGGCCTTGGTTCTAAGTTTTTTCCTTCCTGCAATGGGAAGACATTGGCCTTTGGAGCGTTTCTACGTGTTGGAAGCAGCAGGGCCTTAGCCTGCACTTTATGTAGAGCTTGCAACTTGGCGTAGAGTCCGCCTTGGTTCTATGTTCTTGCCTGAGCTTCGAACACGCTGCCGCTTATGAGGCTTCACCTGAAGAGCGAGGCTACCTTTTGGAACCCTAATGGCCTTGGCGTGAACTTCACACAGAGAGTCCAAGTCGGCTTCAGGCCGCCCTTGTTCTCACTTCTTTCCTCACCTGCGAGAACTCGGCCAGAAGGCGGTTGCGTCGTACGCCGCGCTTGGCGTTTTGGACGCAGAGGCGCATTGGCGAGCACTTCACTCAGAGTCTCCAACCTGCCTTGGCGTCCGCCTTTGTTCTAACACCTTTCCGCAACTGGGAGAACACTGCCCTCTAGTAGTGTTCACCTTCGCTGCGTTTGTAGGTTTGGGAAGCCTAAGGGCCTTCCCTGGAACTCAACTCGGTGTAGCCAACAGGCTTCTAGTCCGCCCCTTTTCTTAAGGTCTTTCCTCCCCTGGGATCTCACGGGCCCCCCCTCCCCCAGGAGACGTCACCTGAGGAGCGATGATACGTTTTGGAAGCAAAAGGGGACCTGGGGTGCCCTGCCCTGAGAGTGTCCAACTTGCCTCCAGTGCGGCCTTGTTCTAACTTCTTTCCGCAGCAGGGAACACGCTGCCACATAGGAAACTTCACTTCAGGTCGAGTTTACGTTGTGGAAGCCTAAGGGTCTGGGCCTGCACTTAACTCGCAGTGTGCAACTTGCCTAGGGTGCGCCCCAGGTTCCAACTTCTTTCCACAGCCGGGAGCAAACTGCCCCTTGGGAATCCTCCCTTTGAAGGTCACGTTCACGTTTTGGAAGCCGCAGCGTCTTTGCGTGACCTTAACTCGGAGTATCCAACAAGCTTCTAGTACGCCCTTCTTCTCAAGTCTTCCCTTCGCTTGGGAACACACTGCCACTGAGGAGACTTCACCTGAAGCGCGATGACACGCTTTGCAGCCCAAGGGACTGGACGGGCAACTTAACTCAGAAGCTCCAACTGCCTTCTAGTCGGGCTTGGTTCTAAGTTCTTTCCTTCCTGCAATGGGAACACACGGCCGCATAGGCCTCTTGGCCTTCGGAGCGTTTCTACGTGTTGGAAGCAGCAGGGCCTTAGCCTGCACTTTACGTAGAGCTTGCAACTTGGCGTAGAGTCCGCCTTGGTTCTAAGTTCTTGCCTGAGCTGCGAACACGCTGCCGCTTATGAGGCTTCACCTGAAGAGCGAGGCTACCTTTTGGAAGCCTAATGGCCTTGGCGTGCACTTCACACAGAGAGTCCAAGTCGGCTTCAGGCCGCCCTTGTTCTCACTTCTTTCCTCACCTGCGAGAACACGGCCAGAAGGCGGTTGCGTCGTACGCGGCGCTTGGCGTTTTGGACGCAGAGGCGCATTGGCGAGCACTTCACTCAGAGTCTCCAACCTGCCTTGGCGTCCGCCTTTGTTCTAACACATTTCCGCAACTGGGAGAACACTGCCCTCTAGTACTGTTCGTCTTCGCTGCGTTTGTAGGTTTGGGAAGCCTAAGGGCCTTCCCTGGAACTCAACTCGGTGTAGCCAACAGGCTTCTAGTCCGCCCCTGTTCTTAAGGTCTTTCCTCCCCTGGGATCTCACGGGCCCCCCCTCCCCCAGGAGACGTCACCTGAGGAGCGATGATACGTTTTGGAAGCAAAAGGGGACCTGGGGTGCCCTGCCCTGAGAGTGTCCAACTTGCCTCCAGTGCGGCCTTGTTCTAACTTCTTTCCGCAGCAGGGAACACGCTGCCACATAGGAAACTTCACTTCAGGTCGAGTTTACGTTGTGGAAGCCTAAGGGTCTGGGCCTGCACTTAACACGCAGTGTGCAACTTGCCTAGGGTGCGCCCCAGGTTCCAACTTCTTTCCACAGCCGGGAGCAATCTGCCCCTTGGGAATCCTCCCTTTGAAGGTCGCGTTCACGTTTTGGAAGCCGCAGCGTCTTTGCGTGCCCTTAACTCGGAGTATCCAACAAGCTTCTAGTACGCCCTTCTTCTCAAGTCTTCCCTTCGCTTGGGAACACACTGCCACTGAGGAGACTTCACCTGAAGCGCGATGACACGCTTTGCCGCCCAAGGGACTGGACGGGCAACTTAACTCAGAAGCTCCAACTGCCTTCTAGTCAGCCTTGGTTCTAAGTTCTTTCCTTCCTGCAATGGGAACCCACGGCCGCATAGGCCTCTTGGCCTTCGGAGCGTTTCTACGTGTTGGAAGCAGCAGGGCCTTAGCCTGCACTTTACGTAGAGCTTGCAACTTGGCGTAGAGTCCGCCTTGGTTCTAAGTTCTTGCCTGAGCTGCGAACACGCTGCCGCTTATGAGGCTTCACCTGAAGAGCGAGGCTACCTTTTGGAAGCCTAATGGACTTGGCGTGCACTTCACACAGGGAGTCCAAGTCGGCTTCAGGCCGCCCTTGTTCTCACTTCTTTCCTCACCTGCGAGAACACGGCCCGAAGGCGGTTGCGTCGTACGCGGCGCTTGGCGTTTTGGAGGCAGAGGCGCATTGGCGAGCACTTCACTCAGAGTCTCCAACCTGCCTTGGCGTCCGCCTTTGTTCTAACACCTTTCCGCAACTGGGAGAACACTGCCCTCTAGTAGTGTTCGTCTTCGCTGCGTTTGTAGGTTTGGGAAGCCTAAGGGCCTTCCCTGGATCTCAACTCGGTGTAGCCAACAGGCTTCTAGTCCGCCCCTGTTCTAAGGTCTTCCCTCCCCTGGGATCTCACGCCCCCCCCCCAGGAGACGTCACCTGAGGAGCGATGATACGTTTTGGAAGCAAAAGTGGACCTGGGGTGCCCTGCCCTGAGAGTGTCCAACTTGCCTCCAGTGCGGCCTTGTTCTAACTTCTTTCCGCAGCAGGGAACACGCTGCCACATAGGAAACTTCACTTCAGGTCGAGTTTACGTTGTGGAAGCCTAAGGGTCTGGGCCTGCACTTACCTCGCAGTGTGCAACTTGCCTAGGGTGAGCCACAGGTTCCAACATCGTTCCACAGCCGGGAGCAAACTGCCCCTTGGGAATCCTCCCTTTGAAGGTCGCGTTCACGTTTTGGAAGCCGCAGCGTCTTTGCGTGCCCTTAACTCGGAGTATCCAACAAGCTTCTAGTACGCCCTTCTTCTCAAGTCTTCCCTTCGCTTGAGAACACACTGCCACTGAGGAGACTTCACCTGAAGCGCGATGACAAGCTTTGCAGCCCAAGGGACTGGACGGGCAACTTAACTCAGAAGCTCCAACTGCCTTCTAGTCGGCCTTGGTTCTAAGTTCTTTCTTTCCTGCAATGGGAACACACGGCCGCATAGGCCTCTTGGCCTTCGGAGCGTTTCTACGTGTTGGAAGCAGCAGGGCCTTAGCCTGCACTTTATGTAGAGCTTGCAACTTGGCGTAGAGTCCGCCTTGGTTCTATGTTCTTGCCTGAGCTTCGAACACGCTGCCGCTTATGAGGCTTCACCTGAAGAGCGAGGCTACCTTTTGGAACCCTAATGGCCTTGGCGTGAACTTCACACAGAGAGTCCAAGTCGGCTTCAGGCCGCCCTTGTTCTCACTTCTTTCCTCACCTGCGAGAACACGGCCAGAAGGCGGTTGCGTCGTACGCGGCGCTTGGCGTTTTGGACGCAGAGGCGCATTGGCGAGCACTTCACTCAGAGTCTCCAACCTGCCTTGGCGTCCGCCTTTGTTCTAACACCTTTCCGCAACTGGGAGAACACTGCCCTCTAGTACTGTTCGTCTTCGCTGCGTTTGTAGGTTTGGGAAGCCTAAGGGCCTTCCCTGGAACTCAACTCGGTGTAGCCAACAGGCTTCTAGTCCGCCCCTGTTCTTAAGGTCTTTCCTCCCCTGGGATCTCACGGGCCCCCCCTCCCCCAGGAGACGTCACCTGAGGAGCGATGATACCTTTTGGAAGCAAAAGGGGACCTGGGGTGCCCTGCCCTGAGAGTGTCCAACTTGCCTCCAGTGCGGCCTTGTTCTAACTTCTTTCCGCAGCAGGGAACACGCTGCCACATAGGAAACTTCACTTCAGGTCGAGTTTACGTTGTGGAAGCCTAAGGGTCTGGGCCTGCACTTAACTCGCAGTGTGCAACTTGCCTAGGGTGCGCCCCAGGTTCCAACTTCTTTCCACAGCCGGGAGCAAACTGCCCCTTGGGAATCCTCCCTTTGAAGGTCGCGTTCACGTTTTGGAAGCCGCAGCGTCTTTGCGTGCCCTTAACTCGGAGTATCCAACAAGCTTCTAGTACGCCCTTCTTCTCAAGTCTTCCCTTCGCTTGGGAACACACTGCCACTGAGGAGACTTCACCTGAAGCACGATGACACGCTTTGCAGCCCAAGGGACTGGACGTGCAACTTCACTCAGAAGCTCCAACTGCCTTCTAGTCGGCCTTGGTTCTAAGTTCTTTCCTTCCTGCAATGGGAACACACGGCCGCATAGGCCTCTTGGCCTTCGGAGCGTTTCTACGTGTTGGAAGCAGCAGGGCCTTACACTGCACTTTACGTAGAGCTTGCAACTTGGCGTAGAGTCCGCCTTGGTTCTAAGTTCTTGCCTGAGCTGCGAACACGCTGCCGCTTATGAGGCTTCACCTGAAGAGCGAGGCTACCTTTTGGAAGCCTAATGGACTTGGCGTGCACTTCACACAGAGAGTCCAAGTCGGCTTCAGGCCGCCCTTGTTCTCACTTCTTTCCTCACCTGCGAGAACACGGCCAGAAGGCGGTTGCGTCGTACGCGGCGCTTGGCGTTTTGGACGCAGAGGCGCATTGGCGAGCACTTCACTCAGAGTCTCCAACCTGCCTTGGCGTCCGCCTTTGTTCTAACACTTTTCCGCAACTGGGAGAACACTGCCCTCTAGTACTGTTCGTCTTCGCTGCGTTTGTAGGTTTGGGAAGCCTAAGGGCCTTCCCTGGAACTCAATTCGGTGTAGCCAACAGGCTTCTTGTCCACCCCTGTTCTTAAGGTCTTTCCTCCCCTGGGATCTCACGGGCCCCCCCTACCCCAGGAGACGTCACCTGAGGAGCGATGATACGTTTTGGAAGCAAAAGGGGACCTGCGGTGCCCTGCCCTGAGAGTGTCCAACTTGCCTCCAGTGCGGCCTTGTTCTAACTTCTTTCCGCAGCAGGGAACACGCTGCCACATAGGAAACTTCACTTCAGGTCGAGTTTACGTTGTGGAAGCCTAAGGGTCTGGGCCTGCACTTAACTCGCAGTGTGCAACTTGCCTAGGGTGCGCCCCAGGTTCCAACTTCTTTCCACAGCCGGGAGCAAACTGCCCCTTGGGAATCCTCCCTTTGAAGGTCGCGTTCACGTTTTGGAAGCCGCAGCGTCTTTGCGTGCCCTTAACTCGGAGTATCCAACAAGCTTCTAGTACGCCCTTCTTCTCAAGTCTTCCCTTCGCTTGGGAACACACTGCCACTGAGGAGACTTCACCTGAAGCGCGATGACACACTTTGCAGCCCAAGGGACTGGACGGGCAACTTAACTCAGAAGCTCCAACTGCCTTCTAGTCGGGCTTGGTTCTAAGTTCTTTCCTTCCTGCAATGGGAACACACGGCCGCATAGGCCTCTTGGCCTTCGGAGCGTTTCTACGTGTTGGAAGCAGCAGGGCCTTAACCTGCACTTTACGTAGAGCTTGCAACTTGGCGTAGAGTCCGCCTTGGTTCTAAGTTCTTGCCTGAGCTGCGAACACGCTGCCGCTTGTGAGGCTTCACCTGAAGAGCGAGGCTACCTTTTGGAAGCCTAATGGACTCGGCGTGCGCTTCACACAGAGAGTCCAAGTCGGCTTCAGGCCGCCCTTGTTCTCACTTCTTTCCTCACCTGCGAGAACACGGCCAGAAGGCGGTTGCGTCGTACGCGGCGCTTGGCGTTTTGGACGCAGAGGCGCATTGGCGAGCACTTCACTCAGAGTCTCCAACCTGCCTTGGCGTCCGCCTTTTTTCTAACACCTTTCCGCAACTGGGAGAACACTGCCCTCTAGTAGTGTTCGTCTTCGCTGCGTTTGTAGGTTTGGGAAGCCTAAGGGCCTTCCCTGGAACTCAACTCGGTGTAGCCAACGGGCTTCTAGTCCGCCCCTGTTCTAAGGTCTTTCCTCCCCTGGGATCTCACGCCCCCCCCCCAGGAGACGTCACCTGAGGAGCGATGATACGTTTTGGAAGCAAAAGCGGACCTGGGGTGCCCTGCCATGAGAGTGTCCAACTTGCCTTCAGTGCGGCCTTGCTCTAACTTCTTTCCGCAGCAGGGAACACGCTGCCACATAGGAAACTTCACTTCAGGTCGAGTTTACGTTGTGGAAGCCTAAGGGTCTGGGCCTGCACTTAACCCACAGTGTGCAACTTGCCTAGGGTGCGCCCCAGGTTCCAACTTCTTTCCACAGCCGGGAGCAAACTGCCCCTTGGGAATCCTCCCTTTGAAGGTCGCGTTCACGTTTTGGAAGCCGCAGCGTCTTTGCGTGCCCTTAACTCGGAGTATCCAACAAGCTTCTAGTACGCCCTTCTTCTCACGTCTTCCCTTCGCTTGGGAACACACTGCCACTGAGGAGACTTCACCTGAAGCGCGATGACACGCTTTGCAGCCCAAGGGACTGGACGGGCAACTTAACTCAGAAGCTCCAACTGCCTTCTAGTCGGCCTTGTTTCTAAGTTCTTTCCTTCCTGCAATGGGAACACACGGCCGCATAGGCCTCTTGGCCTTCGGAGCGTTTCTACGTGTTGGAAGCAGCAGGGCCTTAGCCTGCACTTTACGTAGAGCTTGCAACTTGGCGTAGAGTCCGCCTTGGTTCTAAGTTCTTGCCTGAGCTGCGAACACGCTGCCGCTTATGAGGCTTCACCTGAAGAGCGAGGCTACCTTTTGGAAGCCTAATGGACTTGGCGGGCACTTCACACAGAGAGTCCAAGTCGGCTTCAGGCCGCCCTTGTTCTCACTTCTTTCCTCACCTGCGAGAACACGGCCAGAAGGCGGTTGCGTAGTACGCGGCGCTTGGCGTTTTGGACGCAGAGGCGCATTGGCGAGCACTTCACTCAGAGTCTCCAACCTGCCTTGGCGTCCGCCTTTGTTCTAACACCTTTCCGCAACTGGGAGAACACTGCCCTCTAGTAGTGTTCGTCTTCGCTGCGTTTGTAGGTTTGGGAAGCCTAAGGGCCTTCCCTGGAACTCAACTCGGTGTAGCCAACAGGCTTCTAGTCCGCCCCTGTTCTAAGTTCTTCCCTCCCCTGGGATCTCACGCCCCCCCCCAGGACACGTCACCTGAGGAGCGATGATACGTTTTGGAAGCAAAAGGGGACCTGGGGTGCCCTGCCCTGAGAGTGTCCAACTTGCCTCCAGTGCGGCCTTGCTCTAACTTCTTTCCGCAGCAGGGAACACGCTGCCACATAGGAAACTTCACTTCAGGTCGAGTTTAGGTTGTGGAAGCCTAAGGGTCTGGGCCAGCACTTAACCCGCAGTGTGCAACTTGCCTAGGGTGCGCCCCAGGTTCCAACTTCTTTCCACAGCCGGGAGCAAACTGCCCCTTGGGCATCCTCCCTTTGAAGGTCGCGTTCACGTTTTGGAAGCCGCAGCGTCTTTGCGTGCCCTTAACTCGGAGTATCCAACAAGCTTCTAGTACGCCCTTCTTCTCAAGTCTTCCCTTCGCTTGGGAACACACTGCCACTGAGGAGACTTCACCTGAAGCGCGATGACACGCTTTGCAGCCCAAGGGACTGGACGGGCAACTTAACTCAGAAGCTCCAACTGCCTTCTAGTCGGCCTTGGTTCTAAGTTCTTTCCTTCCTGCAATGGGAACACACGGCCGCATAGGCCTCTTGGCCTTCGGAGCGTTTCTACGTGTTGGAAGCAGCAGGTTCTTAGCCTGCACTTTACGTAGAGCTTGCAACTTGGCGTAGAGTCCGCCTTGGTTCTAAGTTCTTGCCTGAGCTGCGAACACGCTGCCGCTTAAGAGGCTTCACCTGAAGAGCGAGGCTACCTTTTGGAAGCCTAATGGACTTGGCGTCACTTCACACAGAGAGTCCAAGTCGGCTTCAGGCCGCCCTTGTTCTCACTTCTTTCCTCACCTGCGAGAACGCGGCCAGAAGGCGGTTGCGTAGTACGCGGCGCTTGGCGTTTTGGACACAGAGGCACATTGGCGAGCACTTCACTCAGAGTCTCCAACCTGCCTTGGCGTCCGCCTTTGTTCTAACACCTTTCCGCAACTGGGAGAACACTGCCCTCTAGTAGTGTTCGCCTTCGCTGCGTTTGTAGGTTTGGGAAGCCTAAGGGCCTTCCCTGGAACTCAACTCGGTGTAGACAACAGGCTTCTAGTCCGCCCCTGTTCTTAAGGTCTTTCCTCCCCTGGGATCTCACGGCCACCCCCTCCCCCAGGAGACGTCACCTGAGGAGCGATGATACATTTTGGAAGCAAAAGGGGACCTGCGGTGCCCTGCCCTGAGAGTGTCCAACTTGCCTCCAGTGCGGCCTTGTTCTAACTACTTTCCGCAGCAGGGAACACGCTGCCACATAGGATACTTCACTTCAGGTCGAGTTTACGTTGTGGAAGCCTAAGGGTCTGGGCCTGCACTTAACTCGCAGTGTGCAACTTGCCTAGGGTGCGCCCCAGGTTCCAACTTCTTTCCACAGCCGGGAGCAAACTGCCCCTTGGGAATCATCCCTTTGAAGGTCGCGTTCACGTTTTGGAAGCCGCAGCGTCTTTGCGTGCCCTTAACTCGGAGTATCCAACAAGCTTCTAGTACGCCCTTCTTCTCAAGTCTTCCCTTCGCTTGGGAACACACTGCCACTGAGGAGACTTCACCTGAAGCGCGATGACACGCTTTGCAGCCCAAGGGACTGGACGGGCAACTTCACTCAGAAGCTCCAACTGCCTTCTCGTCGGCCTTGGTTCTAAGTTCTTTCCTTCCTGCAATGGGAACACACGGCCGCATAGGCCTCTTGGCCTTCGGAGCGTTTCTACGTGTTGGAAGCAGCAGGGCCTTAGCCTGCACTTTACGTAGAGCTTGCAACTTGGCGTAGAGTCCGCCTTGGTTCTAAGTTCTTGCCTGAGCTGCGAACACGCTGCCGCTTATGAGGCTTCACCTGAAGAGCGAGGCTACCTTTTGGAAGCCTAATGGACTTGGCGTGCACTTCACACAGAGAGTCCAAGTCGGCTTCAGGCCGCCCTTGCTCTCACTTCTTTCCTCACCTGCGAGAACACGGCCAGAAGGCGGTTGCGTCGTACGCGGCGCTTGGCGTTTTGGACGCAGAGGCGCATTGGCGAGCACTTCACTCAGAGTCTCCAACCTGCCTTGGCGTCCGCCTTTGTTCTAACACCTTTCCGCAACTGGGAGAACACTGCCCTCTAGTAGTGTTCGTCTTCGCTGCGTTTGTAGGTTTGGGAAGCCTAAGGGCCTTCCCTGGAACTCAACTCGGTGTAGCCAACAGGCTTCTAGTCCGCCCCTGTTCTAAGGTCTTTCCTCCCCTGGGATCTCACGCCCCCCCCGGGGGAATTCACCTGAGGAGCGATGATACGTTTTGGAAGCAAAAGGGGACCTGGGGTGCCCTGACCTGAGAGTGTCCAACTTGCCTCCAGTGCGGCCTTGCTCTAACTTCTTTCCGCAGCAGGGAACACGCTGCCACATAGGAAACTTCACTTCAGGTCGAGTTTACGTTGTGGAAGCCTAAGGGTCTGGGCCTGCACTTAACTCGCAGTGTGCAACTTGCCTAGGGTGCGCCCCAGGTTCCAACTTCTTTCCACAGCCGGGAGCAAACTGCCCCTTGGGAATCCTCCCTTTGAAGGTCGCGTTCACGTTTTGGAAGCCGCAGCGTTTTTGCGTGCCCTTAACTCGGAGTATCCAACAAGCTTCTAGTACGCCCTTCTTCTCAAGTCTTCCCTTCGCTTGGGAACACACTGCCCCTGAGGAGACTTCACCTGAAGCGCGATGACACGCTTTGCAGCCCAAGGGACTGGACGGGCAACTTAACTCAGAATCTCCAACTGCCTTCTAGTCGGCCTTGGTTCTAAGGTCTTTCCTTCCTGCAATGGGAACACACGGCCGCATAGGCCTCTTGGCCTTCGGAGCGCTTCTACGTGTTGGAAGCAGCAGGGCCTTAGCCTGCACTTTATGTAGAGCTTGCAACTTGGCGTAGAGTCCGCCTTGGTTCTAAGTTCTTGCCTGAGCTGCGAACACGCTGCCCCTTATGAGGCTTCACCTGAAGAGCGAGGCTACCTTTTGGAAGCGTAATGGACTTGGCGTGCACTTCACACAGAGAGTCCAAGTCGGCCTCAGGCCGCCCTTGTTCTCACTTCTTTCCTCACCTGCGAGAACACGGCCAGAAGGCGGTTGCGTCGTACGCGACGCTTGGCGTTTTGGACGCAGAGGCGCATTGGCGAGCACTTCACTCAGAGTCTCCAACCTGCCTTGGCGTCCGCCTTTGTTCTAACACCTTTCCGCAACTGGGAGAACACTGCCCTCTAGTAGTGTTCGTCTTCGCTGCGTTTGTAGGTTTGGGAAGCCTAAGGGCCTTCCCTGGAACTCAACTCGGTGTAGCCAACAGGCTTCTAGTCCGCCCCTGTTCTAAGGTCTTCCCTCCCCTGGGATCTCACGCCCCCCTCCTCCCAGGACACGTCACCTGAGGAGCGATGATACGTTTTGGAAGCAAAAGCGGACCTGGGGTGCCCTGCCCTGAGAGTGTCCAACTTGCCTCCAGTGCGGCCTTGCTCTAACTTCTTTCCGCAGCAGGGAACACGCTGCCACATAGGAAACTTCACTTCAGGTCGAGTTTAGGTTGTGGAAGCCTAAGGGTCTGGGCCAGCACTTAACCCGCAGTGTGCAACTTGCCTAGGGTGCGCCCCAGGTTCCAACTTCTTTCCACAGCCGGGAGCAAACTGCCCCTTGGGAATCCTCCCTTTGAAGGTCGCGTTCACTTTTTGGAAGCCGCAGCGTCTTTGCGTGCCCTTAACTCGGAGTATCCAACAAGCTTCTAGTACGCCCTTCTTCTCAAGTCTTCCCTTCGCTTGGGAACACACTGCCACTGAGGAGACTTCACCTGAAGCGCGATGACACGCTTTGCAGCCCAAGGGACTGGACGGGCAACTTAACTCAGAAGCTCCAACTGCCTTCTAGTCGGCCTTGGTTCTAAGTTCTTTCCTTCCTGCAATGGGAACACACGGCCGCATAGGCCTCTTGGCCTTCGGAGCGTTTGTACGTGCTGGAAGCAGCAGGGCCTTAGCCTGCACTTTACGTAGAGCTTGCAACTTGGCGTAGAGTCCGCCTTGGTTCTAAGTTCTTGCCTAAGCTGCGAACACGCTGCCGCTTATGAGGCTTCACCTGAAGAGCGAGGCTACCTTTTGGAAGCCTAAAGGACTTGGCGGGCAATTCACACAGAGAGTCCAAGTCGGCTTCAGGCCGCCCTTGTTCTCACTTCTTTCCTCACCTGCGAGAACACGGCCAGAAGGCGGTTGCGTCGTACGCGGCGCTTGGCGTTATGGACGCAGAGGCGCATTGGCGAGCACTTCACTCAGAGTCTCCAACCTGCCTTGGCGTCCGCCTTTGTTCTAACACCTTTCCGCAACTGGGAGAACACTGCCCTCTAGTAGTGTTCGTCTTCGCTGCGTTTGTAGGTTTGGGAAGCCTAAGGGCCTTCCCTGGAACTCAACTCGGTGTAGACAACAGGCTTCTAGTCCGCCCCTGTTCTAAGGTCTTTCCTCCCCTGGGATCTCACGGCCACCCCCTCCCCCAGGAGACGTCACCTGAGGAGCGATGATACGTTTTGGAAGCAAAAGGGGACCTGCGGTGCCCTGCCCTGAGAGTGTCCAACTTGCCTCCAGTGCGGCCTTGTTCTAACTACTTTCCGCAGCAGGGAACACGCTGCCACATAGGAAACTTCACTTCAGGTCGAGTTTACGTTGTGGAAGCCTAAGGGTCTGGGCCTGCACTTAACTCGCAGTGTGCAACTTGCCTAGGGTGCGCCCCAGGTTCCAACTTCTTTCCACAGCCGGGAGCAAACTGCCCCTTGGGAATCCTCCCTTTGAAGGTCGCGTTCACGTTTTGGAAGCTGCAGCGTCTTTGCGTGCCCTTAACTCGGAGTATCCAACAAGCTTCTAGTACGCCCTTCTTCTCAAGTCTTCCCTTCGCTTGGGAACACACTGCCACTGAGGAGACTTCACCTGAAGCGCGATGACACGCTTTGCAGCCCAAGGGACTGGACGGGCAACTTAACTCAGAAGCTCCAACTGCCTTCTAGTCGGCCTTGGTTCTAAGTTCTTTCCTTCCTGCAATGGGAACACACGGCCGCATAGGCCTCTTGGCCTTCGGAGCGTTTCTACGTGTTGGAAGCAGCAGGGCCTTAGCCTGCACTTTACGTAGAGCTTGCAATTTGGCGTAGAGTCCGCCTTGGTTCTAAGTTCTTGCCTGAGCTGCGAACACGCTGCCGCTTATGAGGCTTCACCTGAAGAGCGAGGCTACCTTTTGGAAGCCTAATGGACTTGGCGTGCACTTCACACAGAGAGTCCAAGTCGGCTTCAGGCCGCCCTTGCTCTCACTTCTTTCCTCACCTGCGAGAACACGGCCAGAAGGCGGTTGCGTCGTACGCGGCGCTTGGCATTTTGGACGCAGAGGAGCATTGGCGAGCACTTCACTCAGAGTCTCCAACCTGCCTTGGCGTCCGCCTTTGTTCTAACACCTTTCCGCAACTGGGAGAACACTGCCCTCTAGTAGTGTTCGTCTTCGCTGCGTTTGTAGGTTTGGGAAGCCTAAGGGCCTTCCCTGGAACTCAACTCGGTGTAGCCAACAGGCTTCTAGTCCGCCCCTGTTCTAAGGTCTTTCCTCCCCTGGGATCTCACGCCCCCCCCCCGGGGGAATTCACCTGAGGAGCGATGATACGTTTTGGAAGCAAAAGGGGACCTGGGGTGCCCTGCCCTGAGAGTGTCCAACTTGCCTCCAGTGCGGCCTTGCTCTAACTTCTTTCCGCAGCAGGGAACACGCTGCCACATAGGAAACTTCACTTCAGGTCGAGTTTACGTTGTGGAAGCCTAAGGGTCTGGGCCAGCACTTAACCCGCAGTGTGCAACTTGCCTAGGGTGCGCCCCAGGTTCCAACTTCTTTCCACAGCCGGGAGCAAACTGCCCCTTGGGAATCCTCCCTTTGAAGGTCGCGTTCACGTTTTGGAAGCCGCAGCGTCTTTGCGTGCCCTTAACTCGGAGTATCCAACAAGCTTCTAGTACGCCCTTCTTCTCAAGTCTTCCCTTCGCTTGGGAACACACTGCCACTGAGGAGACTTCACCTGAAGCGCGATGACACGCTTTGCAGCCCAAGGGACTGGACGGGCAACTTAACTCAGAAGCTCCAACTGCCTTCTAGTCGGCCTTGCTTCTAAGTTCTTTCCTTCCTGCAATGGGAACACACGGCCGCATAGGCCTCTTGGCCTTCGGAGCGTTTCTACGTGTTGGAAGCAGCAGGGCCTTAGCCTGCACTTTACGTAGAGCTTGCAACTTGGCGTAGAGTCCGCCTTGGTTCTAAGTTCTTGCCTGAGCTGCGAACACGCTGCCGCTTAAGAGGCTTCACCTGAAGAGCGAGGCTACCTTTTGGAAGCCTAATGGACTTGGCGTGCACTTCACACAGAGAGTCCAAGTCGGCTTCAGGCCGCCCTTGTTCTCACTTCTTTCCTCACCTGCGAGAACGCGGCCAGAAGGCGGTTGCGTAGTACGCGGCGCTTGGCGTTTTGGACACAGAGGCACATTGGCGAGCACTTCACTCAGAGTCTCCAACCTGCCTTGGCGTCCGCCTTTGTTCTAACACCTTTCCGCAACTGGGAGAACACTGCCCTCTAGTAGTGTTCGTCTTCGCTGCGTTTGTAGGTTTGGGAAGCCTAAGGGCCTTCCCTGGAACTCAACTGGGTGTAGCCAACAGGCTTCTAGTCCGCCCCTGTTCTAAGGTCTTCCCTCCCCTGGGATCTCACGCCCCCCCCCCCAGGACACGTCACCTGAGGAGCGATGATACGTTTTGGAAGCAAAAGGGGACCTAGGGTGCCCTGCCCTGAGAGTGTCCAACTTGCCTCCAGTGCGGACTTGCTCTAACATCTTTCCGCAGCAGGGAACACGCTGCCACATAGGAAACTTAACTTCAGGTCGAGTTTAGGTTGTGGAAGCCTAAGGGTCTGGGCCAGCACTTAACCCGCAGTGTGCAACTTGCCTAGGGTGCGCCCCAGGTTCCAAATCCTTTCCACAGCCGGGAGCAAACTGCCCCTTGGGAATCCTCCCTTTGAAGGTCGCGTTCACGTTTTGGAAGCCGCAGCGTCTTTGCGTGCCCTTAACTCGGAGTATCCAACAAGCTTCTAGTATGCCCTTCTTCTCAAGTCTTCCCTTCGCTTGGGAACACACTGCCACTGAGGAGACTTCACCTGAAGCGCGATGACACGCTTTGCAGCCCAAGGGACTGGACGGGCAACTTAACTCAGAAGCTCCAACTGCCTTCTAGTCGGCCTTGCTTCTAAGTTCTTTCCTTCCTGCAATGGGAACACACGGCCGCATAGGCCTCTTGGCCTTCGGAGCGTTTCTACGTGTTGGAAGCAGCAGGGCCTTAGCCTGCACTTTACGTAGAGCTTGCAACTTGGCGTAGAGTCCGCCTTGGTTCTAAGTTCTTGCCTGAGGTGCGAACACGCTGCCGCTTATGAGGCTTCACCTGAAGAGCGAGGCTACCTTTTGGAAGCCTAATGGACTTGGCGTGCACTTCACACAGAGAGTCCAAGTCGGCTTCAGGCCGCCCTTGTTCTCACTTCTTTCCTCACCTGCGAAAACGCGGCCAGAAGGCGGTTGCGTAGTACGCGGCGCTTGGCGTTTTGGACACAGAGGCACATTGGCGAGCACTTCACTCAGAGTCTCCAACCTGCCTTGGCGTCCGCCTTTGTTCTAACACCTTTCCGCAACTGGGAGAACACTGCCCTCTAGTAGTGTTCGCCTTCGCTGCGTTTGTAGGTTTGGGAAGCCTAAGGGCCTTCCCTGGAACTCAACTCGGTGTAGACAACAGGCTTCTAGTCCGCCCCTCTTCTTAAGGTCTTTCCTCCCCTGGGATCTCACGGCCACCCCCTCCCCCAGGAGACGTCACCTGAGGAGCGATGATACATTTTGGAAGCAAAAGGGGACCTGCGGTGCCCTGCCCTGAGAGTGTCCAACTTGCCTCCAGTGCGGCCTTGTTCTAACTACTTTCCGCAGCAGGGAACACGCTGCCACATAGGAAAATTCACTTCAGGTCGAGTTTACGTTGTGGAAGCCTAAGGGTCTGGGCCTGCACTTAACTCGCAGTGTGCAACTTGCCTAGGGTGCGCCCCAGGTTCCAACTTCTTTCCACAGCCGGGAGCAAACTGCCCCTTGGGAATCCTCCCTTTGAAGGTCGCGTTCACGTTTTGGAAGCCGCAGCGTCTTTGCGTGCCCTTAACTCGGAGTATCCAACAAGCTTCTAGTACGCCCTTCTCAAGTCTTCCCTTCGCTTGGGAACACACTGCCACTGAGGAGACTTCACCTGAAGCGCGATGACACGCTTTGCAGCCCAAGGGACTGGACGGGCAACTTCACTCAGAAGCTCCAACTGCCTTCTAGTCGGCCTTGGTTCTAAGTTCTTTCCTTCCTGCAATGGGAACACACGGCCGCATAGGCCTCTTGGCCTTCGGAGCGTTTCTACGTGTTGGAAGCAGCAGGGCCTTAGCCTGCACTTTACGTAGAGCTTGCAACTTGGCGTAGAGTCCGCCTTGGTTCTAAGTTCTTGCCTGAGCTGCGAACACGCTGCCGCTTATGAGGCTTCACCTGAAGAGCGAGGCTACCTTTTGGAAGCCTAATGGACTTGGCGTGCACTTCACACAGAGAGTCCAAGTCGGCTTCAGGCCGCCCTTGCTCTCACTTCTTTCCTCACCTGCGAGAACACGGCCAGAAGGCGGTTGCGTTGTACGCGGCGCTTGGCATTTTGGACGCAGAGGCGCATTGGCGAGCACTTCACTCAGAGTCTCCAACCTGCCTTGGCGTCCGCCTTTGTTCTAACATCTTTCCGCAAGTGGGAGAACACTGCCCTCTAGTAGTGTTCGTCTTCGCTGCGTTTGTAGGTTTGGGAAGCCTAAGGGCCTTCCCTGGAACTCAACTCGGTGTAGCCAACAGGCTTCTAGTCCGCCCCTGTTCTAAGGTCTTTCCTCCCCTGGGATCTCACGCCCCCCCCCGGGGGAATTCACCTGAGGAGCGATGATACGTTTTGGAAGCAAAAGGGGACCTGGGGTGCCCTGCCCTGAGAGTGTCCAACTTGCGTCCAGTGCGGCCTTGCTCTAACTTCTTTCCGCAGCAGGGAACACGCTGCCACATAGGAAACTTCACTTCAGGTCAAGTTTACGTTGTGGAAGCCTAAGGGTCTGGGCCTGCACTTAACTCGCAGTGTGCAACTTGCCTAGGGTGCGCCCCAGGTTCCAACTTCTTTCCACAGCCGGGAGCAAACTGCCCCTTGGGAATCCTCCCTTTGAAGGTCGCGTTCACGTTTTGGAAGCCGCAGCGTCTTTGCGTGCCCTTAACTCGGAGTATCCAACAAGCTTCTAGTACGCCCTTCTTCTCAAGTCTTCCCTTCGCTTGGGAACACACTGCCACTGAGGAGACTTCACCTGAAGCGCGATGACACGCTTTGCAGCCCAAGGGACTGGACGGGCAACTTAACTCAGAAGCTCCAACTGCCTTCTAGTCGGCCTTGGTTCTAAATTCCTTCCTTCCTGCAATGGGAACACACGGCCGCATAGGCCTCTTGGCCTTCGGAGCGTTTCTACGTGTTGGAAGCAGCAGGGCCTTAGCCTGCACTTTACGTAGAGCTTGCAACTTGGCGTAGAGTCCGCCTTGGTTCTAAGTTCTTGCCTGAGCTGCGAACACGCTGCCGCTTATGAGGCTTCACCTGAAGAGCGAGGCTACCTTTTGGAAGCCTTATGGACCTGGCGTGCACTTCACACAGAGAGTCCAAGTCGGCTTCAGGCCGCCCTTGTTCTCACTTCTTTCCTCACCTGCGAGAACACGGCCAGAAGGCGGTTGCGTCGTACGCGGCGCTTGGCGTTTTGGACGCAGAGGCGCATTGGCGAGCACTTCACTCAGAGTCTCCAACCTGCCTTGGCGTCCGCCTTTGTTCTAACACCTTTCCGCAACTGGGAGAACACTGCCCTCTAATAGTGTTCGTCTTCGCTGCGTTTGTAGGTTTGGGAAGCCTAAGGGCCTTCCCTGGAACTCAACTCGGTGTAGCCAACAGGCTTCTAGTCCGCCCCTGTTCTTAAGGTCTTTCCTCCCCTGGGATCTCACGGCCACCACCTCAGGAGACGTCACCTGAGGAGCGATGATACGTTTTGGAAGCAAAAGGGGACCTGGGGTGCCCTGCCCTGAGAGTGTCCAACTTGCCTCCAGTGCGGCCTTGCTCTAACTTCTTTCCGCAGCAGGGAACACGCTGCCACATAGGAAACTTCACTTCAGGTCGAGTTTACGTTGTGGAAGCCTAAGGGTCTGGGCCTGCACTTAACCCGCAGTGTGCAACTTGCCTAGGGTGCGCCCCAGGTTCCAACTTCTTTCCAAAGCCGGGAGCAAACTCCCCCTTGGGAATCCTCCCTTTTGAAGGTCGCGATCACGCTTTGGAAGCCGCAGCGTTTTTGCGTGCCCTTAACTCGGAGTATCCAACAAGCTTCTAGTACGCCCTTCTTCTCAAGTCTTCCCTTCGCTTGGGAACACACTGCCCCTGAGGAGACTTCACCTGAAGCGCGATGACACGCTTTGCAGCCCAAGGGACTGGACGGGCAACTTAACTCAGAATCTCCAACTGCCTTCTAGTCGGCCTTGGTTCTAAGTTCTTTCCTTCCTGAAATGGGAACACACGGCCGCATAGGCCTCTTGGCCTTCGGAGCGTTTCTACGTGTTGTAAGCAGCAGAGCCTTAGCCTGCACTTTATGTAGAGCTTGCAACTTGGCATAGAGTCCGCCTTGGTTCTAAGTTCTTGCCTGAGCTGCGAACACGCTGCCGCTTATGAGGCTTCACCTGAAGAGCGAGGCTACCTTTTGGAAGCGTAATGGACTTGGCGTGCACTTCACACAGAGAGTCCAAGTCGGCCTCAGGCCGCCCTTGTTCTCACTTCTTTCCTCACCTGCGAGAACACGGCCAGAAGGCGGTTGCGTCGTACGCGGCGCTTGGCGTTTTGGACGCAGAGGCGCATTGGCGAGCACTTCACTCATAGTCTCCAACCTGCCTTGGCGTCCGCCTTTGTTCTAACACCTTTCCGCAACTGGGAGAACACTGCCCTCTAGTAGTGTTCGTCTTCGCTGCGTTTGTAGGTTTGGGAAGCCTAAGGGCCTTCCCTGGAACTCAACTCGGTGTAGCCAACAGGCTTCTAGTCCGCCCCTGTTCTAAGGTCTTCCCTCCCCTGGGATCTCACGCCCCCCCCTCCCAGGACACGTCACCTGAGGAGCGATGATACGTTTTGGAAGCAAAAGGGGACCTGGGGTGCCCTGCCCTGAGAGTGTCCAACTTGCCTCCAGTGCGGCCTTGCTCTAACTTCTTTCCGCAGCAGGGAACACGCTGCCACATAGGAAACTTCACTTCAGGTCGAGTTTACGTTGTGGAAGCCTAAGGGTCTGGGCCAGCACTTAACCCGCAGTGTGCAACTTGCCTAGGGTGCGCCCCAGGTTCCAACTTCTTTCCACAGCCGGGAACAAACTGCCCCTTGGGAATCCTCCCTTTGAAGGTCGCGTTCACGTTTTGGAAGCCGCAGCGTCTTTGCGTGCCCTTAACTCGGAGTATCCAACAAGCTTCTAGTACGCCCTTCTTCTCAAGTCTTCCCTTCGCTTGGGAACACACTGCCACTGAGGAGACTTCACCTGAAGCGCGATGACACGCTTTGCAGCCCAAGGGACTGGACGGGCAACTTAACTCAGAAGCTCCAACTGCCTTCTAGTCGGCCTTGGTTCTAAGTTCTTTCCTTCCTGCAATGGGAACACACGGCCGCAGAGGCCTCTTGGCCTTCGGAGCGTTTCCATGTGTTGGAAGCAGCAGGGCCTTAGCCTGCACTTTACGTAGAGCTTGCAACTTGGCGTAGAGTCCGCCTTGGTTCTAAGTTCTTGCCTGAGCTGCGAACACGCTGCCGCTTATGAGGCTTCACCTGAAGAGCGAGGCTACCTTTTGGAAGCCTAATGGACTTGGCGTGCACTTCACACAGAGAGTCCAAGTCGGCTTCAGGCCGCCCTTGTTCTCACTTCTTTCCTCACCTGCGAGAACGCGGCCAGAAGGCGGTTGCGTAGTACGCGGCGCTTGGCGTTTTGGACACAGAGGCACATTGGCGAGCACTTCACTCAGAGTCTCCAACCTGCCTTGGCGTCCGCCTTTGTTCTAACACCTTTCCGCAACTGGGAGAACACTGCCCTCTAGTAGTGTTCGCCTTCGCTGCGTTTGTAGGTTTGGGAAGCCTAAGGGCCTTCCCTGGAACTCAACTCGGTGTAGACAACAGGCTTCTAGTCCGCCCCTCTTCTTAAGGTCTTTCCTCCCCTGGGATCTCACGGCCACCCCCTCCCCCAGGAGACGTCACCTGAGGAGCGATGATACGTTTTGGAAGCAAAAGCGGACCTGGGGTGCCCTGCCCTGAGAGTGTCCAACTTGCCTCCAGTGCGGCCTTGCTCTAACTTCTTTCCGCAGCAGGGAACACGCTGCCACATAGGAAACTTCACTTCAGGTCGAGTTTACGTTGTGGAAGCCTAAGGGTCTGGGCCTGCACTTAACCCGCAGTGTGCAACTTGCCTAGGGTGCGCCCCAGGTTCCAACTTCTTTCCACAGCCGGGAGCAAACTGCCCCTTGGGAATCCTCCCTTTGATGGTCGCGTTCACGTTTTGGAAGCCGTAGCGTCTTTGCGTGCCCTTAACTCGGAGTATCCAACAAGCTTCTAGTACGCCCTTCTTCTCAAGTCTTCCCTTCGCTTGGGAACACACTGCCACTGAGGAGACTTCACCTGAAGCGCGATGACACGCTTTGCAGCCCAAGGGACTGGACGGGCAACTTAACTCAGAAGCTCCAACTGCCTTCTAGTCGGCCTTGGTTCTAAGTTCTTTCCTTCCTGCAATGGGAACACACGGCCGCATAGGCCTCTTGGCCTTCGGAGCGTTTCTACGTGTTGGAAGCAGCAGGGCCTTAGCCTGCACTTTACGTAGAGCTTGCAACTTGGCGTAGAGTCCGCCTTGGTTCTAAGTTCTTGCCTGAGCTGCGAACACGCTGCCGCTTATGAGGCTTCACCTGAAGAGCGAGGCTACCTTTTGGAAGCCTAATGGACTTGGCGTGCACTTCACACAGAGAGTCCAAGTCGGCTTCAGGCCGCCCTTGTTCTCACTTCTTTCCTCACCTGCGAGAACACGGCCAGAAGGCGGTTGCGTCGTACGCGGCGCTTGGCGTTTTGGACGCAGAGGCGCATTGGCGAGCACTTCACTCAGAGTCTCCAACCTGCCTTGGCGTCCGCCTTTGTTCTAACACCTTTCCGCAACTGGGAGAACACTGCCCTCTAGTAGTGTTCGTCTTCGCTGCGTTTGTAGGTTTGGGAAGCCTAAGGGCCTTCCCTGGAACTCAACTCGGTGTAGCCAACAGGCTTCTAGTCCGCCCCTGTTCTAAGGTCTTCCCTCCCCTGGGATCTCACGCCCCCCCCCCAGGACACTTCACCTGAGGAGCGATGATACGTTTTGGAAGCAAAAGGGGACCTGGGGTGCCCTGCCCTGAGAGTGTCCAACTTGCCTCCAGTGCGGCCTTGCTCTAACTTCTTTCCGCAGCAGGGAACACGCTGCCACATAGGAAACTTCACTTCAGGTCGAGTTTAGGTTGTGGAAGCCTAAGGGTCTGGGCCAGCACTTAACCCGCAGTGTGCAACTTGCCTAGGGTGCGCCCCAGGTTCCAACTTCTTTCCACAGCCGGGAGCAAACTGCCCCTTGGGAATCCTCCCTTTGAAGGTCGCGTTCAGTTTTGGAAGCCGCAGCGTCTTTGCGTGCCCTTAACTCGGAGTATCCAACAAGCTTCTAGTACGCCCTTCTCAAGTCTTCCCTTCGCTTGGGAACACACTGCCACTGAGGAGACTTCACCTGAAGCGCGATGACACGCTTTGCAGCCCAAGGGACTGGACGGGCAACTTCACTCAGAAGCTCCAACTGCCTTCTAGTCGGCCTTGGTTCTAAGTTCTTTCCTTCCTGCAATGGGAACACACGGCCGCATAGGCCTCTTGGCCTTCGGAGCGTTTCTACGTGTTGGAAGCAGCAGGGCCTTAGCCTGCACTTTACGTAGAGCTTGCAACTTGGCGTAGAGTCCGCCTTGGTTCTAAGTTCTTGCCTGAGCTGCGAACACGCTGCCGCTTATGAGGCTTCACCTGAAGAGCGAGGCTACCTTTTGGAAGCCTAATGGACTTGGCGTGCACTTCACACAGAGAGTCCAAGTCGGCTTCAGGCCGCCCTTGTTCTCACTTCTTTCCTCACCTGGGAAAACACGGCCCGAAGGCGGTTGCGTAGTACGCGGCGCTTGGCGTTTTGGACGCAGAGGCACATTGGCGAGCACTTCACTCAGAGTCTCCAACCTGCCTTGGCGTCCGCCTTTGTTCTAACACATTTCCGCAACTGGGAGAACACTGCCCTCTAGTAGTGTTCACCTTCGCTGCGTTTGTAGGTTTGGGAAGCCTAAGGGCCTTCCCTGGAACTCAACTCGGTGTAGACAACAGGCTTCTAGTCCGCCACTCTTCTTAAGGTCTTTCCTCCCCTGGGATCTCACGGCCACCCCCTCCCCCAGGAGACGTCACCTGAGGAGCGATGATACGTTTTGGAAGCAAAAGGGGACCTGCGGTGCCCTGCCCTGAGAGTGTCCAACTTGCCTCCAGTGCGGCCTTGTTCTAACTACTTTCCGCAGCAGGGAACACGCTGCCACATAGGAAACTTCACTTCAGGTCGAGTTTACGTTGTGGAAGCCTAAGGGTCTGGGCCTGCACTTAACTCGCAGTGTGCAACTTGCCTAGGGTGCGCCCCAGGTTCCAACTTCTTTCCACAGCCGGGAGCAAACTGCCCCTTGGGAATCCTCCCTTTGAAGGTCGCGTTCACGTTTTGGAAGCCGCAGCGTCTTTGCGTGCCCTTAACTCGGAGTATCCAACAAGCTTCTAGTACGCCCTTCTTCTCAAGTCTTCCCTTCGCTTGGGAACACACTGCCACTGAGGAGACTTCACCTGAAGCGCGATGACACGCTTTGCAGCCCAAGGGACTGGACGGGCAACTTAACTCAGAAGCTCCAACTGCCTTCTAGTCGGCCTTGGTTCTAAGTTCTTTCCTTCCTGCAATGGGAACACACGGCCGCATAGGCCTCTTGGCCTTCGGAGCGTTTCTACGTGTTGGAAGCAGCAGGGCCTTAGCCTGCACTTTACGTAGAGCTTGCAACTTGGCGTAGAGTCCGCCTTGGTTCTAAGTTCTTGCCTGAGCTGCGAACACGCTGCCGCTTATGAGGCTTCACCTGAAGAGCGAGGCTACCTTTTGGAAGCCTAATGGACTTGGCGTGCACTTCACACAGAGAGTCCAAGTCGGCTTCAGGCCGCCCTTGTTCTCTCTTCTTTCCTCACCTGCGAGAACACGGCCAGAAGGCGGTTGCGTCGTACGCGGCGCTTGGCATTTTGGACGCAGAGGCGCATTGGCGAGCACTTCACTCAGAGTCTCCAACCTGCCTTGGCGTCCGCCTTTGTTCTAACATCTTTCCGCAAGTGGGAGAACACTGCCCTCTAGTAGTGTTCGTCTTCGCTGCGTTTGTAGGTTTGGGAAGCCTAAGGGCCTTCCCTGGAACTCAACTCGGTGTAGCCAACAGGCTTCTAGTCCGCCCCTGTTCTAAGGTCTTTCCTCCCCTGGGATCTCACGCCCCCCCCCCCGGGGGAATTCACCTGAGGAGCGATGATACGTTTTGGAAGCAAAAGGGGACCTGGGGTGCCCTGCCCTGAGAGTGTCCAACTTGCCTCCAGTGCGGCCTTGCTCTAACTTCTTTCCGCAGCAGAGAACACGCTGCCACATAGGAAACTTCACTTCAGGTCGAGTTTACGTTTTGGAAGCCTAAGGGTCTGGGCCTGCACTTAACTCGCAGTGTGCAACTTGCCTAGGGTGCGCCCCAGGTTCCAACTTCTTTCCACAGCCGGGAGCAAACTGCCCCTTGGGAATCCTCCCTTTGAAGGTCGCGTTCACGTTTTGGAAGCCGCAGCGTCTTTGCGTGCCCTTAACTCGGAGTATCCAACAAGCTTCTAGTACGCCCTTCTTCTCAAGTCTTCCCTTCGCTTGGGAACACACTGCCACTGAGGAGACTTCACCTGAAGCGCGATGACACGCTTTGCAGCCCAAGGGACTGGACGGGCAACTTAACTCAGAAGCTCCAACTGCCTTCTAGTCGGCCTTGGTTCTAAGTTCTTTCCTTCCTGCAATGGGAACACACGGCCGCATAGGCCTCTTGGCCTTCGGAGCGTTTCTACGTGTTGGAAGCAGCAGGGCCTTAGCCTGCACTTTACGTAGAGCTTGCAACTTGGCGTAGAGTCCGCCTTGGTTCTAAGTTCTTGCCTGAGCTGCGAACACGCTGCCGCTTATGAGGCTTCACCTGAAGAGCGAGGCTACCTTTTGGAAGCCTTATGGACTTGGCGTGCACTTCACACAGAGAGTCCAAGTCGGCTTCAGGCCGCCCTTGTTCTCACTTCTTTCCTCACCTGCGAGAACACGGCCAGAAGGCGGTTGCGTCGTATGCGGCGCTTGGCGTTTTGGACGCAGAGGCGCATTGGCGAGCACTTCACTCAGAGTCTCCAACCTGCCTTGGCGTCCGCCTTTGTTCTAACACCTTTCCGCAACTGGGAGAACACTGCCCTCTAGTACTGTTCGTCTTCGCTGCGTTTGTAGGTTTGGGAAGCCTAAGGGCCTTCCCTGGAACTCAACTCGGTGTACCCAACAGGCTTCTAGTCCGCCCCTGTTCTAAGGTCTTTCCTCCCCTGGGATCTCACGCCCCCCCCCCCAGGAGACGTCACCTGAGGAGCGATGATACGTTTTGGAAGCAAAAGGGGACCTGGGGTGCCCTGCCCTGAGAGTGTCCAACTTGCCTCCAGTGCGGTCTTGCTCTAACTGCTTTCCGCAGCAGGGAACACGCTGCCACATAGGAAACTTCACTTCAGGTCGAGTTTACGTTGTGGAAGCCTAAGGGTCTGGGCCTGCACTTAACACGCAGTGTGCAACTTGCCTAGGGTGAGCCCCATGTTCCAACATCGTTCCACACCCGGGAGCAAACTGCCCCTTGGGAATCCTCCCTTTGAAGGTCGCGTTCACGTTTTGGAAGCCGCAGCGTCTTTGCGTGCCCTTAACTCGGAGTATACAACAAGCTTCTAGTACGCCCTTCTTCTCAAGTCTTCCCTTCGCTTGGGAACACACTGCCAATGAGGAGACTTCACCTGAAGCGCGATGACACGCTTTGCAGCCCAAGGGACTGGACGGGCAACTTAACTCAGAAGCTCCAACTGCCTTCTAGTCGGCCTTGGTTCTAAGTTCTTTCCTTCCTGCAATGGGAACACACGGCCGCATAGGCCTCTTGGTCTTCGGAGCGTTTCTACGTGTTGGAAGCAGCAGGGCCTTAGCCTGCACTTTACGTAGAGCTTGCAACTTGGCGTAGAGTCCGCCTTGGTTCTAAGTTCTTGCCTGAGCTGCGAACACGCTGCCGCTTATGAGGCTTCACCTGAAGAGCGAGGCTACCTTTTGGAAGCCTAATGGACTTGGCGTGCACTTCACACAGAGAGTCCAAGTCGGCTTCAGGCCGCCCTTGTTCTCACTTCTTTCCTCACCTGCGGGAACACGGCCAGAAGGTGGTTGCGTCGTACGCGGCGCTTGGCGTTTTGGACGCAGAGGCGCATTGGCGAGCACTTCACTCAGAGTCTCCAACCTGCCTTGGCGTCCGCCTTTGTTCTAACACCTTTCCGCAACTGGGAGAACACTGCCCTCTAGTAGTGTTCGTCTTCGCTGCGTTTGTAGGTTGGGAAGCCTAAGGGCCTTCCCTGGAACTCAACTCGGTGTAGCCAACAGGCTTCTAGTCCGCCCCTGTTCTAAGGTATTTCCTCCCCTGGGATCTCACCCCCCCCCCCAGGAGACGTCACCTGAGGAGCGATGATACGTTTTGGAAGCAAAAGGGGACCTGGGGTGCCCTGCCCTGAGAGTGTCCAACTTGCCTCCAGTGCGGCCTTGCTCTAACTTCTTTCCGCAGCAGGGAACACGCTGCCACATAGGAAACTTCACTTCAGGTCGAGTTTACGTTGTGGAAGCCTAAGGGTCTGGGCCTGCACTTAACTCGCAGTGTGCAACTTGCCTAGGGTTCGCCCCAGGTTCCAACTTCTTTCCACAGCCGGGAGCAAACTGCCCCGTGGGAATCCTCCCTTTGAAGGTCGCGTTCACGTTTTGGAAGCCGCAGCGTCCTTGCGTGCCCTTAACTCGGAGTATCCAACAAGCTTCTAGTACGCCCTTCTTCTCAAGTCTTCCCTTCGCTTGGGAACACACTGCCACTGAGGAGACTTCACCTGAAGCGCGATGACAAGCTTTGCAGCCCAAGGGACTGGACGGGCAACTTAACTCAGAAGCTCCAACTGCCTTCCAATCGGCCTTGGTTCTAAGTTCTTTCCTTCCTGCAATGGGAACACACGGCCGCATAGGCCTCTTGGCCTTCGGAGCGTTTCTACGTGTTGGAAGCAGCAGGGCCTTAGCCTGCACTTTACGTAGAGCTTGCAACTTGGCGTAGAGTCCCCCTTGGTTCTAAGTTCTTGCCTGAGCTGCGAACACGCTGCCGCTTATGAGGCTTCACCTGAAGAGCGAGGCTACCTTTTTGAAGCCTAGTGGACTTGGCGTGCACTTCACACAGAGAGTCCAAGTCGGCTTCAGGCCGCCCTTGTTCTCACTTCTTTCCTCACCTGCGAGAACACGGCCAGATGGCGGTTGCGTAGTACGTGGCGCTTGGCATTTTGGACGCAGAGGCGCACTGGCGAGCACTTCACTCAGAGTCTCCAACCTGCCTTGGCGTCCGCCTTTGTTCTAACACCTTTCCGCAACTGGGAGAACACTGCCCTCTAGTAGTGTTCGTCTTCGCTGCGTTTGTAGGTTTGGGAAGCCTAAGGGCCTTCCCTGGAACTCAACTCGGTGTAGCCAACAGGCTTCTAGTCCGCCCCTGTTCTAAGGTCTTTCCTCCCCTGGGATCTCACGGCCCCCCGCGCCAGGAGACGTCACCTGAGGAGCGATGATACGTTTTGGAAGCAAAAGGGGACCTGGGGTGCCCTGCCCTGAGAGTGTCCAACTTGCCTCCAGTGCGGCCTTGCTCTAACTTCTTTCCGCAGCAGGGAACACGCTGCCACATAGGAAAGTTCACTTCAGGTCGAGTTTACATTGTGGAAGCCTAAGGGTCTGGGCCTGCACTTAACTCGCAGTGTGCAACTTGCCTAGGGTGCGCCCCAGGTTCCAACTTCTTTCCACAGCCGGGAGCAAACTGCCCCTTGGGAATCCTCCCTTTGAAGGTCGCGTTCACGTTTTGGAAGCCGCAGCGTCTTTGCGTGCCCTTAACTCGGAGTATCCAACAAGCTTCTAGTACGCCCTTCTTCTCAAGTCTTCCCTTCGCTTGGGAACACACTGCCACTGAGGAGACTTCACCTGAAGCGCGATGACACGCTTTGCAGCCCAAGGGACTGGACGGGCAACTTCACTCAGAAGCTCCAACTGCCTTCTAGTCGGCCTTGGTTCTAAGTTTTTTCCTTCCTGCAATGGGAAGACATTGGCCTTTGGAGCGTTTCTACGTGTTGGAAGCAGCAGGGCCTTAGCCTGCACTTTATGTAGAGCTTGCAACTTGGCGTAGAGTCCGCCTTGGTTCTATGTTCTTGCCTGAGCTTCGAACACGCTGCCGCTTATGAGGCTTCACCTGAAGAGCGAGGCTACCTTTTGGAACCCTAATGGCCTTGGCGTGAACTTCACACAGAGAGTCCAAGTCGGCTTCAGGCCGCCCTTGTTCTCACTTCTTTCCTCACCTGCGAGAACTCGGCCAGAAGGCGGTTGCGTCGTACGCCGCGCTTGGCGTTTTGGACGCAGAGGCGCATTGGCGAGCACTTCACTCAGAGTCTCCAACCTGCCTTGGCGTCCGCCTTTGTTCTAACACCTTTCCGCAACTGGGAGAACACTGCCCTCTAGTAGTGTTCACCTTCGCTGCGTTTGTAGGTTTGGGAAGCCTAAGGGCCTTCCCTGGAACTCAACTCGGTGTAGCCAACAGGCTTCTAGTCCGCCCCTTTTCTTAAGGTCTTTCCTCCCCTGGGATCTCACGGGCCCCCCCTCCCCCAGGAGACGTCACCTGAGGAGCGATGATACGTTTTGGAAGCAAAAGGGGACCTGGGGTGCCCTGCCCTGAGAGTGTCCAACTTGCCTCCAGTGCGGCCTTGTTCTAACTTCTTTCCGCAGCAGGGAACACGCTGCCACATAGGAAACTTCACTTCAGGTCGAGTTTACGTTGTGGAAGCCTAAGGGTCTGGGCCTGCACTTAACTCGCAGTGTGCAACTTGCCTAGGGTGCGCCCCAGGTTCCAACTTCTTTCCACAGCCGGGAGCAAACTGCCCCTTGGGAATCCTCCCTTTGAAGGTCACGTTCACGTTTTGGAAGCCGCAGCGTCTTTGCGTGACCTTAACTCGGAGTATCCAACAAGCTTCTAGTACGCCCTTCTTCTCAAGTCTTCCCTTCGCTTGGGAACACACTGCCACTGAGGAGACTTCACCTGAAGCGCGATGACACGCTTTGCAGCCCAAGGGACTGGACGGGCAACTTAACTCAGAAGCTCCAACTGCCTTCTAGTCGGGCTTGGTTCTAAGTTCTTTCCTTCCTGCAATGGGAACACACGGCCGCATAGGCCTCTTGGCCTTCGGAGCGTTTCTACGTGTTGGAAGCAGCAGGGCCTTAGCCTGCACTTTACGTAGAGCTTGCAACTTGGCGTAGAGTCCGCCTTGGTTCTAAGTTCTTGCCTGAGCTGCGAACACGCTGCCGCTTATGAGGCTTCACCTGAAGAGCGAGGCTACCTTTTGGAAGCCTAATGGCCTTGGCGTGCACTTCACACAGAGAGTCCAAGTCGGCTTCAGGCCGCCCTTGTTCTCACTTCTTTCCTCACCTGCGAGAACACGGCCAGAAGGCGGTTGCGTCGTACGCGGCGCTTGGCGTTTTGGACGCAGAGGCGCATTGGCGAGCACTTCACTCAGAGTCTCCAACCTGCCTTGGCGTCCGCCTTTGTTCTAACACATTTCCGCAACTGGGAGAACACTGCCCTCTAGTACTGTTCGTCTTCGCTGCGTTTGTAGGTTTGGGAAGCCTAAGGGCCTTCCCTGGAACTCAACTCGGTGTAGCCAACAGGCTTCTAGTCCGCCCCTGTTCTTAAGGTCTTTCCTCCCCTGGGATCTCACGGGCCCCCCCTCCCCCAGGAGACGTCACCTGAGGAGCGATGATACGTTTTGGAAGCAAAAGGGGACCTGGGGTGCCCTGCCCTGAGAGTGTCCAACTTGCCTCCAGTGCGGCCTTGTTCTAACTTCTTTCCGCAGCAGGGAACACGATGCCACATAGGAAACTTCACTTCAGGTCGAGTTTACGTTGTGGAAGCCTAAGGGTCTGGGCCTGCACTTAACACGCAGTGTGCAACTTGCCTAGGGTGCGCCCCAGGTTCCAACTTCTTTCCACAGCCGGGAGCAATCTGCCCCTTGGGAATCCTCCCTTTGAAGGTCGCGTTCACGTTTTGGAAGCCGCAGCGTCTTTGCGTGCCCTTAACTCGGAGTATCCAACAAGCTTCTAGTACGCCCTTCTTCTCAAGTCTTCCCTTCGCTTGGGAACACACTGCCACTGAGGAGACTTCACCTGAAGCGCGATGACACGCTTTGCCGCCCAAGGGACTGGACGGGCAACTTAACTCAGAAGCTCCAACTGCCTTCTAGTCAGCCTTGGTTCTAAGTTCTTTCCTTCCTGCAATGGGAACCCACGGCCGCATAGGCCTCTTGGCCTTCGGAGCGTTTCTACGTGTTGGAAGCAGCAGGGCCTTAGCCTGCACTTTACGTAGAGCTTGCAACTTGGCGTAGAGTCCGCCTTGGTTCTAAGTTCTTGCCTGAGCTGCGAACACGCTGCCGCTTATGAGGCTTCACCTGAAGAGCGAGGCTACCTTTTGGAAGCCTAATGGACTTGGCGTGCACTTCACACAGGGAGTCCAAGTCGGCTTCAGGCCGCCCTTGTTCTCACTTCTTTCCTCACCTGCGAGAACACGGCCCGAAGGCGGTTGCGTCGTACGCGGCGCTTGGCGTTTTGGAGGCAGAGGCGCATTGGCGAGCACTTCACTCAGAGTCTCCAACCTGCCTTGGCGTCCGCCTTTGTTCTAACACCTTTCCGCAACTGGGAGAACACTGCCCTCTAGTAGTGTTCGTCTTCGCTGCGTTTGTAGGTTTGGGAAGCCTAAGGGCCTTCCCTGGATCTCAACTCGGTGTAGCCAACAGGCTTCTAGTCCGCCCCTGTTCTAAGGTCTTCCCTCCCCTGGGATCTCACGCCCCCCCCCCAGGAGACGTCACCTGAGGAGCGATGATACGTTTTGGAAGCAAAAGTGGACCTGGGGTGCCCTGCCCTGAGAGTGTCCAACTTGCCTCCAGTGCGGCCTTGTTCTAACTTCTTTCCGCAGCAGGGAACACGCTGCCACATAGGAAACTTCACTTCAGGTCGAGTTTACGTTGTGGAAGCCTAAGGGTCTGGGCCTGCACTTACCTCGCAGTGTGCAACTTGCCTAGGGTGAGCCACAGGTTCCAACATCGTTCCACAGCCGGGAGCAAACTGCCCCTTGGGAATCCTCCCTTTGAAGGTCGCGTTCACGTTTTGGAAGCCGCAGCGTCTTTGCATGCCCTTAACTCGGAGTATCCAACAAGCTTCTAGTACGCCCTTCTTCTCAAGTCTTCCCTTCGCTTGAGAACACACTGCCACTGAGGAGACTTCACCTGAAGCGCGATGACAAGCTTTGCAGCCCAAGGGACTGGACGGGCAACTTAACTCAGAAGCTCCAACTGCCTTCTAGTCGGCCTTGGTTCTAAGTTCTTTCTTTCCTGCAATGGGAACACACGGCCGCATAGGCCTCTTGGCCTTCGGAGCGTTTCTACGTGTTGGAAGCAGCAGGGCCTTAGCCTGCACTTTATGTAGAGCTTGCAACTTGGCGTAGAGTCCGCCTTGGTTCTATGTTCTTGCCTGAGCTTCGAACACGCTGCCGCTTATGAGGCTTCACCTGAAGAGCGAGGCTACCTTTTGGAACCCTAATGGCCTTGGCGTGAACTTCACACAGAGAGTCCAAGTCGGCTTCAGGCCGCCCTTGTTCTCACTTCTTTCCTCACCTGCGAGAACACGGCCAGAAGGCGGTTGCGTCGTACGCGGCGCTTGGCGTTTTGGACGCAGAGGCGCATTGGCGAGCACTTCACTCAGAGTCTCCAACCTGCCTTGGCGTCCGCCTTTGTTCTAACACCTTTCCGCAACTGGGAGAACACTGCCCTCTAGTACTGTTCGTCTTCGCTGCGTTTGTAGGTTTGGGAAGCCTAAGGGCCTTCCCTGGAACTCAACTCGGTGTAGCCAACAGGCTTCTAGTCCGCCCCTGTTCTTAAGGTCTTTCCTCCCCTGGGATCTCACGGGCCCCCCCTCCCACAGGAGACGTCACCTGAGGAGCGATGATACCTTTTGGAAGCAAAAGGGGACCTGGGGTGCCCTGCCCTGAGAGTGTCCAACTTGCCTCCAGTGCGGCCTTGTTCTAACTTCTTTCCGCAGCAGGGAACACGCTGCCACATAGGAAACTTCACTTCAGGTCGAGTTTACGTTGTGGAAGCCTAAGGGTCTGGGCCTGCACTTAACTCGCAGTGTGCAACTTGCCTAGGGTGCGCCCCAGGTTCCAACTTCTTTCCACAGCCGGGAGCAAACTGCCCCTTGGGAATCCTCCCTTTGAAGGTCGCGTTCACGTTTTGGAAGCCGCAGCGTCTTTGCGTGCCCTTAACTCGGAGTATCCAACAAGCTTCTAGTACGCCCTTCTTCTCAAGTCTTCCCTTCGCTTGGGAACACACTGCCACTGAGGAGACTTCACCTGAAGCACGATGACACGCTTTGCAGCCCAAGGGACTGGACGTGCAACTTCACTCAGAAGCTCCAACTGCCTTCTAGTCGGCCTTGGTTCTAAGTTCTTTCCTTCCTGCAATGGGAACACACGGCCGCATAGGCCTCTTGGCCTTCGGAGCATTTCTACGTGTTGGAAGCAGCAGGGCCTTACACTGCACTTTACGTAGAGCTTGCAACTTGGCGTAGAGTCCGCCTTGGTTCTAAGTTCTTGCCTGAGCTGCGAACACGCTGCCGCTTATGAGGCTTCACCTGAAGAGCGAGGCTACCTTTTGGAAGCCTTATGGACTTGGCGTGCACTTCACACAGAGAGTCCAAGTCGGCTTCAGGCCGCCCTTGTTCTCACTTCTTTCCTCACCTGCGAGAACACGGCCAGAAGGCGGTTGCGTCGTACGCGGCGCTTGGCGTTTTGGACGCAGAGGCGCATTGGCGAGCACTTCACTCAGAGTCTCCAACCTGCCTTGGCGTCCGCCTTTGTTCTAACACCTTTCCGCAACTGGGAGAACACTGCCCTCTAGTACTGTTCGTCTTCGCTGCGTTTGTAGGTTTGGGAAGCCTAAGGGCCTTCCCTGGAACTCAATTCGGTGTAGCCAACAGGCTTCTTGTCCACCCCTGTTCTTAAGGTCTTTCCTCCCCTGGGATCTCACGGGCCCCCCCTACCCCAGGAGACGTCACCTGAGGAGCGATGATACGTTTTGGAAGCAAAAGGGGACCTGCGGTGCCCTGCCCTGAGAGTGTCCAACTTGCCTCCAGTGCGGCCTTGTTCTAACTTCTTTCCGCAGCAGGGAACACGCTGCCACATAGGAAACTTCACTTCAGGTCGAGTTTACGTTGTGGAAGCCTAAGGGTCTGGGCCTGCACTTAACTCGCAGTGTGCAACTTGCCTAGGGTGCGCCCCAGGTTCCAACTTCTTTCCACAGCCGGGAGCAAACTGCCCCTTGGGAATCCTCCCTTTGAAGGTCGCGTTCACGTTTTGGAAGCCGCAGCGTCTTTGCGTGCCCTTAACTCGGAGTATCCAACAAGCTTCTAGTACGCCCTTCTTCTCAAGTCTTCCCTTCGCTTGGGAACACACTGCCACTGAGGAGACTTCACCTGAAGCGCGATGACACGCTTTGCAGCCCAAGGGACTGGACGGGCAACTTAACTCAGAAGCTCCAACTGCCTTCTAGTCGGGCTTGGTTCTAAGTTCTTTCCTTCCTGCAATGGGAACACACGGCCGCATAGGCCTCTTGGCCTTCGGAGCGTTTCTACGTGTTGGAAGCAGCAGGGCCTTAGCCTGCACTTTACGTAGAGCTTGCAACTTGGCGTAGAGTCCGCCTTGGTTCTAAGTTCTTGCCTGAGCTGCGAACACGCTGCCACTTATGAGGCTTCACCTGAAGAGCGAGGCTACCTTTTGGAAGCCTAATGGACTTGGCGTGCACTTCACACAGAGAGTCCAAGTCGGCTTCAGGCCGCCCTTGTTCTCACTTCTTTCCTCACCTGCGGGAACACGGCCAGAAGGCGGTTGCGTCGTACGCGGCGCTTGGCGTTTTGGACGCAGAGGCGCATTGGCGAGCACTTCACTCAGAGTCTCCAACCTGCCTTGGCGTCTGCCTTTGTTCTAAAACCTTTCCGCAACTGGGAAAACACTGCCCTCTAGTAGTGTTCGTCTTCGCTGCGTTTGTAGGTTTGGGAAGCCTAAGGGCCTTCCCTGGAACTCAACTCGGTGTAGCCAACAGGCTTCTAGTCCGCCCCTGTTCTTAAGGTCTTACCTCCCCTGGGATCTCACGCCCCCCCCCCCAGGAGACGTCACCTGAGGAGCGATGATACGTTTTGGAAGCAAAAGGGGACCTGGGGTGCCCTGCCCTGAGAGTGTCCAACTTGCCTCCAGTGCGGCCTTGCTCTAACTTCTTTCCGCAGCAGGGAACACGCTGCCACATAGGAAACTTCACTTCAGGTCGAGTTTACGTTGTGGAAGCCTAAGGGTCTGGGCCTGCACTTAACTCGCAGTGTGCAACTTGCCTAGGGTGCGCCCCAGGTTCCAACTACTTTCCACAGCCGGGAGCAAACTGCCCCGTGGGAATCATCCCTTTGAAGGTCGCGTTCACGTTTTGGAAGCCGCAGCGTCCTTGCGTGCCCTTAACTCGGAGTATCCAACAAGCTTCTAGTACGCCCTTCTTCTCAAGTCTTCCCTTCGCTTGGGAACACACTGCCACTGAGGAGACTTCACCTGAAGCGCGATGACAAGCTTTGCAGCCCAAGGGACTGGACGGGCAACTTAACTCAGAAGCTCCAACTGCCTTCCAATCGGCCTTCGTTCTAAGTTCTTTCCTTCCTGCAATGGGAACACACGGCCGCATAGGCCTCTTGGCCTTCGGAGCGTTTCTACGTGTTGGAAGCAGCAGGGCCTTAACCTGCACTTTACGTAGAGCTTGCAACTTGGCGTAGAGTCCGCCTTGGTTCTAAGTTCTTGCCTGAGCTGCGAACACGCTGCCGCTTATGAGGCTTCACCTGAAGAGCGAGGCTACCTTTTGGAACCCTAATGGCCTTGGCGTGAACTTCACACAGAGAGTCCAAGTCGGCTTCAGGCCGCCCTTGTTCTCACTTCTTTCCTCACCTGCGAGAACACGGCCAGAAGGCGGTTGCGTCGTACGCGGCGCTTGGCGTTTTGGACGCAGAGGCGCATTGGCGAGCACTTCACTCAGAGTCTCCAACCTGCCTTGGCGTCCGCCTTTGTTCTAACACCTTTCCGCAACTGGGAGAACACTGCCCTCTAGTACTGTTCGTCTTCGCTGCGTTTGTAGGTTTGGGAAGCCTAAGGGCCTTCCCTGGAACTCAACTCGGTGTAGCCAACAGGCTTCTAGTCCGCCCCTGTTCTTAAGGTCTTTCCTCCCCTGGGATCTCACGGGCCCCCCCTCCCCCAGGAGACGTCACCTGAGGAGCGATGATACCTTTTGGAAGCAAAAGGGGACCTGCGGTGCCCTGCCCTGAGAGTGTCCAACTTGCCTCCATTGCGGCCTTGTTCTAACTTCTTTCCGCAGCAGGGAACACGCTGCCACATAGGAAACTTCACTTCAGGTCGAGTTTACGTTGTGGAAGCCTAAGGGTCTGGGCCTGCACTTAACTCGCAGTGTGCAACTTGCCTAGGGTGCGCCCCAGGTTCCAACTTCTTTCCACAGCCGGGAGCAAACTGCCCCTTGGGAATCCTCCCTTTGAAGGTCGCGTTCACGTTTTGGAAGCCGCAGCGTCTTTGCGTGCCCTTAACTCGGAGTATCCAACAAGCTTCTAGTACGCCCTTCTTCTCAAGTCTTCCCTTCGCTTGGGAACACACTGCCACTGAGGAGACTTCACCTGAAGCACGATGACACGCTTTGCAGCCCAAGGGACTGGACGTGCAACTTCACTCAGAAGCTCCAACTGCCTTCTAGTCGGCCTTGGTTCTAAGTTCTTTCCTTCCTGCAATGGGAACACACGGCCGCATAGGCCTCTTGGCCTTCGGAGCGTTTCTACGTGTTGGAAGCAGCAGGGCCTTACACTGCACTTTACGTAGAGCTTGCAACTTGGCGTAGAGTCCGCCTTGGTTCTAAGTTCTTGCCTGAGCTGCGAACACGCTGCCGCTTATGAGGCTTCACCTGAAGAGCGAGGCTACCTTTTGGAAGCCTAATGGCCTTGGCGTGCACTTCACACAGAGAGTCCAAGTCGGCTTCAGGCCGCCCTTGTTCTCACTTCTTTCCTCACCTGCGAGAACACGGCCAGAAGGCGGTTGCGTCGTACGCGGCGCTTGGCGTTTTGGACGCAGAGGCGCATTGGCGAGCACTTCACTCAGAGTCTCCAACCTGCCTTGGCGTCCGCCTTTGTTCTAACACCTTTCCGCAACTGGGAGAACACTGCCCTCTAGTACTGTTCGTCTTCGCTGCGTTTGTAGGTTTGGGAAGCCTAAGGGCCTTCCCTCGAACTCAATTCGGTGTAGCCAACAGGCTTCTAGTCCGCCCCTGTTCTTAAGGTCTTACCTCCCCTGGGATCTCACGGGCCCCCCCTCCCCCAGGAGACGTCACCTGAGGAGCGATGATACGTTTTGGAAGCAAAAGGGGACCTGGGGTGCCCTGCCCTGAGAGTGTCCAACTTGCCTCCAGTGCGGCCTTGTTCTAACTTCTTTCCGCAGGAGGGAACACGCTGCCACATAGGAAACTTCACTTCAGGTCGAGTTTACGTTGTGGAACCCTAAGGGTCTAGGCCTGCACTTAACTCGCAGTGTGCAACTTGCCTAGGGTGCGCCCCAGGTTCCAACTTCTTTCCACAGCCGGGAGCAAACTGCCCCTTGGGAATCCTCCCTTTGAAGGTTGCGTTCACGTTTTGGAAGCCGCAGCGTCTTTGCGTGCCCTTAACTCGGAGTATCCAACAAGCTTCTAGTACGCCCTTCTTCTCAAGTCTTCCCTTCGCTTGGGAACACACTGCCACTGAGGAGACTTCACCTGAAGCGCGATGACACGCTTTGCAGCCCAACAGACTGGACGGGCAACTTAACTCAGAAGCTCCAACTGCCTTCTAGTCGGGCTTGGTTCTAAGTTCTTTCCTTCCTGCAATGGGAACACACGGCCGCATAGGCCTCTTGGCCTTCGGAGCGTTTCTACGTGTTGGAAGCAGCAGGGCCTTAGCCTGCACTTTACGTAGAGCTTGCAACTTGGCGTAGAGTCCGCCTTGGTTCTAAGTTCTTGCCTGAGCTGCGAACACGCTGCCGCTTATGAGGCTTCACCTGAAGAGCGAGGCTACCTTTTGGAAGCCTAATGGACTTGGCGTGCACTTCACACAGAGAGTCCAAGTCGGCTTCAGGCCGCCCTTGTTCTCACTTCTTTCCTCACCTGCGAGAACACGGCCAGAAGGCGGTTGCGTCGTACGCGGCGCTTGGCGTTTTGGACGCAGAGGCGCATTGGCGAGCACTTCACTCAGAGTCTCCAACCTGCCTTGGCGTCCGCCTTTGTTCTAACACCTTTCCGCAACTGGGAGAACACTGCCCTCTAGTACTGTTCGTCTTCGCTGCGTTTGTAGGTTTGGGAAGCCTAAGGGCCTTCCCTGGAAGTCAACGCGGTGTAGCCAACAGGCTTCTAGTCCGCCCCTGTTCTTAAGGTCCTTCCTCCCCTGGGATCTCACGGGCCCCCCCACCCAGGAGACGTCACCTGAGGAGCGATGATACGTTTTGGAAGCAAAAGGGGACCTGGGGTGCCCTGCCCTGAGAGTGTCCAACTTGCCTCCAGTGCGGCCTTGTTCTAACTTCTTTCCGCAGCAGGGAACACGCTGCCACATAGGAAACTTCACTTCAGGTCGAGTTTACGTTGTGGAAGCCTAAGGGTCTGGGCCTGCACTTACCTCGCAGTGTGCAACTTGCCTAGGGTGAGCCACAGGTTCCAACATCGTTCCACAGCCGGGAGCAAACTGCCCCTTGGGAATCCTCCCTTTGAAGGTCGCGTTCACGTTTTGGAAGCCGCAGCGTCTTTGCGTGCCCTTAACTCGGAGTATCCAACAAGCTTCTAGTACGCCCTTCTTCTCAAGTCTTCCCTTCGCTTGAGAACACACTGCCACTGAGGAGACTTCACCTGAAGCGCGATGACAAGCTTTGCAGCCCAAGGGACTGGACGGGCAACTTAACTCAGAAGCTCCAACTGCCTTCTAGTCGGCCTTGGTTCTAAGTTCTTTCTTTCCTGCAATGGGAACACACGGCCGCATAGGCCTCTTGGCCTTCGGAGCGTTTCTACGTGTTGGAAGCAGCAGGGCCTTACACTGCACTTTATGTAGAGCTTGCAACTTGGCGTAGAGTCCGCCTTGGTTCTATGTTCTTGCCTGAGCTTCGAACACGCTGCCGCTTATGAGGCTTCACCTGAAGAGCGAGGCTACCTTTTGGAACCCTAATGGCCTTGGCGTGAACTTCACACAGAGAGTCCAAGTCGGCTTCAGGCCGCCCTTGTTCTCACTTCTTTCCTCACCTGCGAGAACACGGCCAGAAGGCGGTTGCGTCGTACGCGGCGCTTGGCGTTTTGGACGCAGAGGCGCATTGGCGAGCACTTCACTCAGAGTCTCCAACCTGCCTTGGCGTCCGCCTTTGTTCTAACACCTTTCCGCAACTGGGAGAACACTGCCCTCTAGTACTGTTCGTCTTCGCTGCGTTTGTAGGTTTGGGAAGCCTAAGGGCCTTCCCTGGAACTCAACTCGGTGTAGCCAACAGGCTTCTAGTCCGCCCCTGTTCTTAAGGTCTTTCCTCCCCTGGGATCTCACGGGCCCCCCCTCCCCCAGGAGACGTCACCTGAGGAGCGATGATACCTTTTGGAAGCAAAAGGGGACCTGGGGTGCCCTGCCCTGAGAGTGTCCAACTTGCCTCCAGTGCGGCCTTGTTCTAACTTCTTTCCGCAGCAGGGAACACGCTGCCACATAGGAAACTTCACTTCAGGTCGAGTTTACGTTGTGGAAGCCTAAGGGTCTGGGCCTGCACTTAACTCGCAGTGTGCAACTTGCCTAGGGTGCGCCCCAGGTTCCAACTTCTTTCCACAGCCGGGAGCAAACTGCCCCTTGGGAATCCTCCCTTTGAAGGTCGCGTTCACGTTTTGGAAGCCGCAGCGTCTTTGCGTGCCCTTAACTCGGAGTATCCAACAAGCTTCTAGTACGCCCTTCTTCTCAAGTCTTCCCTTCGCTTGGGAACACACTGCCACTGAGGAGACTTCACCTGAAGCACGATGACACGCTTTGCAGCCCAAGGGACTGGACGTGCAACTTCACTCAGAAGCTCCAACTGCCTTCTAGTCGGCCTTGGTTCTAAGTTCTTTCCTTCCTGCAATGGGAACACACGGCCGCATAGGCCTCTTGGCCTTCGGAGCGTTTCTACGTGTTGGAAGCAGCAGGGCCTTACACTGCACTTTACGTAGAGCTTGCAACTTGGCGTAGAGTCCGCCTTGGTTCTAAGTTCTTGCCTGAGCTGCGAACACGCTGCCGCTTATGAGGCTTCACCTGAAGAGCGAGGCTACCTTTTGGAAGCCTAATGGACTTGGCGTGCACTTCACACAGAGAGTCCAAGTCGGCTTCAGGCCGCCCTTGTTCTCACTTCTTTCCTCACCTGCGAGAACACGGCCAGAAGGCGGTTGCGTCGTACGCGGCGCTTGGCGTTTTGGACGCAGAGGCGCATTGGCGAGCACTTCACTCAGAGTCTCCAACCTGCCTTGGCGTCCGCCTTTGTTCTAACACCTTTCCGCAACTGGGAGAACACTGCCCTCTAGTACTGTTCGTCTTCGCTGCGTTTGTAGGTTTGGGAAGCCTAAGGGCCTTCCCTGGAACTCAATTCGGTGTAGCCAACAGGCTTCTTGTCCACCCCTGTTCTTAAGGTCTTTCCTCCCCTGGGATCTCACGGGCCCCCCCTACCCCAGGAGACGTCACCTGAGGAGCGATGATACGTTTTGGAAGCAAAAGGGGACCTGCGGTGCCCTGCCCTGAGAGTGTCCAACTTGCCTCCAGTGCGGCCTTGTTCTAACTTCTTTCCGCAGCAGGGAACACGCTGCCACATAGGAAACTTCACTTCAGGTCGAGTTTACGTTGTGGAAGCCTAAGGGTCTGGGCCTGCACTTAACTCGCAGTGTGCAACTTGCCTAGGGTGCGCCCCAGGTTCCAACTTCTTTCCACAGCCGGGAGCAAACTGCCCCTTGGGAATCCTCCCTTTGAAGGTCGCGTTCACGTTTTGGAAGCCGCAGCGTCTTTGCGTGCCCTTAACTCGGAGTATCCAACAAGCTTCTAGTACGCCCTTCTTCTCAAGTCTTCCCTTCGCTTGGGAACACACTGCCACTGAGGAGACTTCACCTGAAGCGCGATGACACACTTTGCAGCCCAAGGGACTGGACGGGCAACTTAACTCAGAAGCTCCAACTGCCTTCTAGTCGGGCTTGGTTCTAAGTTCTTTCCTTCCTGCAATGGGAACACACGGCCGCATAGGCCTCTTGGCCTTCGGAGCGTTTCTACGTGTTGGAAGCAGCAGGGCCTTAGCCTGCACTTTACGTAGAGCTTGCAACTTGGCGTAGAGTCCGCCTTGGTTCTAAGTTCTTGCCTGAGCTGCGAACACGCTGCCACTTATGAGGCTTCACCTGAAGAGCGAGGCTACCTTTTGGAAGCCTAATGGACTTGGCGTGCACTTCACACAGAGAGTCCAAGTCGGCTTCAGGCCGCCCTTGTTCTCACTTCTTTCCTCACCTGCGGGAACACGGCCAGAAGGCGGTTGCGTCGTACGCGGCGCTTGGCGTTTTGGACGCAGAGGCGCATTGGCGAGCACTTCACTCAGAGTCTCCAACCTGCCTTGGCGTCTGCCTTTGTTCTAAAACCTTTCCGCAACTGGGAAAACACTGCCCTCTAGTAGTGTTCGTCTTCGCTGCGTTTGTAGGTTTGGGAAGCCTAAGGGCCTTCCCTGGAACTCAACTCGGTGTAGCCAACAGGCTTCTAGTCCGCCCCTGTTCTTAAGGTCTTACCTCCCCTGGGATCTCACGCCCCCCCCCCCAGGAGACGTCACCTGAGGAGCGATGATACGTTTTGGAAGCAAAAGGGGACCTGGGGTGCCCTGCCCTGAGAGTGTCCAACTTGCCTCCAGTGCGGCCTTGCTCTAACTTCTTTCCGCAGCAGGGAACACGCTGCCACATAGGAAACTTCACTTCAGGTCGAGTTTACGTTGTGGAAGCCTAAGGGTCTGGGCCTGCACTTAACTCGCAGTGTGCAACTTGCCTAGGGTGCGCCCCAGGTTCCAACTACTTTCCACAGCCGGGAGCAAACTGCCCCGTGGGAATCATCCCTTTGAAGGTCGCGTTCACGTTTTGGAAGCCGCAGCGTCCTTGCGTGCCCTTAACTCGGAGTATCCAACAAGCTTCTAGTACGCCCTTCTTCTCAAGTCTTCCCTTCGCTTGGGAACACACTGCCACTGAGGAGACTTCACCTGAAGCGCGATGACAAGCTTTGCAGCCCAAGGGACTGGACGGGCAACTTAACTCAGAAGCTCCAACTGCCTTCCAATCGGCCTTCGTTCTAAGTTCTTTCCTTCCTGCAATGGGAACACACGGCCGCATAGGCCTCTTGGCCTTCGGAGCGTTTCTACGTGTTGGAAGCAGCAGGGCCTTAACCTGCACTTTACGTAGAGCTTGCAACTTGGCGTAGCGTCCGCCTTGGTTCTAAGTTCTTGCCTGAGCTGCGAACACGCTGCCGCTTATGAGGCTTCACCTGAAGAGCGAGGCTACCTTTTGGAAGCCTAATGGACTTGGCGTGCACTTCACACAGAGAGTCCAAGTCGGCTTCAGGCCGCCCTTGTTCTCACTTCTTTCCTCACCTGCGAGAACACGGCCAGAAGGCGGTTGCGTAGTACGTGGCGCTTGGCATTTTGGACGCAGAGGCGCATTGGCGAGCACTTCACTCAGAGTCTCCAACCTGCCTTGGCGTCCGCCTTTGTTCTAACACCTTTCCGCAACTGGGAGAACACTGCCCTCTAGTAGTGTTCGTCTTCGCTGCGTTTGTAGGTTTGGGAAGCCTAAGGGCCTTCCCTGGAACTCAACTCGGTGTAGCCAACAGGCTTCTAGTCCGCCCCTGTTCTAAGGTCTTACCTCCCCTGGGATCTCACGCCCCCCCCCCCCCCAGGAGACGTCACCTGAGGAGCGATGATACGTTATGGAAGCAAAAGGGGACCTGGGGTGCCCTGCCCTGAGAGGGTCCAACTTGCCTCCAGTGCGGCCTTGCTCTAACTTCTTTCCGCAGCAGGGAACACGCTGCCACATAGGAAACTTGACTTCAGGTCGAGTTTACGTTGTGGAAGCCTAAGGGTCTGGGCCTGCACTTAACTCGCAGTGTGCAACTTGCCTAGGGTGCGCCCCAGGTTCCAACTTCTTTCCACAGCCGGGAGCAAACTGCCCCTTGGGAATCCTCCCTTTGAAGGTCGCGTTCACGTTTTGGAAGCCGCAGCGTCTTTGCGTGCCCTTAACTCGGAGTATCCAACAAGCTTCTAGTACGCCCTTCTTCTCAAGTCTTCCCTTCGCTTGGGAACACACTGCCACTGAGGAGACTTCACCTGAAGCGCGATGACACGCTTTGCAGCCCAAGGGACTGGACGGGCAACTTAACTCAGAAGCTCCAACTGCCTTCTAGTCGGCCTTGGTTCTAAGTTCTTTCTTTCCTGCAATGGGAACACACGGCCGCATAGGCCTCTTGGCCTTCGGAGCGTTTCTACGTGTTGGAAGCAGCAGGGCCTTAGCCTGCACTTTATGTAGAGCTTGCAACTTGGCGTAGAGTCCGCCTTGGTTCTATGTTCTTGCCTGAGCTTCGAACACGCTGCCGCTTATGAGGCTTCACCTGAAGAGCGAGGCTACCTTTTGGAACCCTAATGGCCTTGGCGTGAACTTCACACAGAGAGTCCAAGTCGGCTTCAGGCCGCCCTTGTTCTCACTTCTTTCCTCACCTGCGAGAACACGGCCAGAAGGCGGTTGCGTCGTACGCGGCGCTTGGCGTTTTGGACGCAGAGGCGCATTGGCGAGCACTTCACTCAGAGTCTCCAACCTGCCTTGGCGTCCGCCTTTGTTCTAACACCTTTCCGCAACTGGGAGAACACTGCCCTCTAGTACTGTTCGTCTTCGCTGCGTTTGTAGGTTTGGGAAGCCTAAGGGCCTTCCCTGGAACTCAACTCGGTGTAGCCAACAGGCTTCTAGTCCGCCCCTGTTCTTAAGGTCTTTCCTCCCCTGGGATCTCACGGGCCCCCCCTCCCCCAGGAGACGTCACCTGAGGAGCGATGATACCTTTTGGAAGCAAAAGGGGACCTGCGGTGCCCTGCCCTGAGAGTGTCCAACTTGCCTCCATTGCGGCCTTGTTCTAACTTCTTTCCGCAGCAGGGAACACGCTGCCACATAGGAAACTTCACTTCAGGTCGAGTTTACGTTGTGGAAGCCTAAGGGTCTGGGCCTGCACTTAACTCGCAGTGTGCAACTTGCCTAGGGTGCGCCCCAGGTTCCAACTTCTTTCCACAGCCGGGAGCAAACTGCCCCTTGGGAATCCTCCCTTTGAAGGTCGCGTTCACGTTTTGGAAGCCGCAGCGTCTTTGCGTGCCCTTAACTCGGAGTATCCAACAAGCTTCTAGTACGCCCTTCTTCTCAAGTCTTCCCTTCGCTTGGGAACACACTGCCACTGAGGAGACTTCACCTGAAGCACGATGACACGCTTTGCAGCCCAAGGGACTGGACGTGCAACTTCACTCAGAAGCTCCAACTGCCTTCTAGTCGGCCTTGGTTCTAAGTTCTTTCCTTCCTGCAATGGGAACACACGGCCGCATAGGCCTCTTGGCCTTCGGAGCGTTTCTACGTGTTGGAAGCAGCAGGGCCTTACACTGCACTTTACGTAGAGCTTGCAACTTGGCGTAGAGTCCGCCTTGGTTCTAAGTTCTTGCCTGAGCTGCGAACACGCTGCCGCTTATGAGGCTTCACCTGAAGAGCGAGGCTACCTTTTGGAAGCCTAATGGCCTTGGCGTGCACTTCACACAGAGAGTCCAAGTCGGCTTCAGGCCGCCCTTGTTCTCACTTCTTTCCTCACCTGCGAGAACACGGCCAGAATGCGGTTGCGTCGTACGCGGCGCTTGGCGTTTTGGACGCAGAGGCGCATTGGCGAGCACTTCACTCAGAGTCTCCAACCTGCCTTGGCGTCCGCCTTTGTTCTAACACCTTTCCGCAACTGGGAGAACACTGCCCTCTAGTACTGTTCGTCTTCGCTGCGTTTGTAGGTTTGGGAAGCCTAAGGGCCTTCCCTCGAACTCAATTCGGTGTAGCCAACAGGCTTCTAGTCCGCCCCTGTTCTTAAGGTCTTACCTCCCCTGGGATCTCACGGGCCCCCCCTCCCCCAGGAGACGTCACCTGAGGAGCGATGATACGTTTTGGAAGCAAAAGGGGACCTGGGGTGCCCTGCCCTGAGAGTGTCCAACTTGCCTCCAGTGCGGCCTTGTTCTAACTTCTTTCCGCAGGAGGGAACACGCTGCCACATAGGAAACTTCACTTCAGGTCGAGTTTACGTTGTGGAACCCTAAGGGTCTAGGCCTGCACTTAACTCGCAGTGTGCAACTTGCCTAGGGTGCGCCCCAGGTTCCAACTTCTTTCCACAGCCGGGAGCAAACTGCCCCTTGGGAATCCTCCCTTTGAAGGTCGCGTTCACGTTTTGGAAGCCGCAGCGTCTTTGCGTGCCCTTAACTCGGAGTATCCAACAAGCTTCTAGTACGCCCTTCTTCTCAAGTCTTCCCTTCGCTTGGGAACACACTGCCACTGAGGAGACTTCACCTGAAGCGCGATGACACGCTTTGCAGCCCAACAGACTGGACGGGCAACTTAACTCAGAAGCTCCAACTGCCTTCTAGTCGGGCTTGGTTCTAAGTTCTTTCCTTCCTGCAATGGGAACACACGGCCGCATAGGCCTCTTGGCCTTCGGAGCGTTTCTACGTGTTGGAAGCAGCAGGGCCTTAGCCTGCACTTTACGTAGAGCTTGCAACTTGGCGTAGAGTCCGCCTTGGTTCTAAGTTCTTGCCTGAGCTGCGAACACGCTGCCGCTTATGAGGCTTCACCTGAAGAGCGAGGCTACCTTTTGGAAGCCTAATGGACTTGGCGTGCACTTCACACAGAGAGTCCAAGTCGGCTTCAGGCCGCCCTTGTTCTCACTTCTTTCCTCACCTGCGAGAACACGGCCAGAAGGCGGTTGCGTCGTACGCGGCGCTTGGCGTTTTGGACGCAGAGGCGCATTGGCGAGCACTTCACTCAGAGTCTCCAACCTGCCTTGGCGTCCGCCTTTGTTCTAACACCTTTCCGCAACTGGGAGAACACTGCCCTCTAGTAGTGTTCGTCTTCGCTGCGTTTGTAGGTTTGGGAAGCCTAAGGGCCTTCCCTGGAAGTCAACGCGGTGTAGCCAACAGGCTTCTAGTCCGCCCCTGTTCTTAAGGTCCTTCCTCCCCTGGGATCTCACGGGCCCCCCCACCCAGGAGACGTCACCTGAGGAGCGATGATACGTTTTGGAAGCAAAAGGGGACCTGGGGTGCCCTGCCCTGAGAGTGTCCAACTTGCCTCCAGTGCGGCCTTGCTCTAACTTCTTTCCGCAGCAGGGAACACGCTGCCACATAGGAAACTTCACTTCAGGTCGAGTTTACGTTGTGGAAGCCTAAGGGTCTGGGCCTGCACTTAACTCGCAGTGTGCAACTTGCCTAGGGTGCGCCCCAGGTTCCAACTTCTTTCCACAGCCGGGAGCAAACTGCCCCTTGGGAATCCTCCCTTTGAAGGTCGCGTTCACGTTTTGGAAGCCGCAGCGTCTTTGCGTGCCCTTAACTCGGAGTATCCAACAAGCTTCTAGTACGCCCTTCTTCTCAAGTCTTCCCTTCGCTTGGGAACACACTGCCACTGAGGAGACTTCACCTGAAGTGCGATGACACGCTTTGCAGCCCAAGGGACTGGACGGGCAACTTAACTCAGAAGCTCCAACTGCCTTCTAGTCGGCCTTGGTTCTAAGTTCTTTCCTTCCTGCAATGGGAGCACATGGCCGCATAGGCCTCTTGGCCTTCGGAGCGTTTCTACCTGTTGGAAGCAGCAGGGCCTTAGCCTGCACTTTACGTAGAGCTTGCAACTTGGCGTAGAGTCCGCCTTGGTTCTAAGTTCTTGCCTGAGCTGCGAACACGCTGCCGCTTATGAGGCTTCACCTGAAGAGCGAGGCTACATTTAGGAAGCCTAATGGACTCGGCGTGCACTTCACACAGAGAGTCCAAGTCGGCTTCAGGCCGCCCTTGTTCTCACTTCTTTCCTCACCTGCGAGAACACGGCCAGAATGCGGTTGCGTCGTACGCGGCGCTTGGCGTTATGGACGCAGAGGCGCATTGGCGAGCACTTCACTCAGAGTCTCCAACCTGCCTTGGCGTCCGCCTTTGTTCTAACACCTTTCCGCAACTGGGAGAACACTGCCCTCTAGTACTGTTCGTCTTCGCTGCGTTTGTAGGTTTGGGAAGCCTAAGGGCCTTCCCTGGAACTCAAATCGGTGTAGCCATCAGGCTTCTAGTCCGCCCCTGTTCTAAGGTCTTTCCTCCCCTGGGATCTCACGCCCCCCCCCCAGGAGACGTCACCTTAGGAGCGATGATACGTTTTGGAAGCAAAAGGGGACCTGGGGTGCCCTGCCCTGAGAGTGTCCAACTTGCCTCCAGTGCGGCTTTGTTCTAACTTCTTTCGGCAGCAGGGAACACGCTGCCACATAGGAAACTTCACTTCAGGTCGAGTTTACGTTGTGGAAGCCTAAGGGTCTGGGCCTGCACTTAACTCGCAGTGTGCAACTTGCCTAGGGTGAGCCACAGGTTCCAACATCGTTCCACAGCCGGGAGCAAAGTGCCCCTTGGGAATCCTCCCTTTGAAGGTCGCGTTCACGTTTTGGAAGCCGCAGCGTCTTTGCGTGCCCTTAACTCGGAGTATCCAACAAGCTTCTAGTACGCCCTTCTTCTCAAGTCTTCCCTTCGCTTGGGAACACACTGTCGCTGAGGAGACTTCACCTGAAGCGTGATGACACGCTTTGCCGCCCAAGGGACTGGACGGGCAACTTAACTCAGAAGCTCCAACTGCCTTCTAGTCAGCCTTGGTTCTAAGTTCTTTCCTTCCTGCAATGGGAACCCACGGCCGCATAGGCCTCTTGGCCTTCGGAGCGTTTCTACGTGTTGGAAGCAGCAGGGCCTTAGCCTGCACTTTACGTAGAGCTTGCAACTTGGCGTAGAGTCCGCCTTGGTTCTAAGTTCTTGCCTGAGCTGCGAACACGCTGCCGCTTATGAGGCTTCACCTGAAGAGCGAGGCTACATTTAGGAAGCCTAATGGCCTTGGCGTGCACTTCACACAGAGAGTCCAAGTCGGCTTCAGGCCGCCCTTGTTCTCACTTCTTTCCTCACCTGCGAGAACACGGCCAGAATGCGGTTGCGTCGTACGCGGCGCTTGGCGTTCTGGACGCAGAGGCGCATTGGCGAGCACTTCACTCAGAGTCTCCAACCTGCCTTGGCGTCCGCCTTTGTTCTAACACCTTTCCGCAACTGGGAGAACACTGCCCTCTAGTACTGTTCGTCTTCGCTGCGTTTGTAGGTTTGGGAAGCCTAAGGGCCTTCCCTGGAACTCAAATCGGTGTAGCCATCAGGCTTCTAGTCCGCCCCTGTTCTAAGGTCTTTCCTCCCCTGGGATCTCACGCCCCCCCCCCAGGAGACGTCACCTTAGGAGCGATGATACGTTTTGGAAGCAAAAGGGGACCTTGGGTGCCCTGCCCTGAGAGTGTCCAACTTGCCTCCAGTGCGGCCTTGCTCTAACTTCTTTCCGCAGCAGGGAACACGCTGCCACATAGGAAACTTCACTTCAGGTCGAGTTTACGTTGTGGAAGCCTAAGGGTCTGGGCCTGCACTTAACTCGCAGTGTGCAACTTGCCTAGGGTGCGCCCCAGGTTCCAACTTCTTTCCACAGCCGGGAGCAAACTGCCCCTTGGGAATCCTACCTTTGAAGGTCGCGTTCACGTTTTGGAAGCCGCAGCGTCTTTGCGTGCCCTTAACTCGGAGTATCCAACAAGCTTCTAGTACGCCCTTCTTCTCAAGTCTTCCCTTCGCTTGGGAACACACTGCCACTGAGGAGACTTCACCTGAAGCGCGATGACACGCTTTGCAGCCCAAGGGACTGGACGGGCAACTTCACTCAGAAGCTCCAACTGCCTTCTAGTCGGCCTTGGTTCTAAGTTTTTTCCTTCCTGCAATGGGAACACATTGGCCTTTGGAGCGTTTCTACGTGTTGGAAGCAGCAGGGCCTTAGCCTGCACTTTACGTAGAGCTTGCAACTTGGCGTAGAGTCCGCCTTGGTTCTAAGTTCTTGCCTGAGCTGCGAACACGCTGCCGCTTATGAGGCTTCACCTGAAGAGCGAGGCTACCTTTTGGAAGCCTAATGGACTCGGCGTGCGCTTCACACAGAGAGTCCAAGTCGGCTTCAGGCCGCCCTTGTTCTCACTTCTTTCCTCACCTGCGAGAACACGGCCAGAAAGCGGTTGCGTCGTACGCGGCGCTTGGCGTTTTGGACGCAGAGGCGCATTGGCGAGCACTTCACTCAGAGTCTCCAACCTGCCTTGGCGTCCGCCTTTGTTCTAACACCTTTCCGCAACTGGGAGAACACTGCCCTCTAGTACTGTTCGTCTTCGCTGCGTTTGTAGGTTTGGGAAGCCTAAGGGCCTTCCCTGGAACTCAACTCGGTGTAGCCAACAGGCTTCTAGTCCGCCCCTGTTCTTAAGGTCTTTCCTCCCCTGGGATCTCACGGGCCCCCCCTCCCCCAGGAGACGTCACCTGAGGAGCGATGATACCTTTTGGAAGCAAAAGGGGACCTGCGGTGCCCTGCCCTGAGAGTGTCCAACTTGCCTCCATTGCGGCCTTGTTCTAACTTCTTTCCGCAGCAGGGAACACGCTGCCACATAGGAAACTTCACTTCAGGTCGAGTTTACGTTGTGGAAGCCTAAGGGTCTGGGCCTGCACTTAACTCGCAGTGTGCAACTTGCCTAGGGTGCGCCCCAGGTTCCAACTTCTTTCCACAGCCGGGAGCAAACTGCCCCTTGGGAATCCTCCCTTTGAAGGTCGCGTTCACGTTTTGGAAGCCGCAGCGTCTTTGCGTGCCCTTAACTCGGAGTATCCAACAAGCTTCTAGTACGCCCTTCTTCTCAAGTCTTCCCTTCGCTTGGGAACACACTGCCACTGAGGAGACTTCACCTGAAGCACGATGACACGCTTTGCAGCCCAAGGGACTGGACGTGCAACTTCACTCAGAAGCTCCAACTGCCTTCTAGTCGGCCTTGGTTCTAAGTTCTTTCCTTCCTGCAATGGGAACACACGGCCGCATAGGCCTCTTGGCCTTCGGAGCGTTTCTACGTGTTGGAAGCAGCAGGGCCTTACACTGCACTTTACGTAGAGCTTGCAACTTGGCGTAGAGTCCGCCTTGGTTCTAAGTTCTTGCCTGAGCTGCGAACACGCTGCCGCTTATGAGGCTTCACCTGAAGAGCGAGGCTACCTTTTGGAAGCCTAATGGCCTTGGCGTGCACTTCACACAGAGAGTCCAAGTCGGCTTCAGGCCGCCCTTGTTCTCACTTCTTTCCTCACCTGCGAGAACACGGCCAGAATGCGGTTGCGTCGTACGCGGCGCTTGGCGTTTTGGACGCAGAGGCGCATTGGCGAGCACTTCACTCAGAGTCTCCAACCTGCCTTGGCGTCCGCCTTTGTTCTAACACCTTTCCGCAACTGGGAGAACACTGCCCTCTAGTACTGTTCGTCTTCGCTGCGTTTGTAGGTTTGGGAAGCCTAAGGGCCTTCCCTCGAACTCAATTCGGTGTAGCCAACAGGCTTCTAGTCCGCCCCTGTTCTTAAGGTCTTACCTCCCCTGGGATCTCACGGGCCCCCCCTCCCCCAGGAGACGTCACCTGAGGAGCGATGATACGTTTTGGAAGCAAAAGGGGACCTGGGGTGCCCTGCCCTGAGAGTGTCCAACTTGCCTCCAGTGCGGCCTTGTTCTAACTTCTTTCCGCAGGAGGGAACACGCTGCCACATAGGAAACTTCACTTCAGGTCGAGTTTACGTTGTGGAACCCTAAGGGTCTAGGCCTGCACTTAACTCGCAGTGTGCAACTTGCCTAGGGTGCGCCCCAGGTTCCAACTTCTTTCCACAGCCGGGAGCAAACTGCCCCTTGGGAATCCTCCCTTTGAAGGTTGCGTTCACGTTTTGGAAGCCGCAGCGTCTTTGCGTGCCCTTAACTCGGAGTATCCAACAAGCTTCTAGTACGCCCTTCTTCTCAAGTCTTCCCTTCGCTTGGGAACACACTGCCACTGAGGAGACTTCACCTGAATCGCGATGACACGCTTTGCAGCCCAACAGACTGGACGGGCAACTTAACTCAGAAGCTCCAACTGCCTTCTAGTCGGGCTTGGTTCTAAGTTCTTTCCTTCCTGCAATGGGAACACACGGCCGCATAGGCCTCTTGGCCTTCGGAGCGTTTCTACGTGTTGGAAGCAGCAGGGCCTTAGCCTGCACTTTACGTAGAGCTTGCAACTTGGCGTAGAGTCCGCCTTGGTTCTAAGTTCTTGCCTGAGCTGCGAACACGCTGCCGCTTATGAGGCTTCACCTGAAGAGCGAGGCTACCTTTTGGAAGCCTAATGGACTTGGCGTGCACTTCACACAGAGAGTCCAAGTCGGCTTCAGGCCGCCCTTGTTCTCACTTCTTTCCTCACCTGCGAGAACACGGCCAGAAGGCGGTTGCGTCGTACGCGGCGCTTGGCGTTTTGGACGCAGAGGCGCATTGGCGAGCACTTCACTCAGAGTCTCCAACCTGCCTTGGCGTCCGCCTTTGTTCTAACACCTTTCCGCAACTGGGAGAACACTGCCCTCTAGTAGTGTTCGTCTTCGCTGCGTTTGTAGGTTTGGGAAGCCTAAGGGCCTTCCCTGGAAGTCAACGCGGTGTAGCCAACAGGCTTCTAGTCCGCCCCTGTTCTTAAGGTCCTTCCTCCCCTGGGATCTCACGGGCCCCCCCACCCAGGAGACGTCACCTGAGGAGCGATGATACGTTTTGGAAGCAAAAGGGGACCTGGGGTGCCCTGCCCTGAGAGTGTCCAACTTGCCTCCAGTGCGGCCTTGCTCTAACTTCTTTCCGCAGCAGGGAACACGCTGCCACATAGGAAACTTCACTTCAGGTCGAGTTTACGTTGTGGAAGCCTAAGGGTCTGGGCCTGCACTTAACTCGCAGTGTGCAACTTGCCTAGGGTGCGCCCCAGGTTCCAACTTCTTTCCACAGCCGGGAGCAAACTGCCCCTTGGGAATCCTCCCTTTGAAGGTCGCGTTCACGTTTTGGAAGCCGCAGCGTCTTTGCGTGCCCTTAACTCGGAGTATCCAACAAGCTTCTAGTACGCCCTTCTTCTCAAGTCTTCCCTTCGCTTGGGAACACACTGCCACTGAGGAGACTTCACCTGAAGTGCGATGACACGCTTTGCAGCCCAAGGGACTGGACGGGCAACTTAACTCAGAAGCTCCAACTGCCTTCTAGTCGGCCTTGGTTCTAAGTTCTTTCCTTCCTGCAATGGGAGCACATGGCCGCATAGGCCTCTTGGCCTTCGGAGCGTTTCTACCTGTTGGAAGCAGCAGGGCCTTAGCCTGCACTTTACGTAGAGCTTGCAACTTGGCGTAGAGTCCGCCTTGGTTCTAAGTTCTTGCCTGAGCTGCGAACACGCTGCCGCTTATGAGGCTTCACCTGAAGAGCGAGGCTACATTTAGGAAGCCTAATGGACTCGGCGTGCACTTCACACAGAGAGTCCAAGTCGGCTTCAGGCCGCCCTTGTTCTCACTTCTTTCCTCACCTGCGAGAACACGGCCAGAATGCGGTTGCGTCGTACGCGGCGCTTGGCGTTATGGACGCAGAGGCGCATTGGCGAGCACTTCACTCAGAGTCTCCAACCTGCCTTGGCGTCCGCCTTTGTTCTAACACCTTTCCGCAACTGGGAGAACACTGCCCTCTAGTACTGTTCGTCTTCGCTGCGTTTGTAGGTTTGGGAAGCCTAAGGGCCTTCCCTGGAACTCAAATCGGTGTAGCCATCAGGCTTCTAGTCCGCCCCTGTTCTAAGGTCTTTCCTCCCCTGGGATCTCACGCCCCCCCCCCAGGAGACGTCACCTTAGGAGCGATGATACGTTTTGGAAGCAAAAGGGGACCTGGGGTGCCCTGCCCTGAGAGTGTCCAACTTGCCTCCAGTGCGGCTTTGTTCTAACTTCTTTCGGCAGCAGGGAACACGCTGCCACATAGGAAACTTCACTTCAGGTCGAGTTTACGTTGTGGAAGCCTAAGGGTCTGGGCCTGCACTTAACTCGCAGTGTGCAACTTGCCTAGGGTGAGCCACAGGTTCCAACATCGTTCCACAGCCGGGAGCAAAGTGCCCCTTGGGAATCCTCCCTTTGAAGGTCGCGTTCACGTTTTGGAAGCCGCAGCGTCTTTGCGTGCCCTTAACTCGGAGTATCCAACAAGCTTCTAGTACGCCCTTCTTCTCAAGTCTTCCCTTCGCTTGGGAACACACTGTCGCTGAGGAGACTTCACCTGAAGCGTGATGACACGCTTTGCCGCCCAAGGGACTGGACGGGCAACTTAACTCAGAAGCTCCAACTGCCTTCTAGTCAGCCTTGGTTCTAAGTTCTTTCCTTCCTGCAATGGGAACCCACGGCCGCATAGGCCTCTTGGCCTTCGGAGCGTTTCTACGTGTTGGAAGCAGCAGGGCCTTAGCCTGCACTTTACGTAGAGCTTGCAACTTGGCGTAGAGTCCGCCTTGGTTCTAAGTTCTTGCCTGAGCTGCGAACACGCTGCCGCTTATGAGGCTTCACCTGAAGAGCGAGGCTACATTTAGGAAGCCTAATGGCCTTGGCGTGCACTTCACACAGAGAGTCCAAGTCGGCTTCAGGCCGCCCTTGTTCTCACTTCTTTCCTCACCTGCGAGAACACGGCCAGAATGCGGTTGCGTCGTACGCGGCGCTTGGCGTTCTGGACGCAGAGGCGCATTGGCGAGCACTTCACTCAGAGTCTCCAACCTGCCTTGGCGTCCGCCTTTGTTCTAACACCTTTCCGCAACTGGGAGAACACTGCCCTCTAGTACTGTTCGTCTTCGCTGCGTTTGTAGGTTTGGGAAGCCTAAGGGCCTTCCCTGGAACTCAAATCGGTGTAGCCATCAGGCTTCTAGTCCGCCCCTGTTCTAAGGTCTTTCCTCCCCTGGGATCTCACGCCCCCCCCCCAGGAGACGTCACCTTAGGAGCGATGATACGTTTTGGAAGCAAAAGGGGACCTTGGGTGCCCTGCCCTGAGAGTGTCCAACTTGCCTCCAGTGCGGCCTTGCTCTAACTTCTTTCCGCAGCAGGGAACACGCTGCCACATAGGAAACTTCACTTCAGGTCGAGTTTACGTTGTGGAAGCCTAAGGGTCTGGGCCTGCACTTAACTCGCAGTGTGCAACTTGCCTAGGGTGCGCCCCAGGTTCCAACTTCTTTCCACAGCCGGGAGCAAACTGCCCCTTGGGAATCCTACCTTTGAAGGTCGCGTTCACGTTTTGGAAGCCGCAGCGTCTTTGCGTGCCCTTAACTCGGAGTATCCAACAAGCTTCTAGTACGCCCTTCTTCTCAAGTCTTCCCTTCGCTTGGGAACACACTGCCACTGAGGAGACTTCACCTGAAGCGCGATGACACGCTTTGCAGCCCAAGGGACTGGACGGGCAACTTCACTCAGAAGCTCCAACTGCCTTCTAGTCGGCCTTGGTTCTAAGTTTTTTCCTTCCTGCAATGGGAACACATTGGCCTTTGGAGCGTTTCTACGTGTTGGAAGCAGCAGGGCCTTAGCCTGCACTTTACGTAGAGCTTGCAACTTGGCGTAGAGTCCGCCTTGGTTCTAAGTTCTTGCCTGAGCTGCGAACACGCTGCCGCTTATGAGGCTTCACCTGAAGAGCGAGGCTACCTTTTGGAAGCCTAATGGACTCGGCGTGCGCTTCACACAGAGAGTCCAAGTCGGCTTCAGGCCGCCCTTGTTCTCACTTCTTTCCTCACCTGCGAGAACACGGCCAGAAAGCGGTTGCGTCGTACGCGGCGCTTGGCGTTTTGGACGCAGAGGCGCATTGGCGAGCACTTCACTCAGAGTCTCCAACCTGCCTTGGCGTCCGCCTTTGTTCTAACACCTTTCCGCAACTGGGAGAACACTGCCCTCTAGTACTGTTCGTCTTCGCTGCGTTTGTAGGTTTGGGAAGCCTAAGGGCCTTCCCTGGAACTCAACTCGGTGTAGCCAACAGGCTTCTAGTCCGCCCCTGTTCTTAAGGTCTTTCCTCCCCTGGGATCTCACGGGCCCCCCCTCCCCCAGGAGACGTCACCTGAGGAGCGATGATACCTTTTGGAAGCAAAAGGGGACCTGCGGTGCCCTGCCCTGAGAGTGTCCAACTTGCCTCCATTGCGGCCTTGTTCTAACTTCTTTCCGCAGCAGGGAACACGCTGCCACATAGGAAACTTCACTTCAGGTCGAGTTTACGTTGTGGAAGCCTAAGGGTCTGGGCCTGCACTTAACTCGCAGTGTGCAACTTGCCTAGGGTGCGCCCCAGGTTCCAACTTCTTTCCACAGCCGGGAGCAAACTGCCCCTTGGGAATCCTCCCTTTGAAGGTCGCGTTCACGTTTTGGAAGCCGCAGCGTCTTTGCGTGCCCTTAACTCGGAGTATCCAACAAGCTTCTAGTACGCCCTTCTTCTCAAGTCTTCCCTTCGCTTGGGAACACACTGCCACTGAGGAGACTTCACCTGAAGCACGATGACACGCTTTGCAGCCCAAGGGACTGGACGTGCAACTTCACTCAGAAGCTCCAACTGCCTTCTAGTCGGCCTTGGTTCTAAGTTCTTTCCTTCCTGCAATGGGAACACACGGCCGCATAGGCCTCTTGGCCTTCGGAGCGTTTCTACGTGTTGGAAGCAGCAGGGCCTTACACTGCACTTTACGTAGAGCTTGCAACTTGGCGTAGAGTCCGCCTTGGTTCTAAGTTCTTGCCTGAGCTGCGAACACGCTGCCGCTTATGAGGCTTCACCTGAAGAGCGAGGCTACCTTTTGGAAGCCTAATGGCCTTGGCGTGCACTTCACACAGAGAGTCCAAGTCGGCTTCAGGCCGCCCTTGTTCTCACTTCTTTCCTCACCTGCGAGAACACGGCCAGAATGCGGTTGCGTCGTACGCGGCGCTTGGCGTTTTGGACGCAGAGGCGCATTGGCGAGCACTTCACTCAGAGTCTCCAACCTGCCTTGGCGTCCGCCTTTGTTCTAACACCTTTCCGCAACTGGGAGAACACTGCCCTCTAGTACTGTTCGTCTTCGCTGCGTTTGTAGGTTTGGGAAGCCTAAGGGCCTTCCCTCGAACTCAATTCGGTGTAGCCAACAGGCTTCTAGTCCGCCCCTGTTCTTAAGGTCTTACCTCCCCTGGGATCTCACGGGCCCCCCCTCCCCCAGGAGACGTCACCTGAGGAGCGATGATACGTTTTGGAAGCAAAAGGGGACCTGGGGTGCCCTGCCCTGAGAGTGTCCAACTTGCCTCCAGTGCGGCCTTGTTCTAACTTCTTTCCGCAGGAGGGAACACGCTGCCACATAGGAAACTTCACTTCAGGTCGAGTTTACGTTGTGGAACCCTAAGGGTCTAGGCCTGCACTTAACTCGCAGTGTGCAACTTGCCTAGGGTGCGCCCCAGGTTCCAACTTCTTTCCACAGCCGGGAGCAAACTGCCCCTTGGGAATCCTCCCTTTGAAGGTTGCGTTCACGTTTTGGAAGCCGCAGCGTCTTTGCGTGCCCTTAACTCGGAGTATCCAACAAGCTTCTAGTACGCCCTTCTTCTCAAGTCTTCCCTTCGCTTGGGAACACACTGCCACTGAGGAGACTTCACCTGAATCGCGATGACACGCTTTGCAGCCCAACAGACTGGACGGGCAACTTAACTCAGAAGCTCCAACTGCCTTCTAGTCGGGCTTGGTTCTAAGTTCTTTCCTTCCTGCAATGGGAACACACGGCCGCATAGGCCTCTTGGCCTTCGGAGCGTTTCTACGTGTTGGAAGCAGCAGGGCCTTAGCCTGCACTTTACGTAGAGCTTGCAACTTGGCGTAGAGTCCGCCTTGGTTCTAAGTTCTTGCCTGAGCTGCGAACACGCTGCCGCTTATGAGGCTTCACCTGAAGAGCGAGGCTACCTTTTGGAAGCCTAATGGACTTGGCGTGCACTTCACACAGAGAGTCCAAGTCGGCTTCAGGCCGCCCTTGTTCTCACTTCTTTCCTCACCTGCGAGAACACGGCCAGAAGGCGGTTGCGTCGTACGCGGCGCTTGGCGTTTTGGACGCAGAGGCGCATTGGCGAGCACTTCACTCAGAGTCTCCAACCTGCCTTGGCGTCCGCCTTTGTTCTAACACCTTTCCGCAACTGGGAGAACACTGCCCTCTAGTAGTGTTCGTCTTCGCTGCGTTTGTAGGTTTGGGAAGCCTAAGGGCCTTCCCTGGAAGTCAACGCGGTGTAGCCAACAGGCTTCTAGTCCGCCCCTGTTCTTAAGGTCCTTCCTCCCCTGGGATCTCACGGGCCCCCCCACCCAGGAGACGTCACCTGAGGAGCGATGATACGTTTTGGAAGCAAAAGGGGACCTGGGGTGCCCTGCCCTGAGAGTGTCCAACTTGCCTCCAGTGCGGCCTTGCTCTAACTTCTTTCCGCAGCAGGGAACACGCTGCCACATAGGAAACTTCACTTCAGGTCGAGTTTACGTTGTGGAAGCCTAAGGGTCTGGGCCTGCACTTAACTCGCAGTGTGCAACTTGCCTAGGGTGCGCCCCAGGTTCCAACTTCTTTCCACAGCCGGGAGCAAACTGCCCCTTGGGAATCCTCCCTTTGAAGGTCGCGTTCACGTTTTGGAAGCCGCAGCGTCTTTGCGTGCCCTTAACTCGGAGTATCCAACAAGCTTCTAGTACGCCCTTCTTCTCAAGTCTTCCCTTCGCTTGGGAACACACTGCCACTGAGGAGACTTCACCTGAAGTGCGATGACACGCTTTGCAGCCCAAGGGACTGGACGGGCAACTTAACTCAGAAGCTCCAACTGCCTTCTAGTCGGCCTTGGTTCTAAGTTCTTTCCTTCCTGCAATGGGAGCACATGGCCGCATAGGCCTCTTGGCCTTCGGAGCGTTTCTACCTGTTGGAAGCAGCAGGGCCTTAGCCTGCACTTTACGTAGAGCTTGCAACTTGGCGTAGAGTCCGCCTTGGTTCTAAGTTCTTGCCTGAGCTGCGAACACGCTGCCGCTTATGAGGCTTCACCTGAAGAGCGAGGCTACATTTAGGAAGCCTAATGGACTCGGCGTGCACTTCACACAGAGAGTCCAAGTCGGCTTCAGGCCGCCCTTGTTCTCACTTCTTTCCTCACCTGCGAGAACACGGCCAGAATGCGGTTGCGTCGTACGCGGCGCTTGGCGTTTTGGACGCAGAGGCGCATTGGCGAGCACTTCACTCAGAGTCTCCAACCTGCCTTGGCGTCCGCCTTTGTTCTAACACCTTTCCGCAACTGGGAGAACACTGCCCTCTAGTACTGTTCGTCTTCGCTGCGTTTGTAGGTTTGGGAAGCCTAAGGGCCTTCCCTGGAACTCAAATCGGTGTAGCCATCAGGCTTCTAGTCCGCCCCTGTTCTAAGGTCTTTCCTCCCCTGGGATCTCACGCCCCCCCCCCAGGAGACGTCACCTTAGGAGCGATGATACGTTTTGGAAGCAAAAGGGGACCTGGGGTGCCCTGCCCTGAGAGTGTCCAACTTGCCTCCAGTGCGGCTTTGTTCTAACTTCTTTCCGCAGCAGGGAACACGCTGCCACATAGGAAACTTCACTTCAGGTCGAGTTTACGTTGTGGAAGCCTAAGGGTCTGGGCCTGCACTTAACTCGCAGTGTGCAACTTGCCTAGGGTGAGCCACAGGTTCCAACATCGTTCCACAGCCGGGAGCAAAGTGCCCCTTGGGAATCCTCCCTTTGAAGGTCGCGTTCACGTTTTGGAAGCCGCAGCGTCTTTGCGTGCCCTTAACTCGGAGTATCCAACAAGCTTCTAGTACGCCCTTCTTCTCAAGTCTTCCCTTCGCTTGGGAACACACTGTCACTGAGGAGACTTCACCTGAAGCGTGATGACACGCTTTGCCGCCCAAGGGACTGGACGGGCAACTTAACTCAGAAGCTCCAACTGCCTTCTAGTCAGCCTTGGTTCTAAGTTCTTTCCTTCCTGCAATGGGAACCCACGGCCGCATAGGCCTCTTGGCCTTCGGAGCGTTTCTACGTGTTGGAAGCAGCAGGGCCTTAGCCTGCACTTTACGTAGAGCTTGCAACTTGGCGTAGAGTCCGCCTTGGTTCTAAGTTCTTGCCTGAGCTGCGAACACGCTGCCGCTTATGAGGCTTCACCTGAAGAGCGAGGCTACCTTTTGGAAGCCTAATGGACTTGGCGTGCACTTCACACAGAGAGTCCAAGTCGGCTTCAGGCCGCCCTTGTTCTCACTTCTTTCCTCACCTGCGAGAACACGGCCAGAATGCGGTTGCGTCGTACGCGGCGCTTGGCGTTCTGGACGCAGAGGCGCATTGGCGAGCACTTCACTCAGAGTCTCCAACCTGCCTTGGCGTCCGCCTTTGTTCTAACACCTTTCCGCAACTGGGAGAACACTGCCCTCTAGTACTGTTCGTCTTCGCTGCGTTTGTAGGTTTGGGAAGCCTAAGGGCCTTCCCTGGAACTCAAATCGGTGTAGCCATCAGGCTTCTAGTCCGCCCCTGTTCTAAGGTCTTTCCTCCCCTGGGATCTCACGCCCCCCCCCCAGGAGACGTCACCTTAGGAGCGATGATACGTTTTGGAAGCAAAAGGGGACCTGGGGTGCCCTGCCCTGAGAGTGTCCAACTTGCCTCCAGTGCGGCCTTGCTCTAACTTCTTTCCGCAGCAGGGAACACGCTGCCACATAGGAAACTTCACTTCAGGTCGAGTTTACGTTGTGGAAGCCTAAGGGTCTGGGCCTGCACTTAACTCGCAGTGTGCAACTTGCCTAGGGTGCGCCCCAGGTTCCAACTTCTTTCCACAGCCGGGAGCAAACTGCCCCTTGGGAATCCTACCTTTGAAGGTCGCGTTCACGTTTTGGAAGCCGCAGCGTCTTTGCGTGCCCTTAACTCGGAGTATCCAACAAGCTTCTAGTACGCCCTTCTTCTCAAGTCTTCCCTTCGCTTGGGAACACACTGCCACTGAGGAGACTTCACCTGAAGCGCGATGACACGCTTTGCAGCCCAAGGGACTGGACGGGCAACTTCACTCAGAAGCTCCAACTGCCTTCTAGTCGGCCTTGGTTCTAAGTTTTTTCCTTCCTGCAATGGGAACACATTGGCCTTTGGAGCGTTTCTACGTGTTGGAAGCAGCAGGGCCTTAGCCTGCACTTTACGTAGAGCTTGCAACTTGGCGTAGAGTCCGCCTTGGTTCTAAGTTCTTGCCTGAGCTGCGAACACGCTGCCGCTTATGAGGCTTCACCTGAAGAGCGAGGCTACCTTTTGGAAGCCTAATGGACTCGGCGTGCGCTTCACACAGAGAGTCCAAGTCGGCTTCAGGCCGCCCTTGTTCTCACTTCTTTCCTCACCTGCGAGAACACGGCCAGAAAGCGGTTGCGTCGTACGCGGCGCTTGGCGTTTTGGACGCAGAGGCGCATTGGCGAGCACTTCACTCAGAGTCTCCAACCTGCCTTGGCGTCCGCCTTTGTTCTAACACCTTTCCGCAACTGGGAGAACACTGCCCTCTAGTACTGTTCATCTTCGCTGCGTTTGTAGGTTTGGGAAGCCTAAGGGCCTTCCCTGGAAGTCAACGCGGTGTAGCCAACAGGCTTCTAGTCCGCCCCTGTTCTTAAGGTCCTTCCTCCCCTGGGATCTCACGGGCCCCCCCACCCAGGAGACGTCACCTGAGGAGCGATGATACGTTTTGGAAGCAAAAGGGGACCTGGGGTGCCCTGCCCTGAGAGTGTCCAACTTGCCTCCAGTGCGGCCTTGCTCTAACTTCTTTCCGCAGCAGGGAACACGCTGCCACATAGGAAACTTCACTTCAGGTCGAGTTTACGTTGTGGAAGCCTAAGGGTCTGGGCCTGCACTTAACTCGCAGTGTGCAACTTGCCTAGGGTGCGCCCCAGGTTCCAACTTCTTTCCACAGCCGGGAGCAAACTGCCCCTTGGGAATCCTCCCTTTGAAGGTCGCGTTCACGTTTTGGAAGCCGCAGCGTCTTTGCGTGCCCTTAACTCGGAGTATCCAACAAGCTTCTAGTACGCCCTTCTTCTCAAGTCTTCCCTTCGCTTGGGAACACACTGCCACTGAGGAGACTTCACCTGAAGTGCGATGACACGCTTTGCAGCCCAAGGGACTGGACGGGCAACTTAACTCAGAAGCTCCAACTGCCTTCTAGTCGGCCTTGGTTCTAAGTTTTTTCCTTCCTGCAATGGGAAGACATTGGCCTTTGGAGCGTTTCTACGTGTTGGAAGCAGCAGGGCCTTAGCCTGCACTTTACGTAGAGCTTGCAACTTGGCGTAGAGTCCGCCTTGGTTCTAAGTTCTTGCCTGAGCTGCGAACACGCTGCCGCTTATGAGGCTTCACCTGAAGAGCGAGGCTACCTTTTGGAAGCCTAATGGACTCGGCGTGCGCTTCACACAGAGAGTCCAAGTCGGCTTCAGGCCGCCCTTGTTCTCACTTCTTTCCTCACCTGCGAGAACACGGCCACAAGGCGGTTGCGTCGTACGCGGCGCTTGGCGTTTTGGACGCAGAGGCGCATTGGCGAGCACTTCACTCAGAGTCTCCAACCTGCCTTGGCGTCCGCCTTTGTTCAAACACGTTTCCGCAACTGGGAGAACACTGCCCTCTAGTAGTGTTCGTCTTCGCTGCGTTTGTAGGTTTGGGAAGCCTAAGGGCCTTCCCTGGAACTCAACTCGGTGTAGCCAACAGGCTTCTAGTCCGCCCCTGTTCTAAGGTCTTTCCTCCCCTGGGATCTCACGGCCCCCCCCCCCCAGGAGACGTCACCTTAGGAGCGATGATACGTTTTGGAAGCAAAAGGGGACCTGGGGTGCCCTGCCCTGAGAGTGTCCAACTTGCCTCCAGTGCGGCCTTGGTCTAACTTCTTTCCGCAGCATGGAACACGTTGCCACATAGGAAACTTCACTTCAGGTCGAGTTTCCGTTGTGGAAGCCTAAGGGTCTGGGCCTGCACTTAACTCGCAGTGTGCAACTTGCCTAGGGTGCGCCCCAGGTTCCAACTTCTTTCCACAGCCGGGAGCAAACTGCCCCTTGGGAATCCTCCCTTTGAAGGTCGCGTTCACGTTTTGGAAGCCGCAGCGTCTTTGCGTGCCCTTAACTCGGAGTATCCAACAAGCTTCTAGTACGCCCTTCTTCTCAAGTCTTCCCTTCGCTTGGGAACACACTGCCACTGAGGAGACTTCAACTGAAGCGCGATGACATGCTTTGCAGCCCAAGGGACTGGACGGGCAACTTCACTCAGAAGCTCCAACTGCCTTCTAGTCGGCATGGTTCTAAGTTCTTTCCTTCCTGCAATGGGAACACACGGCCGCATAGGCCTCTTGGCCTTCGGAGCGTTTCTACGTGTTGGAAGCAGCAGGGCCTTAGCCTGCACTTTACGTAGAGCTTGCAACTTGGCGTAGAGTCCGCCTTGGTTCTAAGTTCTTGCCTGAGCTGCGAACACGCTGCCGCTTATGAGGCTTCACCAGAAGAGCGAGGCTACCTTTTGGAAGCCTAATGGACTCGGCGTGCGCTTCACACTGAGAGTCCAAGTCGGCTTCAGGCTGCCCTTGTTCTCACTTCTTTCCTCACCTGCGAGAACACGGCCAGAAGGCGGTTGCGTCGTACGCGGCGCTTGGCGTTTTGGACGCAGAGGCGCATTGGCGAGCACTTCACTCAGAGTCTCCAACCTGCCTTGGCGTCCGCCTTTGTTCTAACACCTTTCCGCAACTGGGAGAACATGCCCTCTAGTAGTGTTCGTCTTTGCTGCGTTTGTAGGTTTGGGAAGCCTAAGGGCCTTCCCTGGAACTCAACTCGGTGTAGCCAACAGGCTTCTAGTCCGCCCCTGTTCTAAGGTCTTTCCTCCCCTGGGATCTCACGCCCCCCCCCCCTAGAGACGTCACCTTAGGAGCGATGATACGTTTTGGAAGCAAAAGGGGACCTGGGGTGCCCTGCCCTGAGAGTGTCCAACTTGTCTCCAGTGCGGCTTTGTTCTAACTTCTTTCCGCAGCAGGGAACACGCTGCCACATAGGAAACTTCACTTCAGGTCGAGTTTACGTTGTGGAAGCCTAAGGGTCTGGGCCTGCACTTAACTCGCAGTGTGCAACTTGCCTAGGGTGAGCCACAGGTTCCAACATCGTTCCACAGCCGGGAGCAAAGTGCCCCTTGGGAATCCTCCCTTTGAAGGTCGCGTTCACGTTTTGGAAGCCGCAGCGTCTTTGCGTGCCCTTAACTCGGAGTATCCAACAAGCTTCTAGTACGCCCTTCTTCTCAAGTCTTCCCTTCGCTTGGGAACACACTGCCACTGAGGAGACTTCACCTGAAGCGCGATGACACGCTTTGCCGCCCAAGGGACTGGACGGGCAACTTAACTCAGAAGCTCCAACTGCCTTCTAGTCAGCCTTGGTTCTAAGTTCTTTCCTTCCTGCAATGGGAACCCACGGCCGCATAGGCCTCTTGGCCTTCGGAGCGTTTCTACGTGTTGGAAGCAGCAGGGCCTTAGCCTGCACTTTACGTAGAGCTTGCAACTTGGCGTAGAGTCCGCCTTGGTTCTAAGTTCTTGCCTGAGCTGCGAACACGCTGCCGCTTATGAGGCTTCACCTGAAGAGCGAGGCTACCTTTTGGAAGCCTAATGGACTTGGCGTGCACTTCACACAGGGAGTCCAAGTCGGCTTCAGGCCGCCCTTGTTCTCACTACTTTCCTCACCTGCGAGAACACGGCCCGAAGCTGGTTGCGTCGTACGCGGCGCTTGGCGTTTTGGACGCAGAGGCGCATTGGCGAGCACTTCACTCAGAGTCTCCAACCTGCCTTGGCGTCCGCCTTTGCTCTAACACCTTTCCGCAACTGGGAGAACACTGCCCTCTAGTAGTGTTCGTCTTCGCTGCGTTTGTAGGTTTGGGAAGCCTAAGGGCCTTCCCTGGAACTCAACTCGGTGTAGCCAACAGGCTTCTAGTCCGCCCCTGTTCTTAAGGTCTTTCCTCCCCTGGGATCTCAGGGCCACCCCCCCAGGAGACGTCACCTGAGGAGCCATGATACGTTTTGGAAGCAAAAGGGGACCTGCGGTGCCCTGCCCTGAGAGTGTCCAACTTGCCTCCAGTGCGGCCTTGCTCTAACTTCTTTCCGCAGCAGGGAACCCGCTGCCACATAGGAAACTTCACTTCAGGTCGAGTTTACGTTGTGGAAGCCTAAGGGTCTGGGCCTGCACTTAACTCGCAGTGTGCAACTTGCCTAGGGTGAGCCCCATTTTCCAACATCGTTCCACACCCGGGAGCAAACTGCCCCTTGGGAATCCTCCCTTTGAAGGTCGCGTTCACGTTTTGGAAGCCGCAGCGTCTTTGCGTGCCCTTAACTCGGAGTATCCAACAAGCTTCTAGTACGCCCTTCTTCTCAAGTCTTCCCTTCGCTTGGGAACACACTGCCACTGAGGAGACGTCACCTGAAGCGCGATGACACGCTTTGCAGCCCAAGGGACTAGACGGGCAACTTAACTCAGAAGCTCCAACTGCCTTCCAGTCGGCCTTGGTTCTAAGTTCTTTCCTTCCTGCAATCGGAACACAAGGCCGCATAGGCCTCTTGGCCTTCGGAGCGTTTCTACGTGTTGGAAGCAGCAGGGCCTTAGCCTGCACTTTACGTAGAGCTTGCAACTTGGCGTAGAGTCCGCCTTGGTTCTAAGTTCTTGCCTGAGCTGCGAACACGCTGCCGCTTATGAGGCTTCACCTGAAGAGCGAGGCTACCTTTTGGAAGCCTAATGGCCTTGGCGTGCACTTCACACAGAGAGTCCAAGTCGGCTTCAGGCCGCCCTTGTTCTCACTTCTTTCCTCACCTGCGAGAACACGGCCAGAAGGCGGTTGCGTCGTACGCGGCGCTTGGCGTTTTAGACGCAGAGGCACATTGGCGAGCACTTCACTCAGAGTCTCCAACCTGCCTTGGCGTCCGCCTTTGTTCTAACACCTTTCCGCAACTGGGAGAACACTGCCCTCTAGTACTGTTCGTCTTCGCTGCGTTTGTAGGTTTGGGAAGCCTAAGGGCCTTCCCTGGAACTCAACTCGGTGTAGCCAACAGGCTTCTAGTCCGCCCCTGTTCTAAGGTCTTTCCTCCCCTGGGATCTCACGCCCCCCCCCCAGGAGACGTCACCTTAGGAGCGATGATACGTTTTGGAAGCAAAAGGGGACCTTGGGTGCCCTGCCCTGAGAGTGTCCAACTTGCCTCCAGTGCGGTCTTGCTCTAACTTCTTTCCGCAGCAGGGAACACGCTGCCACATAGGAAACTTCACTTCAGGTCGAGTTTACGTTGTGGAAGCCTAAGGGTCTGGGCCTGCACTTAACTCGCTTTGTGCAACTTGCCTAGGGTGAGCCACAGGTTCCAACATCGTTCCACAGCCGGGAGCAAATTGCCCCTTGGGAATCCTCCCTTTGAAGGTCGCGTTCACGTTTTGGAAGCCGCAGCGTCTTTGCGTGCCCTTAACTCGGAGTATCCAACAAGCTTCTAGTACGCCCTTCTTCTCAAGTCTTCCCTTCGCTTGGGAACACACTGCCACTGAGGAGACTTCACCTGAAGCGCGATGACACGCTTTGCCGCCCAAGGGACTGGACGGGCAACTTAACTCAGAAGCTCCAACTGCCTTCTAGTCAGCCTTGGTTCTAAGTTCTTTCCTTCCTGCAATGGGAACCCACGGCCGCATAGGCCTCTTGGCCTTCGGAGCGTTTCTACGTGTTGGAAGCAGCAGGGCCTTAGCCTGCACTTTACGTAGAGCTTGCAACTTGGCGTAGAGTCGCCTTGGTTCTAAGTTCTTGCCTGAGCTGCGAACACGCTGCCGCTTATGAGGCTTCACCTGAAGAGCGAGGCTACCTTTTGGAAGCCTAATGGACTTGGCGTGCACTTCACACAGGGAGTCCAAGTCGGCTTCAGGCCGCCCTTGTTCTCACTTCTTTCCTCACCTGCGAGAACACGGCCCGAAGGCGGTTGCGTCGTACGCGGCGCTTGGCGTTTTGGACGCAGAGGCGCATTGGCGAGCACTTCACTCAGAGTCTCCAACCTGCCTTGGCGTCCGCCTTTGTTCTAACACCTTTCCGCAACTGGGAGAACACTGCCCTCTAGTAGTGTTCGTCTTCGCTGCGTTTGTAGGTTTGGGAAGCCTAAGGGCCTTCCCTGGAACTCAACTCGGTGTAGCCAACAGGCTTCTAGTCCGCCCCTGTTCTTAAGGTCTTTCCTCCCCTGGCATCTCAGGGCCACCCCCCCAGGAGACGTCACCTGAGGAGCCATGATACGTTTTGGAAGCAAAATTGGACCTGCGGTGCCCTGCCCTGAGACTGTCCAACTTGCCTCCAGTGCGGCCTTGCTCTAACTTCTTTCCGCAGCAGGGAATACGCTGCCACATAGGAAACTTCACTTCAGGTCGAGTTTACGTTGTGGAAGCCTAAGGGTCTGGGCCTGCACTTAACTCGCAGTGTGCAACTTGCCTAGGGTGAGCCCCATTTTCCAACATCGTTCCACACCCGGGAGCAAACTGCCCCTTGGGAATCCTCCCTTTGAAGGTCGCGTTCACGTTTTGGAAGCCGCAGCGTCTTTGCGTGCCCTTAACTCGGAGTATCCAACAAGCTTCTAGTACGCCCTTCTTCTCAAGTCTTCCCTTCGCTTGGGAACACACTGCCACTGAGGAGACTTCACCTGAAGCGCGATGACACGCTTTGCAGCCCAAGGGACTAGACGGGCAACTTAACTCAGAAGCTCCAACTGCCTTCTAGTCGGCCTTGGTTCTAAGTTCTTTCCTTCCTGCAATCGGAACACAAGGCCGCATAGGCCTCTTGGCCTTCGGAGCGTTTCTACGTGTTGGAAGCTGCAGGGCCTTAGCCTGCACTTTACGTAGAGCTTGCAACTTGGCGTAGAGTCCGCCTTGGTTCTAAGTTCTTGCCTGAGCTGCGAACACGCTGCCGCTTATGAGGCTTCACCTGAAGAGCGAGGCTACCTTTTGGAAGCCTAATGGACTTGGCGTGCACTTCACACAGGGAGTCCAAGTCGGCTTCAGGCCGCCCTTGTTCTCACTTCTTTCCTCACCTGCGAGAACACGGCCCGAAGGCGGTTGCGTCGTACGCGGCGCTTGGCGTTTTGGACGCAGAGGCGCATTGGCGAGCACTTCACTCAGAGTCTCCAACCTGCCTTGGTGTCCGCCTTTGTTCTAACACCTTTCCGCAACTGGGAGAACACTGCCCTCTAGTAGTGTTCGTCTTCGCTGCGTTTGTAGGTTTGGGAAGCCTAAGGGCCTTCCCTGGAACTCAACTCGGTGTAGCCAACAGGCTTCTAGTCCGCCCCTGTTCTTAAGGTCTTTCCTCCCCTGGGATCTCAGGGCCACCCCCCCAGGAGACGTCACCTGAGGAGCCATGATACGTTTTGGAAGCAAAAGGGGACCTGCGGTGCCCTGCCCTGAGAGTGTCCAACTTGCCTCCAGTGCGGCCTTGCTCTAACTTCTTTCCGCAGCAGGGAATACGCTGCCACATAGGAAACTTCACTTCAGGTCGAGTTTACGTTGTGGAAGCCTAAGGGTCTGGGCCTGCACTTAACTCGCAGTGTGCAACTTGCCTAGGGTGAGCCCCATTTTCCAACATCGTTCCACACCCGGGAGCAAACTGCCCCTTGGGAATCCTCCCTTTGAAGGTCGCGTTCACGTTTTGGAAGCCGAAGCGTCTTTGCGTGCCCTTAACTCGGAGTATCCAACAAGCTTCTAGTACGCCCTTCTTCTCAAGTCTTCCCTTCGCTTGGGAACACACTGCCACTGAGGAGACTTCACCTGAAGCGCGATGACACGCTTTGCAGCCCAAGGGACTAGACGGGCAACTTAACTCAGAAGCTCCAACTGCCTTCCAGTCGGCCTTGGTTCTAAGTTCTTTCCTTCCTGCAATCGGAACACAAGGCCGCATAGGCCTCTTGGCATTCGGAGCGTTTCTACGTGTTGGAAGCAGCAGGGCCTTAGCCTGCACTTTACGTAGAGCTTGCAACTTGGCGTAGAGTCCGCCTTGGTTCTAAGTTCTTGCCTGAGCTGCGAACACGCTGCCGCTTATGAGGCTTCACCTGAAGAGCGAGGCTACCTTTTGGAAGCCTAATGGACTTGGCGTGCACTTCACACAGAGAGTCCAAGTCGGCTTCAGGCCGCCCTTGTTCTCACTTCTTTCCTCACCTGCGAGAACACGGCCAGAAGGCGGTTGCGTCGTACGCGGCGCTTGGCGTTTTGGACGCAGAGGCGCATTGGCGAGCACTTCACTCAGAGTCTCCAACCTGCCTTGGCGTCCGCCTTTGTTCTAACACCTTTCCGCAACTGGGAGAACACTGCCCTCTAGTAGTGTTCGTCTTCGCTGCGTTTGTAGGTTTGGGAAGCCTAAGGGCCTTCCCTGGAACTCAACTCGGTGTAGCCAACAGGCTTCTAGTCCGCCCCTGTTCTTAAGGTCTTTCCTCCCCTGGGATCTCAGGGCCACCCCCCCAGGAGACGTCACCTGAGGAGCCATGATACGTTTTGGAAGCAAAAGGGGACCTGCGGTGCCCTGCCCTGAGAGTGTCCAACTTGCCTCCAGTGCGGCCTTGCTCTAACTTCTTTCCGCAGCAGGGAATACGCTGCCACATAGGAAACTTCACTTCAGGTCGAGTTTACGTTGTGGAAGCCTAAGGGTCTGGGCCTGCACTTAACTCGCAGTGTGCAACTTGCCTAGGGTGAGCCCCATTTTCCAACATCGTTCCACACCCGGGAGCAAACTGCCCCTTGGGAATCCTCCCTTTGAAGGTCGCGTTCACGTTTTGGAAGCCGCAGCGTCTTTGCGTGCCCTTAACTCGGAGTATCCAACAAGCTTCTAGTACGCCCTTCTTCTCAAGTCTTCCCTTCGCTTGGGAACACACTGCCACTGAGGAGACTTCACCTGAAGCGCGATGACACGCTTTGCAGCCCAAGGGACTAGACGGGCAACTTAATTCAGAAGCTCCAACTGCCTTCCAGTCGGCCTTGGTTCTAAGTTCTTTCCTTCCTGCAATCGGAACACAAGGCCGCATAGGCCTCTTGGCCTTCGGAGCGTTTCTACGTGTTGGAAGCAGCAGGGCCTTAGCCTGCACTTTACGTAGAGCTTGCAACTTGGCGTAGAGTCCGCCTTGGTTCTAAGTTCTTGCCTGAGCTGCGAACACGCTGCCGCTTATGAGGCTTCACCTGAAGAGCGAGGCTACCTTTTGGAAGCCTAATGGACTTGGCGGGCACTTCACACAGAGAGTCCAAGTCGGCTTCAGGCCGCCCTTGTTCTCACTTCTTTCCTCACCTGCGAGAACACGGCCAGAAGGCGGTTGCGTCGTACGCGGCGCTTGGCGTTTTGGACGCAGAGGCGCATTGGCGAGCACTTCACTCAGAGTCTCCAACCTGCCTTGGCGTCCGCCTTTGTTCTAACACCTTTCCGCAACTGGGAGAACACTGCCCTCTAGTAGTGTTCGTCTTCGCTGCGTTTGTAGGTTTGGGAAGCCTAAGGGCCTTCCCTGGAACTCAACTCGGTGTAGCCAACAGGCTTCTAGTCCGCCCCTGTTCTAAGGTCTTTCCTCCCCTGGGATCTCACGCCCCCCCCCAGGAGACGTCACCTGAGGAGCGATGATACGTTTTGGAAGCAAAAGGGGACCTGGGGTGCCCTGCCCTGAGAGTGTCCAACTTGCCTCCAGTGCGGCCTTGCTCTAACTTCTTTCCGCAGCAGGGAATACGCTGCCACATAGGAAACTTCACTTCAGGTCGAGTTTACGTTGTGGAAGCCTAAGGGTCTGGGCCTGCACTTAACTCGCAGTGTGCAACTTGCCTAGGGTGAGCCCCATTTTCCAACATCGTTCCACACCCGGGAACAAACTGCCCCTTGGGAATCCTCCCTTTGAAGGTCGCGTTCACGTTTTGGAAGCCGAAGCGTCTTTGCGTGCCCTTAACTCGGAGTATCCAACAAGCTTCTAGTACGCCCTTCTTCTCAAGTCTTCCCTTCGCTTGGGAACACACTGCCACTGAGGAGACTTCACCTGAAGCGCGATGACACGCTTTGCAGCCCAAGGGACTAGACGGGCAACTTAACTCAGAAGCTCCAACTGCCTTCCAGTCGGCCTTGGTTCTAAGTTCTTTCCTTCCTGCAATCGGAACACAAGGCCGCATAGGCCTCTTGGCATTCGGAGCGTTTCTACGTGTTGGAAGCAGCAGGGCCTTAGCCTGCACTTTACGTAGAGCTTGCAACTTGGCGTAGAGTCCGCCTTGGTTCTAAGTTCTTGCCTGAGCTGCGAACACGCTGCCGCTTATGAGGCTTCACCTGAAGAGCGAGGCTACCTTTTGGAAGCCTAATGGACTTGGCGTGCACTTCACACAGAGAGTCCAAGTCGGCTTCAGGCCGCCCTTGTTCTCACTTCTTTCCTCACCTGCGAGAACACGGCCAGAAGGCGGTTGCGTCGTACGCGGCGCTTGGCGTTTTGGACGCAGAGGCGCATTGGCGAGCACTTCACTCAGAGTCTCCAACCTGCCTTGGCGTCCGCCTTTGTTCTAACACCTTTCCGCAACTGGGAGAACACTGCCCTCTAGTAGTGTTCGTCTTCGCTGCGTTTGTAGGTTTGGGAAGCCTAAGGGCCTTCCCTGGAACTCAACTCGGTGTAGCCAACAGGCTTCTAGTCCGCCCCTGTTCTTAAGGTCTTTCCTCCCCTGGCATCTCAGGGCCACCCCCCCAGGAGACGTCACCTGAGGAGCCATGATACGTTTTGGAAGCAAAATTGGACCTGCGGTGCCCTGCCCTGAGACTGTCCAACTTGCCTCCAGTGCGGCCTTGCTCTAACTTCTTTCCGCAGCAGGGAATACGCTGCCACATAGGAAACTTCACTTCAGGTCGAGTTTACGTTGTGGAAGCCTAAGGGTCTGGGCCTGCACTTAACTCGCAGTGTGCAACTTGCCTAGGGTGAGCCCCATTTTCCAACATCGTTCCACACCCGGGAGCAAACTGCCCCTTGGGAATCCTCCCTTTGAAGGTCGCGTTCACGTTTTGGAAGCCGCAGCGTCTTTGCGTGCCCTTAACTCGGAGTATCCAACAAGCTTCTAGTACGCCCTTCTTCTCAAGTCTTCCCTTCGCTTGGGAACACACTGCCACTGAGGAGACTTCACCTGAAGCGCGATGACACGCTTTGCAGCCCAAGGGACTAGACGGGCAACTTAACTCAGAAGCTCCAACTGCCTTCTAGTCGGCCTTGGTTCTAAGTTCTTTCCTTCCTGCAATCGGAACACAAGGCCGCATAGGCCTCTTGGCCTTCGGAGCGTTTCTACGTGTTGGAAGCTGCAGGGCCTTAGCCTGCACTTTACGTAGAGCTTGCAACTTGGCGTAGAGTCCGCCTTGGTTCTAAGTTCTTGCCTGAGCTGCGAACACGCTGCCGCTTATGAGGCTTCACCTGAAGAGCGAGGCTACCTTTTGGAAGCCTAATGGACTTGGCGTGCACTTCACACAGGGAGTCCAAGTCGGCTTCAGGCCGCCCTTGTTCTCACTTCTTTCCTCACCTGCGAGAACACGGCCCGAAGGCGGTTGCGTCGTACGCGGCGCTTGGCGTTTTGGACGCAGAGGCGCATTGGCGAGCACTTCACTCAGAGTCTCCAACCTGCCTTGGTGTCCGCCTTTGTTCTAACACCTTTCCGCAACTGGGAGAACACTGCCCTCTAGTAGTGTTCGTCTTCGCTGCGTTTGTAGGTTTGGGAAGCCTAAGGGCCTTCCCTGGAACTCAACTCGGTGTAGCCAACAGGCTTCTAGTCCGCCCCTGTTCTTAAGGTCTTTCCTCCCCTGGGATCTCAGGGCCACCCCCCCAGGAGACGTCACCTGAGGAGCCATGATACGTTTTGGAAGCAAAAGGGGACCTGCGGTGCCCTGCCCTGAGAGTGTCCAACTTGCCTCCAGTGCGGCCTTGCTCTAACTTCTTTCCGCAGCAGGGAATACGCTGCCACATAGGAAACTTCACTTCAGGTCGAGTTTACGTTGTGGAAGCCTAAGGGTCTGGGCCTGCACTTAACTCGCAGTGTGCAACTTGCCTAGGGTGAGCCCCATTTTCCAACATCGTTCCACACCCGGGAGCAAACTGCCCCTTGGGAATCCTCCCTTTGAAGGTCGCGTTCACGTTTTGGAAGCCGAAGCGTCTTTGCGTGCCCTTAACTCGGAGTATCCAACAAGCTTCTAGTACGCCCTTCTTCTCAAGTCTTCCCTTCGCTTGGGAACACACTGCCACTGAGGAGACTTCACCTGAAGCGCGATGACACGCTTTGCAGCCCAAGGGACTAGACGGGCAACTTAACTCAGAAGCTCCAACTGCCTTCCAGTCGGCCTTGGTTCTAAGTTCTTTCCTTCCTGCAATCGGAACACAAGGCCGCATAGGCCTCTTGGCATTCGGAGCTTTTCTACGTGTTGGAAGCAGCAGGGCCTTAGCCTGCACTTTACGTAGAGCTTGCAACTTGGCGTAGAGTCCGCCTTGGTTCTAAGTTCTTGCCTGAGCTGCGAACACGCTGCCGCTTATGAGGCTTCACCTGAAGAGCGAGGCTACCTTTTGGAAGCCTAATGGACTTGGCGTGCACTTCACACAGAGAGTCCAAGTCGGCTTCAGGCCGCCCTTGTTCTCACTTCTTTCCTCACCTGCGAGAACACGGCCAGAAGGCGGTTGCGTCGTACGCGGCGCTTGGCGTTTTGGACGCAGAGGCGCATTGGCGAGCACTTCACTCAGAGTCTCCAACCTGCCTTGGCGTCCGCCTTTGTTCTAACACCTTTCCGCAACTGGGAGAACACTGCCCTCTAGTAGTGTTCGTCTTCGCTGCGTTTGTAGGTTTGGGAAGCCTAAGGGCCTTCCCTGGAACTCAACTCGGTGTAGCCAACAGGCTTCTAGTCCGCCCCTGTTCTTAAGGTCTTTCCTCCCCTGGGATCTCAGGGCCACCCCCCCAGGAGACGTCACCTGAGGAGCCATGATACGTTTTGGAAGCAAAAGGGGACCTGCGGTGCCCTGCCCTGAGAGTGTCCAACTTGCCTCCAGTGCGGCCTTGCTCTAACTTCTTTCCGCAGCAGGGAATACGCTGCCACATAGGAAACTTCACTTCAGGTCGAGTTTACGTTGTGGAAGCCTAAGGGTCTGGGCCTGCACTTAACTCGCAGTGTGCAACTTGCCTAGGGTGAGCCCCATTTTCCAACATCGTTCCACACCCGGGAGCAAACTGCCCCTTGGGAATCCTCCCTTTGAAGGTCGCGTTCACGTTTTGGAAGCCGCAGCGTCTTTGCGTGCCCTTAACTCGGAGTATCCAACAAGCTTCTAGTACGCCCTTCTTCTCAAGTCTTCCCTTCGCTTGGGAACACACTGCCACTGAGGAGACTTCACCTGAAGCGCGATGACACGCTTTGCAGCCCAAGGGACTAGACGGGCAACTTAACTCAGAAGCTCCAACTGCCTTCTAGTCGGCCTTGGTTCTAAGTTCTTTCCTTCCTGCAATCGGAACACAAGGCCGCATAGGCCTCTTGGCCTTCGGAGCGTTTCTACGTGTTGGAAGCTGCAGGGCCTTAGCCTGCACTTTACGTAGAGCTTGCAACTTGGCGTAGAGTCCGCCTTGGTTCTAAGTTCTTGCCTGAGCTGCGAACACGCTGCCGCTTATGAGGCTTCACCTGAAGAGCGAGGCTACCTTTTGGAAGCCTAATGGACTTGGCGTGCACTTCACACAGGGAGTCCAAGTCGGCTTCAGGCCGCCCTTGTTCTCACTTCTTTCCTCACCTGCGAGAACACGGCCCGAAGGCGGTTGCGTCGTACGCGGCGCTTGGCGTTTTGGACGCAGAGGCGCATTGGCGAGCACTTCACTCAGAGTCTCCAACCTGCCTTGGTGTCCGCCTTTGTTCTAACACCTTTCCGCAACTGGGAGAACACTGCCCTCTAGTAGTGTTCGTCTTCGCTGCGTTTGTAGGTTTGGGAAGCCTAAGGGCCTTCCCTGGAACTCAACTCGGTGTAGCCAACAGGCTTCTAGTCCGCCCCTGTTCTTAAGGTCTTTCCTCCCCTGGGATCTCAGGGCCACCCCCCCAGGAGACGTCACCTGAGGAGCCATGATACGTTTTGGAAGCAAAAGGGGACCTGCGGTGCCCTGCCCTGAGAGTGTCCAACTTGCCTCCAGTGCGGCCTTGCTCTAACTTCTTTCCGCAGCAGGGAATACGCTGCCACATAGGAAACTTCACTTCAGGTCGAGTTTACGTTGTGGAAGCCTAAGGGTCTGGGCCTGCACTTAACTCGCAGTGTGCAACTTGCCTAGGGTGAGCCCCATTTTCCAACATCGTTCCACACCCGGGAGCAAACTGCCCCTTGGGAATCCTCCCTTTGAAGGTCGCGTTCACGTTTTGGAAGCCGAAGCGTCTTTGCGTGCCCTTAACTCGGAGTATCCAACAAGCTTCTAGTACGCCCTTCTTCTCAAGTCTTCCCTTCGCTTGGGAACACACTGCCACTGAGGAGACTTCACCTGAAGCGCGATGACACGCTTTGCAGCCCAAGGGACTAGACGGGCAACTTAACTCAGAAGCTCCAACTGCCTTCCAGTCGGCCTTGGTTCTAAGTTCTTTCCTTCCTGCAATCGGAACACAAGGCCGCATAGGCCTCTTGGCATTCGGAGCTTTTCTACGTGTTGGAAGCAGCAGGGCCTTAGCCTGCACTTTACGTAGAGCTTGCAACTTGGCGTAGAGTCCGCCTTGGTTCTAAGTTCTTGCCTGAGCTGCGAACACGCTGCCGCTTATGAGGCTTCACCTGAAGAGCGAGGCTACCTTTTGGAAGCCTAATGGACTTGGCGTGCACTTCACACAGAGAGTCCAAGTCGGCTTCAGGCCGCCCTTGTTCTCACTTCTTTCCTCACCTGCGAGAACACGGCCAGAAGGCGGTTGCGTCGTACGCGGCGCTTGGCGTTTTGGACGCAGAGGCGCATTGGCGAGCACTTCACTCAGAGTCTCCAACCTGCCTTGGCGTCCGCCTTTGTTCTAACACCTTTCCGCAACTGGGAGAACACTGCCCTCTAGTAGTGTTCGTCTTCGCTGCGTTTGTAGGTTTGGGAAGCCTAAGGGCCTTCCCTGGAACTCAACTCGGTGTAGCCAACAGGCTTCTAGTCCGCCCCTGTTCTTAAGGTCTTTCCTCCCCTGGGATCTCAGGGCCACCCCCCCAGGAGACGTCACCTGAGGAGCCATGATACGTTTTGGAAGCAAAAGGGGACCTGCGGTGCCCTGCCCTGAGAGTGTCCAACTTGCCTCCAGTGCGGCCTTGCTCTAACTTCTTTCCGCAGCAGGGAATACGCTGCCACATAGGAAACTTCACTTCAGGTCGAGTTTACGTTGTGGAAGCCTAAGGGTCTGGGCCTGCACTTAACTCGCAGTGTGCAACTTGCCTAGGGTGAGCCCCATTTTCCAACATCGTTCCACACCCGGGAGCAAACTGCCCCTTGGGAATCCTCCCTTTGAAGGTCGCGTTCACGTTTTGGAAGCCGCAGCGTCTTTGCGTGCCCTTAACTCGGAGTATCCAACAAGCTTCTAGTACGCCCTTCTTCTCAAGTCTTCCCTTCGCTTGGGAACACACTGCCACTGAGGAGACTTCACCTGAAGCGCGATGACACGCTTTGCAGCCCAAGGGACTAGACGGGCAACTTAATTCAGAAGCTCCAACTGCCTTCCAGTCGGCCTTGGTTCTAAGTTCTTTCCTTCCTGCAATCGGAACACAAGGCCGCATAGGCCTCTTGGCCTTCGGAGCGTTTCTACGTGTTGGAAGCAGCAGGGCCTTAGCCTGCACTTTACGTAGAGCTTGCAACTTGGCGTAGAGTCCGCCTTGGTTCTAAGTTCTTGCCTGAGCTGCGAACACGCTGCCGCTTATGAGGCTTCACCTGAAGAGCGAGGCTACCTTTTGGAAGCCTAATGGACTTGGCGGGCACTTCACACAGAGAGTCCAAGTCGGCTTCAGGCCGCCCTTGTTCTCACTTCTTTCCTCACCTGCGAGAACACGGCCAGAAGGCGGTTGCGTCGTACGCGGCGCTTGGCGTTTTGGACGCAGAGGCGCATTGGCGAGCACTTCACTCAGAGTCTCCAACCTGCCTTGGCGTCCGCCTTTGTTCTAACACCTTTCCGCAACTGGGAGAACACTGCCCTCTAGTAGTGTTCGTCTTCGCTGCGTTTGTAGGTTTGGGAAGCCTAAGGGCCTTCCCTGGAACTCAACTCGGTGTAGCCAACAGGCTTCTAGTCCGCCCCTGTTCTAAGGTCTTTCCTCCCCTGGGATCTCACGCCCCCCCCCAGGAGACGTCACCTGAGGAGCGATGATACGTTTTGGAAGCAAAAGGGGACCTGGGGTGCCCTGCCCTGAGAGTGTCCAACTTGCCTCCAGTGCGGCCTTGCTCTAACTTCTTTCCGCAGCAGGGAATACGCTGCCACATAGGAAACTTCACTTCAGGTCGAGTTTACGTTGTGGAAGCCTAAGGGTCTGGGCCTGCACTTAACTCGCAGTGTGCAACTTGCCTAGGGTGAGCCCCATTTTCCAACATCGTTCCACACCCGGGAGCAAACTGCCCCTTGGGAATCCTCCCTTTGAAGGTCGCGTTCACGTTTTGGAAGCCGAAGCGTCTTTGCGTGCCCTTAACTCGGAGTATCCAACAAGCTTCTAGTACGCCCTTCTTCTCAAGTCTTCCCTTCGCTTGGGAACACACTGCCACTGAGGAGACTTCACCTGAAGCGCGATGACACGCTTTGCAGCCCAAGGGACTAGACGGGCAACTTAACTCAGAAGCTCCAACTGCCTTCCAGTCGGCCTTGGTTCTAAGTTCTTTCCTTCCTGCAATCGGAACACAAGGCCGCATAGGCCTCTTGGCATTCGGAGCGTTTCTACGTGTTGGAAGCAGCAGGGCCTTAGCCTGCACTTTACGTAGAGCTTGCAACTTGGCGTAGAGTCCGCCTTGGTTCTAAGTTCTTGCCTGAGCTGCGAACACGCTGCCGCTTATGAGGCTTCACCTGAAGAGCGAGGCTACCTTTTGGAAGCCTAATGGACTTGGCGTGCACTTCACACAGAGAGTCCAAGTCGGCTTCAGGCCGCCCTTGTTCTCACTTCTTTCCTCACCTGCGAGAACACGGCCAGAAGGCGGTTGCGTCGTACGCGGCGCTTGGCGTTTTGGACGCAGAGGCGCATTGGCGAGCACTTCACTCAGAGTCTCCAACCTGCCTTGGCGTCCGCCTTTGTTCTAACACCTTTCCGCAACTGGGAGAACACTGCCCTCTAGTAGTGTTCGTCTTCGCTGCGTTTGTAGGTTTGGGAAGCCTAAGGGCCTTCCCTGGAACTCAACTCGGTGTAGCCAACAGGCTTCTAGTCCGCCCCTGTTCTTAAGGTCTTTCCTCCCCTGGGATCTCAGGGCCACCCCCCCAGGAGACGTCACCTGAGGAGCCATGATACGTTTTGGAAGCAAAAGGGGACCTGCGGTGCCCTGCCCTGAGAGTGTCCAACTTGCCTCCAGTGCGGCCTTGCTCTAACTTCTTTCCGCAGCAGGGAATACGCTGCCACATAGGAAACTTCACTTCAGGTCGAGTTTACGTTGTGGAAGCCTAAGGGTCTGGGCCTGCACTTAACTCGCAGTGTGCAACTTGCCTAGGGTGAGCCCCATTTTCCAACATCGTTCCACACCCGGGAGCAAACTGCCCCTTGGGAATCCTCCCTTTGAAGGTCGCGTTCACGTTTTGGAAGCCGCAGCGTCTTTGCGTGCCCTTAACTCGGAGTATCCAACAAGCTTCTAGTACGCCCTTCTTCTCAAGTCTTCCCTTCGCTTGGGAACACACTGCCACTGAGGAGACTTCACCTGAAGCGCGATGACACGCTTTGCAGCCCAAGGGACTAGACGGGCAACTTAATTCAGAAGCTCCAACTGCCTTCCAGTCGGCCTTGGTTCTAAGTTCTTTCCTTCCTGCAATCGGAACACAAGGCCGCATAGGCCTCTTGGCCTTCGGAGCGTTTCTACGTGTTGGAAGCAGCAGGGCCTTAGCCTGCACTTTACGTAGAGCTTGCAACTTGGCGTAGAGTCCGCCTTGGTTCTAAGTTCTTGCCTGAGCTGCGAACACGCTGCCGCTTATGAGGCTTCACCTGAAGAGCGAGGCTACCTTTTGGAAGCCTAATGGACTTGGCGGGCACTTCACACAGAGAGTCCAAGTCGGCTTCAGGCCGCCCTTGTTCTCACTTCTTTCCTCACCTGCGAGAACACGGCCAGAAGGCGGTTGCGTCGTACGCGGCGCTTGGCGTTTTGGACGCAGAGGCGCATTGGCGAGCACTTCACTCAGAGTCTCCAACCTGCCTTGGCGTCCGCCTTTGTTCTAACACCTTTCCGCAACTGGGAGAACACTGCCCTCTAGTAGTGTTCGTCTTCGCTGCGTTTGTAGGTTTGGGAAGCCTAAGGGCCTTCCCTGGAACTCAACTCGGTGTAGCCAACAGGCTTCTAGTCCGCCCCTGTTCTAAGGTCTTTCCTCCCCTGGGATCTCACGCCCCCCCCCAGGAGACGTCACCTGAGGAGCGATGATACGTTTTGGAAGCAAAAGGGGACCTGGGGTGCCCTGCCCTGAGAGTGTCCAACTTGCCTCCAGTGCGGTCTTGCTCTAACTTCTTTCCGCAGCAGGGAACACGCTGCCACATAGGAAACTTCACTTCAGGTCGAGTTTACGTTGTGGAAGCCTAAGGGTCTGGGCCTGCACTTAACTCGCAGTGTGCAACTTGCCTAGGGTGCGCCCCAGGTTCCAACTACTTTCCACAGCCGGGAGCAAACTGCCCCGTGGGAATCCTCCCTTTGAAGGTCGCGTTCACGTTTTGGAAGCCGCAGCGTCCTTGCGTGCCCTTAACTCGGAGTATCCAACAAGCTTCTAGTACGCCCTTCTTCTCAAGTCTTCCCTTCGCTTGGGAACACACAGCCCCTGAGGAGACTTCACCTGAAGCGCGATGACACGCTTTGCAGCCCAAGGGACTGGACGGGCAACTTAACTCAGAAGCTCCAACTGCCTTCCAATCGGCCTTGGTTCTAAGTTCTTTCCTTCCTGCAATGGGAACACACGGCCGCATAGGCCTCTTGGCCTTCGGAGCGTTTCTACGTGTTGGAAGCAGCAGGGCCTTAGCCTGCACTTTACGTAGAGCTTGCAACTTGGCGTAGAGTCCGCCTTGGTTCTAAGTTCTTGCCTGAGCTGCGAACACGCTGCCGCTTATGAGGCTTCACCTGAAGAGCGAGGCTACCTTTTGGAAGCCTAATGGACTTGGCGTGCACTTCACACAGAGAGTCCAAGTCGGCTTCAGGCCGCCCTTGTTCTCACTTCTTTCCTCACCTGCGAGAACACGGCCAGAAGGCGGTTGCGTCGTACGCGGCGCTTGGCGTTTTGGACGCAGAGGCGCATTGGCGAGCACTTCACTCAGAGTCTCCAACCTGCCTTGGCGTCCGCCTTTGTTCTAACACCTTTCCGCAACTGGGAGAACACTGCCCTCTAGTAGTGTTCGTCTTCGCTGCGTTTGTAGGTTTGGGAAGCCTAAGGGCCTTCCCTGGAACTCAACTCGGTGTAGCCAACAGGCTTCTAGTCCGCCCCTGTTCTTAAGGACTTTCCTCCCCTGGGATCTCACGGGCCCCGCCTCCCCCAGAAGACGTCACCTGAGGAGCGATGATACGTTTTGGAAGCAAAAGGGGACCTGGGGTGCCCTGCACTTAGAGTGTCCAACTTGCCTCCAGTGCGGCCTTGTCTAACTTCTTTCCGCAGCAGGGAACACGCTGCCACATAGGAAACTTCACTTCAGGTCGAGTTTACGTTGTGGAAGCCTAAGGGTCTGGGCCTGCACTTAACTCGCAGTGTACAACTTGCCTAGGGTGAGCCACAGGTTCCAACATCGTTCCACACCCGGGAGCAAACTGCCCCTTGGGAATCCTCCCTTTGAAGGTCGCGTTCACGTTTTGGAAGCCGCAGCGTCTTTGCGTGCCCTTAACTCGGCGTATCCAACAAGCTTCTAGTACGCCCTTCTTCTCAAGTCTTCCCTTCGCTTGGGAGCACACTGCCACTGAGGAGACTTCACCTGAAGCGCGATGACACGCTTTGCAGCCCAAGGGACTGGACGGGCAACTTAACTCAGAAGCTCCAACTGCCTTCTAGTCGGCCTTGGTTCTAAGTTCTTTCCTTCCTGCAATGGGAACACACGGCCGCATAGGCCTCTTGGCCTTCGGAGCGTTTCTACGTGTTGGAAGCAGCTGGGCCTTAGCCTGCACTTTACGTAGAGCTTGCAACTTGGCGTAGAGTCCGCCTTGGTTCTAAGTTCTTGCCTGAGCTGCGAACACGCTGCCGCTTATGAGGCTTCACCTGAAGAGCGAGGCTACCTTTTGGAAGCCTAATGGACTTGGTGTGCACTTCACACAGAGAGTCCAAGTCGGCTTCAGGCTGCCCTTGTTCTCACTTCTTTCCTCACCTGCGAGAACACGGCCAGAAGGCGGTTGCGTCGCACGCGGCGCTTGGCGTTTTGGACGCAGAGGCGCATTGGCGAGCACTTCACTCAGAGTCTCCAACCTGCCTTGGCGTCCGCCTTTGTTCTAACACCTTTCCGCAACTGGGAGAACACTGCCCTCTAGTAGTGTTCGTCTTCGCTGCGTTTGTAGGTTTGGGAAGCCTAAGGGCCTTCCCTGGATCTCAACTCGGTGTAGCCAACAGGCTTCTAGTCCGCCCCTGTTCTAAGGTCTTCCCTCCCCTGGGATCTCACGCCCCCCCCCCCCAGGAGACGTCACCTGAGGAGCGATGATACGTTTTGGAAGCAAAAGGGGACCTGGGGTGCCCTGCCCTGAGAGTGTCCAACTTGCCTCCAGTGCGGCCTTGTTCTAACTTCTTTCCGCAGCAGGGAACACGCTGCCACATAGGAAACTTCACTTCAGGTCGAGTTTACGTTGTGGAACCCTATGGGTCTGGGCCTGCACTTACCTCGCAGTGTGCAACTTGCCTAGGGTGAGCCACAGGTTCCAACATCGTTCCACAGCCGGGAGCAAACTGCCCCTTGGGAATCCTCCCTTTGAAGGTCGCGTTCACGTTTTGGAAGCCGCAGCGTCTTTGCGTGCCCTTAACTCGGAGTATCCAACAAGCTTCTAGTACGCCCTTCTTCTCAAGTCTTCCCTTCGCTTGGGAACACACTGCCACTGAGGAGACTTCACCTGAAGCGCGATGACACGCTTTGCCGCCCAAGGGCTGGACGGGCAACTTAACTCAGAAGCTCCAACTGCCTTCTAGTCGGCCTTGGTTCTAAGTTCTTTCCTTCCTGCAATGGGAACACACGGCCGCATAGGCCTCTTGGCCTTCGGAGCGTTTCTACGTGTTGGAAGCAGCAGGGCCTTAGCCTGCACTTTACGTAGAGCTTGCAACTTGGCGTAGAGTCCGCCTTGGTTCTAAGTTCTTGCCTGAGCTGCGAACACGCTGCCGCTTATGAGGCTTCACCTGAAGAGCGAGGCTACCTTTTGGAAGCCTAATGGACTTGGCGTGCACTTCACACAGAGAGTCCAAGTCGGCTTCAGGCCGCCCTTGTTCTCACTTCTTTCCTCACCTGCGAGAACACGGCCAGAAGGCGGTTGCGTCGTACGCGGCGCTTGGCGTTTTGGACGCAGAGGCGCATTGGCGAGCACTTCACTCAGAGTCTCCAACCTGCCTTGGCGTCCGCCTTTGTTCTAACACCTTTCCGCAACTGGGAGAACACTGCCCTCTAGTAGTGTTCGTCTTCGCTGCGTTTGTAGGTTTGGGAAGCCTAAGGGCCTTCCCTGGAACTCAACTCGGTGTAGCCAACAGGCTTCTAGTCCGCCCCTGTTCTAAGGTCTTTCCTCCCCTGGGATCTCACGCCCCCCCCCCCCAGGAGACGTCACTTGAGGAGCGATGATACGTTTTGGAAGCAAAAGGGGACCTGGGGTGCCCTGCCCTGAGAGTGTCCAACTTGCCTCCAGTGCGGTCTTGCTCTAACTTCTTTCCGCAGCAGGGAATACGCTGCCACATAGGAAACTTCACTTCAGGTCGAGTTTACGTTGTGGAAGCCTACGGGTCTGGGCCTGCACTTAACTCGCAGTGTGCAACTTGCCTAGGGTGAGCCCCAGGTTCCAACATCGTTCCACAGCCGGGAGCAAACTGCCCCTTGGGAATCCTCCCTTTGAAGGTCGCGTTCACGTTTTGGAAGCCGCAGCGTCTTTGCGTGCCCTTAACTCGGAGTATACAACAAGCTTCTAGTACGCCCTTCTTCTCAAGTCTTCCCTTCGCTTGGGAACACACTGCCACTGAGGAGACTTCACCTGAAGCGCGATGACACGCTTTGCAGCCCAAGGGACTGGACGGGCAACTTAACTCAGAAGCTCCAACTGCCTTCTAGTCGGCCTTGGTTCTAAGTTCTTTCCTTCCTGCAATGGGAACACACGGCCGCATAGGCCTCTTGGCCTTCGGAGCGTTTCTACGTGTTGGAAGCAGCAGGGCCTTAGCCTGCACTTTACGTAGAGCTTGCAACTTGGCGTAGAGTCCGCCTTGGTTCTAAGTTCTTGCCTGAGCTGCGAACACGCTGCCGCTTATGAGGCTTCACCTGAAGAGCGAGGCTACCTTTTGGAAGCCTAATGGACTTGGCGTGCACTTCACACAGAGAGTCCAAGTCGGCTTCAGGCCGCCCTTGTTCTCACTTCTTTCCTCACCTGCGGGAACACGGCCAGAAGGCGGTTGCGTCGTACGCGGCGCTTGGCGTTTTGGACGCAGAGGCGCATTGGCGAGCACTTCACTCAGAGTCTCCCACCTGTCTTGGCGTCCGCCTTTGTTCTAACACCTTTCCGCAACTGGGAGAACACTGCCCTCTAGTAGTGTTCGTCTTCGCTGCGTTTGTAGGTTGGGAAGCCTAAGGGCCTTCCCTGGAACTCAACTCGGTGTAGCCAACAGGCTTCTAGTCCGCCCCTGTTCTAAGGTCTTTCCTCCCCTGGGATCTCACGGCCCCCCCCCAGGAGACGTCACCTTAGGAGCGATGATACGTTTTGGAAGCAAAAGGGGACCTGGGGTGCCCTGCCCTGAGAGTGTCCAACTTGCCTCCAGTGCGGCCTTGGTCTAACTTCTTTCCGCAGCATGGAACACGTTGCCACATAGGAAACTTCACTTCAGGTCGAGTTTCCGTTGTGGAAGCCTAAGGGTCTGGGCCTGCACTTAACTCGCAGTGTGCAACTTGCCTAGGGTGCGCCCCAGGTTCCAACTTCTTTCCACAGCCGGGAGCAAACTGCCCCTTGGGAATCCTCCCTTTGAAGGTCGCGTTCACGTTTTGGAAGCCGCAGCGTCTTTGCGTGCCCTTAACTCGGAGTATCCAACAAGCTTCTAGTACGCCCTTCTTCTCAAGTCTTCCCTTCGCTTGGGAACACACTGCCACTGAGGAGACTTCACCTGAAGCGCGATGACATGCTTTGCAGCCCAAGGGACTGGACGGGCAACTTCACTCAGAAGCTCCAACTGCCTTCTAGTCGGCCTTGGTTCTAAGTTCTTTCCTTCCTGCAATGGGAACACACGGCCGCATAGGCCTCTTGGCCTTCGGAGCGTTTCTACGTGTTGGAAGCAGCAGGGCCTTAGCCTGCACTTTACGTAGAGCTTGCAACTTGGCGTAGAGTCCGCCTTGGTTCTAAGTTCTTGCCTGAGCTGCGAACACGCTGCCGCTTATGAGGCTTCACCAGAAGAGCGAGGCTACCTTTTGGAAGCCTAATGGACTCGGCGTGCGCTTCACACTGAGAGTCCAAGTCGGCTTCAGGCTGCCCTTGTTCTCACTTCTTTCTTCACCTGCGAGAACACGGCCAGAAGGCGGTTGCGTCGTACGCGGCGCTTGGCGTTTTGGACGCAGAGGCGCATTGGCGAGCACTTCACTCAGAGTCTCCAACCTGCCTTGGCGTCCGCCTTTGTTCTAACACCTTTCCGCAACTGGGAGAACATGCCCTCTAGTAGTGTTCGTCTTTGCTGCGTTTGTAGGTTTGGGAAGCCTAAGGGCCTTCCCTGGAACTCAACTCGGTGTAGCCAACAGGCTTCTAGTCCGCCCCTGTTCTAAGGTCTTTCCTCCCCTGGGATCTCACGCCCCCCCCCCCTAGAGACGTCACCTTAGGAGCGATGATACGTTTTGGAAGCAAAAGGGGACCTGGGGTGCCCTGCCCTGAGAGTGTCCAACTTGCCTCCAGTGCTGCCTTGCTCTAACTTCTTTCCGCAGCAGGGAACACGCTGCCACATAGGAAACTTCACCTCAGGTCGAGTTTACGTTGTGGAAGCCTAAGGGTCTGGGCCTGCACTTAACTCGCAGTGTGCAACTTGCCTAGGGTGCGCCCCAGGTTCCAACTTCTTTCCACAGCCGGGAGCAAACTGCCCCTTGGGAATCCTCCCTTTGAAGGTCGCGTTCACGTTTTGGAAGCCGCAGCGTCTTTGCGTGCCCTTAACACGGAGTATCCAACAAGCTTCTAGTACGCCCTTCTTCTCAAGTCTTCCCTTCGCTTGGGAACACACTGCCACTGAGGAGACTTCACCTGAAGCGCGATGACACGCTTTGCAGCCCAAGGGACTGGACGGGCAACCTCACTCAGAAGCTCCAACTGCCTTCTCGTCGGCCTTGGTTCTAAGTTCTTTCCTTCCTGCAATGGGAACACAAGGCCGCATAGGCCTCTTGGCCTTCGGAGCGTTTCTACGTGTTGGAAGCAGCAGGGCCTTAGCCTGCACTTTACGTAGAGCTTGCAACTTGGCGTAGAGTCCGCCTTGGTTCTAAGTTCTTGCCTGAGCTGCGAACACGCTGCCGCTTATGAGGCTTCACCAGAAGAGCGAGGCTACCTTTTGGAAGCCTAATGGACTCGGCGTGCGCTTCACACAGAGAGTCCAAGTCGGCTTCAGCCCGCCCTTGTTCTCACTTCTTTCCTGACCTGCGAGAACACGGCCAGAAGGCGGTTGCGTCGTACGCGGCGCTTGGCGTTTTGGACGCAGAGGCGCATTGGCGAGCACTTCACTCAGAGTCTCCAACCTGCCTTGGCGTCCGCCTTTGTTCTAACACCTTTCTGCAACTGGGAGAACACTGCCCTCTAGTAGTGTTCATCTTCGCTGCGTTTGTAGGTTTGGGAAGCCTAAGGGCCTTCCCTGGAACTCAACTCGGTGTAGCCAACAGGCTTCTAGTCCGCCCCTGTTCTAAGGTCTTTCCTCCCCTGGGATCTCACGGCCCCGCCCTCCCCAGGAGACGTCACCTTAGGAGCGATGATACGTTTTGGAAGCAAAAGGGGACCTGGGGTGCCCTGCCCTGAGAGTGTCCAACTTGCCTCCAGTGCGGCCTTGTTCTAACTTCCTTCCGCAGCAGGGAACACGCTGCCACATAGGAAACTTCACTTCAGGTCGAGTTTACGTTGTGGAAGCCTAAGGGTCTGGGCCTGCACTTAACTCGCAGTGTGCAACTTGCCTAGGGTGCGCCCCAGGTTCCAACTTCTTTCCACAGCCGGGAGCAAACTGCCCCTTGGGAATCCTCCCTTTGAAGGTCGCGTTCACGTTTTGGAAGCCGCAGCGTCTTTGCGTGCCCTTAACTCGGAGTATCCAACAAGCTTCTAGTACGCCCTTCTTCTCAAGTCTTCCCTTCGCTTGGGAACACACTGCCACTGAGGAGACTTCACCTGAAGCGCGATGACACGCTTTGCAGCCCAAGGGACTGGACGGGCAACTTAACTCAGAAGCTCCAACTGCCTTCTAGTCGGCATTGCTTCTAAGTTCTTTCCTTCCTGCAATGGGAACACACGGCCGCATAGGCCTCTTGGCCTTCGGAGCGTTTCTACGTGTTGGAAGCAGCAGGGCCTTAGCCTGCACTTTACGTAGAGCTTGCAACTTGGCGTAGAGTCCGCCTTGGTTCTACGTTCTTGCCTGAGCTGCGAACACGCTGCCGCTTATGAGGCTTCACCAGAAGAGCGAGGCTACCTTTTGGAAGCCTAATGGACTCGGCGTGCGCTTCACACAGAGAGTCCAAGTCGGCTTCAGGCCGCCCTTGTTCTCACTTCTTTCCTCACCTGCGAGAACACGGCCAGAAGGCGGTTGCGTCGTACGCGGCGCTTGGCGTTTTGGACGCAGAGGCGCATTGGTGAGCACTTCACTCAGAGTCTCCAACCTGCATTGGCGTCCGCCTTTGTTCTAACACCTTTCCGCAACTGGGAGAACACTGCCCTCTATTAGTGTTCATCTTCGCTGCGTTTGTAGGTTTGGGAAGCCTAAGGGCCTTCCCTGGAACTCAACTCGGTGTAGCCAACAGGCTTCTAGTCCGCCCCTGTTCTAAGGTCTTTCCTCCCCTGGGATCTCACGGCCCCGCCCCCCCCAGGAGACGTCACCTTAGGAGCGATGATACGTTTTGGAAGCAAAAGGGGACCTGGGGTGCCCTACCCTGAGAGTGTCCAACTTGCGTCCAGTGCGGCCTTGCTCTAACTTCCTTCCGCAGCAGGGAACACGCTGCCACATAGGAAACTTCACTTCAGGTCGAGTTTACGTTGTGGAAGCCTAAGGGTCTGGGCCTGCACTTAACTCGCAGTGTGCAACTTGCCTAGGGTGCGCCCAAGGTTCCAACTTTTTTCCACAGCCGGGAGCAAACTGCCCCTTGGGAATCCTCCCTTTGAAGGTCGCGTTCACGTTTTGGAAGCCGCAGCGTCTTTGCGTGCCCTTAACTCGGAGTATCCAACAAGCTTCTAGTACGCCCTTCTTCTCAAGTCTTCCCTTCGCTTGGGAACACACTGCCACTGAGGAGACTTCACCTGAAGCGCGATGACACGCTTTGCAGCCCAAGGGACTGGATGGGCAACTTAACTCAGACGCTCCAACTGCCTTCTCGTCGGCCTTGGTTCTAAGTTCTTTCCTTCCTGCAATGGGAACACACGGCCGCATAGGCCTCTTGGCCTTCGTAGCGTTTCTACGTGTTGGAAGCAGCAGGGCCTTAGCCTGCACTTTACGTAGAGCTTGCAACTTGGCGTAGAGTCCGCCTTGGTTCTAAGTTCTTGCCTGAGCTGCGAACACGCTGCCGCTTATGAGGCTTCACCTGAAGATCGAGGCTACCTTTTGGAAGCCTAATGGACTCGGCGTGCGCTTCACACAGAGAGTCCAAGTCGGCTTCAGTCCGCCCTTGTTCTCACTTCTTTCCTCACCTGCGAGAACACGGCCAGAAGTCGGTTGCGTCGTACGCGGCGCTTGGCGTTTTGGGCGCAAAGGGGCATTGGCGAGCACTTCACTCAGAGTCTCCAACCTGCCTTGGCGTCCGCCTTTGTTCTAACACCTTTCCGCAACTGGGAGAACACTGCCCTCTAGTAGTGTTCGTCTTCGCTGCGTTTGTAGGTTTGGGAAGCCTAAGGGCCTTCCCTGGAACTCAACTCGCTGTAGCCAACAGGCTTCTAGTCCGCCCCTGTTCTAAGGTCTTTCCTCCCCTGGGATCTCACGCCCCGCCCCCAGGAGACGTCACCTGAGGAGCGATGATACGTTTTGGAAGCAAAAGGGGACCTGGGGTGCCCTGCCCTGAGAGTGTCCAACTTGCCTCCAGTGCGGCCTTGCTCTAACTTCTTTCCGCAGCAGGGAACACGTTGCCACATAGGAAACTTCACTTCAGGTCGAGTTTCCGTTGTGGAAGCCTAAGGGTCTGGGCCTGCACTTACCTCGCAGTGTGCAATTTGCCTAGGGTGCGCCCCAGGTTCCAACTTCTTTCCACAGCTGGGAGCAAACTGCCCCTTGGGAATCCTCCCTTTGAAGGTCGCGTTCACGTTTTGGAAGCCGCAGCGTCTTTGCGTGCCCTTAACTCGGAGTATCCAACAAGATTCTAGTACGCCCTTCTTCTCAATTCTTCCCTTCGCTTGGGAACACACTGCCCCTGAGGAGACTTCACCTGAAGCGCGATGACACGCTTTGCAGCCCAAGGGACTGGACGGGCAACTTAACTCAGAAGCTCCAACTGCCTTCTCGTCGGCCTTGGTTCTAAGTTCTTTCCTTCCTGCAATGGGAACACATTGGCCTTCGGAGCGTTTCTACGTGTTGGAAGCAGCAGGGCCTTAGCCTGCACTTTACGTAGAGCTTGCAACTTGGCGTAGAGTCCGCCTTGGTTCTAAGTAGTTGCCTGAGCTGCGAACACGCTGCCGCTTATGAGGCTTCACCAGAAGAGCGGGGCTACCTTTTGGAAGCCTAATGGACTCGGCGTGCGCTTCACACAGAGAGTCCAAGTCGGCTTCAGGCCGCCCTTGTTCTCACTTCTTTCCTCACCTGCGAGAACACGGCCAGAAGGCGGTTGCGTCGTACGCGGCGCTTGGCGTTTTGGACGCAGAGGCGCATTGGCGAGCACTTCACTCAGAGTCTCCAACCTGCCTTGGCGTCCGCCTTTGTTCTAACACCTTTCCGCAACTGGGAGAACACTGCCCTCTAGTAGTGTTCGTCTTCGCTGCGTTTGTAGGTTTGGGAAGCCTAAGGGCCTTCCCTGGAACTCAACTCGGTGTAGCCAACAGGCTTCTAGTCCGCCCCTGTTCTAAGGTCTTTCCTCCCCTGGGATCTCACGCCCCCCCCCCTAGAGACGTCACCTTAGGAGCGATGATACGTTTTGGAAGCAAAAGGGGACCTGGGGTGCCCTGCCCTGAGAGTGTCCAACTTGCCTCCAGTGCTGCCTTGCTCTAACTTCTTTCCGCAGCAGGGAACACGCTGCCACATAGGAAACTTCACCTCAGGTCGAGTTTCCGTTGTGGAAGACTAAGGGTCTGGGCCTGCACTTAACTCGCAGTGTGCAACTTGCCTAGGGTGCGCCCCAGGTTCCAACTTCTTTCCACAGCCGGGAGCAAACTGCCCCTTGGGAATCCTCCCTTTGAAGGTCGCGTTCACGTTTTGGAAGCCGCAGCGTCTTTGCGTGCCCTTAACACGGAGTATCCAACAAGCTTCTAGTACGCCCTTCTTCTCAAGTCTTCCCTTCGCTTGGGAACACACTGCCACTGAGGAGACTTCACCTGAAGCGCGATGACACGCTTTGCAGCCCAAGGGACTGGACGGGCAACCTCACTCAGAAGCTCCAACTGCCTTCTCGTCGGCCTTGGTTCTAAGTTCTTTCCTTCCTGCAATGGGAACACACGGCCGCATAGGCCTCTTGGCCTTCGGAGCGTTTCTACGTGTTGGAAGCAGCAGGGCCTTAGCCTGCACTTTACGTAGAGCTTGCAACTTGGCGTAGAGTCCGCCTTGGTTCTAAGTTCTTGCCTGAGCTGCGAACACGCTGCCGCTTATGAGGCTTCACCAGAAGAGCGAGGCTACCTTTTGGAAGCCTAATGGACTCGGCGTGCGCTTCACACAGAGAGTCCAAGTCGGCTTCAGGCCGCCCTTGTTCTCACTTCTTTCCTCACCTGCGAGAACACGGCCAGAAGGCGGTTGCGTCGTACGCGGCGCTTGGCGTTTTGGACGCAGAGGCGCATTGGCGAGCACTTCACTCAGAGTCTCCAACCTGCCTTGGCGTCCGCCTTTGTTCAAACACGTTTCCGCAACTGGGAGAACACTGCCCTCTAGTAGTGTTCGTCTTCGCTGCGTTTGTAGGTTTGGGAAGCCTAAGGGCCTTCCCTGGAACTCAACTCGGTGTAGCCAACAGGCTTCTAGTCCGCCCCTGTTCTAAGGTCTTTCCTCCCCTGGGATCTCACGGCCTCCCCCCCAGGAGACGTCACCTTAGGAGCGATGATACGTTTTGGAAGCAAAAGGGGACCTGGGGTGCCCTGCCCTGAGAGTGTCCAACTTGCCTCCAGTGCGGCCTTGCTCTAACTTCTTTCCGCAGCAGGGAACACGCTGCCACATAGGAAACTTCACTTCAGGTCGAGTTTACGTTGTGGAAGCCTAAGGGTCTGGGCCTGCACTTAACTCGCAGTGTGCAACTTGCCTAGGGTGCGCCCCAGGTTCCAACTTCTTTCCACTGCCGGGAGCAAACTGCCCCTTGGGAATCCTCCCTTTGAAGGTCGCGTTCACGTTTTGGAAGCCGCAGCGTCTTTGCGTGCCCTTAACTCGGAGTATCCAACAAGCTTCTAGTACGCCCTTCTTCTCAAGTCTTCCCTTCGCTTGGGAACACACTGCCACTGAGGAGACTTCACCTGAAGCGCGATGACACGCTTTGCAGCCCAAGGGACTGGACGGGCAACTTAACTCAGAAGCTCCAACTGCCTTCTCGTCGGCCTTGGTTCTAAGTTCTTTCCTTCCTGCAATTGGAACACACGGCCGCATAGGCCTCTTGGCCTTCGGAGCGTTTCTACGGGTTGGAAGCAGCAGGGCCTTAGCCTGCACTTTACGTAGAGCTTGCAACTTGGCGTAGAGTCCGCCTTGGTTCTACGTTCTTGCCTCAGCTGCGAACACGCTGCCGCTTATGAGGCTTCACCTGAAGAGCGAGGCTACCTTTTGGAAGCCTAATGGACTCGGCGTGCGCTTCACACAGAGAGTCCAAGTCGGCTTCAGGCCGCCCTTGTTCTCACTTCTTTCCTCACCTGCGAGAACACGGCCAGAAGGCGGTTGCGTCGTACGCGGCGCTTGGCGTTTTGGACGCAGAGGCGCATTGGCGAGCACTTCACTCAGAGTCTCCAACCTGCCTTGGCGTCCGCCTTTGTTCTAACACCTTTCCGCAACTGGGAGAACACTGCCCTCTAGTAGTGTTCGTCTTCGCTGTGTTTGTAGGTTTGGGAAGCCTAAGGGCCTTCCCTGGAACTCAACTCGGTGTAGCCAACAGGCTTCTAGTCCGCCCCTGTTCTAAGGTCTTTCCTCCCCTGGGATCTCACGCCCCCCCCCCCCAGGAGACGTCACCTTAGGAGCGATGATACGTTTTGGAAGCAAAAGGGGACCTGGGGTGCCCTGCCCTGAGAGTGTCCAACTTGCCTCCAGTGCGGCCTTGTTCTAACTTCTTTCCGCAGCAGGGAACACGCTGCCACATAGGAAACTTCACTTCAGGTCGAGTTTACGTTGTGGAAGCCTAAGGGTCTGGGCCTGCACTTAACTCGCAGTGTGCAACTTGCCTAGGGTGCGCCCCAGGTTCCAACTTCTTTCCACAGCCGGGAGCAAACTGCCCCTTGGGAATCCTCCCTTTGAAGGTCGCGTTCACGTTTTGGAAGCCGCAGCGTCTTTGCGTGCCCTTAACTCGGAGTATCCAACAAGCTTCTAGTACGCCCTTCTTCTCAAGTCTTCGCTTCGCTTGGGAACACACTGCCACTGAGGAGACTTCACCTGAAGCGCGATGACATGCTTTGCAGCCCAAGGGACTGGACGGGCAACTTAACTCAGAAGCTCCAACTGCCCTCTCGTCGGCCTTGGTTCTAAGTTCTTTCCTTCCTGCAATTGGAACACACGGCCGCATAGGCCTCTTGGCCTTCGGAGCGTTTCTACGGGTTGGAAGCAGCAGGGCCTTAGCCTGCACTTTACGTAGAGCTTGCAACTTGGCGTAGAGTCCGCCTTGGTTCTAAGTTCTTGCCTGAGCTGCGAACACGCTGCCGCTTATGAGGCTTCAGCAGAAGAGCGAGGCTACCTTTTGGAAGCCTAATGGACTCGGCGTGCGCTTCACACAGAGAGTCCAAGTCGGCTTCAGGCCGCCCTTGTTCTCACTTCTTTCCTCACCTGCGAGAACACGGCCAGAAGGCGGTTGCGTCGTACGCGGCGCTTGGCGTTTTGGACGCAGAGGCGCATTGGCGAGCACTTCACTCAGAGTCTCCAACCTGCCTTGGCGTCCGCCTTTGTTCTAACACCTTTCCGCAACTGGGAGAACACTGCCCACTAGTAGTGTTCGTCTTCGCTGCGTTTGTAGGTTTGGGAAGCCTAAGGGCCTTCCCTGGAACTCCACTCGGTGTAGCCAACAGGCTTCTAGTCCGCCCCTGTTCTAAGGTCTTTCCTCCCCTGGGATCTCACGCCCCCCCCCCAGGAGACGTCACCTTAGGAGCGATGATACGTTTTGGAAGCAAAAGGGGACCTTGGGTGCCCTGCCCTGAGAGTGTCCAACTTGCCTCCAGTGCGGCCTTGCTCTAACTTCTTTCCGCAGCATGGAACACGTTGCCACATAGGAAACATCACTTCAGGTCGAGTTTCCGTTGTGGAAGCCTAAGGGTCTGGGCCTGCACTTAACTCGCAGTGTGCAACTTGCCTAGGGTGCGCCCCAGGTTCCAACTTCTTTCCACAGCCAGGAGCAAACTGCCCCTTGGGAATCCTCCCTTTGAAGGTCGCGTTCACGTTTTGGAAGCCGCAGCGTCTTTGCGTGCCCTTAACTCGGAGTATCCAACAAGCTTCTAGTACGCCCTTCTTCTCAAGTCTTCCCTTCGCTTGGGAACACACTGCCACTGAGGAGACTTCACCTGAAGCGCGATGACATGCTTTGCAGCTCAAGGGACTGGACGGGCAACTTCACTCAGAAGCTCCAACTGCCTTCTAGTCGGCCTTGGTTCTAAGTTCTTTCCTTCCTGCAATGGGAACACACGGCCGCATAGGCCTCTTGGCCTTCGGAGCGTTTCTACGTGTTGGAAGCAGCAGGGCCTTAGCCTGCACTTTACGTAGAGCTTGCAACTTGGCGTAGAGTCCGCCTTGGTTCTAAGTTCTTGCCTGAGCTGCGAACACGCTGCCGCTTATGAGGCTTCACCTGAAGAGCGAGGCTACCTTTTGGAAGCCTAATGGACTCGGCGTGCGCTTCACACAGAGAGTCCAAGTCGGCTTCAGTCCGCCCTTGTTCTCACTTCTTTCCTCACCTGCGAGAACACGGCCAGAAGGCGGTTGCGTCGTACGCGGCGCTTGGCGTTTTGGACGCAGAGGCGCATTTGCGAGCACTTCACTCAGAGTCTCCAACCTGCCTTGGCGTCCGCCTTTGTTCTAACACCTTTCTGCAACTGGGAGAACACTGCCCTCTAGTAGTGTTCGTCTTCGCTGCGTTTGTAGGTTTGGGAAGCCTAACGGCCTTCCCTGGAACTCAACTCGGTGTAGCCAACAGGCTTCTAGTCCGCCCCTGTTCTAAGGTATTTCCTCCCCTGGGATCTCACGCCCCCCCCCCAGGAGACGTCACCTTAGGAGCGATGATACGTTTTGGAAGCAAAAGGGGACCTGGGGTGCCCTGCCCTGAGAGTGTCCAACTTGCCTCCAGTGCAGCCTTGTTCTAACTTTTTTCCGCAGCAGGGAACACGCTGCCACATAGGAAACTTCACTTCAGGTCGAGTTTACGTTGTGGAAGCCTAAGGGTCTGGGCCTGCACTTAACTCGCAGTGTGCAACTTGCCTAGGGTGCGCCCCAGGTTCCAACTTCTTTCCACAGCCGGGAGCAAACTGCCCCTTGGGAATCCTCCCTTTGAAGGTCGCGTTCACGTTTTGGAAGCCGCAGCGTCTTTGCGTGCCCTTAACTCGGAGTATCCAACACGCTTCTAGTACGCCCTTCTTCTCAAGTCTTCCCTTCGCTTGGGAACACACTGCCACTGAGGAGACTTCACCTGAAGCGCGATGACACGCTTTGCAGCCCAAGGGACTGGACGGGCAACTTCACCCAGAAGCTCCAACTGCCTTCTAGTCGGCCTTGGTTCTAAGTTCTTTCCTTCCTGCAATGGGAACACACGGCCCCATAGGCCTCTTGGCCTTCGGAGCGTTTCTACGTGTTGGAGGCAGCAGGGCCATAGCCTGCACTTTACGTAGAGCTTGCAACTTGGCGTAGAGTCCGCCTTGGTTCTAAGTTCTTGCCTGAGCTGCGAACACGCTGCCGCTTATGAGGCTTCACATGAAGAGCGAGGCTACCTTTTGGAAGCCTAATGGACTCGGCGTGCGCTTCACACAGAGAGTCCAAGTCGGCTTCAGGCCGCCCTTGTTCTCACCTCTTTCTTCACCTGCGAGAACACGGCCAGAAGGCGGTTGCGTCGTACGCGGCGCTTGGCGTTTTGGACGCAGAGGCGCATTGACGAGCACTTCACTCAGAGTCTCCAACCTGCCTTGGCGTCCGCCTTTGTTCTAACACCTTTCCGCAACTGGGAGAACATGCCCTCTAGTAGTGTTCGTCTTTGCTGCGTTTGTAGGTTTGGGAAGCCTAAGGGCCTTCCCTGGAACTCAACTCGGTGTAGCCAACAGGCTTCTAGTCCGCCCCTGTTCTAAGGTCTTTCCTCCCCTGGGATCTCACGCCCCCCCCCCCCTAGAGACGTCACCTTAGGAGCGATGATACGTTTTGGAATCAAAAGGGGACCTGGGGTGCCCTGCCCTGAGAGTGTCCAACTTGCCTCCAGTGCGGCCTTGCTCTAACTTCTTTCCGCAGCAGGGAACACGCTGCCACATAGGAAACTTCTCTTCAGGTCGAGTTTACGTTGTGGAAGCCTAAGGGTCTGGGCCTGCACTTAACTCGCAGGGTGCAACTTGCCTAGGGTGCGCCCCAGGTTCCAACTACTTTCCACAGCCGGGAGCAAACTGCCCCTTGGGAATCCTCCCTTTGAAGGTCGCGTTCACGTTTTGGAAGCCGCAGCTTCTTTGCGTGCCCTTAACTCGGAGTATCCAACAAGCTTCTAGTACGCCCTTCTTTTCAAGTCTTCCCTTCGCTTGGGAACACACTGCCACTGAGGAGACTTCACCTGAAGCGCGATGACACGCTTTGCAGCCCAAGGGACTGGACGGGCAACTTAACTCAGAAGCTCCAACTGCCTTCTAGTCGGCCTTGGTTCTAAGTTCTTTCCTTCCTGCAATGGGAACACACGGCCGCATAGGCCTCTTGTCCTTCGGAGCGTTTCTACGTGTTGGAAGCTGCAGGGCCTTAGCCTGCACTTTACGTAGAGCTTGCAACTTGGCGTAGAGTCCGCCTTGGTTCTAAGTTCTTGCCTGAGCTGCGAACACGCTGCCGCTTATGAGGCTTCACCAGAAGAGCGAGGCTACATTTTGGAAGCCTAATGGACTCGGCGTGCGCTTCACACAGAGAGTCCAAGTCGGCTTCAGGCCGCCCTTGTTCTCACTTCTTTCCTCACCTGCGAGAACACGGCCAGAAGGCGGTTGCGTCGTACGCGGCGCTTGGCGTTTTGGACGCAGAGGCGCATTGGCGAGCACTTCACTCAGAGTCTCCAACCTGCCTTGGCGTCCGCCTTTGTTCTAACACCTTTCCGCAACTGGGAGAACACTGCCCTCTAGTAGTGTTCGTCTTCACTGCGTTTGTAGGTTTGGGAAGCCTAAGGGCCTTCCCTGGAACTCAACTCGGTGTAGCCATCAGGCTTCTAGTCGGCCCCTGTTCTAATGTCTTTCCTCCCCTGGGATCTCACGGCCCCCCCCCCAGGAGACGTCACCTGAGGAGCGATGATACGTTTTGGAAGCAAAAGGGGACCTGGGGTGCCCTGCCCTGAGAGTGTCCAACTTGCCTCCAGCGCGGCCTTGCTCTAACTTCTTTCCGCAGCAGGGAACACGCTGCCACATAGGAAACTTCACTTCAGGTCGAGTTTACGTTGTGGAAGCCTAAGGGTCTGGGCCTGCACTTAACTCGCTGTGTGCAACTTGCCTAGTGTGCGCCCCAGGTTCCGACTTCTTTCCACAGCCGGGAGCAAACTGCCCCTTGGGATTCCTCCCTTTGAAGGTCGCGTTCACGTTTTGGAAGCCGCAGCGTCTTTGCGTGCCCTTAACTCGGAGTATCCAACAAGCTTCTAGTACGCCCTTCTTCTCAAGTCTTCCCTTCGCTTGGGAACACACTGCCACTGAGGAGACTTCACCTGAAGCGCGATGACACGCTTTGCAGCCCAAGGGACTGGACGGGCAACTTCACTCAGAAGCTCCAACTGCCTTCTAGTCGGCCTTGGTTCTAAGTTCTTTCCTTCCTGCAATGGGAACCCACGGCCGCATAGGCCTCTTGGCCTTCGGAGCGTTTCTACGTGTTGGAAGCTGCAGGGCCTTAGCCTGCACTTTACGTAGAGCTTGCAACTTGGCGTAGAGTCCGCCTTGGTTCTAAGTTCTTGCCTGAGCTGCGAACACGCTGCCGCTTATGAGGCTTCACCAGAAGAGCGAGGCTACCTTTTGGAAGCCTAATGGACTCGGCGTGCGCTTCACACAGAGAGTCCAAATCAGCTTCGGGCCGCCCTGGTTCTCACTTCTTTCCTCACCTGTGAGAACACGGCCAGAAGGCGGTTGCGTCGTACGCGGCGCTTGGCGTTTTGGACGCAGAGGCGCATTGGCGAGCACTTCACTCAGAGTCTCCAACCTGCCTTGGCGTCCGCCTTTGTTCTAACACCTTTCCGCAACTGGGAGAACACTGCCCTCTAGTAGTGTTCGTCTTCGCTGCGTTTGTAGGTTTGGGAAGCCTAAGGGCCTTCCCTGGAACTCAACTCGGTGTAGCCAACAGGCTTCTAGTCCGCCCCTGTTCTAAGGTCTTTCCTCCCCTGGGATCTCACGGCCCCCCACCAGGAGACGTCACCTGAGGTGCGATGATACGTTTTGGAAGCAATAGGGGACCTGGGGTGCCCTGCCCTGAGAGTGTCCAACTTGCCTCCAGTGCGGCCTTGCTCTAACTTCTTTCCGCAGCAGGGAACACGCTGCCACATAGGAAACTTGACTTCAGGTCGAGTTTACGTTGTGGAAGCCTAAGGGTCTGGGCCTGCACTTAACTCGCAGTGTGCAACTTGCCTAGGGTGCGCCCCAGGTTCCGACTTCTTTCCACAGCCGGGAGCAAACTGCCCCTTGGGATTCCTCCCTTTGAAGGTCGCGTTCACGTTTTGGAAGCCGCAGCGTCTTTGCGTGCCCTTAACTCGGAGTATCCAACAAGCTTCTAGTACGCCCTTCTTCTCAAGTCTTCCCTTCGCTTGGGAACACACTGCCACTGAGGAGACTTCACCTGAAGCGCGATGACACGCTTTGCAGCCCAAGGGACTGGACGGGCAACTTAACTCAGAAGCTCCAACTGCCTTCTAGTCGGTCTTGTTTCTAAGTTCTTTCCTTCCTGCAATCGGAACACACGGCCGCATAGGCCTCTTGGCCTTCGGAGCGTTTCTACGTGTTGGAAGCTGCAGGGCCTTAGCCTGCACTTTACGTAGAGCTTGCAACTTGGCGTAGAGTCCGCCTTGGTTCTAAGTTCTTGCCTGAGCTGCGAACACGCTGCCGCTTATGAGGCTTCACCAGAAGAGCGAGGCTACCTTTTGGAAGCCTAATGGACTCGGCGTGCGCTTCACACAGTGAGTCCAAGTCGGCTTCGGGCCGCCCTTGTTCTCACTTCTTTCCTCACCTGCGAGAACACGGCCAGAAGGCGGTTGCGTCGTACGCGGCGCTTGGCGTTTTGGACGCAGAGGCGCATTGGCGAGCACTTCACTCAGAGTCTCCAACCTGCCTTGGCGTCCGCCTTTGTTCTAAAACCTTTCCGCAACTGGGAGAACACTGCCCTCTAGTAGTGTTCGTCTTTGCTGCGTTTGTAGGTTTGGGAAGCCTAAGGGCCTTCCCTGGAACTCAACTCGGTGTAGCCAACAGGCTTCTAGTCCGCCCATGATCTAAGGTCTTTCCTCCCCTGGGATCTCACGCCCCCCCCCAAGGAGACGTCACCTGAGGAGCGATGATACGTTTTGGAAGCAAAAGGGGACCTGGGGTGCCCTGCCCTGAGAGTGTCCAACTTGCCTCCAGCGCGGCCTTGCTCTAACTTCTTTCCGCAGCAGGGAACACGCTGCCACATAGGAAACTTCACTTCAGGTCGAGTTTACGTTGTGGAAGCCAAAGGGTCTGGGCCTGCACTTAACTCGCAGTGTGCAACTTGCCTAGTGTGCGCCCCAGGTTCCGACTTCTTTCCACAGCCGGGAGCAAACTGCCCCTTGGGATTCCTCCCTTTGAATGTCGCGTTCACGTTTTGGAAGCCGCAGCGTCTTTGCGTGCCCTTAACTCGGAGTATCCAACAAGCTTCTAGTACGCCCTTCTTCTCAAGTCTTCCCTTCGCTTGGGAACACACTGCCACTGAGGAGACTTCACCTGAGGCGCGATGACACGCTTTGTAGCCCAAGGGACTGGACGGGCAACTTAACTCAGAAGCTCCAACTGCCTTCTAGTCGGCCTTGGTTCTAAGTTCTTTCCTTCCTGCAATGGGAACACACGGCCGCATAGGCCTCTTGGCCTTCGGAGCGTTTCTACGTGTTGGAAGCTGCAGGGCCTTAGCCTGCACTTTACGTAGAGCTTGCAACTTGGCGTAGAGTCCGCCTTGGTTCTAAGTTCTTGCCTGAGCTGCGAACACGCTGCCGCTTATGAGGCTTCACCAGAAGAGCGAGGCTACCTTTTGGAAGCCTAATGGACTCGGCGTGCGCTTCACACAGAGTGTCCAAATCGGCTTCAGGCCGCCCTTGTTCTCACTTCTTTCCTCACCTGTGAGAACACGGCCAGAAGGCGGTTGCGTCGTACGCGGCGCTTGGCGTTTTGGACGCAGAGGCGCATTGGCGAGCACTTCACTCAGAGTCTCCAACCTGCCTTGGCGTCCGCCTTTGTTCTAACACCTTTCCGCAACTGGGAGAACACTGCCCTCTAGTAGTGTTCGTCTTCGCTGCGTTTGTAGGTTTGGGAAGCCTAAGGGCCTTCCCTGGAACTCAACTCGGTGTAGCCAACAGGCTTCTAGTCCGCCCCTGTTCTAAGGTCTTTCCTCCCCTGGGATCTCACGGCCCCCCCCCCCCCAGGAGACGTCACCTGAGGAGCGATGATACGTTATGGAAGCAAAAGGGGACCTGGGGTGCCCTGCCCTGAGAGGGTCCAACTTGCCTCCAGTGCGGCCTTGCTCTAACTTCTTTCCGCAGCAGGGAACACGCTGCCACATAGGAAACTTGACTTCAGGTCGAGTTTACGTTGTGGAAGCCTAAGGGTCTGGGCCTGCACTTAACTCGCAGTGTGCAACTTGCCTAGGGTGCGCCCCAGGTTCCAACTTCTTTCCACAGCCGGGAGCAAACTGCCCCTTGGGATTCCTCCCTTTGAAGGTCGCGTTCACGTTTTGGAAGCCGCAGCGTCTTTGCGTGCCCTTAACTCGGAGTATCCAACAAGCTTCTAGTACGCCCTTCTTCTCAAGTCTTCCCTTCGCTTGGGAACACACTGCCACTGAGGAGACTTCACCTGAAGCGCGATGACACGCATTGCAGCCCAAGGGACTGGACGGGCAACTTAACTCAGAAGCTCCAACTGCCTTCTAGTCGGCCTTGGTTCTAAGTTCTTTCCTTCCTGCAATGGGAACACACGGCCGCATAGGCCTCTTGGCCTTCGGAGCGTTTCTACGTGTTGGAAGCTGCAGGGCCTTAGCCTGCACTTTACGTAGAGCTTGCAACTTGGCGTAGAGTCCGCCTTGGTTCTAAGTTCTTGCCTGAGCTGCGAACACGCTGCCGCTTATGAGGCTTCACCAGAAGAGCGAGGCTACCTTTTGGAAGCCTAATGGACTCGGCGTGCGCTTCACACAGTGAGTCCAAGTCGGCTTCGGGCCGCCCTTGTTCTCACTTCTTTCCTCACCTGCGAGAACACGGCCAGAAGGCGGTTGCGTCGTACGCGGCGCTTGGCGTTTTGGACGCAGAGGCGCATTGGCGAGCACTTCACTCAGAGTCTCCAACCTGCCTTGGCGTCCGCCTTTGTTCTAAAACCTTTCCGCAACTGGGAGAACACTGCCCTCTAGTAGTGTTCGTCTTTGCTGCGTTTGTAGGTTTGGGAAGCCTAAGGGCCTTCCCTGGAACTCAACTCGGTGTAGCCAACAGGCTTCTAGTCCGCCCATGATCTAAGGTCTTTCCTCCCCTGGGATCTCACGCCCCCCCCCAAGGAGACGTCACCTGAGGAGCGATGATACGTTTTGGAAGCAAAAGGGGACCTGGGGTGCCCTGCCCTGAGAGTGTCCAACTTGCCTCCAGCGCGGCCTTGCTCTAACTTCTTTCCGCAGCAGGGAACACGCTGCCACATAGGAAACTTCACTTCAGGTCGAGTTTACGTTGTGGAAGCCAAAGGGTCTGGGCCTGCACTTAACTCGCAGTGTGCAACTTGCCTAGTGTGCGCCCCAGGTTCCGACTTCTTTCCACAGCCGGGAGCAAACTGCCCCTTGGGATTCCTCCCTTTGAATGTCGCGTTCACGTTTTGGAAGCCGCAGCGTCTTTGCGTGCCCTTAACTCGGAGTATCCAACAAGCTTCTAGTACGCCCTTCTTCTCAAGTCTTCCCTTCGCTTGGGAACACACTGCCACTGAGGAGACTTCACCTGAGGCGCGATGACACGCTTTGTAGCCCAAGGGACTGGACGGGCAACTTAACTCAGAAGCTCCAACTGCCTTCTAGTCGGCCTTGGTTCTAAGTTCTTTCCTTCCTGCAATGGGAACACACGGCCGCATAGGCCTCTTGGCCTTCGGAGCGTTTCTACGTGTTGGAAGCTGCAGGGCCTTAGCCTGCACTTTACGTAGAGCTTGCAACTTGGCGTAGAGTCCGCCTTGGTTCTAAGTTCTTGCCTGAGCTGCGAACACGCTGCCGCTTATGAGGCTTCACCAGAAGAGCGAGGCTACCTTTTGGAAGCCTAATGGACTCGGCGTGCGCTTCACACAGAGTGTCCAAATCGGCTTCAGGCCGCCCTTGTTCTCACTTCTTTCCTCACCTGTGAGAACACGGCCAGAAGGCGGTTGCGTCGTACGCGGCGCTTGGCGTTTTGGACGCAGAGGCGCATTGGCGAGCACTTCACTCAGAGTCTCCAACCTGCCTTGGCGTCCGCCTTTGTTCTAACACCTTTCCGCAACTGGGAGAACACTGCCCTCTAGTAGTGTTCGTCTTCGCTGCGTTTGTAGGTTTGGGAAGCCTAAGGGCCTTCCCTGGAACTCAACTCGGTGTAGCCAACAGGCTTCTAGTCCGCCCCTGTTCTAAGGTCTTTCCTCCCCTGGGATCTCACGGCCCCCCCCCCCCCAGGAGACGTCACCTGAGGAGCGATGATACGTTATGGAAGCAAAAGGGGACCTGGGGTGCCCTGCCCTGAGAGGGTCCAACTTGCCTCCAGTGCGGCCTTGCTCTAACTTCTTTCCGCAGCAGGGAACACGCTGCCACATAGGAAACTTGACTTCAGGTCGAGTTTACGTTGTGGAAGCCTAAGGGTCTGGGCCTGCACTTAACTCGCAGTGTGCAACTTGCCTAGGGTGCGCCCCAGGTTCCAACTTCTTTCCACAGCCGGGAGCAAACTGCCCCTTGGGATTCCTCCCTTTGAAGGTCGCGTTCACGTTTTGGAAGCCGCAGCGTCTTTGCGTGCCCTTAACTCGGAGTATCCAACAAGCTTCTAGTACGTCCTTCTTCTCAAGTCTTCCCTTCGCTTGGGAACACACTGCCACTGAGGAGACTTCACCTGAAGCGCGATGACACGCATTGCAGCCCAAGGGACTGGACGGGCAACTTAACTCAGAAGCTCCAACTGCCTTCTAGTCGGCCTTGGTTCTAAGTTCTTTCCTTCCTGCAATGGGAACACACGGCCGCATAGGCCTCTTGGCCTTCGGAGCGTTTCTACGTGTTGGAAGCTGCAGGGCCTTAGCCTGCACTTTACGTAGAGCTTGCAACTTGGCGTAGAGTCCGCCTTGGTTCTAAGTTCTTGCCTGAGCTGCGAACACGCTGCCGCTTATGAGGCTTCACCAGAAGAGCGAGGCTACCTTTTGGAAGCCTAATGGACTCGGCGTGCGCTTCACACAGAGAGTCCAAGTCGGCTTCGGGCCGCCCTTGTTCTCACTTCTTTCCTCACCTGCGAGAACACGGCCAGAAGGCGGTTGCGTCGTACGCGGCGCTTGGCGTTTTGGACGCAGAGGCGCATTGGCGAGCACTTCACTCAGAGTCTCCAACCTGCCTTGGCGTCCGCCTTTGTTCTAACACCTTTCCGCAACTGGGAGAACACTGCCCTCTAGTAGTGTTCGTCTTCGCTGCGTTTGTAGGTTTGGGAAGCCTAAGGGCCTTCCCTGGAACTCAACTCGGTGTAGCCAACAGGCTTCTAGTCCGCCCCTGTTCTAAGGTCTTTCCTCCCCTGGGATCTCACGCCCCCCCCCCCAAGGAGACGTCACCTGAGGAGCGATGATACGTTTTGGAAGCAAAAGGGGACCTGGGGTGCCCTGCCCTGAGAGTGTCCAACTTGCCTCCAGTGCGGCCTTGCTCTAAATACTTTCCGCAGCAGGGAACACGCTGCCACATAGGAAACTTCACTTCAGGTCGAGTTTACGTTGTGGAAGCCTAAGGGTCTGGGCCTGCACTTAACTCGCAGTGTGTAACTTGCCTAGGGTGCGCCCCAGGTTCCGACTTCTTTCCACAGCCGGGAGCAAACTGCCCCTTGGGATTCCTCCCTTTGAAGGTCGCGTTCACGTTTTGGAAGCTGCAGCGTCTTTGCGTGCCCTTAACTCGGAGTATCCAACAAGCTTCTAGTACGCCATTCTTCTCAAGTCTTCCCTTTGCTTGGGAACACACTGCCTCTGAGGAGACTTCACCTGAAGCGCGATGACACGCTTTGCAGCCCAAGGGACTGGACGGGCAACTTAACTCAGAAGCTCCAACTGCCTTCTAGTCGGCCTTGGTTCTAAGTTCTTTCCTTCCTGCAATGGGAACCCACGGCCGCATAGGCCTCTTGGCCTTCGGAGCGTTTCTACGTGTTGGAAGCAGCAGGGCCTTAGCCTGTACTTTACGTAGAGCTTGCAACTTGGCGTAGAGTCTGCCTTGGTTCTAAGTTCTTGCCTGAGCTGCGAACACGCTGCCGCTTATGAGGCTTCACCAGAAGAGCGAGGCTACCTTTTGGAAGCCTAATGGACTCGGCGTGCGCTTCACACAGAGAGTCCAAGTCGGCTTCAGGCCGCCCTTGTTCTCACTTCTTTCCTCACCTGCGAGAACACGGCCAGAAGGCGGTTGCGTCGTACGCGGCGCTTGGCGTTTTGGACGCAGAGGCGCATTGGCGAGCACTTCACTCAGAGTCTCCAACCTGCCTTGGCGTCCGCCTTTGTTCTAACACCTTTCCGCAACTGGGAGAACACTGCCCTCTAGTAGTGTTCGTCTTCGCTGCGTTTGTAGGTTTGGGAAGCCTAAGGGCCTTCCCTGGAACTCAACTCGGTGTAGCCAACAGGCTTCTACTCCGCCCCTGTTCTAAGGTCTTTCCTCCCCTGGGATCTCACGCCCCCCCCCCCAAGGAGACGTCACCTGAGGAGCGATGATACGTTTTGGAAGCAAAAGGGGACCTGGGGTGCCCTGCCCTGAGAGTGTCCAACTTGCCTCCAGTGCGGCCTTGCTCTAAATACTTTCCGCAGCAGGGAACACGCTGCCACATAGGAAACTTCACTTCAGGTCGAGTTTACGTTGTGGAAGCCTAAGGGTCTGGGCCTGCACTTAACTCGCAGTGTGCAACTTGCCTAGGGTGCGCCCCAGGTTCCGACTTCTTTCCACAGCCGGGAGCAAACTGCCCCTTGGGATTCCTCCCTTTGAAGGTCGCGTTCACGTTTTGGAAGCCGCAGCGTCTTTGCGTGCCCTTAACTCGGAGTATCCAACAAGCTTCTAGTACGCCCTTCTTCTCAAGTCTTCCCTTCGCTTGGGAACACACTGCCACTGAGGAGACTTCACCTGAAGCGCGATGACACGCTTTGCAGCCCAAGGGACTGGACGGGCAACTTAACTCAGAAGCTCCAACTGCCTTCTAGTCGGCCTTGGTTCTAAGTTCTTTCCTTCCTGCAATGGGAACACACGGCCGCATAGGCCTCTTGGCCTTCGGAGCGTTTCTACGTGTTGGAAGCAGCAGGGCCTTAGCCTGCACTTTACGTAGAGCTTGCAACTTGGCGTAGAGTCCGCCTTGGTTCTAAGTTCTTGCCTGAGCTGCGAACACGCTGCCGCTTATGAGGCTTCACCAGAAGAGCGAGGCTACCTTTTGGAAGCCTAATGGACTCGGCGTGCGCTTCACACAGAGAGTCCAAGTCGGCTTCAGGCCGCCCTTGTTCTCACTTCTTTCCTCACCTGCGAGAACACGGCCAGAAGGCGGTTGTGTCGTACACGGCGCTTGGCGTTTTGGACGCAGAGGCGCATTGGCGAGCACTTCACTCAGAGTCTCCAACCTGCCTTGGCGTCCGCCTTTGTTCTAACAACTTTCCGCAACTGGGAGAACACTGCCCTCTAGTAGTGTTCGTCTTCGCTGCGTTTGTAGGTTTGGGAAGCCTAAGGGCCTTCCCTGGAACTCAACTCGGTGTAGCCAACAGGCTTCTACTCCGCCCCTGTTCTAAGGTCTTTCCTCCCCTGGGATCTCACGCCCCACCCCCCCAGGAGACGTCACCTTAGAAGCGATGATACGTTTTGGAAGCAAAAGGGGACCTGGGGTGCCCTGCCCTGAGAGTGTCCAACTTGCCTCCAGTGCGGCCGTGCTCTAACTTCTTTCCGCAGCAGGGAACACGCTGCCACATAGGAAACTTCTCTTCAGGTCGAGTTTACGTTGTGGAAGCCTAAGGGTCTGGGCCTGCACTTAACTCGCAGGGTGCAACTTGCCTAGGGTGCGCCCCAGGTTCCGACTTCTTTCCACAGCCGGGAGCAAACTGCCCCTTGGGATTCCTCCCTTTGAAGGTCGCGTTCACGTTTTGGAAGCCGCAGCGTCTTTGCGTGCCCTTAACTCGGAGTATCCAACAAGCTTCTAGTACGCCCTTCTTCTCAAGTCTTCCCTTCGCTTGGGAACACACTGCCACTGAGGAGACTTCACCTGAAGCGCGATGACACGCTTTGCAGTCCACGGGACTGTACGGGCAACTTAACTCAGAAGCTCCAATTGCCTTCTCCTCGGCCTTGGTTCTAAGTTCTTTCCTTCCTGCAATGGGAACACACGGTCGCATAGGCTTCTTGGCCTTCGGAGCGTTTGTACGTGTTGGAAGCAGCAGGTCCTTAGCCTGCACTTTTCGTAGAGCTTGCAACTTGGCGTAGAGTCCGCCTTGGTTCTAAGTTCTTGCCTGAGCTGCGAACACGCTGCCGCTTATGAGGCTTCACCAGAAGAGCGAGGCTACCTTTTGGAAGCCTAATGGACTCGGCGTGCGCTTCACACAGAGAGTCCAAGTCGGCTTCAGGCCGCCCTTGTTCTCACTTCTTTCCTCACCTGCGAGAACACGGCCGGAAGGCGGTTGCGTAGTACGCGGCGCTTGGCGTTTTGGACGCAGAGGCGCATTGGCGAGCACTTCACTCAGAGTCTCCAACCTGCCTTGGCGTCCGCCTTTGTTCTAACACCTTTCCGCAACTGGGAGAACACTGCCCTCTAGTAGTGTTCGCGTTCGCTGCGTTTGTAGGTTTGGGAAGCCTATGGGCCTTCCCTGGAACTCAACTCGGTGTAGCCAACAGGCTTCTAGTCCGCCCCTGTTCTAAGGTCTTTCCTCCCCTGGGATCTCACGCCCCCCCCCCAGGAGACGTCACCTTAGAAGCGATGATACGTTTTGGAAACAAAAGGGGACCTGGGCTGCCCTGCCCTGAGAGTGTCCAACTTGCCTCCAGTGCGGCCGTGCTCTAACTTCTTTCCGCAGCAGGGAACACGCTGCCACATAGGAAACTTCACTTCAGGTCGAGTTTACGTTGTGGAAGCCTAAGGGTCTGGGCCTGCACTTAACTCGCTGTGTGCAACTTGCCTAGTGTGCGCCCCAGGTTCCGACTTCTTTCCACAGCCGGGAGCAAACTGCCCCTTGGGATTCCTCCCTTTGAAGGTCGCGTTCACGTTTTGGAAGCCGCAGCGTCTTTGCGTGCCCTTAACTCGGAGTATCCAACAAGCTTCTAGTACGCCCTTCTTCTCAAGTCTTCCCTTCGCTTGGGAACACACTGCCACTGAGGAGACTTCACCTGAAGCGCGATGACACGCTTTGCAGCCCAAGGGACTGGACGGGCAACTTCACTCAGAAGCTCCAACTGCCTTCTAGTCGGCCTTGGTTCTAAGTTCTTTCCTTCCTGCAATGGGAACACACGGCCGCATAGGCCTCTTGGCCTTCGGAGCGTTTCTACGTGTTGGAAGCTGCAGGGCCTTAGCCTGCACTTTACGTAGAGCTTGCAACTTGGCGTAGAGTCCGCCTTGGTGCTAAGTTCTTGCCTGAGCTGCGAACACGCTGCCGCTTATGAGGCTTCACCAGAAGAGCGAGGCTACCTTTTGGAAGCCTAATGGACTCGGCGTGCGCTTCACACAGAGAGTCCAAATCAGCTTCGGGCCGCCCTTGTTCTCACTTCTTTCCTCACCTGTGAGAACACGGCCAGAAGGCGGTTGCGTCGTACGAGGCGCTTGGCGTTTTGGACGCAGAGGCGCATTGGCGAGCACTTCACTCAGAGTCTCCAACCTGCCTTGGCGTCCGCCTTTGTTCTAACACCTTTCCGCAACTGGGAGAACACTGCCCTCTAGTAGTGTTTGTCTTCGCTGCGTTTGTAGGTTTCGGAAGCCTAAGCGCCTTCCCTGGAACTCAACTCGGTGTAGCCAACAGGCTTCTAGTCCGCCCCTGTTCTAAGGTCTTTCCTACCCTGGGATCTCACGGCCCCCCACCAGGAGACGTCACCTGAGGTGCGATGATACGTTTTGGAAGCAATAGGGGACCTGGGGTGCCCTGCCCTGAGAGTGTCCAACTTGCCTCCAGTGCGGCCTTGCTCTAACTTCTTTCCGCAGCAGGGAACACGCTGCCACATAGGAAACTTCACTTCAGGTCGAGTTTACGTTGTGGAAGCCTAAGGGTCTGGGCCTGCACTTAACTCGCAGTGTGCAACTTGCCTAGGGTGCGCCCCAGGTTCCGACTTCTTTCCACAGCCGGGAGCAAACTACCCCTTGGGATTCCTCCCTTTGAAGGTCGCGTTCACGTTTTGGAAGCCGCAGCGTCTTTGCGTGCCCTTAACTCGGAGTATCCAACAAGCTTCTAGTACGCCCTTCTTCTCAAGTCTTCCCTTCGCTTGGGAACACACTGCCACTGAGGAGACTTCACCTGAAGCGCGATGACACGCTTTGCAGCCCAAGGGACTGGACGGGCAACTTAACTCAGAAGCTCCAACTGCCTTCTAGTCGGTCTTGTTTCTAAGTTCTTTCCTTCCTGCAATGGGAACACACGGCCGCATAGGCCTCTTGGCCTTCGGAGCGTTTCTACGTGTTGGAAGCAGAAGGGCCTTAGCCTGCACTTTACGTAGAGCTTGCAACTTGGCGTAGAGTCCGCCTTGGTTCTAAGTTCTTGCCTGAGCTGCGAACACGCTGCCGCTTATGAGGCTTCACCAGAAGAGCGAGGCTACCTTTTGGAAGCCTAATGGACTCGGCGTGCGCTTCACACAGAGAGTCCAAGTCGGCTTCGGGCCGCCCTTGTTCTCACTTCTTTCCTCACCTGCGAGAACACGGCCAGAAGGCGGTTGCGTCGTACGCGGCGCTTGGCGTTTTGGACGCAGAGGCGCATTGGCGAGCACTTCACTCAGAGTCTCCAACCTGCCTTGGCGTCCGCCTTTGTTCTAAAACCTTTCCGCAACTGGGAGAACACTGCCCTCTAGTAGTGTTCGTCTTTGCTGCGTTTGTAGGTTTGGGAAGCCTAAGGGCCTTCCCTGGAACTCAACTCGGTGTAGCCAACAGGCTTCTAGTCCGCCCCTGATCTAAGGTCTTTCCTCCCCTGGGATCTCACGCCCCCCCCCAAGGAGACGTCACCTGAGGAGCGATGATACGTTTTGGAAGCAAAAGGGGACCTGGGGTGCCCTGCCCTGAGAGTGTCCAACTTGCCTCCAGTGCGGCCTTGCTCTAACTTCTTTCCGCAGCAGGGAACACGCTGCCACATAGGAAACTTCACTTCAGGTCGAGTTTACGTTGTGGAAGCCTAAGGGTCTGGGCCTGCACTTAACTCGCAGTGTGTAACTTGCCTAGGGTGCGCCCCAGGTTCCGACTTCTTTCCACAGCCGGGAGCAAACTGCCCCTTGGGATTCCTCCCTTTGAAGGTCGCGTTCACGTTTTGGAAGCTGCAGCGTCTTTGCGTGCCCTTAACTCGGAGTATCCAACAAGCTTCTAGTACGCCATTCTTCTCAAGTCTTCCCTTTGCTTGGGAACACACTGCCTCTGAGGAGACTTCACCTGAAGCGCGATGACACGCTTTGCAGCCCAAGGGACTGGACGGGCAACTTAACTCAGAAGCTCCAACTGCCTTCTAGTCGGCCTTGGTTCTAAGTTCTTTCCTTCCTGCAATGGGAACCCACGGCCGCATAGGCCTCTTGGCCTTCGGAGCGTTTCTACGTGTTGGAAGCAGCAGGGCCTTAGCCTGCACTTTACGTAGAGCTTGCAACTTGGCGTAGAGTCCGCCTTGGTTCTAAGTTCTTGCCTGAGCTGCGAACACGCTGCCGCTTATGAGGCTTCACCAGAAGAGCGAGGCTACCTTTTGGAAGCCTAATGGACTCGGCGTGCACTTCACACAGAGAGTCCAAGTCGGCTTCAGGCCGCCCTTGTTCTCACTTCTTTCCTCACCTGCGAGAACACGGCCAGAAGGCGGTTGTGTCGTACACGGCGCTTGGCGTTTTGGACGCAGAGGCGCATTGGCGAGCACTTCACTCAGAGTCTCCAACCTGCCTTGGCCTCCGCCTTTGTTCTAACACCTTTCCGCAACTGGGAGAACACTGCCCTCTAGTAGTGTTCGTCTTCGCTGCGTTTGTAGGTTTGGGAAGCCTAAGGGCCTTCCCTGGAACTCAACTCGGTATAGCCAACAGGCTTCTAGTCCGCCCCTGTTGTAAGGTCTTTCCTCCCCTGGGATCTCACGCCCCCCCCCCAGGAGACGTCACCTTAGGAGCGATGATACGTTTTGGAAGCAAAAGGGGACCTGGGGTGCCCTGCCCTGAGAGTGTCCAACTTGCCTCCAGTGCGGCCGTGCTCTAACTTCTTTCCGCAGCAGGGAACACGCTGCCACATAGGAAACTTCTCTTCAGGTCGAGTTTAGGTTGTGGAAGCCTAAGTGTCTGGGCCTGCACTTAACTCGCAGGGTGCAACTTGCCTAGGGTGCGCCCAAGGTTCCAACTTCTTTCCACAGCCGGGAGCAAACTGCCCCTTGGGAATCCTCCCTTTGAAGGTCGCGTTCACGTTTTGGAAGCCGCAGCGTCTTTGCGTGCCCTTAACTCGGAGTATCCAACAAGCTTCTAGTACGCCCTTCTTTTCAAGTCTTCCCTTCGCTTGGGAACACACTGCCACTGAGGAGACTTCACCTGAAGCGTGATGACACGCTTTGCAGCCCAAGGGACTGGACGGGCAACTTCACTCAGAAGCTCCAACTGCCTTCTAGTCGGCCTTGGTTCTAAGTTCTTTCCTTCCTGCAATGGGAACACACGGCCGCATAGGCCTCTTGGCCTTCGGAGCGTTTCTACGTGTTGGAAGCTGCAGGGCCTTAGCCTGCACTTTACGTAGAGCTTGCAACTTGGCGTAGAGTCCGCCTTGGTTCTAAGTTCTTGCCTGAGCTGCGAACACGCTGCCGCTTATGAGGCTTCACCAGAAGAGCGAGGCTACCTTTTGGAAGCCTAATGGACTCGGCGTGCGCTTCACACAGAGTGTCCAAATCGGCTTCAGGCCGCCCTTGTTCTCACTTCTTTCCTCACCTGTGAGAACACGGCCAGAAGGCGGTTGCGTCGTACGCGGCGCTTGGCGTTTTGGACGCAGAGGCGCATTGGCGAGCACTTCACTCAGAGTCTCCAACCTGCCTTGGCGTCCGCCTTTGTTCTAACACCTTTCCGCAACTGGGAGAACACTGCCCTCTAGTAGTGTTCGTCTTCGCTGCGTTTGTAGGTTTCGGAAGCCTAAGGGCCTTCCCTGGAACTCAACTCGGTATAGCCAACAGGCTTCTAGTCCGCCCCTGTTCTAAGGTCTTTCCTCCCCTGGGATCTCACGCCCCCCCCCAAGGAGACGTCACCTGAGGAGCGATGATACGTTTTGGAAGCAAAAGGGGACCTGGGGTGCCCTGCCCTGAGAGTGACCAACTTGCCTCCAGTGCGGCCTTGCTCTAACTACTTTCCGCAGCAGGGAACACGCTGCCACATAGGAAACTTCACTTCAGGTCGAGTTTACGTTGTGGAAGCCTAAGGGTCTGGGCCTGCACTTAACTCGCAGTGTGCAACTTGCCTAGGGTGCGCCCCAGGTTCCGACTTCTTTCCACAGCCGGGAGCAAACTGCCCCTTGGGATTCCTCCCTTTGAAGGTCGCGTTCACGTTTTGGAAGCCGCAGCGTCTTTGCGTGCCCTTAACTCGGAGTATCCAACAAGCTTCTAGTACGCCCTTCTTCTCAAGTCTTCCCTTCGCTTGGGAACACACTGCCACTGAGGAGACTTCACCTGAAGCGCGATGACACGCTTTGCAGCCCAAGGGACTGGACGGGCAACTTAACTCAGAAGCTCCAACTGCCTTCTAGTCCGCCTTGGTTCTAAGTTCTTTCCTTCCTGCAATGGGAACACACGGCCGCATAGGCCTCTTGGCCTTCGGAGCGTTTCTACGTGTTGGAAGCAGCAGGGCCTTAGCCTGCACTTTACGTAGAGCTTGCAACTTGGCGTAGAGTCCGCCTTGGTTCTAAGTTCTTGCCTGAGCTGCGAACACGCTGCCGCTTATGAGGCTTCACCAGAAGAGCGAGGCTACCTTTTGGAAGCCTAATGGACTCGGCGTGCGCTTCACACAGAGAGTCCAAGTCGGCTTCAGGCCGCCCTTGTTCTCACTTCTTTCCTCACCTGCGAGAACACGGCCAGAAGGCGGTTGTGTCGTACACGGCGCTTGGCGTATTGGACGCAGAGGCGCATTGGCGAGCACTTCACTCAGAGTCTCCAACCTGCCTTGGCGTCCGCCTTTGTTCTAACACCTTTCCGCAACTGGGAGAACACTGTCCTCAAGTAGTGTTCGTCTTCGCTGCGTTTGTAGGTTTGGGAAGCCTAAGGGCCTTCCCTGGAACTCAACTCGGTGTAGCCAACAGGCTTCTAGTCCGCCCCTGTTCTAAGGTCTTTCCTCCCCTGGGATCTCACGCCCCACCCCCCCAGGAGACGTCACCTTAGAAGCGATGATACGTTTTGGAAGCAAAAGGGGACCTGGGGTGCCCTGCCCTGAGAGTGTCCAACTTGCCTCCAGTGCGGCCGTGCTCTAACTTCTTTCCGCAGCAGGGAACACGCTGCCACATAGGAAACTTCTCTTCAGGTCGAGTTTACGTTGTGGAAGCCTAAGGGTCTGGGCCTGCACTTAACTCGCAGGGTGCAACTTGCCTAGGGTGCGCCCCAGGTTCCAACTTTTTTCCACAGCCGGGAGCAAACTGCCCCTTGGGAATCCTCCCTTTGAAGGTCGCGTTCACGTTTTGGAAGCCGCAGCGTCTTTGCGTGCCCTTAACTCAGAGTATCCAACAAGCTTCTAGTACGCCCTTCTTCTCAGGTCTTCCCTTCGCTTGGGAACACACTGCCACTGAGGAGACGTCACCTGAAGCGCGATGACACGCTTTGCAGCCAAGGGACTGGACGGGCAACTTAACTCAGAAGCTCCAACTGCCTTCTAGTCGGCCTTGGTTCTAAGTTCTTTCCTTCCTGCAATGGGAACACACGGCCGCATAGGCCTCTTGGCCTTCGGAGCGTTTCTACGTGTTGGAAGCTGCAGGGCCTTAGCCTGCACTTTACGTAGAGCTTGCAACTTGGCGTAGAGTCCGCCTTGGTTCTAAGTTCTTGCCTGAGCTGCGAACACGCTGCCGCTTATGAGGCTTCACCAGAAGAGCGAGGCTACCTTTTGGAAGCCTAAAGGACTCGGCGTGCGCTTCACACAGAGAGTCCAAGTCGGCTTCGGGCCGCCCTTGTTCTCACTTCTTTCCTCACCTGCGAGAACACGGCCAGAAGGCGGTTGCGTCGTACGCGGCGCTTGGCGTTTTGGACGCAGAGGCGCATTGGCGAGCACTTCACTCAGAGTCTCCAACCTGCCTTGGCGTCCGCCTTTGTTCTAAAACCTTTCCGCAACTGGGAGAACACTGCCCTCTAGTAGTGTTCGTCTTTGCTGCGTTTGTAGGTTTGGGAAGCCTAAGGGCCTTCCCTGGAACTCAACTCGGTGTAGCCAACAGGCGTCTAGTCCGCCCCTGATCTAAGGTCTTTCCTCCCCTGGGATCTCACGCCCCCCCCCAAGGAGACGTCACCTGAGGAGCGATGATACGTTTTGGAAGCAAAAGGGGACCTGGCGTGCCTTGCCCTGAGAGTGTCCAACTTGCCTCCAGTGCGGCCTTGCTCTAACTTCTTTCCGCAGCAGGGAACACGCTGCCACATAGGAAACTTCACTTCAGGTCGAGTTTACGTTGTGGAAGCCTAAGGGTCTGGGCCTGCACTTAACTCGCAGTGTGTAACTTGCCTAGGGTGCGCCCCAGGTTCCGACTTCTTTCCACAGCCGGGAGCAAACTGCCCCTTGGGATTCCTCCCTTTGAAGGTCGCGTTCACGTTTTGGAAGCTGCAGCGTCTTTGCGTGCCCTTAACTCGGAGTATCCAACAAGCTTCTAGTACGCCATTCTTCTCAAGTCTTCCCTTTGCTTGGGAACACACTGCCTCTGAGGAGACTTCACCTGAAGCGCGATGACACGCTTTGCAGCCCAAGGGACTGGACGGGCAACTTAACTCAGAAGCTCCAACTGCCTTCTAGTCGGCCTTGGTTCTAAGTTCTTTCCTTCCTGCAATGGGAACCCACGGCCGCATAGGCCTCTTGGCCTTCGGAGCGTTTCTACGTGTTGGAAGCAGCAGGGCCTTAGCCTGCACTTTACGTAGAGCTTGCAACTTGGCGTAGAGTCCGCCTTGGTTCTAAGTTCTTGCCTGAGCTGCAAACACGCTGCCGCTTATGAGGCTTCACCAGAAGAGCGAGGCTACCTTTTGGAAGCCTAATGGACTCGGCGTGCGCTTCACACAGAGAGTCCAAGTCGGCTTCAGGCCGCCCTTGTTCTCACTTCTTTCCTCACCTGCGAGAACACGGCCAGAAGGCGGTTGTGTCGTACACGGCGCTTGGCGTTTTGGACGCAGAGGCGCATTGGCGAGCACTTCACTCAGAGTCTCCAACCTGCCTTGGCCTCCGCCTTTGTTCTAACACCTTTCCGCAACTGGGAGAACACTGCCCTCTAGTAGTGTTCGTCTTCGCTGCGTTTGTAGGTTTGGGAAGCCTAAGGGCCTTCCCTGGAACTCAACTCGGTATAGCCAACAGGCTTCTAGTCCGCCCCTGTTGTAAGGTCTTTCCTCCCCTGGGATCTCACGCCCCCCCCCCAGGAGACGTCACCTTAGGAGCGATGATACGTTTTGGAAGCAAAAGGGGACCTGGGGTGCCCTGCCCTGAGAGTGTCCAACTTGCCTCCAGTGCGGCCGTGCTCTAACTTCTTTCCGCAGCAGGGAACAAGCTTCCACATAGGAAACTTCTCTTCAGGTCGAGTTTAGGTTGTGGAAGCCTAAGTGTCTGGGCCTGCACTTAACTCGCAGGGTGCAACTTGCCTAGGGTGCGCCCAAGGTTCCAACTTCTTTCCACAGCCGGGAGCAAACTGCCCCTTGGGAATCCTCCCTTTGAAGGTCGCGTTCACGTTTTGGAAGCCGCAGCGTCTTTGCGTGCCCTTAACTCGGAGTATCCAACAAGCTTCTAGTACGCCCTTCTTTTCAAGTCTTCCCTTCGCTTGGGAACACACTGCCACTGAGGAGACTTCACCTGAAGCGTGATGACACGCTTTGCAGCCCAAGGGACTGGACGGGCAACTTCACTCAGAAGCTCCAACTGCCTTCTAGTCGGCCTTGGTTCTAAGTTCTTTCCTTCCTGCAATGGGAACACACGGCCGCATAGGCCTCTTGGCCTTCGGAGCGTTTCTACGTGTTGGAAGCTGCAGGGCCTTAGCCTGCACTTTACGTAGAGCTTGCAACTTGTCGTAGAGTCCGCCTTGGTTCTAAGTTCTTGCCTGAGCTGCGAACACGCTGCCGCTTATGAGGCTTCACCAGAAGAGCGAGGCTACTTTTTGGAAGCCTAATGGACTCGGCGTGCGCTTCACACAGAGAGTCCAAGTCGGCTTCAGGCCCCCCTTGTTCTCACTTCTTTCCTCACCTGCGAGAACACGGCCAGAAGGCAGTTGCTTCGTACGCGGCGCTTGGCGTTTTGGACGCAGAGGCGCATTGGCGAGCACTTCACTCAGAGTCTCCAACCTGCCTTGACGTCCGCCTTTGTTCTAACACCTTTCCGCAACTGGGAGAACACTGCCCTCTAGTAGTGTTCGTCTTCCCTGCGTTCGTAGGTTTGGGAAGCCTAAGGGCCTTCCCTGGAACTCAACTCGGTGTAGCCAACAGGCTTCTAGTCCGCCCCTGTTCTAAGCTCTTTCCTCCCCTGGGATCTCACGCCCCCCCCCCCAGGAGACGTCACCTGAGGAGCGATGATACGTTTTGGAAGCAAAAGGGGACCTGGGGTGCCCTGCCCTGAGAGTGTCCAACTTGCCTCCAGCGCGGCCTTGCTCTAACTTCTTTCCGCAGCAGGGAACACGCTGCCACATAGGAAACTTCACTTCAGGTCGAGTTTACGTTGTTGAAGCCAAAGGGTCTGGGCCTGCACTTAACTCGCAGTGTGCAACTTGCCTAGTGTGCGCCCCAGGTTCCAACTTCTTTCCACAGCCGGGAGCAAACTGCCCCTTGGGATTCCTCCCTTTGAATGTCGCGTTCACGTTTTGGAAGCCGCAGCGTCTTTTCGTGCCCTTAACTCGGAGTATCCAACAAGCTTCTAGTACGCCCTTCTTCTCAAGTCTTCCCTTCGCTTGGGAACACACTGCCACTGAGGAGACTTCACCTGAAGCGCGATGACACGCTTTGTAGCCCAAGGGACTGGACGGGCAACTTAACTCAGAAGCTCCAACTGCCTTCTAGTCGGCCTTGGTTCTAAGTTCTTTCCTTCCTGCAATGGGAACACACGGCCGCATAGGCCTCTTGGCCTTCGGAGCGTTTCTACGTGTTGGAAGCTGCAGGGCCTTAGCCTGCACTTTACGTAGAGCTTGCAACTTGGCGTAGAGTCCGCCTTGGTTCTAAGTTCTTGCCTGAGCTGCGAACACGCTGCCGCTTATGAGGCTTCACCAGAAGAGCGAGGCTACCTTTTGGAAGCCTAATGGACTCGGCGTGCGCTTCACACAGAGTGTCCAAATCGGCTTCAGGCCGCCCTTGTTCTCACTTCTTTCCTCACCTGTGAGAACACGGCCAGAAGGCGGTTGCGTCGTACGCGGCGCTTGGCGTTTTGGACGCAGAGGCGCATTGGCGAGCACTTCACTCAGAGTCTCCAACCTGCCTTGGCGTCCGCCTTTGTTCTAACACCTTTCCGCAACTGGGAGAACACTGCCCTCTAGTAGTGTTCGTCTTCGCTGCGTTTGTAGGTTTCGGAAGCCTAAGGGCCTTCCCTGGAACTCAACTCGGTATAGCCAACAGGCTTCTAGTCCGCCCCTGTTCTAAGGTCTTTCCTCCCCTGGGATCTCACGCCCCCCCCCAAGGAGACGTCACCTGAGGAGCGATGATACGTTTTGGAAGCAAAAGGGGACCTGGGGTGCCCTGCCCTGAGAGTGACCAACTTGCCTCCAGTGCGGCCTTGCTCTAACTACTTTCCGCAGCAGGGAACACGCTGCCACATAGGAAACTTCACTTCAGGTCGAGTTTACGTTGTGGAAGCCTAAGGGTCTGGGCCTGCACTTAACTCGCAGTGTGCAACTTGCCTAGGGTGCGCCCCAGGTTCCGACTTCTTTCCACAGCCGGGAGCAAACTGCCCCTTGGGATTCCTCCCTTTGAAGGTCGCGTTCACGTTTTGGAAGCCGCAGCGTCTTTGCGTGCCCTTAACTCGGAGTATCCAACAAGCTTCTAGTACGCCCTTCTTCTCAAATCTTCCCTTCGCTTGGGAACACACTGCCACTGAGGAGACTTCACCTGAAGCGCGATGACACGCTTTGCAGCCCAAGGGACTGGACGGGCAACTTAACTCAGAAGCTCCAACTGCCTTCTAGTCCGCCTTGGTTCTAAGTTCTTTCCTTCCTGCAATGGGAACACACGGCCGCATAGGCCTCTTCGCCTTCGGAGCGTTTCTACGTGTTGGAAGCAGCAGGGCCTTAGCCTGCACTTTACGTAGAGCTTGCAACTTGGCGTAGAGTCCGCCTTGGTTCTAAGTTCTTGCCTGAGCTGCGAACACGCTGCCGCTTATGAGGCTTCACCAGAAGAGCGAGGCTACCTTTTGGAAGCCTAATGGACTCGGCGTGCGCTTCACACAGAGAGTCCAAGTCGGCTTCAGGCCGCCCTTGTTCTCACTTCTTTCCTCACCTGCGAGAACACGGCCAGAAGGCGGTTGTGTCGTACACGGCGCTTGTCGTTTTGGACGCAGAGGCGCATTGGCGAGCACTTCACTCAGAGTCTCCAACCTGCCTTGGCGTCCGCCTTTGTTCTAACAACTTTCCGCAACTGGGAGAACACTGCCCTCTAGTAGTGTTCGTCTTCGCTGCGTTTGTAGGTTTGGGAAGCCTAAGGGCCTTCCCTGGAACTCAACTCGGTGTAGCCAACAGGCTTCTAGTCCGCCCCTGTTCTAAGGTCTTTCCTCCCCTGGGATCTCACGCCCCACCCCCCCAGGAGACGTCACCTTAGAAGCGATGATACGTTTTGGAAGCAAAAGGGGACCTGGGGTGCCCTGCCCTGAGAGTGTCCAACTTGCCTCCAGTGCGGCCGTGCTCTAACTTCTTTCCGCAGCAGGGAACACGCTGCCACATAGGAAACTTCTCTTCAGGTCGAGTTTACGTTGTGGAAGCCTAAGGGTCTGGGCCTGCACTTAACTCGCAGGGTGCAACTTGCCTAGGGTGCGCCCCAGGTTCCAACTTCTTTCCACAGCCGGGAGCAAACTGCCCCTTGGGAATCCTCCCTTTGAAGGTCGCGTTCACGTTTTGGAAGCCGCAGCGTCTTTGCGTGCCCTTAACTCGGAGTATCCAACAAGCTTCTAGTACGCCCTTCTTCTCAGGTCTTCCCTTCGCTTGGGAACACACTGCCACTGAGGAGACGTCACCTGAAGCGCGATGACACGCTTTGCAGCCCAAGGGACTGGACGGGCAACTTAACTCAGAAGCTCCAACTGCCTTCTAGTCGGCCTTGGTTCTAAGTTCTTTCCTTCCTGCAATGGGAACACACGGCCGCATAGGCCTCTTGGCCTTCGGAGCGTTTCTACGTGTTGGAAGCTGCAGGGCCTTAGCCTGCACTTTACGTAGAGCTTGCAACTTGGCGTAGAGTCCGCCTTGGTTCTAAGTTCTTGCCTGAGCTGCGAACACGCTGCCGCTTATGAGGCTTCACCAGAAGAGCGAGGCTACCTTTTGGAAGCCTAATGGACTCGGCGTGCGCTTCACACAGAGTCCAAGTCGGCTTCAGGCCGCCCTTGTTCTCACTTCTTTCCTCACCTGCGAGAACACGGCCAGAAGGCGGTTGCGTCGTACGCGGCGCTCGGCGTTTTGGACGCAGAGGCGCATTGGCGAACACTTCACTCAGAGTCTCCAACCTGCCTTGGCGTCCGCCTTTGTTCTAACACCTTTCCGCAACTGGGAGAACACTGCCCTCTAGTAGTGTTCGTCTTCGCTGCGTTTGTAGGTTTGGGAAGCCTAAGGGCCTTCCCTGGAACTCAACACGGTGTAGCCAACTGGCTTCTAGTCCGCCCCTGTTTTAAGGTCTTTCCTCCCCTGGGATCTCACGCCCCCCCCCCAGGAGACGTCACCTTAGGAGCGATGATACGTTTTGGAAGCAAAAGGGGACCTGGGGTGCCCTGCCCTGAGAGTGTCCAACTTGCCTCCAGTGGGGCCTTGTTCTAACTTCTTTCCACAGCAGGGAACACGCTGCCACATAGGAAACTTCACTTCAGGTCGAGTTTACGTTGTGGAAGCCTAAGGGCCTGGGCCTGCACTTAACTCGCAGTGTGCAACTTGCCTAGGGTGCGCCCCAGGTTCCAACTTCTTTCCACAGCCGGGAGCAAACTGCCCCTTGGGAATCCTCCCTTTGAAGGTCGCGTTCACGTTTTGGAAGCCGCAGCGTCTTTTCGTGCCCTTAACTCGGAGTATCCAACAAGCTTCTAGTACGCCCTTCTTCTCAAGTCTTCCCTTCGCTTGGGAACACACTGCCACTGAGGAGACTTCACCTGAAGCGCGATGACATGCTTTGCAGCCCAAGGGACTGGACGGGCAACCTCACTGAGAAGCTCCAACTGCCTTCTCGTCGGCCTTGGTTCTAAGTTCTTTCCTTCCTGCAATGGGAGCACACGGCCGCATAGGCCTCTTGGCCTTCGGAGCGTTTCTACGTGTTGGAAGCAGCAGGGCCTTAGCCTGCACTTTACGTAGAGCTTGCAACTTGGCGTAGAGTCCGCCTTGGTTCTAAGTTCTTGCCTGAGCTGCGAACACGCTGCCGCTTATGAGGCTTCACCTGAAGAGCGAGGCTACCTTTTGGAAGCCTAATGGACTCGGCGTGCGCTACACACAGAGAGTCCAAGTCGGCTTCAGGCCGCCCTTGTTCTCACTTCTTTCCTCACCTGCGAGAACACGGCCAGAAGGCGGTTGCGTCGTACGCGGCGCTTGGCGTTTTGGACGCAGAGGCGCATTGGCGAGCACTTCACTCAGAGTCTCCAACCTGCCTTGGCGTCCGCCTTTGTTCTAACAACTTTCCGCAACTGGGAGAACACTGCCCTCTAGTAGTGTTCGTCTTTGCTGCGTTTGTAGGTTTGGGAAGCCTAAGGGCCTTCCCTGGAACTCAACTCGGTGTAGCCAACAGGCTTCTAGTCCGCCCCTGTTCTAAGGTCTTTCCTCCCCTGGGATCTCACGGCCCCCCCCCATCAGGAGACGTCACCTTAGGAGCGATGATACGTTTTGGAAGCAAAAGGTCACCTGGGGTGCCCTGCCCTGAGAGTGTCCAACTTGCTTCCAGTGCAGCCTTGTTCTAAATTCTTTCCGCAGCAGGGAACACGCTGCCACATAGGAAACTTCTCTTCAGGTCAGTTTACGTTGTGGAAGCCTAAGGGTCTGGGCCTGCACTTAACTCGCAGGGTGCAACTTGCCTAGGGTGCGCCCCAGGTTCCAACTTCTTTCCACAGTCGGGAGCAAACTGCCCCTTGGGAATCCTCCCTTTGAAGGTCGCGTTCACGTTTTGGAAGCCGCAGCGTCTTTGCGTGCCCTTAACTCGGAGTATCCAACAAGCTTCTAGTACGCCCTTCTTCTCAAGTCTTCCCTTCGCTTGGGAACACACTGCCACTGAGGAGACTTCACCTGAAGCGCGATGACACGCTTTGCAGCCCAAGGGACTGGACGGGCAACTTAACTCAGAAGCTCCAACTGCCTTCTAGTCGGCCTTGGTTCTAAGTTCTTTCCTTCCTGCAATGGGAACACACGGCCGCATAGGCCTCTTGGCCTTCGGAGCGTTTCTACGTGTTGGAAGCAGCAGGGCCTTAGCCTGCACTTTACGTAGAGCTTGCAACTTGGCGTAGAGTCCGCCTTGGTTCTAAGTTCTTGCCTGAGCTGCGAACACGCTGCCGCTTATGAGGCTTCACCAGAAGAGCGAGGCTACCTTTTGGAAGCCTAATGGACTCGGCGTGCGCTTCACACAGAGAGTCCAAGTCGGCTTCAGGCCGCCCTTGTTCTCACTTCTTTCCTCACCTGCGAGAACACGGCCAGAAGGCGGTTGCGTCGTACGCGGCGCTTGGCGTTTTGGACGCAGAGGCGCATTGGCGAGCACTTCACTCAGAGTCTCCAACCTGCCTTGGCGTCCGCCTTTGTTCTAACACCTTTCCGCAACTGGGAGAACACTGCCCTCTAGTAGTGTTCGTCTTCGCTGCGTTTGTAGGTTTGGGAAGCCTAAGGGCCTTCCCTAGAACTCAACTCGGTGTAGCCAACAGGCTTCTAGTCCGCCCCTGTTCTAAGGTCTTTCCTCCCCTGGGATCTCACGGCCCCCCCCCCATCAGGAGACGTCACCTTAGGAGCGATGATACGTTTTGGAAGCAAAAGGGGACCTGGGGTGCCCTGCCCTGAGAGTGTCCAACTTGCCTCCAGTGGGGCCTTGTTCTAACTTCTTTCCACAGCAGGGAACACGCTGCCACATAGGAAACTTCACTTCAGGTCGAGTTTACGTTGTGGAAGCCTAAGGGTCTGGGCCTGCACTTAACTCGCAGTGTGCAACTTGCCTAGGGTGCGCCCCAGGTTCCAACTTTTTTCCACAGCCGTGAGCAAACTGCCCCTTGGGAATCCTCCCTTTGAAGGTCACGTTCACGTTTTGGAAGCCGCAGCGTCTTTGCGTGCCCTTAACTCGGAGTATCCATCAAGCTTCTAGTACGCCCTTCTTCTCAAGTCTTCGCTTCGCTTGGGAACACACTGCCACTGAGGAGACTTCACCTGAAGCGCGATGACACGCTTTGCAGCCCAAGGGACTGGACGGGCAACCTCACTCAGAAGCTCCAACTGCCTTCTCGTCGGCCTTGGTTCTAAGTTCTTTCCTTCCTGCAATGGGAACACACGGCCGCATAGGCCTCTTGGCCTTCGGAGCGTTTCTACGTGTTGGAAGCAGCAGGGCCTTAGCCTGCACTTTACGTAGAGCTTGCAACTTGGCGTAGAGACCGCCTTGGTTCTAAGTTCTTGCCTGAGCTGCGAACACGCTGCCGCTTATGAGGCTTCACCAGAAGAGCGTGGCTACATTTTGGAAGCCTAATGGACTTGGCGTGCACTTCACACAGAGAGTCCAAGTCGGCTTCAGGCCGCCCTTGTTCTCACTTCTTTCCTCACCTGCGAGAACACGGCCTGAAGGCGGTTGCGTCGTACGCGGCGCTTGGCGTTTTGGACGCAGAGGCGCATTGGCGAGCACTTCACTCAGAGTCTCCAACCTGCCTTGGCGTCCGCCTTTGTTCTAACACCTTTCCGCAACTGGGAGAACACTGCCCTCTAGTAGTGTTCGTCTTCGCTGCGTTTGTAGGTTTGGGAAGCCTAAGGGCCTTCCCTGGAACTCAACTCGGTGTAGCCAACAGGCTTCTAGTCCGCCCCTGTTCTAAGGTCTTTCCTCCCCTGGGATCTCACGGCCCCCCCCCCATCAGGAGACGTCACCTTAGGAGCGATGATACGTTTTGGAAGCAAAAGGTCACCTGGGGTGCCCTGCCCTGAGAGTGTCCAACTTAATTCCAGTGCAGCCTTGTTCTAAATTCTTTCCGCAGCAGGGAACACGCTGCCACATAGGAAACTTCTCTTCAGGTCAGTTTACGTTGTGGAAGCCTAAGGGTCTGGGCCTGCACTTAACTCGCAGGGTGCAACTTGCCTAGGGTGCGCCCCAGGTTCCAACTTCTTTCCACAGTCGGGAGCAAACTGCCCCTTGGGAATCCTCCCTTTGAAGGTCGCGTTCACGTTTTGGAAGCCGCAGCGTCTTTGCGTGCCCTTAACTCGGAGTATCCAACAAGCTTCTAGTACGCCCTTCTTCTCAAGTCTTCCCTTCATTTGGGAACACACTGCCACTGAGGAGACTTCACCTGAAGCGCGATGACACGCTTTGCAGCCCAAGGGACTGGACGGGCAACTTAACTCAGAAGCTCCAACTGCCTTCTAGTCGGCCTTGGTTCTAAGTTCTTTCCTTCCTGCAATGGGAACACACGGCCGCATAGGCCTCTTGGCCTTCGGAGCGTTTCTACGTGTTGGAAGCAGCAGGGCCTTAGCCTGCACTTTACGTAGAGCTTGCAACTTGGCGTAGAGTCCGCCTTGGTTCTAAGTTCTTTCCTGAGCTGCGAACACGCTGCCGCTTATGAGGCTTCACCTGAAGAGCGAGGCTACCTTTTGGAAGCCTAATGGACTCGGCGTGCGCTTCACACAGAGAGTCCAAGTCGGCTTCAGGCCGCCCTTGTTCTCACTTCTTTCCTCACCTGCGAGAACACGGCCAGAAGGCGGTTGCGTCGTACGCGGCGCTTGGCGTTTTGGACGCAGAGGCGCATTGGCGAGCACTTCACTCAGAGTCTCCAACCTGCCTTGGCGTCCGCCTTTGTTCTAACAACTTTCCGCAACTGGGAGAACACTGCCCTCTAGTAGTGTTCGTCTTCGCTGCGTTTGTAGGTTTGGGAAGCCTAAGGGCCTTCCCTGGAACTCAACTCGGTGTAGCCAACAGGCTTCTAGTCCGCCCCTGTTCTAAGGTCTTTCCTCCCCTGGGATCTCACGGCCCCCCCCCATCAGGAGACGTCACCTTAGGAGCGATGATACGTTTTGGAAGCAAAAGGGGACCTGGGGTGCCCTGCCCTGAGAGTGTCCAACTTGCCTCCAGTGCGGCCTTGTTCTAACTTCTTTCCGCAGCAGGGAACACGCTGCCACATAGGAAACTTCACTTCAGGTCGAGTTTACGTTGTGGAAGCCTAAGGGTCTGGGCCTGCACTTAACTCGCAGTGTGCAACTTGCCTAGGGTGCGCCCCAGGTTCCAACTTCTTTCCACAGCCGGGAGCAAACTGCCCCTTGGGAATCCTCCCTTTGAAGGTCGCGTTCACGTTTTGGAAGCCGCAGCGTCTTTGCGTGCCCTTAACTCGGAGTATCCAACAAGCTTCTAGTACGCCCTTCTTCTCAAGTCTTCCCTTCGCTTGGGAACACACTGCCACTGAGGAGACTTCACCTGAAGCGCGATGACACGCTTTGCAGCCCAAGGGACTGGACGGGCAATTTAACTCAGAAGCTCCAACTGCCTTCTCGTCGGCCTTGGTTCTAAGTTCTTTCCTTCCTGCAATGGGAACACACGGCCGCATAGGCCTCTTGGCCTTCGGAGCGTTTCTACGTGTTGGAAGCAGCAGGGCCTTAGCCTGCACTTTACGTAGAGCTTGCAACTTGGCGTAGAGTCCGCCTTGGTTCTAAGTTCTTGCCTGAGCTGCGAACACGCTGCCGCTTATGAGGCTTCACCAGAAGAGCGAGGCTACCTTTTGGAAGCCTAATGGACTCGGCGTGCGCTTCACACAGAGAGTCCAAGTCGGCTTCAGGCCGCCCTTGTTCTCACTTCTTTCCTCACCTGCGAGAACACGGCCAGAAGGCGGTTGCGTCGTACGCGGCGCTTGGCGTTTTGGACGCAGAGGCGCATTGGCGAGCACTTCACTCAGAGTCTCCAACCTGCCTTGGCGTCCGCCTTTGTTCTAACACCTTTCCGCAACTGGGAGAACACTGCCCTCTAGTAGTGTTCGTCTTCGCTGCGTTTGTAGGTTTGGGAAGCCTAAGGGCCTTCCCTAGAACTCAACTCGGTGTAGCCAACAGGCTTCTAGTCCGCCCCTGTTCTAAGGTCTTTCCTCCCCTGGGATCTCACGCCCCCCCCCCCCCATCAGGAGACGTCACCTTAGGAGCGATGATACGTTTTGGAAGCAAAAGGGGACCTGGGGTGCCCTGCCCTGAGAGTGTCCAACTTGCCTCCAGTGGGGCCTTGTTCTAACTTCTTTCCACAGCAGGGAACACGCTGCCACATAGGAAACTTCACTTCAGGTCGAGTTTACGTTGTGGAAGCCTAAGGGTCTGGGCCTGCACTTAACTCGCAGTGTGCAACTTGCCTAGGGTGCGCCCCAGGTTCCAACTTTTTTCCACAGCCGTGAGCAAACTGCCCCTTGGGAATCCTCCCTTTGAAGGTCACGTTCACGTTTTGGAAGCCGCAGCGTCTTTGCGTGCCCTTAACTCGGAGTATCCATCAAGCTTCTAGTACGCCCTTCTTCTCAAGTCTTCGCTTCGCTTGGGAACACACTGCCACTGAGGAGACTTCACCTGAAGCGCGATGACACGCTTTGCAGCCCAAGGGACTGGACGGGCAACCTCACTCAGAAGCTCCAACTGCCTTCTCGTCGGCCTTGGTTCTAAGTTCTTTCCTTCCTGCAATGGGAACACACGGCCGCATAGGCCTCTTGGCCTTCGGAGCGTTTCTACGTGTTGGAAGCAGCAGGGCCTTAGCCTGCACTTTACGTAGAGCTTGCAACTTGGCGTAGAGACCGCCTTGGTTCTAAGTTCTTGCCTGAGCTGCGAACACGCTGCCGCTTATGAGGCTTCACCAGAAGAGCGTGGCTACATTTTGGAAGCCTAATGGACTTGGCGTGCACTTCACACAGAGAGTCCAAGTCGGCTTCAGGCCGCCCTTGTTCTCACTTCTTTCCTCACCTGCGAGAACACGGCCTGAAGGCGGTTGCGTCGTACGCGGCGCTTGGCGTTTTGGACGCAGAGGCGCATTGGCGAGCACTTCACTCAGAGTCTCCAACCTGCCTTGGCGTCCGCCTTTGTTCTAACACCTTTCCGCAACTGGGAGAACACTGCCCTCTAGTAGTGTTCGTCTTCGCTGCGTTTGTAGGTTTGAGAAGCCTAAGGGCCTTCCCTGGAACTCCACTCGGTGTAGCCAACAGGCTTCTAGTCCGCCCCTGTTCTAAGGTCTTTCCTCCCCTGGCATCTCACGGCCCCGCCCCCCCCCAGGAGACGTCACCTTAGGAGCGATGATACGTTTTGGAAGCAAAAGGGGACCTGGGGTGCCCTGCCCTGAGAGTGTCCAACTTGCCTCCAGTGCGGCCGTGCTCTAACTTCTTTCCGCAGCAGGGAACACGCTGCCACTTAGGAAACTTCACTTCAGGTCGAGTTTACGTTGTGGAAGCCTAAGGGTCTGGGCCTGCACTTAACTCGCAGTGTGCAACTTGCCTCGGGTGCGCCCCAGGTTCCAACTTCTTTCCACAGCCGGGAGCAAACTGCCCCTTGGGAATCCTCCCTTTGAAGGTCGCGTTCACGTTTTGGAAGCCGCAGCGTCTTTGCGTGCCCTTAACTCGGAGTATCCAACAAGCTTCTAGTACGCCCTTCTTCTCAAGTCTTCCCTTCGCTTGGGAACACACTGCCACTGAGGAGACTTCACCTGAAGCGCGATGACACGCTTTGCAGCCCAAGGGACTGGACGGGCAACTTCACTCAGAAGCTCCAACTGCCTTCTAGTCGGCCTTGGTTCTAAGTTCTTTCCTTCCTGCAATGGGAACACACGGCCGCATAGGCCTCTTGGCCTTCGGAGCGTTTCTACATGTTGGAAGCAGCAGGGCCTTAGCCTGCACTTTACATAGAGCTTGCAACTTGGCGTAGAGTCCGCCTTGGTTCTACGTTCTTGCCTGAGCTGCGAACACGCTGCCGCTTATGAGGCTTCACCTGAAGAGCGAGGCTACCTTTTGGAAGCCTAATGGACTCGGCGTGCGCTTCACACAGAGAGTCCAAGTCGGCTTCAGGCGGCCCTTGTTCTCACTTCTTTCCTCACCTGCGAGAACACGGCCAGAAGGCGGTTGCGTCGTACGCGGCGCTTGTCGTTTTGGACGCAGAGGCGCTTTGGCGAGCACTTCACTCAGAGTCTCCAACCTGCCTTGGCGTCCGCCTTTGTTCTAACACCTTCCCGCAACTGGGAGAACACTGCCCTCTAGTAGTGTTCGTCTTCGCTGCGTTTGTAGGTTTGGGAAGCCTAAGGGCCTTCCCTGGAACTCAACTCGGTTTAGCCAACAGGCTTCTAGTCCGCCCCTGTTCTAAGGTCTTTCCTCCCCTGGGATCTCACGCCCCCCCCCCAGGAGACGTCACCTTAGGAGCGATGATACGTTTTGGAAGCAAAAGGGGACCTGGGGTGCCCTGCCCTGAGAGTGTCCAACTTGCCTCCAGTGCGGCCTTGTTCTAACTTCTTTCCACAGCAGGGAACACGCTGCCACATAGGAAACTTCACTTCAGGTCGAGTTTACGTTATGGAAGCCTAAGGGTCTGGGCCTGCACTTAACTCGCAGTGTGCAACTTGCCTAGGGTGCGCCCCAGGTTCCAACTTCTTTCCACAGCCGGGAGCAAACTGCCCCTTGGGAATCCTCCCTTTGAAGGTCGCGTTCACGTTTTCGAAGCCGAAGCGTCTTTGCGTGCCCTTAACTCGGAGTATCCAACAAGCTTCTAGTACGCCCTTCTTCTCAAGTCTTCCCTTCGCTTGGGAACACACTGCCACTGAGGGGACTTCACGTGAAGCGCGATGACACGCTTTGCAGCCCAAGGGACTGGACGGGCAACTTAACTCAGAAGCTCCAACTGCCTTCTAGTCGGCCTTGGTTCTAAGTTCTTTCCTTCCTGCAATGGGAACACACGGCCGCATAGGCCTCTTGGCCTTCGGAGCGTTTCTACGTGTTGGAAGCAGCAGGGCCTTAGCCTGCACTTTACGTAGAGCTTGCAACTTGGCGTAGAGTCCGCCTTGGTTCTAAGATCTTCCTGAGCTGCGAACACGCTGCCGCTTATGAGGCTTCACCTGAAGAGCGAGGCTACCTTTTGGAAGCCTAATGGACTCGGCGTGCGCTTCACACAGAGAGTCCAAGTCGGCTTCAGGCCGCCCTTGTTCTCACTTCTTTCCTCACCTGCGAGAACACGGCCAGAAGGCGGTTGCGTCGTACGCGGCGCTTGGCGTTTTGGACGCAGAGGCGCATTGGCGAGCACTTCACTCAGAGTCTCCAACCTGCCTTGGCGTCCGCCTTTGTTCTAACACCTTTCCGCAACTGGGAGAACACTGCCCTCTAGTAGTGTTCGTCTTCGCTGCGTTTGTAGGTTTGGGAAGCCTAAGGGCCTTCCCTGGAACTCCACTCGGTTTAGCCCACAGGCTTCTAGTCCGCCCCTGTTCTAAGGTCTTTCCTCCCCTGGGATCTCACGGCCCCCCCACCAGGAGACGTCACGTTTGGAGCGATGATACGTTTTGGAAGCAAAAGGGGACCTGGGGTGCCCTGCCCTGAGAGTGTCCAACTTGCCTCCAGTGCGGCCTTGTTCTAACTTCTTTCCGCAGCAGGGAACACGCTGCCACATAGGAAACTTCACTTCAGGTCGAGTTTACGTTCTGGAAGCCTAAGGGTCTGGGCCTGCACTTAACTCGCAGTGTGCAACTTGCCTAGGGTGCGCCCCAGGTTCCAACTTCTTTCCACAGCCGGGAGCAAACTGCCCCTTGGGAATCCTCCCTTTGAAGGTCGCGTTCACGTTTTGGAAGCCGCAGCGTCTTTGTGTGCCCTTAACTCGGGGTATCCAACAAGCTTCTAGTACGCCCTTCTTCTCAACTCTTCCCTTCGCTTGGGAACACACTGCCACTGAGGAGATTTCACCTGAAGCGATGACACACTTTGCAGCCCAAGGGACTGGACGGGACACTTCACTCAGAAACTCCACTGCCTTCTCATCGGCCTTGGTTCTAAGTTCTTTCCTTCCTGCAATGGGAACACACGGCCGCATAGGCCTCTTGGCCTTCGGAGCGTTTCTACGTGTTGGAAGCAGCAGGGCCTTAGCCTGCACTTTACGTAGAGCTTGCAACTTGGCGTCGAGTCCGCCTTGGTTCTAAGTTCTTGCCTGAGCTGCGAACACGCTGCCGCTTATGAGGCTTCACCTGAAGAGCGAGGCTACCTTTTGGAAGCCTAATGGACTCGGCGTGCGCTTCACACAGAGAGTCCAAGTCGGCTTCAGGCCGCCTTTGTTCTCACTTCTTTCCTCACCTGCGAGAACACGGCCAGAAGGCGGTTGCGTCGTACGCGGCGCTTGGCGTTTTGGACGCAGAGGCGCATTGGCGAGCACTTCACTCAGAGTCTCCAACCTGCCTTGGCGTCCGCCTTTGTTCTAACACCTTTCCGCAACTGGGAGAACACTGCCCTCTTGTAGTGTTCGTCTTCGCTGCGTTTGTAGGTTTGGGAAGCCTAAGGGCCTTCCCTGGAACTCCACTCGGTGTAGCCCACAGGCTTCTAGTCCGCCCCTGTTCTAAGGTCTTTCCTCCCCTGGGATCTCACGCCCCCCCCCCCCCAGGAGACGTCACCTTAGGAGCGATGATACGTTTTGGAAGCAAAAGGGGACCTGGGGTGCCCTGCCCTGAGAGTGTCCAACTTGCCTCCAGTGCGGCCTTGTTCTAACTTCTTTCCACAGCAGGGAACACGCTGCCACATAGGAAACTTCACTTCAGGTCGAGTTTACGTTATGGAAGCCTAAGGGTCTGGGCCTGCACTTAACTCGCAGTGTGCAACTTGCCTAGGGTGCGCCCCAGGTTCCAACTTCTTTCCACAGCCGGGAGCAAACTGCCCCTTGGGAATCGTCCCTTTGAAGGTCGCGTTCACGTTTTGGAAGCCGCAGCGTCTTTGCGTGCCCTTAACTCGGAGTATCCAACAAGCTTCTAGTACGCCCTTCTTCTCAAGTCTTCCCTTCGCTTGGGAACACACTGCCACTGAGGAGACTTCACCTGAAGCGCGATGACAGGCTTTGCAGCCCAAGGGACTGGACGGGTAACTTCACTCAGAAGCTCCAACTGCCTTCTAGTCGGCCTTGGTTCTAAGTTCTTTCCTTCCTGCAATGGGAACACACGGCCGCATAGGCCTCTTGGCCTTCGGAGCGTTTCTACGTGTTGGAAGCAGCAGGGCCTTAGCCTGCACTTTACGTAGAGCTTGCAACTTGGCGTAGAGTCCGCCTTGGTTCTACGTTCTTGCCTGAGCTGCGAACACGCTGCCGCTTATGAGGCTTCACCTGAAGAGCGAGGCTACCTTTTGGAAGCCTAATGGACTCGGCGTGCGCTTCACACTGAGAGTCCAAGTCGGCTTCAGGCCGCCCTTGTTCTCACTTCTTTCCTCACCTGCGAGAACACGGCCAGAAGGCGGTTGCGTCGTACGCGGCGCTTGGCGTTTTGGACGCAGAGGCGCATTGGCGAGCACTTCACTCAGAGTCTCCAACCTGCCTTGGCGTCCGCCTTTGTTCTAACACCTTTCCGCAACTGGGAGAACACTGCCCTCTAGTAGTGTTCGTCTTCGCTGCGTTTGTAGGTTTGGGAAGCCTAAGGGCCTTCCCTGGAACTCCAATCGCTGTAGCCCACAGGCTTCTAGTCCGCCCCTGTTCTAAGGTCTTTCCTCCCCTGGGATCTCACGGCCCCCCCCCCCAAGGAGACGACACCTTAGGAGCGATGATACGTTTTGGAAGCAAAAGGGGACCTGGGGTGCAATGCCCTGAGAGTGTCCAACTTGCCTCCAGTGCGGCCTTGCTCTAACTTCTTTCCACAGCAGGGAACACGCTGCCACATAGGAAACTTCACTTCAGGTCGAGTTTACGTTGTGGAAGCCTAAGGGTCTGGGCCTGCACTTAACTCACAGTGTGCAACTTGCCTAGGGTGCGCCCCAGGTTCCAACTTCTTTCCACAGCCGGGAGCAAACTGCCCCTTGGGAATCCTCCCTTTGAAGGTCGCGTTCATGTTTTGGAAGCCGCAGCGTCTTTGCGTGCCCTTAACTCGGAGTATCCAACAAGCTTCTAGTACGCCCTTCTTCTCAAGTCTTCCCTTCGCTTGGGAACACACTGCCACTGAGGAGACTTCACCTGAAGCGCGATGACAGGCTTTGCAGCCCAAGGGACTGGACGGGTAACTTCACTCAGAAGCTCCAACTGCCTTCTAGTCGGCCTTGGTTCTAAGTTCTTTCCTTCCTGCAATGGGAACACACGGCCGCATAGGCCTCTTGGCCTTCGGAGCGTTTCTACGTGTTGGAAGCAGCAGGGCCTTAGCCTGCACTTTACGTAGAGCTTGCAACTTGGCGTAGAGTCCGCCTTGGTTCTACGTTCTTGCCTGAGCTGCGAACACGCTGCCGCTTATGAGGCTTCACCTGAAGAGCGAGGCTACCTTTTGGAAGCCTAATGGACTCGGCGTGCGCTTCACACTGAGAGTCCAAGTCGGCTTCAGGCCGCCCTTGTTCTCACTTCTTTCCTCACCTGCGAGAACACGGCCAGAAGGCGGTTGCGTCGTACGCGGCGCTTGGCGTTTTGGACGCAGAGGCGCATTGGCGAGCACTTCACTCAGAGTCTCCAACCTGCCTTGGCGTCCGCCTTTGTTCTAACACCTTTCCGCAACTGGGAGAACACTGCCCTCTAGTAGTGTTCGTCTTCGCTGCGTTTGTAGGTTTGGGAAGCCTAAGGGCCTTCCCTGGAACTCCAATCGGTGTAGCCCACAGGCTTCTAGTCCGCCCCTGTTCTAAGGTCTTTCCTCCCCTGGGATCTCACGGCCCCCCCCCCCAAGGAGACGACACCTTAGGAGCGATGATACGTTTTGGAAGCAAAAGGGGACCTGGGGTGCAATGCCCTGAGAGTGTCCAACTTGCCTCCAGTGCGGCCTTGCTCTAACTTCTTTCCACAGCAGGGAACACGCTGCCACATAGGAAACTTCACTTCAGGTCGAGTTTACGTTGTGGAAGCCTAAGGGTCTGGGCCTGCACTTAACTCACAGTGTGCAACTTGCCTAGGGTGCGCCCCAGGTTCCAACTTCTTTCCACAGCCGGGAGCAAACTGCCCCTTGGGAATCCTCCCTTTGAAGGTCGCGTTCATGTTTTGGAAGCCGCAGCGTCTTTGCGTGCCCTTAACTCGGAGTATCCAACAAGCTTCTAGTACGCCCTTCTTCTCAAGTCTTCCCTTCGATTGGGAACACACTGCCACTGAAGAGACTTCACCTGAAGCGCGATGACACGCTTTGCAGCCCAAGGGACTGAACGGGCAACTTTACTCAGAAGCTCCAACTGCCTTCTAGTCGGCCTTGGTTCTAAGTTCTTTCCTTCCTGCAATGGGAACACACGGCCGCATAGGCCTCTTGGCCTTCGGAGCGTTTCTACGTGTTGGAAGCAGCAGGGCCTTAGCCTGCACTTTACGTAGAGCTTGCAACTTGGCGTAGAGTCCGCCTTGGTTCTAAGTTCTTGCCTGAGCTGCGAACACGCTGCCGCTTATGAGGCTTCACCTGAAGAGCGAGGCTACCTTTTGGAAGCCTAATGGACTCGGCGTGCGCTTCACACAGAGAGTCCAAGTCGGCTTCAGGCCGCCCTTGTTCTCACTTCTTTCCTCACCTGCGAGAACACGGCCAGAAGGCGGTTGCGTCGTACGCGGCGCTTGGCGTTTTGGACGCAGAGGCGCATTGGCGAGCACTTCACTCAGAGTCTCCAACCTGCCTTGGCGTCCGCCTTTGTTCTAACACCTTTCCGCAACTGGGAGAACACTGCCCTCTAGTAGTGTTCGTCTTCGCTGCGTTTGTAGGTTTGGGAAGCCTAAGGGCCTTCCCTGGAACTCCAATCGTTGTAGCCCACAGGCTTCTAGTCCGCCCCTGTTCTAAGGTCTTTCCTCCCCTGGGATCTCACGCCCCCCCCCCCAGGAGACGTCACCTTAGGAGCGATGATACGTTATGGAAGCAAAAGGGGACCTGGTGTGCCCTGCCCTGAGAGGGTCCAACTTGCCTCCAGTGCGGCCTTGCTCTAACTTCTTTCCGCAGCAGGGACCACGCTGCCACATACGAAACTTCACTTCAGGTCGAGTTTACGTTGTGGAAGCCTAAGGGTCTGGGCCTGCACTTAACTCGCAGTGTGCAACTTGCCTAGGGTGCGCCCCAGGTTCCAACTTCTTTCCACAGCCGGGAGCAAACTGCCCCTTGGGAATCCTCCCTTTGAAGGTCGCGTTCACGTTTTGGAAGCCGCAGCGTCTTTGCGTGCCCTTAACTCGGAGTATCCAAGAAGCTTCTAGTACGCCCTTCTTCTCAAGTCTTCCCTTCGCTTGGGAACACACTGCCACTGAGGAGACTTCACCTGAAGCACGATGACACGCTTTGCAGCCCAAGGGACTGGACGGGCAACTTCACTCAGAAGCTCCAACTGCCTTCTCGTCGGCCTTGATTCTAAGTTCTTTCCTTCCTGCAATGGGAACACACGGCCGCATAGGCCTCTTGGCCTTCGGAGCGTTTCTACGTGTTGGAAGCAGCAGGGCCTTAGCCTGCACTTTACGTAGAGCTTGCAACTTGGCGTAGAGTCCGCCTTGGTTCTAAGTTCTTTCCTGAGCTGCGAACACGCTGCCGCTTATGAGGCTTCACCTGAAGAGCGAGGCTACCTTTTGGAAGCCTAATGGACTCGGCGTGCGCTTCACACAGAGAGTCCAAGTCGACTTCAGGCCGCCCTTGTTCTCACTTCTTTCCTCACCTGCGAGAACACGGCCAGAAGGCGGTTGCGTCGTACGCGGCGCTTGGCGTTTTGGACGCAGAGGCGCATTGGCGAGCACTTCACTCAGAGTCTCCAACCTGCCTTGGCGTCCGCCTTTGTTCTAACACCTTTCCGCAACTGGGAGAACACTGCCCTCTAGTAGTGTTCGTCTTCGCTGCGTTTGTAGGTTTGGGAAGCCTAAGGGCCTTCCCTGGAACTCCACTCGGTGTAGCCCACAGGCTTCTAGTCCGCCCCTGTTCTAAGGTCTTTCCACCCCTGGGATCTCACGCCCCCCCCCAGGAGACGTCACCTTAGGAGCGATGATACGTTTTGGAAGCAAAAGGGGACCTGGGTTGCCCTGCCCTGAGAGTGTCCAACTTGCCTCCAGTGCGGCCGTGCTCTAACTTCTTTCCGCAGCAGGGAACAGGCTGCCACAAAGGAAACTTCACTTCAGGTCGAGTTTACGTTGTGGAAGCCTAAGGGTCTGGGCCTGCACTTAACTCGCAGTGTGCAACTTGCCTAGGGTGCGCCCCAGGTTCCAACTTCTTTCCACAGCCGGGAGCAAACTGCCCCTTGGGAATCCTCCCTTTGAAGGTCGCGTTCACGTTTTGGAAGCCGCAGCGTCTTTGCGTGCCCTTAACTCGGAGTATCCAACAAGCTTCTAGTACGCCCTTCTTCTCAAGTCTTCCCTTCGCTTGGGAACACACTGCCACTGAGGAGACTTCACCTGAAGCGCGATGACAGGCTTTGCAGCCCAAGTGACTGGACGGGCAACTTCACTCAGAAGCTCCAACTGACTTCTAGTCGGCCTTGGTTCTAAGTTCTTTCCTTCCTGCAATGGGAACACACGGCCGCATAGGCCTCTTGGCCTTCGGACCGTTTCTACGTGTTGGAAGCAGCAGGGCCTTAGCCTGCACTTTACGTAGAGCTTGAAACGTGGCGTACAGTCCGCCTTGGTTCTAAGTTCTTGCCTGAGCTGCGAACACGCTGCCGCTTATGAGGCTTCACCTGAAGAGCGAGGCTACCTTTTGGAAGCCTAATGGACTCGGCGTGCGCTTCACACAGAGAGTCCAAGTCGGCTTCAGGCCGCCCTTGTTCTCACTTCTTTCCTCACCTGCGAGAACACGGCCAGAAGGCGGTTGCGTCGTACGCGGCGCTTGGCGTTTTGGACGCAGAGGCGCATTGGCGAGCACTTCACTCAGAGTCTCCAACCTGCCTTGGCGTCCGCCTTTGTTCTAACACCTTTCCGCAACTGGGAGAACACTGCCCTGTAGTAGTGTTCGTCTTCGCTGCGTTTGTAGGTTTGGGAAGCCTAAGGGCCTTCCCTGGAACTCAACTCGGTGTAGCCAACAGGCTTCTACTCCGCCCCTGTTCTAAGGTCTTTCCTCCCCTGGGATCTCACGCCCCCCCCCCCAGGAGACGTCACCTTAGGAGCGATGATACGTTTTGGAAGCAAAAGGGGACCTGGGGTGCCCTGCCCTGAGAGTGTCCAACTTGCCTCCAGTACGGCCGTGCTCTAACTTCTTTCCGCAGCAGGGAACACGCTGCCACATAGGAAACTTCATTTCAGGTCGAGTTTACGTTGTGGAAGCCTAAGGGTCTGGGCCTGCACTTAACTCGCAGTGTGCAACTTGCCTAGGGTGCGCCCCAGGTTCCAACTTCTTTCCACAGCCGGGAGCAAACTGCCCCTTGGGAATCCTCCCTTTGAAGGTCGCGTTCACGTTTTGGAAGCCGCAGCGTCTTTGCGTGCCCTTAACTCGGAGTATCCAACAAGCTTCTAGTACGCCCTTCTTCTCAAGTCTTCCCTTCGCTTGGGAACACACTGCCACTGAGGAGACTTCACCTGAAGCACGATGACACGCTTTGCAGCCCAAGGGACTGGACGGGCAACTTAACTCAGAAGCTCCAACTGCCTTCTAGTCGGCCTTCGTTCTATGTTCTTTCCTTCCTGCAATGGGAACACACGGCCGCATAGGCCTCTTGGCCTTCGGAGTGTTTCTACGTGTTGGAAGCAGCAGGGCCTTAGCCTGCACTTTACGTAGAGCTTGCAACTTGGCGTAGAGTCCGCCTTGGTTCTAAGTTCTTGCCTGAGCTGCGAACACGCTGCCGCTTATGAGGCTTCACCAGAAGAGCGAGGCTACCTTTTGGAAGCCTAATGGACTCGGCGTGCGCTTCACACAGAGAGTCCAAGTCGGCTTCAGGCGGCCCTTGTTCTCACTTCTTTCCTCACCTGCGAGAACACGGGCAGAAGGCGGTTGGGTCGTACGCGGCGCTTGGCGTTTTGGACGCAGAGGCGCATTGGCGAGCACTTCACTCAGAGTCTCCAACATGCCTTGGCGTCCGCCTTTGTTCTAACACCTTTCCGCAACTGGGAGAACACTGCCCTCTAGTAGTGTTCGTCTTCGCTGCGTTTGTAGGTTTGGGAAGCCTAAGGGACTTCCCTGGAACTCAACTCGGTGTAGCCAACAGGCTTCTAGTCCGCCCCCGTTCTAAGGTCTTTCCTCCCCTGGGATCTCACGGCCCCGCCCCCCCCAGGAGACGTCACCTTAGGAGCGATGATACGTTTTGGAAGCAAAAGGGGACCTGGGGTGCCCTGCCCTGAGAGTGTCCAACTTGCCTCCAGTGCGGCCGTGCTCTAACTTCTTTCCGCAGCAGGGAACAGGCTGCCACATAGGAAACTTCACTTCAGGTCGAGTTTACGTTGTGGAAGCCTAAGGGTCTGGGCCTGCACTTAACTCGCAGTGTGCAACTTGCCTAGGGTGCGCCCCAGGTTCCAACTTCTTTCCACAGCCGGGAGCAAACTGCCCCTTGGGAATCCTCCCTCTGAAGGTCGCGTTCACGTTTGGAAGCCGCAGCGTCTTTGCGTGCCCTTAACTCGGAGTATCCAACAAGCTTCTAGTACGCCTTTCTTCTCAAGTCTTCTCTTCGCTTGGGAACACACTGCCCCTGAGGATACTTCACCTGAAGCGCGATGACACGCTTTGCAGCCCAAGGGACTGGATGGGCAACTTCACTCAGAAGCTCCAACTGCCTTCTAGTCGGCCTTGGTTCTAAGTTCTTTCCTTCCTGCAATGGGAACACACGGCCGCATAGGCCTCTTGGCCTTCGGAGCGTTTCTACGTGTTGGAAGCAGCAGGGCCTTAGCCTGCACTTTACGTAGAGCTTGCAACTTGGCGTAGAGTCCGCCTTGGTTCTAAGTTCTTGCCTGAGCTGCGAACACGCTGCCGCTTATGAGGCTTCACCTGAAGAGCGAGGCTACCTTTTGGAAGCCTAATGGACTCGGCGTGCGCTTCACACAGAGAGTCCAAGTCGGCTTCAGGCCGCCCTTGTTCTCACTTCTTTCCTCACCTGCGAGAACACGGCCAGAAGGCGGTTGCGTCGTACGCGGCGCTTGGCGTTTTGGACGCAGAGGCGCATTGGCGAGCACTTCACTCAGAGTCTCCAACCTGCCTTGGCGTCCGCCTTTGTTCTAACACCTTTCCGCAACTGGGAGAACACTGCCCTCTAGTAGTGTTCGTCTTCGCTGCGTTTGTAGGTTTGGGAAGCCTAAGGGCCTTCCCTGGAACTCCACTCGGTGTAGCCCACAGGCTTCTAGTCTGCCCCTGTTCTAAGGTCTTTCCACCCCTGGGATCTCACGCCCCCCCCAGGAGACGTCACCTTAGGAGCGATGATACGTTTTGGAAGCAAAAGGGGACCTGGGGTGCCCTGCCCTGAGAGTGTCCAACTTGCCTCCAGTGCGGCCTTGTTCTAACTTCTTTCCACAGCAGGGAACACGCTGCCACATAGGAAACTTCACTTCAGGTCGAGTTTACGTTGTGGAAGCCTAAGGGTCTGGGCCTGCCCTTAACTCGCAGTGTGCAACTCGCCTAGGGTGCGCCCCAGGTTCCAACTTCTTTCCACAGCCGGGAGCAAACTGCCCCTTGGGAATCCTCCCTTTGAAGGTCGCGTTCACGTTTTGGAAGCCGCAGCGTCTTTGTGTGCCCTTAACTCGGGGTATCCAACAAGCTTCTAGTACGCCCTTCTTCTCAAGTCTTCCCTTCGCTTGGGAACACACTGCCACTGAGGAGACTTCACCTGAAGCGCGATGACACGCTTTGCAGCCCAAGGGACTGGACGGGCAACTTCACTCAGAAGCTCCAACTGCCTTCTCGTCGGCCTTGGTTCTAAGTTCTTTCCTTCCTGCAATGGGAACACACGGCCGCATAGGCCTCTTGGCCTTGGGAGCGTTTCTACGTGTTGGAAGCAGCAGGGCCTTAGCCTGCATTTTACGTAGAGCTTGCAACTTGGCGTAGAGTCCGCCTTGGTTCTAAGTTCTTGCCTGAGCTGCGAACACGCTGCCGCTTATGAGGCTTCACCTGAAGAGCGAGGCTACCTTTTGGAAGCCTAATGGACTCGGCGTGCGCTTCACACAGAGAGTCCAAGTCGGCTTCAGGCCGCCTTTGTTCTCACTTCTTTCCTCACCTGCGAGAACACGGCCAGAAGGCGGTTGCGTCGTACGCGGCGCTTGGCGTTTTGGACGCAGAGGCGCATTGGCGAGCACTTCACTCAGAGTCTCCAACCTGCCTTGGCGTCCGCCTTTGTTCTAACACCTTTCCGCAACTGAGAGAACACTGCCCTCTAGTAGTGTTCGTCTTCGCTGCGTTTGTAGGTTTGGGAAGCCTAAGGGCCTTCCCTGGAACTCCAATCGGTGTAGCCCACAGACTTCTAGTCCGCCCCTGTTCTAAGGTCTTTCCTCCCCTGGGATCTCACGGCCCCCCCCCCAAGGAGACGTCACCTTAGGAGCGATGATACGTTTTGGAAGCAAAAGGGGACCTGGGTTGCCCTGCCCTGAGAGTGTCCAACTTGCCTCCAGTGCAGCCTTGTTCTAACTTCTTTCCGCAGCAGGGAACACGCTGCCACATAGGAAACTTCACTTCAGGTCGAGTTTACGTTGTGGAAGCCTAAGGGTCTGGGCCTGCACTTAACTCGCAGTGTGCAACTTGCCTAGGGTGCGCCCCAGGTTCCAACTTCTTTCCACAGCCGGGAGCAAACTGCCCCTTGGGAATCCTCCCTTTGAAGGTCGCGTTCACGTTTTGGAAGCCGCAGCGTCTTTGCGTGCCCTTAACTCGGAGTATCCAACAAGCTTCTAGTACGCCCTTCTTCTCAAGTCTTCCCTTCGCTTGGGAACACACTGCCACTGAGGAGACTTCACCTGAAGCGCGATGACAGGCTTTGCAGCCCACGGACTGGACGGGCAACTTCACTCAGAAGCTCCAACTGCCTTCTAGTCGGCCTTGGTTCTAAGTTCTTTCCTTCCTGCAATGGGAACACACGGCCGCATAGGCCTCTTGGCCTTCGGAGCGTTTCTACGTGTTGGAAGCAGCAGGGCCTTAGCTTGCACTTTACGTAGAGCTTGCAACTTGGCGTAGAGTCCGCCTTGGTTCTAAGTTCTTGCCTGAGCTGCGAACACGCTGCCGCTTATGAGGCTTCACCTGAAGAGCGAGGCTACCTTTTGGAAGCCTAATGGACTCGGCGTGCACTTCACACAGAGAGTCCAAGTCGGCTTCAGGCGCCCTTGTTCTCACTTCTTTCCTCACCTGCGAGAACTCGGCCAGAAGGCGGTTGCGTCGTACGCGGCGCTTGGCGTTTTGGACGCAGAGGCGCATTGGCGAGCACTTCACTCAGAGTCTCCAACCTGCCTTGGCGTCCGCCTTTGTTCTAACACCTTTCCGCAACTGGGAGAACATTGCCCTCTAGTAGTGTTCGTCTTCGCTGCATTTGTAGGTTTGGGAAGCCTAAGGGCCTTCCCTGGAACTCCACTCGGTGTAGCCCACAGGCTTCTAGTCCGCCCCTGTTCTAAGGTCTTTCCTCCCCTGGGATCTCACGCCCCCCCCCCAGGAGACGTCACCTTAGGAGCGATGATACGTTTTGGAAGCAAAAGGGGACCTGGGGTGCCCTGCCCTGAGAGTGTCCAACTTGCCTCCAGTGCGGCCGTGCTCTAACTTCTTTCCACAGCAGGGAACACGCTGCCACATAGGAAACTTCACTTCAGGTCGAGTTTACGTTGTGGAAGCCTAAGGGTCTGGGCCTGCACTTAACTCGCAGTGTGCAACTTGCCTAGGGTGCGCCCCAGGTTCCAACTTCTTTCCACAGCCGGGAGCAAACTGCCCCTTGGGAATCCTCCCTCTGAAGGTCGCGTTCACGTTTGGAAGCCGCAGCGTCTTTGCGTGCCCTTAACTCGGAGTATCCAACAATCTTCTAGTACGCCCTTCTTCTCAAGTCTTCTCTTCGCTTGGGAACACACTGCCACTGAGGAGACTTCACCTGAAGCGCGATGACACGCTTTGCAGCCCAAGGGACTGGACGGGCAACTTCACTCAGAAGCTCCAACTGCCTTCTAGTCGGCCTTGGTTCTAAGTTCTTTCCTTCCTGCAATGGGAACACACGGCCGCATTGGCCTCTTGGCCTTCGGAGCGTTTCTACGTGTTTGAAGCAGCAGGGCCTTAGCCTGCACTTTACGTAGAGCTTGCAACTTGGCGTAGAGTCCGCCTTGGTTCTAAGTTCTTGCCTGAGCTGCGAACACGCTGCCGCTTATGAGGCTTCACCTGAAGAGCGAGGCTACCTTTTGGAAGCCTAATGGACTCGGCGTGCGCTTCACACAGAGAGTCCAAGTCGGCTTCAGGCCGCCCTTGTTCTCACTTCTTTCCTCACCTGCGAGAACACGGCCAGAAGGCGGTTGCGTCGTACGCGGCGCTTGGCGTTTTGGACCCAGAGGCGCATTGGCGAGCACTTCACTCAGAGTCTCCAACCTGCCTTGGCGTCCGCCTTTGTTCTAACACCTTTCCGCAACTGGGAGAACACTGCCCTCTAGTAGTGTTCGTCTTCGCTGCGTTTGTAGGTTTGGGAAGCCTAAGGGCCTTCCCTGGAACTCAACTCGGTGTAGCCAACAGGCTTCTAGTCCGCCCCTGTTCTAAGGTCTTTCCTCCCCTGGGATCTCACGCCCCCCCCCCAAGGAGACGTCACCTTAGGAGCGATGATACGTTTTGGAAGCAAAAGGGGACCTGGGGTGCCCTGCCCTGAGAGTGTCCAACTTGCCTCCAGTGCGGCCTTGTTCTAACATCTTTCCGCAGCAGGGAACACGCTGCCACATAGGAAACTTCACTTCAGGTCGAGTTTACGTTGTGGAACCCTAAGGGTCTGGGCCTGCACTTAACTCGCAGTGTGCAACTTGCCTAGGGTGCGCCCCAGGTTCCAACTTCTTTCCACAGCCGGGAGCAAACTGCCCCTTGGGAATCCTCCCTTTGAAGGTCGCGTTCCCGTTTTGGAAGCCGCAGCGTCTTTGCGTGCCCTTAACTCGGAGTATCCAACAAGCTTCTAGTACGCCCTTCTTCTCAAGTCTTCCCTTCGCTTGGGAACACACTGCCACTGAGGAGACTTCACCTGAAGCGCGATGACACGCTTTGCAGCCCAAGGGACTGGACGGGCAACTTCACTCAGAAGCTCCAACTGCCTTCTCGTCGGCCTTGGTTCTAAGTTCTTTCCTTCCTGCAATGGGAACACACGGCCGCATAGGCCTCTTGGCCTTCGGAGCGTTTCTACGTGTTGGAAGCAGCAGGGCCTTAGCCTGCACTTTACGTAGAGCTTGCAACTTGGCGTAGAGTCCGCCTTGGTTCTAAGTTCTTGCCTGAGCTGCGAACACGCTGCCGCTTATGAGGCTTCACCTGAAGAGCGAGGCTACCTTTTGGAAGCCTAATGGACTCGGCGTGCGCTTCACACAGAGAGTCCAAGTCGGCTTCAGGCCGCCCTTGTTCTCACTTCTTTCCTCACCTGCGAGAACACGGCCAGAAGGCGGTTGCGTCGTACGCGGCGCTTGGCGTTTTGGACGCAGAGGCGCATTGGCGAGCACTTCACTCAGAGTCTCCAACCTGCCTTGGCGTCCGCCTTTGTTCTAACACCTTTCCGCAACTGGGAGAACACTGCCCTCTAGTAGTGTTCGTCTTCGCTGCGTTTGTAGGTTTGGGAAGCCTAAGGGCCTTCCCTGGAACTCAACTCGGTGTAGCCAACAGGCTTCTAGTCCGCCCCTGTTCTAAGGTCTTTCCTCCCCTGGGATCTCACGCCCCCCCCCCCAGGAGACGTCACTTTAGGAGCGATGATACGTTTTGGAAGCAAAAGGGGACCTGGGTTGCCATGCCCTGAGAGTGTCCAACTTGCCTCCAGTGCGGCCTTGTTCTAACTTCTTTCCGCAGCAGGGAACACGCTGCCACATAGGAAACTTCACTTCAGGTCGAGTTTACGTTGTGGAAGCCTAAGGGTCTGGGCCTGCACTTAACTCGCAGTGTGCAACTTGCCTAGGGTGCGCCCCAGGTTCCAACTTCTTTCCACAGCCGGGAGCAAACTGCCCCTTGGGAATCCTCCCTTTGAAGGTCGCGTTCACGTTTTGGAAGCCGCAGCATTTTTGCGTGCCCTTAACTCGGAGTATCCATCAAGCTTCTAGTACGCCCTTCTTCTCAAGTCTTCCCTTCGCTTGGGAACACACTGCCACTGAGGAGACTTCACCTGAAGCGCGATGACACGCTTTGCAGCCCAAGGGACTGGACGGGCAACTTCACTCAGAAGCTCCAACTGCCTTCTCGTCGGCCTTGGTTCTAAGTTCTTTCCTTCCTGCAATGGGAACACACGGCCGCATAGGCCTCTTGGCCTTCGGAGCGTTTCTACGTGTTGGAAGCAGCAGGGCCTTAGCCTGCACTTTACGTAGAGCTTGCAACTTGGCGTAGAGTCCGCCTTGGTTCTAAGTTCTTGCCTGAGCTGCGAACACGCTGCCGCTTATGAGGCTTCACCTGAAGAGCGAGGCTACCTTTTGGAAGCCTAATGGACTCGGCGTGCGCTTTACACAGAGAGTCCAAGTCGGCTTCAGCCCGCCCTTGTTCTCACTTCTTTCCTCACCTGCGAGAACACGGCCAGAAGGCGGTTGCGTCGTACGCGGCGCTTGGCGTTTTGGACGCAGAGGCGGATTGGCGAGCACTTCACTCAGAGTCTCCAACCTGCCTTGGCGTCCGCCTTTGTTCTAACACCTTTCCGCAACTGGGAGAACACTGCCCTCTAGTAGTGTTCGTCTTCGCTGCGTTTGTAGGTTTGGGAAGCCTAAGGGCCTTCCCTGGAACTCAACTCGGTGTAGCCAACAGGCTTCTACTCCGCCCCTGTTCTAAGGTCTTTCCTCCCCTGGGATCTCACGCCCCCCCCCCAGGAGACGTCACCTTAGGAGCGATGATACGTTTTGGAAGCAAAAGGGGACCTGGGGTGCCCTGCCCTGAGAGTGTCCAACTTGCCTCCAGTACGGCCGTGCTCTAACTTCTTTCCGCAGCAGGGAACACGCTGCCACATAGGAAACTTCATTTCAGGTCGAGTTTACGTTGTGGAAGCCTAAGGGTCTGGGCCTGCACTTAACTCGCAGTGTGCAACTTGCCTAGGGTGCGCCCCAGGTTCCAACATCTTTCCACAGCCGGGAGCAAACTGCCCCTTGGGAATCCTCCCTTTGAAGGTCGCGTTCACGTTTTGGAAGCCGCAGCGTCTTTGCGTGCCCTTAACTCGGAGTATCCAACAAGCTTCTAGTACGCCCTTCTTCTCAAGTCTTCCCTTCGCTTGGGAACACACTGCCACTGAGGAGACTTCACCTGAAGCACGATGACACGCTTTGAAGCCCAAGGGACTGGACGGGCAACTTAACTCAGAAGCTCCAACTGCCTTCTAGTCGGCCTTGGTTCTATGTTCTTTCCTTCCTGCAATGGGAACACACGGCCGCATAGGCCTCTTGGCCTTCGGAGCGTTTCTACGTGTTGGAAGCAGCAGGGCCTTAGCCTGCACTTTACGTAGAGCTTGCAACTTGGCGTAGAGTCCGCCTTGGTTCTAAGTTCTTGCCTGAGCTGCGAACACGCTGCCGCTTATGAGGCTTCACCAGAAGAGCGAGGCTACCTTTTGGAAGCCTAATGGACTCGGCGTGCGCTTCACACAGAGAGTCCAAGTCGGCTTCAGGCGGCCCTTGTTCTCACTTCTTTCCTCACCTGCGAGAACACGGCCAGAAGGCGGTTGCGTCGTACGCGGCGCTTGGCGTTTTGGACGCAGAGGCGCATTGGCGAGCACTTCACTCAGAGTCTCCAACATGCCTTGGAGTCCGCCTTTGTTCTAACACCTTTCCGCAACTGGGAGAACACTGCCCTCTAGTAGTGTTCGTCTTCGCTGCGTTTGTAGGTTTGGGAAGCCTAAGGGCCTTCCCTGGAACTCAACTCGGTGTAGCCAACAGGCTTCTAGTCCGCCCCTGTTCTAAGGTCTTTCCTCCCCTGGAATCTCACGGCCCCCCCCCCAGGAGATGTCACCTTAGGAGCGATGATACGTTTTGGAAGCAAAAGGGGACCTGGGGTGCCCTGCCCTGAGAGTGTCCAACTTGCCTCCAGTACGGCCGTGCTCTAACTTCTTTCCGCAGCAGGGAACACGCTGCCACATAGGAAACTTCATTTCAGGTCGAGTTTACGTTGTGGAAGCCTAAGGGTCTGGGCCTGCACTTAACTCGCAGTGTGCAACTTGCCTAGGGTGCGCCCCAGGTTCCAACTTCTTTCCACAGCCGGGAGCAAACTGCCCCTTGGGAATCCTCCCTTTGAAGGTCGCGTTCACGTTTTGGAAGCCGCAGCGTCTTTGCGTGCCCTTAACTCGGAGTATCCAACAAGCTTCTAGTACGCCCTTCTTCTCAAGTCTTCCCTTCGCTTGGGAACACACTGCCACTGAGGAGACTTCACCTGAAGCACGATGACACGCTTTGCAGCCCAAGGGACTGGACGGGCAACTTAACTCAGAAGCTCCAACTGCCTTCTAGTCGGCCTTGGTTCTATGTTCTTTCCTTCCTGCAATGGGAACACACGGCCGCATAGGCCTCTTGGCCTTCGGAGTGTTTCTACGTGTTGGAAGCAGCAGGGCCTTAGCCTGCACTTTACGTAGAGCTTGCAACTTGGCGTAGAGTCCGCCTTGGTTCTAAGTTCTTGCCTGAGCTGCGAACACGCTGCCGCTTATGAGGCTTCACCAGAAGAGCGAGGCTACCTTTTGGAAGCCTAATGGACTCGGCGTGCGCTTCACACAGAGAGTCCAAGTCGGCTTCAGGCGGCCCTTGTTCTCACTTCTTTCCTCACCTGCGAGAACACGGGCAGAAGGCGGTTGGGTCGTACGCGGCGCTTGGCGTTTTGGACGCAGAGGCGCATTGGCGAGCACTTCACTCAGAGTCTCCAACATGCCTTGGCGTCCGCCTTTGTTCTAACACCTTTCCGCAACTGGGAGAACACTGCCCTCTAGTAGTGTTCGTCTTCGCTGCGTTTGTAGGTTTGGGAAGCCTAAGGGACTTCCCTGGAACTCAACTCGGTGTAGCCAACAGGCTTCTAGTCCGCCCCCGTTCTAAGGTCTTTCCTCCCCTGGGATCTCACGGCCCCGCCCCCCCCAGGAGACGTCACCTTAGGAGCGATGATACGTTTTGGAAGCAAAAGGGGACCTGGGGTGCCCTGCCCTGAGAGTGTCCAACTTGCCTCCAGTGCGGCCGTGCTCTAACTTCTTTCCGCAGCAGGGAACAGGCTGCCACATAGGAAACTTCACTTCAGGTCGAGTTTACGTTGTGGAAGCCTAAGGGTCTGGGCCTGCACTTAACTCGCAGTGTGCAACTTGCCTAGGGTGCGCCCCAGGTTCCAACTTCTTTCCACAGCCGGGAGCAAACTGCCCCTTGGGAATCCTCCCTCTGAAGGTCGCGTTCACGTTTGGAAGCCGCAGCGTCTTTGCGTGCCCTTAACTCGGAGTATCCAACAAGCTTCTAGTACGCCTTTCTTCTCAAGTCTTCTCTTCGCTTGGGAACACACTGCCCCTGAGGATACTTCACCTGAAGCGCGATGACACGCTTTGCAGCCCAAGGGACTGGATGGGCAACTTCACTCAGAAGCTCCAACTGCCTTCTAGTCGGCCTTGGTTCTAAGTTCTTTCCTTCCTGCAATGGGAACACACGGCCGCATAGGCCTCTTGGCCTTCGGAGCGTTTCTACGTGTTGGAAGCAGCAGGGCCTTAGCCTGCACTTTACGTAGAGCTTGCAACTTGGCGTAGAGTCCGCCTTGGTTCTAAGTTCTTGCCTGAGCTGCGAACACGCTGCCGCTTATGAGGCTTCACCTGAAGAGCGAGGCTACCTTTTGGAAGCCTAATGGACTCGGCGTGCGCTTCACACAGAGAGTCCAAGTCGGCTTCAGGCCGCCCTTGTTCTCACTTCTTTCCTCACCTGCGAGAACTCGGCCAGAAGGCGGTTGCGTCGTACGCGGCGCTTGGCGTTTTGGACGCAGAGGCGCATTGGCGAGCACTTCACTCAGAGTCTCCAACCTGCCTTGGCGTCCGCCTTTGTTCTAACACCTTTCCGCAACTGGGAGAACATTGCCCTCTAGTAGTGTTCGTCTTCGCTGCATTTGTAGGTTTGGGAAGCCTAAGGGCCTTCCCTGGAACTCCACTCGGTGTAGCCCACAGGCTTCTAGTCCGCCCCTGTTCTAAGGTCTTTCCTCCCCTGGGATCTCACGCCCCCCCCCCAGGAGACGTCACCTTAGGAGCGATGATACGTTTTGGAAGCAAAAGGGGACCTGGGGTGCCCTGCCCTGAGAGTGTCCAACTTGCCTCCAGTGCGGCCGTGCTCTAACTTCTTTCCACAGCAGGGAACACGCTGCCACATAGGAAACTTCACTTCAGGTCGAGTTTACGTTGTGGAAGCCTAAGGGTCTGGGCCTGCACTTAACTCGCAGTGTGCAACTTGCCTAGGGTGCGCCCCAGGTTCCAACTTCTTTCCACAGCCGGGAGCAAACTGCCCCTTGGGAATCCTCCCTCTGAAGGTCGCGTTCACGTTTGGAAGCCGCAGCGTCTTTGCGTGCCCTTAACTCGGAGTATCCAACAATCTTCTAGTACGCCCTTCTTCTCAAGTCTTCTCTTCGCTTGGGAACACACTGCCACTGAGGAGACTTCACCTGAAGCGCGATGACACGCTTTGCAGCCCAAGGGACTGGACGGGCAACTTCACTCAGAAGCTCCAACTGCCTTCTAGTCGGCCTTGGTTCTAAGTTCTTTCCTTCCTGCAATGGGAACACACGGCCGCATTGGCCTCTTGGCCTTCGGAGCGTTTCTACGTGTTTGAAGCAGCAGGGCCTTAGCCTGCACTTTACGTAGAGCTTGCAACTTGGCGTAGAGTCCGCCTTGGTTCTAAGTTCTTGCCTGAGCTGCGAACACGCTGCCGCTTATGAGGCTTCACCTGAAGAGCGAGGCTACCTTTTGGAAGCCTAATGGACTCGGCGTGCGCTTCACACAGAGAGTCCAAGTCGGCTTCAGGCCGCCCTTGTTCTCACTTCTTTCCTCACCTGCGAGAACACGGCCAGAAGGCGGTTGCGTCGTACGCGGCGCTTGGCGTTTTGGACCCAGAGGCGCATTGGCGAGCACTTCACTCAGAGTCTCCAACCTGCCTTGGCGTCCGCCTTTGTTCTAACACCTTTCCGCAACTGGGAGAACACTGCCCTCTAGTAGTGTTCGTCTTCGCTGCGTTTGTAGGTTTGGGAAGCCTAAGGGCCTTCCCTGGAACTCAACTCGGTGTAGCCAACAGGCTTCTAGTCCGCCCCTGTTCTAAGGTCTTTCCTCCCCTGGGATCTCACGCCCCCCCCCCAAGGAGACGTCACCTTAGGAGCGATGATACGTTTTGGAAGCAAAAGGGGACCTGGGGTGCCCTGCCCTGAGAGTGTCCAACTTGCCTCCAGTGCGGCCTTGTTCTAACATCTTTCCGCAGCAGGGAACACGCTGCCACATAGGAAACTTCACTTCAGGTCGAGTTTACGTTGTGGAACCCTAAGGGTCTGGGCCTGCACTTAACTCGCAGTGTGCAACTTGCCTAGGGTGCGCCCCAGGTTCCAACTTCTTTCCACAGCCGGGAGCAAACTGCCCCTTGGGAATCCTCCCTTTGAAGGTCGCGTTCCCGTTTTGGAAGCCGCAGCGTCTTTGCGTGCCCTTAACTCGGAGTATCCAACAAGCTTCTAGTACGCCCTTCTTCTCAAGTCTTCCCTTCGCTTGGGAACACACTGCCACTGAGGAGACTTCACCTGAAGCGCGATGACACGCTTTGCAGCCCAAGGGACTGGACGGGCAACTTCACTCAGAAGCTCCAACTGCCTTCTCGTCGGCCTTGGTTCTAAATTCTTTCCTTCCTGCAATGGGAACACACGGCCGCATAGGCCTCTTGGCCTTCGGAGCGTTTCTACGTGTTGGAAGCAGCAGGGCCTTAGCCTGCACTTTACGTAGAGCTTGCAACTTGGCGTAGAGTCCGCCTTGGTTCTAAGTTCTTGCCTGAGCTGCGAACACGCTGCCGCTTATGAGGCTTCACCTGAAGAGCGAGGCTACCTTTTGGAAGCCTAATGGACTCGGCGTGCGCTTCACACAGAGAGTCCAAGTCGGCTTCAGGCCGCCCTTGTTCTCACTTCTTTCCTCACCTGCGAGAACACGGCCAGAAGGCGGTTGCGTCGTACGCGGCGCTTGGCGTTTTGGACGCAGAGGCGCATTGGCGAGCACTTCACTCAGAGTCTCCAACCTGCCTTGGCGTCCGCCTTTGTTCTAACACCTTTCCGCAACTGGGAGAACACTGCCCTCTAGTAGTGTTCGTCTTCGCTGCGTTTGTAGGTTTGGGAAGCCTAAGGGCCTTCCCTGGAACTCAACTCGGTGTAGCCAACAGGCTTCTAGTCCGCCCCTGTTCTAAGGTCTTTCCTCCCCTGGGATCTCACGCCCCCCCCCCCCAGGAGACGTCACCTTAGGAGCGATGATACGTTTTGGAAGCAAAAGGGGACCTGGGTTGCCATGCCCTGAGAGTGTCCAACTTGCCTCCAGTGCGGCCTTGTTCTAACTTCTTTCCGCAGCAGGGAACACGCTGCCACATAGGAAACTTCACTTCAGGTCGAGTTTACGTTGTGGAAGCCTAAGGGTCTGGGCCTGCACTTAACTCGCAGTGTGCAACTTGCCTAGGGTGCGCCCCAGGTTCCAACTTCTTTCCACAGCCGGGAGCAAACTGCCCCTTGGGAATCCTCCCTTTGAAGGTCGCGTTCACGTTTTGGAAGCCGCAGCATCTTTGCGTGCCCTTAACTCGGAGTATCCATCAAGCTTCTAGTACGCCCTTCTTCTCAAGTCTTCCCTTCGCTTGGGAACACACTGCCACTGAGGAGACTTCACCTGAAGCGCGATGACACGCTTTGCAGCCCAAGGGACTGGACGGGCAACTTCACTCAGAAGCTCCAACTGCCTTCTCGTCGGCCTTGGTTCTAAGTTCTTTCCTTCCTGCAATGGGAACACACGGCCGCATAGGCCTCTTGGCCTTCGGAGCGTTTCTACGTGTTGGAAGCAGCAGGGCCTTAGCCTGCACTTTACGTAGAGCTTGCAACGTGGCGTAGAGTCCGCCTTGGTTCTAAGTTCTTGCCTGAGCTGCGAACACGCTGCCGCTTATGAGGCTTCACCTGAAGAGCGAGGCTACCTTTTGGAAGCCTAATGGACTCGGCGTGCGCTTTACACAGAGAGTCCAAGTCGGCTTCAACCCGCCCTTGTTCTCACTTCTTTCCTCACCTGCGAGAACACGGCCAGAAGGCGGTTGCGTCGTACGCGGCGCTTGGCGTTTTGGACGCAGAGGCGGATTGGCGAGCACTTCACTCAGAGTCTCCAACCTGCCTTGGCGTCCGCCTTTGTTCTAACACCTTTCCGCAACTGGGAGAACACTGCCCTCTAGTAGTGTTCGTCTTCGCTGCGTTTGTAGGTTTGGGAAGCCTAAGGGCCTTCCCTGGAACTCAACTCGGTGTAGCCAACAGGCTTCTACTCCGCCCCTGTTCTAAGGTCTTTCCTCCCCTGGGATCTCACGCCCCCCCCCCAGGAGACGTCACCTTAGGAGCGATGATACGTTTTGGAAGCAAAAGGGGACCTGGGGTGCCCTGCCCTGAGAGTGTCCAACTTGCCTCCAGTACGGCCGTGCTCTAACTTCTTTCCGCAGCAGGGAACACGCTGCCACATAGGAAACTTCATTTCAGGTCGAGTTTACGTTGTGGAAGCCTAAGGGTCTGGGCCTGCACTTAACTCGCAGTGTGCAACTTGCCTAGGGTGCGCCCCAGGTTCCAACTTCTTTCCACAGCCGGGAGCAAACTGCCCCTTGGGAATCCTCCCTTTGAAGGTCGCGTTCACGTTTTGGAAGCCGCAGCGTCTTTGCGTGCCCTTAACTCGGAGTATCCAACAAGCTTCTAGTACGCCCTTCTTCTCAAGTCTTCCCTTCGCTTGGGAACACACTGCCACTGAGGAGACTTCACCTGAAGCGCGATGACATGCTTTGCAGCCCAAGGGACTGGACGGGCAACTTAACTCAGAAGCTCCAACTGCCTTCTAGTCGGCCTTGGTTCTAAGCTCTTTCTTTCCTGCAATGGGAACACACGGCCGCATAGGCCTCTTGGCCTTCGGAGCGTTTCTACGTGTTGGAAGCAGCAGGGCCTTAGCCTGCACTTTACGTAGAGCTTGCAACTTGGCGTAGAGTCCGCCTTGGTTCTAAGTTCTTGCCTGAGCTGCGAACACGCTGCCGCTTAGGAGGCTTCACCTGAAGAGCGAGGCTACCTTTTGGAAGCCTAATGGACTCGGCGTGCGCTTCACACAGAGAGTCCAAGTTGGCTTCAGGCCGCCCTTGTTCTCACTTCTTTCCTCACCTGCGAGAACACGGCCAGAAGGCGGTTGCGTCGTACGCGGCGCTTGGCGTTTTGGACGCAGAGGCGCATTGGCGAGCACTTCACTCAGAGTCTCCAACCTGCCTTGGCGTCTGCCTTTGTTCTAACACCTTTCCGCAACTGGGAGAACACTGCCCTCTAGTAGTGTTCGTCTTCGCTGCGTTTGTAGGTTTGGGAAGCCTAAGGGACTTCCCTGGAACTCAACTCGTTGTAGCCAACAGGCTTCTAGTGCGCCCCTGTTCTAAGGTCTTTCCTCCCCTGGGATCTCACGCCCCCCCCCCCCCCCAAGGAGACGTCACCTTAGGAGCGATGATACGTTTTGGAAGCAAAAGGGGACCTGGGGTGCCCTGCCCTGAGAGTGTCCAACTTGCCTCCAGTGCGGCCTTGTTCTAACTTCTTTCCGCAGCAGGGAACACGCTGCCACATATGAAACTTCACTTCAGGTCGAGTTTACGTTGTGGAACCCTAAGGGTCTGGGCCTGCACTTAACTCGCAGTGTGCAACTTGCCTAGGGTGCGCCCCAGGTTCCAACTTCTTTCCACAGCCGGGAGCAAACTGCCCCTTGGGAATCCTCCCTTTGAAGGTCGCGTTCACGTTTTGGAAGCCGCAGCGTATTTGCAGCCCTTAACTAGGAGTATCCAACAAGCTTCTAGTACGCCCTTCTTCTCAAGTCTTCCCTTCGCTTGGGAACACACTGCCACTGAGGAGACTTCACCTGAAGCGCGATGACACGCTTTGCAGCCCAAGGGACTGGACGGGCAACTTCACTCAGAAGCTCCAACTGCCTTCTAGTCGGCCTTGGTTCTAAGTTCTTTCCTTCCTGCAATGGGAACACACGGCCGCATAGGCCTCTTGGCCTTCGGAGCGTTTCTACGTGTTGGAAGCAGCAGGGCCTTAGCCTGCACTTTACGTAGAGCTTGCAACTTGGCGTAGAGTCCGCCTTGGTTCTAAGTTCTTGCCTGAGCTGCGAACACGCTGCCGCTTATGAGGCTTCACCTGAAGAGCGAGGCTACCTTTTGGAAGCCTAATGGACTCGGCGTGCGCTTCACACAGAGAGTCCAAGTCGGCTTCAGGCGGCCCTTGTTCTCACTTCCTTCCTCACCTGCGAGAACACGGCCAGAAGGCAGTTGGGTCGTACGCGGCGCTTGGCGTTTTGGACGCAGAGGCGCATTGGCGAGCACTTCACTCAGAGTCTCCAACCTGCCTTGGCGTCCGCCTTTGTTCTAACACCTTTCCGCAACTGGGAGAACACTGCCCTCTAGTAGTGTTCGTCTTCGCTGCGTTTGTAGGTTTGGGAAGCCTAAGGGCCTTCCCTGGAACTCAACTCGGTGTAGCCAACAGGCTTCTAGTCCGCCCCTGTTCTAAGGTCTTTCCTCCCCTGGAATCTCACGGCCCGCCCCCCCCAGGAGACGTCACCTTAGGAGCGATGATACGTTTTGGAAGCAAAAGGGGACCTGGGGTGCCCTGCCCTGAGAGTGTCCAACTTGCCTCCAGTGCGGCCTTGTTCTTACTTCTTTCCGCAGCAGGGAACACGCTGCCACAGACGAAACTACACTTCAGGTCGAGTTTACGTTGTGGAAGCCTAAGGGTCTGGGCCTGCACTTAACTCGCAGTGTGCAACTTGCCTAGGGTGCGCCCCAGGTTCCAACTTCTTTCCACAGCCGGGAGCAAACTGCCACTTGGGAATCCTCCCTTTGAAGGTCGCGTTCACGTTTTGGAAGCCGCAGCGTCTTTGCGTGCCCTTAACTCGGAGTATCCAACAAGCTTCTAGTACGCCCTTCTTCTCAAGTCTTCCCTTCGCTTGGGAACACACTGCCACTGAGGAGACTTCACCTGAAGCGCGATCACACGCTTTGCAGCCCAAGGGACTGGACGGGCAACTTCACTCAGAAGCTCCAACTGCCTTCTAGTCGGCCTTGGTTCTAAGTTCTTTCCTACCTACAATGGGAACACACGGCCGCATAGGCCTCTTGGCCTTCGGAGCGTTTCTACGTGTTTGAAGCAGCAGGGCCTTAGCCTGCACTTTACGTAGAGCTTGCAACTTGGCGTAGAGTCCGCCTTGGTTCTAAGTTCTTGCCTGAGCTGCGAACACGCTGCCGCTTATGAGGCTTCACCTGAAGAGCGAGGCTACCTTTTGGAAGCCTAATGGACTCAGCGTGCGCTTCACACAGAGAGTCCAAGTCGGCTTCAGGCGGCCCTTGTTCTCACTTCTTTCCTCACCTGCGAGAACACGGCCAGAAGGCGGTTGCGTCGTATGCGGCGCTTGGCGTTTTGGACGCAGAGGCGCATTGGCGAGCACTTCACTCAGAGTCTCCAACCTGCCTTGGCGTCCGCCTTTGTTCTAACAACTTTCCGCAACTGGGAGAACACTGCCCTCTAGTAGTGTTCGTCTTCGCTGCGTTTGTAGGTTTGGGAAGCCTAAGGGCCTTCCCTGGAACTCCACTCGGTGTAGCCAACAGGCTTCTAGTCCGCCCCTGTTCTAAGGTCTTACCTCCCCTGGGATCTCACGCCCCCCCCCAGGAGACGTCACCTTAGGAGCGATGATACGTTTTGGAAGCAAAAGGGGACCTGGGGTGCCCTGCCCTGAGAGTGTCCAACTTGCCTCCAGTGCGGCCTTGTTCTAACTTCTTTCCGCAGCAGGGAACACGCTGCCACATAGGAAACTTCACTTCAGGTCGAGTTTACGTTCGGAACCCTAAGGGTCTGGGCCTGCACTTAACTCGCAGTGTGCAACTTGCCTAGGGTGCGCCCCAGGTTCCAACTTCTTTCCACAGCCGGGAGCAAACTGCCCCTTGGGAATCCTCCCTTTGAAGGTCGCATTCACGTTTTGGAAGCCGCAGCGTCTTTGCAGCCCTTAACTAGGAGTATCCAACAAGCTTCTAGTACGCCCTTCTTCTCAAGTCTTCCCTTCGCTTGGGAACACACTGCCACTGAGGAGACTTCACCTGAAGCGCGATGACACGCTTTGCAGCCCAAGGGACTGGACGGGCAACTTCACTCAGAAGCTCCAACTGCCTTCTCGTCGGCCTTGGTTCTAAGTTCTTTCCTTCCTGCAATGGCAACACACGGCCGCATAGGCCTCTTGGCCTTCGGAGCGTTTCTACGTGTTGGAAGCAGCAGGGCCTTAGCCTGCACTTTACGTAGAGCTTGCAACTTGGCGTAGAGTCCGCCTTGGTTCTAAGTTCTTGCCTGAGCTGCGAACACGCTGCCGCTTATGAGGCTTCACCTGAAGAGCGAGGCTACCTTTTGGAAGCCTAATGGACTCGGCGTGCGCTTCACACAGAGAGTCCAAGTCGGCTTCAGGCCGCCCTTGTTCTCACTTCTTTCCTCACCTGCGAGAACACGGCCAGAAGGCGGTTGCGTCGTACGCGGCGCTTGGCGTTTTGGACGCAGAGGCGCATTGGCGAGCACTTCACTCAGAGTCTCCAACATGCCTTGGCGTCCGCCTTTGTTCTAACAACTTTCCGCAACTGGGAGAACACTGCCCTCTAGTAGTGTTCGTCTTCGCTGCGTTTGTAGGTTTGGGAAGCCTAAGGGCCTTCCCTGGAACTCAACTCGGTGTAGCCAACAGGCTTCTAGTCCGCCCCTGTTCTAAGGTCTTTCCTCCCCTGGGATCTCACGCCCCCCCCCCCCCAGGAGACGTCACCTTAGGAGCGATGATACGTTTTGGAAGCAAAAAGGGACCTGGGGTGCCCTGCCCTGAGAGTGTCCAACTTGCCTCCAGTGCGGCCTTGTTCTAACTTCTTTCCGCAGCAGGGAACACGCTGCCACATAGGAAACTTCACTTCAGGTCGAGTTTACGTTGTGGAAGCCTAAGGGTCTGGGCCTGCACTTAACTCGCAGTGTGCAACTTGCCTAGGGTGCGCCCCAGGTTCCAACTTCTTTCCACAGCCGGGAGCGAACTGCCCCTTGGGAATTCTCCCTTTGAAGGTCGCGTTCACGTTTTGGAAGCCGCAGCATCTTTGCGTGCCCTTAACTCGGAGTATCCATCAAGCTTCTAGTACGCCCTTCTTCTCAAGTCTTCCCTTCGCTTGGGAACACACTGCCACTGAGGAGACTTCACCTGAAGCGCGATGACACGCTTTGCAGCCCAAGGGACTGGACGGGCAACTTAACTCAGAAGCTCCAACTGCCTTCTAGTCGGCCTTGGTTCTATGTTCTTTCCTTCCTGCAATGGGAACACACGGCCGCATAGGCCTCTTGGCCTTCGGAGCGTTTCTACGTGTTGGAAGCAGCAGGGCCTTAGCCTGCACTTTACGTAGAGCTTGCAACTTGGCGTAGAGTCCGCCTTGGTTCTAAGTTCTTGCCTGAGCTGCGAACACGCTGCCGCTTATGAGGCTTCACCAGAAGAGCGAGGCTACCTTTTGGAAGCCTAATGGACTCGGCGTGCGCTTCACACAGAGAGTCCAAGTCGGCTTCAGGCGGCCCTTGTTCTCACTTCTTTCCTCACCTGCGAGAACACGGCCAGAAGGCGGTTGCGTCGTACGCGGCGCTTGGCGTTTTGGACGCAGAGGCGCATTGGCGAGCACTTCACTCAGAGTCTCCAACATGCCTTGGAGTCCGCCTTTGTTCTAACACCTTTCCGCAACTGGGAGAACACTGCCCTCTAGTAGTGTTCGTCTTCGCTGCGTTTGTAGGTTTGGGAAGCCTAAGGGCCTTCCCTGGAACTCAACTCCGTGTAGCCAACAGGCTTCTAGTCCGCCCCTGTTCTAAGGTCTTTCCTCCCCTGGAATCTCACGGCCCCCCCCCCAGGAGATGTCACCTTAGGAGCGATGATACGTTTTGGAAGCAAAAGGGGACCTGGGGTGCCCTGCCCTGAGAGTGTCCAACTTGCCTCCAGTGCGGCCTTGTTCTTAATTCTTTCCGCAGCAGGGAACACGCTGCCACAGACGAAACTTCACTTCAGGTCGAGTTTACGTTGTGGAAGCCTAAGGGTCTGGGCCTGCACTTAACTCGCAGTGTGCAACTTGCCTAGGGTGCGCCCCAGGTTCCAACTTCTTTCCACAGCCGGGAGCAAACTGCCCCTTGGGAATCCTCCCTTTGAAGGTCGCGTTCACGTTTTGGAAGCCGCAGCGTCTTTGCGTGCCCTTAACTCGGAGTATCCAACAAGCTTCTAGTACGCCCTTCTTCTCAAGTCTTCCCTTCGCTTGGGAACACACTGCCACTGAGGAGACTTCACCTGAAGCGCGATGACACGCTTTGCAGCCCAAGGGACTGGACGGGCAACTTCACTCAGAAGCTCCAACTGCCTTCTAGTCGGCCTTGGTTCTAAGTTCTTTCCTTCCTGCAATGGGAACACACGGCCGCATAGGCCTCTTGGCCTTCGGAGCGTTTCTACGTGTTGGAAGCAGCAGGGCCTTAGCCTGCACTTTACGTAGAGCTTGCAACTTGGCGTAGAGTCCGCCTTGGTTCTAAGTTCTTGCCTGAGCTGCGAACACGCTGCCGCTTATGAGGCTTCACCTGAAGAGCGAGGCTACCTTTTGGAAGCCTAATGGACTCGGCGTGCGCTTCACACAGAGAGTCCAAGTCGGCTTCAGGCCGCCCTTGTTCTCACTTCTTTCCTCACCTGCGAGAACACGGCCAGAAGGCGGTTGCGTCGTACGCGGCGCTTGGCGTTTTGGACGCAGAGGCGCATTGGCGAGCACTTCACTCAGAGTCTCCAACCTGCCTTGGCGTCCGCCTTTGTTCTAACACCTTTCCGCAACTGGGAGAACACTGCCCTCTAGTAGTGTTCGTCTTCGCTGCGTTTGTAGGTTTGGGAAGCCTAAGGGCCTTCCCTGGAACTCAACTCGGTGTAGCCAACAGGCTTCTAGTCCGCCCCTGTTCTAAGGTCTTACCTCCCCTGGGATCTCACGCCCCCCCCCAGGAGACGTCACCTTAGGAGCGATGATACGTTTTGGAAGCAAATGGGGACCTGGGGTGCCCTGCCCTGAGAGTGTCCAACTTGCCTCCAGTGCGGCCTTGTTCTTAATTCTTTCCGCAGCAGGGAACACGCTGCCACAGACGAAACTTCACTTCAGGTCGAGTTTACGTTGTGGAAGCCTAAGGGTCTGGGCCTGCACTTAACTCGCAGTGTGCAACTTGCCTAGGGTGCGCCCCAGGTTCCAACTTCTTTCCACAGCCGGGAGCAAACTGCCCCTTGGGAATCCTCCCTTTGAAGGTCGCGTTCACGTTTTGGAAGCCGCAGCGTCTTTGCGTGCCCTTAACTCGGAGTATCCAACAAGCTTCTAGTACGCCCTTCTTCTCAAGTCTTCCCTTCGCTTGGGAACACACTGCCACTGAGGAGACTTCACCTGAAGCGCGATGACACGCTTTGCAGCCCAAGGGACTGGACGGGCAACTTAACTCAGAAGCTCCAACTGCCTTCTAGTCGGCCTTGGTTCTAAGCTCTTTCTTTCCTGCAATGGGAACACACGCCGCATAGGCCTCTTGGCCTTCGGAGCGTTTCTACGTGTTGGAAGCAGCAGGGCCTTAGACTGCACTTTACGTAGAGCTTGCAACTTGGCGTAGAGTCCGCCTTGGTTCTAAGTTCTTGCCTGAGCTGCGAACACGCTGCCGCTTATGAGGCTTCACCTGAAGAGCGAGGCTACCTTTTGGAAGCCTAATGGCCTTGGCGTGCACTTCACACAGAGAGTCCAAGTCGGCTTCAGGCCGCCCTTGTTCTCACTTCTTTCCTCACCTGCGAGAACACGGCCAGAAGGCGGTTGCGTCGTACGCGGCGCTTGGCGTTTTGGACGCAGAGGCGCATTGGCGAGCACTTCACTCAGAGTCTCCAACCTGCCTTGGCGTCCGCCTTTGTTCTAACACCTTTCCGCAACTGGGAGAACACTGCCCTCTAGTAGTGTTCGTCTTCGCTGCGTTTGTAGGTTTGGGAAGCCTAAGGGACTTCCCTGGAACTCAACTCGGTGTACCAACAGGCTTCTAGTCCGCCCCTGTTCTAAGGTCTTTCCTCCCCTGGGATCTCACGGCCCCGCCCCCCCCAGGAGATGTCACCTTAGGAGCGATGATACGTTTTGGAAGCAAAAGGGGACCTGGGGTGCCCTGGCTTAGAGGGTCCAACTTGCCTCCAGTGCGGCCTTGCTCTAACTTCTTTCCGCAGCAGGGACCACGCTGCCCCATAGGAAACTTCACTTCAGGTCGAGTTTACGTTGTGGAAGCCTAAGGGTCTGGGCCTGCACTTAACTCGCAGTGTGCAACTTGCCTAGGGTGCGCCCCAGGTTCCAACTTCTTTCCACAGCCGGGAGCAAACTGCCCCTTGGGAATCCTCCCTCTGAAGGTCGCGTTCACGTTTTGGAAGCCGCAGCGTCTTTGCGTGTATTTAACTCGGAGTATCCAACAAGCTTCTAGTACGCCCTTCTTCTCAAGTCTTCCCTTCGCTTGGGAACACACTGCCACTGAGGAGACTTCACCTGAAGCACGATGACACGCTTTGCAGCCCAAGGGACTGGACGGGCAACCTCACTCAGAAGCTCCAACTGCCTTCTCGTCGGCCTTGGTTCTATGTTCTTTCCTTCCTGCAATGGGAACACACGGCCGCATAGGCCTCTTGGCCTTCGGAGCGTTTCTACGTGTTGGAAGCAGCAGGGCCTTAGCCTGCACTTTACGTAGAGCTTGCAACTTGGCGTAGAGTCCGCCTTGGTTCTAAGTTCTTGCCTGAGCTGCGAACACGCTGCCGCTTATGAGGCTTCACCTGAAGAGCGAGGCTACCTTTTGGAAGCCTAATGGACTCGGCGTGCGCTTCACACAGAGAGTCCAAGTCGGCTTCAGGCCGCCCTTGTTCTCACTTCTTTCCTCACCTGCGAGAACACGGCCAGAAGGCGGTTGCGTCGTACGCGGCGCTTGGCGTTTTGGACGCAGAGGCGCATTGGCGAGCACTTCACTCAGAGTCTCCAACCTGCCTTGGCGTCCGCCTTTGTTCTAACACCTTTCCGCAACTGGGAGAACACTGCCCTCTAGTAGTGTTCGTCTTCGCTGCGTTTGTAGGTTTGGGAAGCCTAAGGGCCTTCCCTGGAACTCCACTCGGTGTAGCCCACAGGCTTCTAGTCCGCCCCTGTTCTAAGGTCTTTCCACCCCTGGGATCTCACGCTCCCCCCAAGGAGACGTCACCTTAGGAGCGATGATACGTTTTGGAAGCAAAAGGGGACCTGGGGTGCCCTGCCCTGAGAGTGTCCAACTTGCCTCCAGTGCGGCCGTGCTCTAACTTCTTTCTGCAGCAGGGAACAGGCTGCCACATAGGAAACTTCACTTCAGGTCGAGTTTACGTTGTGGAAGCCTAAGGGTCTGGGCCTGCACTTAACTCGCAGTGTGCAACTTGCCTAGGGTGCGCCCCAGGTTCCAACTTCTTTCCACAGCCGGGAGCAAACTGCCCCTTGGGAATCCTCCCTTTGAAGGTCGCGTTCACGTTTTGGAAGCCGCAGCGTCTTTGCGTGCCCTTAACTCGGTGTATCCAACAAGCTTCTAGTAAGCCCTTCTTCTCAAGTCTTCCCTTCTCTTGGGAACACACTGCCACTGAGGAGACTTCACCTGAAGCGCGATGACACGCTTTGCAGCCCAAGGGACTGGACGGGCAACTTCACTCAGAAGCTCCAACTGCCTTCTAGTCGGCCTTGGTTCTAAGTTCTTTCCTTCCTGCAATGGGAACACACGGCCGCATAGGCCTCTTGGCCTTCGGAGCGTTTCTACGTGTTGGAAGCAGCAGGGCCTTAGCCTGCACTTTATGTAGAGCTTGCAACTTGGCGTAGAGTCCGCCTTGGTTTTAAGTTCTTGCCTGAGCTGCGAACACGCTGCCGCTTATGAGGCTTCACCTGAAGAGCGAGGCTACCTTTTGGAAGCCTAATGGACTCGGCGTGCGTTTCACACAGAGAGTCCAAGTCGGCTTCAGGCCGCCCTTGTTCTCACTTCTTTCCTCACCTGCGAGAACACGGCCAGAAGGCGGTTGCGTCGTACGCGGCGCTTGGCGTTTTGGACGCAGAGGCGCATTGGCGAGCACTTCACCCAGAGTCTCCAACCTGCCTTGGCGTCCGCCTTTTTTCTAACACCTTTCCGCAACTGGGAGAACACTGCCCTCTAGTAGTGTTCGTCTTCGCTGCGTTTGTAGGTTTGGGAAGCCTAAGGGCCTTCCCTGGAACTCAACTCGGTGTAGCCAATAGGCTTCTAGTGCGCCCCTGTTCTAAGGTCTTTCCTCCCCTGGGATCTCACGCCCCCACCCCCAAGGAGACGTCACCTTAGGAGCGATGATACGTTTTGGAAGCAAAAGGGGACCTGGCGTGCCCTGCCCTGAGAGTGTCCAACTTGCCTCCAGTGCGGCCTTGTTCTAACTTCTTTCCGCAGCAGGGAACAGGCTGCCACATAGGAAACTTCACTTCAGGTCGAGTTTACGTTGTGGAAGCCTAAGGGTCTGGGCCTGCACTTAACTCGCAGTGTGCAACTTGCCTAGGGTGCGCCCCAGGTTCCAACTTCTTTCCACAGCCGGGAGCAAACTGCCCCTTGGGAATCCTCCCTTTGAAGGTCGCGTTCACGTTTTGGAAGCCGCAGCATCTTTGCGTGCACTTAAGTCGGAGTGTCCAACAAGCTTCTAGTACGCCCTTCTTCTCAAGTCTTCCCTTCGCTTGGGAACACACTGCCACTGAGGAGACTTCACCTGAAGCGCGATGACACGCTTTGCAGCCCAAGGGACTGGACGGGCAACTTCACTCAGAAGCTCCAACTGCCTTCTAGTCGGCCTTGGTTCTAAGTTCTTTCCTTCCTGCAATGGGAACACACGGCCGCATAGGCCTCTTGGCCTTCGGAGCGTTTCTACGTGTTGGAAGCAGCAGGGCCTTAGCCTGCACTTTACGTAGAGCTTGCAACTTGGCGTAGAGTCCGCCTTGGTTCTAAGTTCTTGCCTGAGCTGCGAACACGCTGCCGCTTGTGAGGCTTCACCTGAAGAGCGAGGCTACCTTTTGGAAGCCTAATGGACTCGGCGTGCGCTTCACACAGAGAGTCCAAGTCGGCTTCAGGCCGCCCTTGTTCTCACTTCTTTCCTCACCTGCGAGAACACGGCCAGAAGGCGGTTGCGTCGTACACGGCGCTTGGCGTTTTGGACGCAGAGGCGCATTGGCGAGCACTTCACTCAGAGTCTCCAACCTACCTTGGCGTCCGCCTTTGTTCTAACACCTTTCCGCAACTGGGAGAACACTGCCCTCTAGTAGTGTTCGTCTTCGCTGCGTTTGTAAGTTTGGGAAGCCTAAGGGCCTTCCCTGGAACTCAACTCGGTGTAGCCAACAGGCTTCTAGTCCGCCCCTGTTCTAAGGTCTTTCCTCCCCTGGGATCTCACGCCCCCCCCCCCAGGAGACGTCACCTTAGGAGCGATGATACGTTTTGGAAGCAAAAGGGGACCTTGGGTGCCCTGCTCTGTGAGTGTCCAACTTGCCTCCAGTGCGGCCTTGTTCTAACTTCTTTCCGCAGCAGGGAACACGCTGCCACATAGGAAACTTCACTTCAGGTCGAGTTTACGTTGTGGAACCCTAAGGGTCTGGGCCTGCACTTAACTCGCAGTGTGCAACTTGCCTAGGGTGCGCCCCAGGTTCCAACTTCTTTCCACAGCCGGGAGCAAACTGCCCCTTGGGAATCCTCCCTTTGAAGGTCGCGTTCACGTTTTGGAAGCCGCAGCGTCATTGCGTGCCCTTAACTAGGAGTATCCAACAAGCTTCTAGTACGCCCTTCTTCTCAAGTCTTCCCTTCGCTTGGGAACACACTGCCACTGAGGAGACTTCACCTGAAGCGCGATGACACGCTTTGCAGCCCAAGGGACTGGACGGGCAACTTCACTCAGAAGCTCCAACTGCCTTCTCGTCGGCCTTGGTTCTAAGTTCTTTCCTTCCTGCAATGGGAACACACGGCTGCATAGGCCTCTTGGCCTTCGGAGCGTTTCTACGTGTTGGAAGCAGCAGGGCCTTAGCCTGCACTTTACGTAGAGCTTGAAACGTGGCGTAGAGTCCGCCTTGGTTCTAAGTTCTTGCCTGAGCTGCGAACACGCTGCCGCTTATGAGGCTTCACCTGAAGAGCGAGGCTACCTTTTGGAAGCCTAATGGACTCGGCGTGCACTTCACACAGAGAGTCCAAGTCGGCTTCAGGCCGCCCTTGTTCTCACTTCTTTCCTCACCTGCGAGAACACGGCCAGAAGGCGGTTGCGTCGTACGCGGCGCTTGACGTTTTGGACGCAGAGGCGCATTGGCGAGCACTTCACTCAGAGTCTCCAACCTGCCTTGGCGTCCGCCTTTGTTCTAACACCTTTCCGCAACTGGGAGAACACTGCCCTGTATTAGTGTTCGTCTTCGCTGCGTTTGTAGGTTTGGGAAGCCTAAGGGCCTTCCCTGGAACTCAACTCGGTGTAGCCAACAGGCTTCTAGTCCGCCCCTGTTCTAAGGTCTTTCCTCCCCTGGGATCTCACGCCCCCCCCCCCAGGAGACGTCACCTTAGGAGCGATGATACGTTTTGGAAGCAAAAGGGGACCTGGGGTGCCCTGCCCTGAGAGTGTCCAACTTGCCTCCAGTGCGGCCGTGCTCTTACTTCTTTCCGCAGCAGGGAACACGCTGCCACATAGGAAACTTCACTTCAGGTCGAGTTTACGTTGTGGAAGCCTAAGGGTCTGGGCCTGCACTTAACTCGCAGTGTGCAACTTGCCTAGGGTGCGCCCCAGGTTCCAACTTCTTTCCACAGCCGGGAGCAAACTGCCCCTTGGGAATCCTCCCTCTGAAGGTCGCGTTCACGTTTTGGAAGCCGCAGCGTCTTTGCGTGTATTTAACTCGGAGTATCCAACAAGCTTCTAGTACGCCCTTCTTCTCAAGTCTTCCCTTCGCTTGGGAACACACTGCCACTGAGGAGACTTCACCTGAAGCACGATGACACGCTTTGCAGCCCAAGGGACTGGACGGGCAACCTCACTCAGAAGCTCCAACTGCCTTCTCGTCGGCCTTGGTTCTAAGTTCTTTCCTTCCTGCAATGGGAACACACGGCCGCATAGGCCTCTTGGCCTTCGGAGCGTTTCTACGTGTTGGAAGCAGCAGGGCCTTAGCCTGCACTTTACGTAGAGCTTGCAACTTGGCGTAGAGTCCGCCTTGGTTCTAAGTTCTTGCCTGAGCTGCGAACACGCTGCCGCTTATGAGGCTTCACCTGAAGAGCGAGGCTACCTTTTGGAAGCCTAATGGACTCGGCGTGCGCTTCACACAGAGAGTCCAAGTCGGCTTCAGGCCGCCCTTGTTCTCACTTCTTTCCTCACCTGCGAGAACACGGCCAGAAGGCGGTTGCGTCGTACGCGGCGCTTGGCGTTTTGGACGCAGAGGCGCATTGGCGAGCACTTCACTCAGAGTCTCCAACCTGCCTTGGCGTCCGCCTTTGTTCTAACACCTTTCCGCAACTGGGAGAACACTGCCCTCTAGTAGTGTTCGTCTTCGCTGCGTTTGTAGGTTTGGGAAGCCTAAGGGCCTTCCCTGGAACTCCACTCGGTGTAGCCCACAGGCTTCTAGTCCGCCCCAGTTCTAAGGTCTTTCCACCCCTGGGATCTCACGCTCCCCCCAAGGAGACGTCACCTTAGGAGCGATGATACGTTTTGGAAGCAAAAGGGGACCTGGGGTGCCCTGCCCTGAGAGTGTCCAACTTGCCTCCAGTGCGGCCGTGCTCTAACTTCTTTCCGCAGCAGGGAACAGGCTGCCACATAGGAAACTTCACTTCAGGTCGAGTTTACGTTGTGGAAGCCTAAGGGTCTGGGCCTGCACTTAACTCGCAGTGTGCAACTTGCCTAGGGTGCGCCCCAGGTTCCAACTTCTTTCCACAGCCGGGAGCAAACTGCCCCTTGGGAATCCTCCCTTTGAAGGTCGCGTTCACGTTTTGGAAGCCGCAGCGTATTTGCGTGCCCTTAACTCGGTGTATCCAACAAGCTTCTAGTAAGCCCTTCTTCTCAAGTCTTCCCTTCTCTTGGGAACACACTGCCACTGAGGAGACTTCACCTGAAGCGCGATGACACGCTTTGCAGCCCAAGGGACTGGACGGGCAACTTCACTCAGAAGCTCCAACTGCCTTCTAGTCGGCCTTGGTTCTAAGTTCTTTCCTTCCTGCAATGGGAACACACGGCCGCATAGGCCTCTTGGCCTTCGGAGCGTTTCTACGTGTTGGAAGCAGCAGGGCCTTAGCCTGCACTTTATGTAGAGCTTGCAACTTGGCGTAGAGTCCGCCTTGGTTCTAAGTTCTTGCCTGAGCTGCGAACACGCTGCCGCTTATGAGGCTTCACCTGAAGAGCGAGGCTACCTTTTGGAAGCCTAATGGACTCGGCGTGCGTTTCACACAGAGAGTCCAAGTCGGCTTCAGGCCGCCCTTGTTCTCACTTCTTTCCTCACCTGCGAGAACACGGCCAGAAGGCGGTTGCGTCGTACGCGGCGCTTGGCGTTTTGGACGCAGAGGCGCATTGGCGAGCACTTCACCCAGAGTCTCCAACCTGCCTTGGCGTCCGCCTTTTTTCTAACACCTTTCCGCAACTGGGAGAACACTGCCCTCTAGTAGTGTTCGTCTTCGCTGCGTTTGTAGGTTTGGGAAGCCTAAGGGCCTTCCCTGGAACTCAACTCGGTGTAGCCAATAGGCTTCTAGTGCGCCCCTGTTCTAAGGTCTTTCCTCCCCTGGGATCTCACGCCCCCACCCCCAAGGAGACGTCACCTTAGGAGCGATGATATGTTTTGGAAGCAAAAGGGGACCTGGGGTGCCCTGCCCTGAGAGTGTCCAACTTGCCTCCAGTGCGGCCTTGTTCTAACATCTTTCCGCAGCAGGGAACAGGCTGCCACATAGGAAACTTCACTTCAGGTCGAGTTTACGTTGTGGAAGCCTAAGGGTCTGGGCCTGCACTTAACTCGCAGTGTGCAACTTGCCTAGGGTGCGCCCCAGGTTCCAACTTCTTTCCACAGCCGGGAGCAAACTGCCCCTTGGGAATCCTCCCTTTGAAGGTCGCGTTCACGTTTTGGAAGCCGCAGCATCTTTGCGTGCACTTAAGTCGGAGTATCCAACAAGCTTCTAGTACGCCCTTCTTCTCAAGTCTTCCCTTCGCTTGGGAACACACTGCCACTGAGGAGACTTCACCTGAAGCGCGATGACACGCTTTGCAGCCCAAGGGACTGGACGGGCAACTTCACTCAGAAGCTCCAACTGCCTTCTAGTCGGCCTTGGTTCTAAGTTCTTTCCTTCCTGCAATGGGAACACACGGCCGCATAGGCCTCTTGGCCTTCGGAGCGTTTCTACGTGTTGGAAGCAGCAGGGCCTTAGCCTGCACTTTACGTAGAGCTTGCAACTTGGCGTAGAGTCCGCCTTGGTTCTAAGTTCTTGCCTGAGCTGCGAACACGCTGCCGCTTGTGAGGCTTCACCTGAAGAGCGAGGCTACCTTTTGGAAGCCTAATGGACTCGGCGTGCGCTTCACACAGAGAGTCCAAGTCGGCTTCAGGCCGCCCTTGTTCTCACTTCTTTCCTCACCTGCGAGAACACGGCCAGAAGGCGGTTGCGTCGTACACGGCGCTTGGCGTTTTGGACGCAGAGGCGCATTGGCGAGCACTTCACTCAGAGTCTCCAACCTACCTTGGCGTCCGCCTTTGTTCTAACACCTTTCCGCAACTGGGAGAACACTGCCCTCTAGTAGTGTTCGTCTTCGCTGCGTTTGTAAGTTTAGGAAGCCTAAGGGCCTTCCCTGGAACTCAACTCGGTGTAGCCAACAGGCTTCTAGTCCGCCCCTGTTCTAAGGTCTTTCCTCCCCTGGGATCTCACGCCCCCCCCCCCCAGGAGACGTCACCTTAGGAGCGATGATACGTTTTGGAAGCAAATGGGGACCTTGGGTGCCCTGCTCTGAGAGTGTCCAACTTGCCTCCAGTGCGGCCTTGTTCTAACTTCTTTCCGCAGCAGGGAACACGCTGCCACATAGGAAACTTCACTTCAGGTCGAGTTTACGTTGTGGAACCCTAAGGGTCTGGGCCTGCACTTAACTCGCAGTGTGCAACTTGCCTAGGGTGCGCCCCAGGTTCCAACTTCTTTCCACAGCCGGGAGCAAACTGCCCCTTGGGAATCCTCCCTTTGAAGGTCGCGTTCACGTTTTGGAAGCCGCAGCGTCATTGCGTGCCCTTAACTAGGAGTATCCAACAAGCTTCTAGTACGCCCTTCTTCTCAAGTCTTCCCTTCGCTTGGGAACACACTGCCACTGAGGAGACTTCACCTGAAGCGCGATGACACGCTTTGCAGCCCAAGGGACTGGACGGGCAACTTCACTCAGAAGCTCCAACTGCCTTCTCGTCGGCCTTGGTTCTAAGTTCTTTCCTTCCTGCAATGGGAACACACGGCTGCATAGGCCTCTTGGCCTTCGGAGCGTTTCTACGTGTTGGAAGCAGCAGGGCCTTAGCCTGCACTTTACGTAGAGCTTGAAACGTGGCGTAGAGTCCGCCTTGGTTCTAAGTTCTTGCCTGAGCTGCGAACACGCTGCCGCTTATGAGGCTTCACCTGAAGAGCGAGGCTACCTTTTGGAAGCCTAATGGACTCGGCGTGCACTTCACACAGAGAGTCCAAGTCGGCTTCAGGCCGCCCTTGTTCTCACTTCTTTCCTCACCTGCGAGAACACGGCCAGAATGCGGTTGCGTCGTACGCGGCGCTTGACGTTTTGGACGCAGAGGCGCATTGGCGAGCACTTCACTCAGAGTCTCCAACCTGCCTTGGCGTCCGCCTTTGTTCTAACACCTTTCCGCAACTGGGAGAACACTGCCCTCTAGTAGTGTTCGTCTTCGCTGCGTTTGTAGGTTTGGGAAGCCTAAGGGCCTTCCCTGGAACTCAACTCGGTGTAGCCAACAGGCTTCTAGTCCGCCCCGTTCTAAGGTCTTTCCTCCCCTGGGATCTCACGCCCCCCCCCCCCCAGGAGACGTCACCTTAGGAGCGATGATACGTTTTGGAAGCAAAAGGGGACCTGGGGTGCCCTGCCCTGAGAGTGTCCAACTTGCCTCCAGTGCGGCCGTGCTCTTACTTCTTTCCGCAGCAGGGAACACGCTGCCACATAGGAAACTTCACTTCAGGTCGAGTTTACGTTGTGGAAGCCTAAGGGTCTGGGCCTGCACTTAACTCGCAGTGTGCAACTTGCCTAGGGTGCGCCCCAGGTTCCAACTTCTTTCCACAGCCGGGAGCAAACTGCCCCTTGGGAATCCTCCCTTTGAAGGTCGCGTTCACGTTTTGGAAGCCGCAGCGTATTTGCAGCCCTTAACTAGGAGTATCCAACAAGCTTCTCGTACGCCCTTCTTCTCAAGTCTTCCCTTCGCTTGGGAACACACTGCCACTGAGGAGACTTCACCTGAAGCGCGATGACACGCTTTGCAGCCCAAGGGACTGGACGGGCAACTTCACTCAGAAGCTCCAACTGCCTTCTAGTCGGCCTTGGTTCTAAGTTCTTTCCTTCCTGCAATGGGAACACACGGCCGCATAGGCCTCTTGGCCTTCGGAGCGTTTCTACGTGTTGGAAGCAGCAGGGCCTTAGCCTGCACTTTACGTAGAGCTTGCAACTTGGCGTAGAGTCCGCCTTGGTTCTAAGTTCTTGCCTGAGCTGCGAACACGCTGCCGCTTATGAGGCTTCACCAGAAGAGCGAGGCTACCTTTTGGAAGCCTAATGGACTCGGCGTGCGCTTCACACAGAGAGTCCAAGTCGGCTTCAGGCCGCCCTTGTTCTCACTTCTTTCCTCACCTGCGAGAACACGGCCAGAAGGCGGTTGCGTCGTACGCGGCGCTTGGCGTTTTGGACGCAGAGGCGCATTGGCGAGCACTTCACTCAGAGTCTCCAACCTGCCTTGGCGTCCGCCTTTGTTCTAACACCTTTCCGCAACTGGGAGAACACTGCCCTCTAGTAGTGTTCGTCTTCGCTGCGTTTGTAGGTTTGGGAAGCCTAAGGGCCTTCCCTGGAACTCAACTCGGTGTAGCCAACAGGCTTCTACTCCGCCCCTGTTCTAAGGTCTTTCCTCCCCTGGGATCTCACGCCCCCCCCCAGGAGACGTCACCTTAGGAGCGATGATACGTTTTGGAAGCAAAAGGGGACCTGGGGTGCCCTGCCCTGAGAGTGTCCAACTTGCCTCCAGTGCGGACTTGTTCTAACTTCTTTCCGCAGCAGGGAACACGCTGCCACATAGGAAACTTCATTTCAGGTCGAGTTTACGTTGTGGAAGCCTAAGGGTCTGGGCCTGCACTTAACTCGCAGTGTGCAACTTGCCTAGGGTGCGCCCCAGGTTCCAACTTCTTTCCACAGCCGGGAGCAAACTGCCCCTTGGGAATCCTCCCTTTGAAGGTCGCGTTCACGTTTTGGAAGCCGCAGCGTCTTTGCGTGCCCTTAACTCGGAGTATCCAACAAGCTTCTAGTACGCCCTTCTTCTCAAGTCTTCCCTTCGCTTGGGAACACACTGCCACTGAGGAGACTTCACCTGAAGCGCGATGACACGCTTTGCAGCCCAAGGGACTGGACGGGCAACTTCACTCAGAAGCTCCAACTGCCTTCTCGTCGGCCTTGGTTCTAAGTTCTTTCCTTCCTGCAATGGGAACACACGGCCGCATAGGCCTCTTGGCCTTCGGAGCGTTTCTACGTGTTGGAAGCAGCAGGGCCTTAGCCTGCACTTTACGTAGAGCTTGCAACTTGGCGTAGAGTCCGCCTTGGTTCTAAGTTCTTGCCTGAGCTGCGAACACGCTGCCGCTTATGAGGCTTCACCTGAAGAGCGAGGCTACCTTTTGGAAGCCTAATGGACTCGGCCTGCGCTTCACACAGAGAGTCCAAGTCGGCTTCAGGCGGCCCTTGTTCTCACTTCTTTCCTCACCTGCGAGAACACGGCCAGAAGGCGGTTGGGTCGTACGCGGCGCTTGGCGTTTTGGACGCAGAGGCGCATTGGCGAGCACTTCACTCAGAGTCTCCAACCTGCCTTGGCGTCCGCCTTTGTTCTAACACCTTTCTGCAACTGGGAGAACACTGCCCTCTAGTAGTGTTCGTCTTCGCTGCGTTTGTAGGTTTGGGAAGCCTAAGGGCCTTCCCTGGAACTCAACTCGGTGTAGCCAACAGGCTTCTAGTCCGCCCCTGTTCTAAGGTCTTTCCTCCCCTGGGAACTCACGCCCCCCCCCCCCCAGGAGACGTCACCTTAGGAGCGATGATACGTTTTGGAAGCAAAAGGGGACCTGGGGTGCCCTTCCCTGAGAGTGTCCAACTTGCCTCCAGTGCGGCCTTGTTCTTAAATCTTTCCGCAGCAGGAACACGCTGCCACAGACGAAACTTCACTTCAGGTCGAGTTTACGTTGTGGAAGCCTAAGGGTCTGGGCCTGCACTTAACTCGCAGTGTGCAACTTGCCTAGGGTGCGCCCCAGGTTCCAACTTCTTTCCACAGCCGGGAGCAAACTGCCCCTTGGGAATCCTCCCTTTGAATGTCGCGTTCACGTTTTGGAAGCCGCAGCGTCTTTGCGTGCCCTTAACTCGGAGTATCCAACAAGCTTCTAGTACGCCCTTCTTCTCAAGTCTTCCCTTCGCTTGGGAACACACTGCCACTGAGGAGACTTCACCTGAAGCGCGATGACACGCTTTGCAGCCCAAGGGACTGGACGGGCAACTTCACTCAGAAGCTCCAACTGCCTTCTAGTCGGCCTTGGTTCTAAGTTCTTTCCTTCCTGCAATGGGAACACACGGCCGCATAGGCCTCTTGGCCTTCGGAGCGTTTCTACGTGTTGGAAGCAGCAGGGCCTTAGCCTGCACTTTACGTAGAGCTTGCAACTTGGCGTAGAGTCCGCCTTGGTTCTAAGTTCTTGCCTGAGCTGCGAACACGCTGCCGCTTATGAGGCTTCACCAGAAGAGCGAGGCTACCTTTTGGAAGCCTAACGGACTCGGCGTGCGCTTCACACAGAGAGTCTAAGTCGTCTTCAGGCCGCCCTTGTTCTCACTTCTTTCCTCACCTGCGAGAACACGGCCAGAACGGTTGCGTCGTACGCGGCACTTGGCGTTTTGGACGCAGAGGCGCATTGGCGAGCACTTCACTCAGAGTCTCCAACCTGCCTTGGCGTCCGCCTTTGTTCTAACACCTTTCTGCAACTGGGAGAACACTGCCCTCTAGTAGTGTTCGTCTTCGCTGCGTTTGTAGGTTTGGGAAGCCTAAGGGCCTTCCCTGGAACTCAACTCGGTGTAGCCAACAGGCTTCTAGTCCGCCCCTGTTCTAAGGTCTTTCCTCCCCTGGGAACTCACGCCCCCCCCCCCCCCAGGAGACGTCACCTTAGGAGCGATGATACGTTTTGGAAGCAAAAGGGGACCTGGGGTGCCCTGCCCTGAGAGTGTCCAACTTGCCTCCAGTGCGGCCTTGTTCTTAAATCTTTCCGCAGCAGGAACACGCTGCCACAGACGAAACTTCACTTCAGGTCGAGTTTACGTTGTGGAAGCCTAAGGGTCTGGGCCTGCACTTAACTCGCAGTGTGCAACTTGCCTAGGGTGCGCCCCAGGTTCCAACTTCTTTCCACAGCCGGGAGCAAACTGCCCCTAGGGAATCCTCCCTTTGAATGTCGCGTTCACGTTTTGGAAGCCGCAGCGTCTTTGCGTGCCCTTAACTCGGAGTATCCAACAAGCTTCTAGTACGCCCTTCTTCTCAAGTCTTCCCTTCGCTTGGGAACACACTGCCACTGAGGAGACTTCACCTGAAGCGCGATGACACGCTTTGCAGCCCAAGGGACTGGACGGGCAACTTAACTCAGAAGCTCCAACTGCCTTCTAGTCGGCCTTGGTTCTAAGTTCTTTCCTTCCTGCAATGGGAACACACGGCCGCATAGGCCTCTTGGCCTTCGGAGCGTTTCTACGTGTTGGAAGCAGCAGGGCCTTAGCCTGCACTTTACGTAGAGCTTGCAACTTGGCGTAGAGTCCGCCTTGGTTCTAAGTTCTTGCCTGAGCTGCGAACACGCTGCCGCTTATGAGGCTTCACCTGAAGAGCGAGGCTACCTTTTGGAAGCCTAATGGACTCGGCGTGCGCTTCACACAGAGAGTCCAAGTCGGCTTCAGGCCGCCCTTGTTCTCACTTCTTTCCTCACCTGCGAGAACACGGCCAGAAGGCGGTTGCGTCGTACGCGGCGCTTGGCGTTTTGGACGCAGAGGCGCATTGGCGAGCACTTCACTCAGAGTCTCCAACCTGCCTTGGCGTCCGCCTTTGTTCTAACACCTTTCCGCAACTGGGAGAACACGGCCCTCTAGTAGTGTTCGTCTTCGCTGCGTTTGTAGGTTTGGGAAGCCTAAGGGCCTTCCCTGGAACTCAACTCGGTGTAGCCAACAGGCTTCTAGTCCGCCCCTGTTCTAAGGTCTTTCCTCCCCTGGGATCTCACGGCCCTCCCCCCGAAGGAGACGTCACCTGAGGAGCGATGATACGTTTTGGAAGCAACAGGGGACCTGGGGTGCCCTGCCCTGAGAGTGTCCAACTTGCCTCCAGTGCGGCCTTGTTCTAACTTCTTTCCGCAGCAGGGAACACGCTGCCACTTAGGAAACTTCACTTCAGGTCGAGTTTACGTTTTGGAAGCCTAAGGGTCTGGGCCTGCACTTAACTCGCAGTGTGCAACTTGCCTAGGGTGCGCCCCAGGTTCCAACTTCTTTCCACAGCCGGGAGCAAACTGCCCCTTGGGAATCCTCCCTTTGAAGGTCGCGTTCACGTTTTGGAAGCCGCAGCGTCTTTGCGTGCCCTTAACTCGGAGTATCCAACAAGCTTCTAGTACGCCCTTCTTCTCAAGTCTTCCCTTCGCTTGGGAACACACTGCCACTGAGGAGACTTCACCTGAAGCGCGATGACACGCTTTGCAGCCCAAGGGACTGGACGGGCAACTTCACTCAGAAGCTCCAACTGCCTTCTAGTCGGCCTTGGTTCTAAGTTCTTTCCTTCCTGCAATGGGAACACACGGCCGCATAGGCCTCTTGGCCTTCGGAGCGTTTCTACGTGTTGGAAGCAGCAGGGCCTTAGCCTGCACTTTACGTAGAGCTTGCAACTTGGCGTAGAGTCCGCCTTGGTTCTAAGTTCTTGCCTGAGCTGCGAACACGCTGCCGCTTATGAGGCTTCACCAGAAGAGCGAGGCTACCTTTTGGAAGCCTAACGGACTCGGCGTGCGCTTCACACAGAGAGTCTAAGTCGTCTTCAGGCCGCCCTTGTTCTCACTTCTTTCCTCACCTGCGAGAACACGGCCAGAACGGTTGCGTCGTACGCGGCACTTGGCGTTTTGGACGCAGAGGCGCATTGGCGAGCACTTCACTCAGAGTCTCCAACCTGCCTTGGCGTCCGCCTTTGTTCTAACACCTTTCTGCAACTGGGAGAACACTGCCCTCTAGTAGTGTTCGTCTTCGCTGCGTTTGTAGGTTTGGGAAGCCTAAGGGCCTTCCCTGGAACTCAACTCGGTGTAGCCAACAGGCTTCTAGTCCGCCCCTGTTCTAAGGTCTTTCCTCCCCTGGGAACTCACGCCCCCCCCCCCCAGGAGACGTCACCTTAGGAGCGATGATACGTTTTGGAAGCAAAAGGGGACCTGGGGTGCCCTGCCCTGAGAGTGTCCAACTTGCCTCCAGTGCGGCCTTGTTCTTAAATCTTTCCGCAGCAGGAACACGCTGCCACAGACGAAACTTCACTTCAGGTCGAGTTTACGTTGTGGAAGCCTAAGGGTCTGGGCCTGCACTTAACTCGCAGTGTGCAACTTGCCTAGGGTGCGCCCCAGGTTCCAACTTCTTTCCACAGCCGGGAGCAAACTGCCCCTAGGGAATCCTCCCTTTGAATGTCGCGTTCACGTTTTGGAAGCCGCAGCGTCTTTGCGTGCCCTTAACTCGGAGTATCCAACAAGCTTCTAGTACGCCCTTCTTCTCAAGTCTTCCCTTCGCTTGGGAACACACTGCCACTGAGGAGACTTCACCTGAAGCGCGATGACACGCTTTGCAGCCCAAGGGACTGGACGGGCAACTTCACTCAGAAGCTCCAACTGCCTTCTAGTCGGCCTTGGTTCTAAGTTCTTTCCTTCCTGCAATGGGAACACACGGCCGCATAGGCCTCTTGGCCTTCGGAGCGTTTCTACGTGTTGGAAGCAGCAGGGCCTTAGCCTGCACTTTACGTAGAGCTTGAAACTTGGCGTAGAGTCCGCCTTGGTTCTAAGTTCTTGCCTGAGCTGCGAACACGCTGCCGCTTATGAGGCTTCACCTGAAGAGCGAGGCTACCTTTTGGAAGCCTAATGGACTCGGCGTGCGCTTCACACAGAGAGTCCAAGTCGACTTCAGCCCGCCCTTGTTCTCACTTCTTTCCTCACCTGCGAGAACACGGCCAGAAGGCGGTTGCGTCGTACGCGGCGCTTGGCGTTTTGGACATAGAGGCGCATTGGCGAGCACTTCACTCAGAGTCTCCAACCTGCCTTGGCGTCCGCCTTTGTTCTAACACCTTTCCGCAACTGGGAGAACACTGCCCTCTAGTAGTGTTCGTCTTCGCTGCGTTTGTAGGTTTGGGAAGCCTAAGGGCCTTCCCTGGAACTCAACTCGGTGTAGCCAACAGGCTTCTAGTCCGCCCCTATTCTAAGGTCTTTCCTCCCCTGGGATCTCACGGCCCCGCCCCCCCCAAGAGACGTCACCTTAGGAGCGATGATACGTTTTGGAAGCAAAAGGGGACCTGGGGTGCCCTGCCCTGAGAGTGTCCAACTTGCCTCCAGTGCAGCCTTGTTCTAACTTCTTTCCGCAGCAGGGAACACGCTGCCACATAGGAAACTTCACTTCAGGTCGAGTTTACGTTGTGGAAGCCTAAGGGTCTGGGCCTGCACTTAACTCGCAGTGTGCAACTTGCCTAGGGTGCGCCCCAGTTTCCAACTTCTTTCCACAGCTGGGAGCAAACTGCCCCTAGGGAATCCTCCCTTTGAAGGTCGCGTTCACGTTTTGGAAGCCGCAGCGTCTTTGCGTGCCCTTAACTCGGAGTATCCAACAAGCTTCTAGTACGCCCTTCTTCTCAAGTCTTCCCTTCGCTTGGGAACACACTGCCACTGAGGAGACTTCACCTGAAGCGCGATGACACGCTTTGCAGCCCAAGGGACTGGACGGGCAACTTCACTCAGAAGCTCCAACTGCCTTCTAGTCGGCCTTGGTTCTAAGTTCTTTCCTTCCTGCAATGGGAACACACGGCCGCATAGGCCTCTTGGCCTTCGGAGCGTTTCTACGTGTTGGAAGCAGCAGGGCCTTAGCCTGCACTTTACGTAGAGCTTGCAACTTGGCGTAGAGTCCGCCTTGGTTCTAAGTTCTTGCCTGAGCTGCGAACACGCTGCCGCTTATGAGGCTTCACCTGAAGAGCGAGGCTACCTTTTGGAAGCCTAATGGACTCGGCGTGCGCTTCACACAGAGAGTCCAAGTCGGCTTCAGGCCGCCCTTGTTCTCACTTCTTTCCTCACCTGCGAGAACACGGCCAGAAGGCGGTTGCGTCGTACGCGGCACTTGGCGTTTTGGACGCAGAGGCGCATTGGCGAGCACTTCACTCAGAGTCTCCAACCTGCCTTGGCGTCTGCCTTTGTTCTAACACCTTTCCGCAACTGGGAGAACACTGCCCTCTAGTAGTGTTCGTCTTCGCTGCGTTTGTAGGTTTGGGAAGCCTAAGGGCCTTCCCTGGAACTCAACTCGGTGTAGCCAACAGGCTTCTAGTCCGCCCCTGTTCTAAGGTCTTTCCTCCCCTGGGTTCTCACGCCCCCCCCCCAGGAGAAGTCACCTTAGGAGCGATGATACGTTTTGGAAGCAAAAGGGGACCTGGGGTGCCCTGCCCTGAGAGTGTCCAACTTGCCTCCAGTGCGGCCTTGTTCTAACTTCTTTCCGCAGCAGGGAACACGCTGCCACATAGGAAACTTCACTTCAGGTCGAGTTTACGTTGTGGAAGCCTAAGGGTCTGGGCCTGCACTTAACTCGCAGTGTGCAAATTGCCTAGGGTGCGTCCCAGGTTCCAACTTCTTTCCACAGCCGGGAGCAAACTGCCCCTTGGGAATCCTCCCTTTGAAGGTCGCGTTCACGTTTTGGAAGTCGCAGCGTCTTTGCGTGCCCTTAACTCGGAGTATCCAACAAGCTTCTAGTACGCCATTCTTCTCAAGTCTTCCCTTCGCTTGGGAACACACTGCCACTGAGGAGACTTCACCTGAAGCGCGATGACACGCTTTGCAGCCCAAGGGACTGGACGGGCAACTTCACTCAGAAGCTCCAACTGCCTTCTAGTCGGCCTTGGTTCTAAATTCTTTCCTTCCTGCAATGGGAACACACGGCCGCATAGGCCTCTTGGCCTTCGGAGCGTTTCTACGTGTTGGAAGCAGCAGGGCCTTAGCCTGCACTTTACGTAGAGCTTGCAACTTGGCGTAGAGTCCGCCTTGGTTCTAAGTTCTTGCCTGAGCTGTGAACACGCTGCCGCTTATGAGGTTTCACCTGAAGAGCGAGGCTACCTTTTGGAAGCCTAATGGACTCGGCGTGCGCTTCACACAGAGAGTCCAAGTCGGCTTCAGGCCGCCCTTGTTCTCACTTCTTTCCTCACCTGCGAGAACACGGCGAGAAGGCGGTTTCGTCGTATGCGGTGCTTGGCGTTTTGGACGCAGAGGCGCATTGGCGAGCACTTCACTCAGAGTCTCCAACCTGCCTTGGCGTCCGCCTTTGTTCTAACACCTTTCCGCAACTGGGAGAACACTGCCCTCTAGTAGTGTTCGTCTTCGCTGCGTTTGTAGGTTTGGGAAGCCTAAGGGCCTTCCCTGGAACTCAACTCGGTGTAGCCAACAGGCTTCTAGTCCGCCCCTGTTCTAAGGTCTTTCCTCCCCTGGGATCTCACGTCCCCCCCCCAGGAGACGTCACCTTAGGAGCGATGAAACGTTTTGGAAGCAAAAGGGGACCTGGGGTGCCCTGCCCTGAGAGTGTCCAACTTGCCTCCAGTGCGGACTTGTTCTAACTTCTTTCCGCAGCAGGGACCACGCTGCCACATAGGAAACTTCATTTCAGGTCGAGTTTACGTTGTGGAAGCCTAAGGGTCTGGGCCTGCACTTAACTCGCAGTGTGCAACTTGCCTAGGGTGCGCCCCAGGTTCCACCTTCTTTCCACAGCCGGGAGCAAACTGCCCCTTGGGAATCCTCCCTTTGAAGGTCGCGTTCACGTTTTGGAATCCGCAGCGTATTTGCAGCCCTTAACTAGGAGTATCCAACAAGCTTCTAGTACGCCCTTCTTCTCAAGTCTTCCCTTCGCTTGGGAACACACTGCCACTGAGGAGACTTCACCTGAAGCGCGATGACACGCTTTGCAGCCCAAGGGACTGGACGGGCAACTTCACTCAGAAGCTCCAACTGCCTTCTAGTCGGCCTTGGTTCTAAGTTCTTTCCTTCCTGCAATGGGAACACACGGCCGCATAGGCCTCTTGGCCTTCGGAGCGTTTCTACGTGTTGGAAGCAGCAGGGCCTTAGCCTGCACTTTACGTAGAGCTTGCAACTTGGCGTAGAGTCCGCCTTGGTTCTAAGTTCTTGCCTGAGCTGCGAACACGCTGCCGCTTATGAGGCTTCACCTGAAGAGCGAGGCTACCTTTTGGAAGCCTAATGGACTCGGCGTGCGCTTCACACAGAGAGTCCAAGTCGGCTTCAGGCGGCCCTTGTTCTCACTTCCTTCCTCACCTGCGAGAACACGGCCAGAAGGCGGTTGGGTCGTACGCGGCGCTTGGCGTTTTGGACGCAGAGGCGCATTGGCGAGCACTTCACTCAGAGTCTCCAACCTGCCTTGGCGTCCGCCTTTGTTCTAACACCTTTCCGCAACTGGGAGAACACTGCCCTCTAGTAGTGTTCGTCTTCGCTGCGTTTGTAGGTTTGGGAAGCCTAAGGGCCTTCCCTGGAACTCAACTCGTTGTAGCCAACAGGCTTCTAGTCCGCCCCTGTTCTAAGGTCTTTCCTCCCCTGGAATCTCACGGCCCGCCCCCCCCAGGAGACGTCACCTTAGGAGCGATGATACGTTTTGGAAGCAAAAGGGGACCTGGGGTGCCCTGCCCTGAGAGTGTCCAACTTGCCTCCAGTGCGGCCTTGTTCTTACTTCTTTCCGCAGCAGGGAACACGCTGCCACAGACGAAACTACACTTCAGGTCGAGTTTACGTTGTGGAAGCCTAAGGGTCTGGGCCTGCACTTAACTCGCAGTGTGCAACTTGCCTAGGGTGCGCCCCAGGTTCCAACTTCTTTCCACAGCCGGGAGCAAACTGCCCCTTGGGAATCCTCCCTTTGAAGGTCGCGTTCACGTTTTGGAAGCCGCAGCGTCTTTGCGTGCCCTTAACTCGGAGTATCCAACAAGCTTCTAGTACGCCCTTCTTCTCAAGTCTTCCCTTCGCTTGGGAACACACTGCCACTGAGGAGACTTCACCTGAAGCGCGATCACACGCTTTGCAGCCCAAGGGACTGGACGGGCAACTTCACTCAGAAGCTCCAACTGCCTTCTAGTCGGCCTTGGTTCTAAGTTCTTTCCTTCCTACAATGGGAACACACGGCCGCATAGGCCTCTTGGCCTTCGGAGCGTTTCTACGTGTTGGAAGCAGCAGGGCCTTAGCCTGCACTTTACGTAGAGCTTGCAACTTGGCGTAGAGTCCGCCTTGGTTCTAAGTTCTTGCCTGAGCTGCGAACACGCTGCCGCTTATGAGGCTTCACCTGAAGACCGAGGCTACCTTTTGGAAGCCTAATGGACTCGGCGTGCGCTTCACACAGAGAGTCCAAGTCGGCTTCAGGCGGCCCTTGTTCTCACTTCTTTCCTCACCTGCGAGAACACGGCCAGAAGGCGGTTGCGTCGTATGCGGCGCTTGGCGTTTTGGACGCAGAGGCGCATTGGCGAGCACTTCACTCAGAGTCTCCAACCTGCCTTGGCGTCCGCCTTTGTTCTAACAAATTTCCGCAACTGGGAGAACACTGCCCTCTAGTAGTGTTCGTCTTCGCTGCGTTTGTAGGTTTGGGAAGCCTAAGGGCCTTCCCTGGAACTCAACTCGGTGTAGCCAACAGGCTTCTAGTCCGCCCCTGTTCTAAGGTCTTACCTCCCCTGGGATCTCACGCCCCCCCCCAGGAGACGTCACCTTAGGAGCGATGATACGTTTTGGAAGCAAAAGGGGACCTGGGGTGCCCTGCCCTGAGAGTGTCCAACTTGCCTCCAGTGCGGACTTGTTCTAACTTCTTTCCGCAGCAGGGAACACGCTGCCACATAGGAAACTTCATTTCAGGTCGAGTTTACGTTGTGGAAGCCTAAGGGTCTGGGCCTGCACTTAACTCGCAGTGTGCAACTTGCCTAGGGTGCGCCCCAGGTTCCAACTTCTTTCCACAGCCGGGAGCAAACTGCCCCTTGGGAATCCTCCCTTTGAAGGTCGCGTTCACGTTTTGGAAGCCGCAGCGTCTTTGCGTGCCCTTAACTCGGAGTATCCAACAAGCTTCTAGTACGCCCTTCTTCTCAAGTCTTCCCTTCGCTTGGGAACACACTGCCACTGAGGAGACTTCACCTGAAGCGCGATGACACGCTTTGCAGCCCAAGGGACTGGACGGGCAACTTAACTCAGAAGCTCCAACTGCCTTCTAGTCGGCCTTGGTTCTAAGTTCTTTCCTTCCTGTATTGGGAACACACGGCCGCATAGGCCTCTTGGCCTTCGGAGCGTTTCTACGTGTTGGAAGCAGCAGGGCCTTAGCCTGCACTTTACGTAGAGCTTGCAACTTGGCGTAGAGTCCGCCTTGGTTCTAAGTTCTTGCCTGAGCTGCGAACACGCTGCCGCTTATGAGGCTTCACCTGAAGAGCGAGGCTACCTTTTGGAAGCCTAATGGACTCGGCGTGCGCTTCACACAGAGAGTCCAAGTCGGCTTCAGGCGGCCCTTGTTCTCACTTCTTTCCTCACCTGCGAGAACACGGCCAGAAGGCGGTTGGGTCGTACGCGGCGCTTGGCGTTTTGGACGCAGAGGCGCATTGGCGAGCACTTCACTCAGAGTCTCCAACCTGCCTTGGCGTCCGCCTTTGTTCTAACACCTTTCCGCAACTGGGAGAACACTGCCCTCTAGTAGTGTTCGTCTTCGCTGCGTTTGTAGGTTTGGGAAGCCTAAGGGCCTTCCCTGGAACTCAACTCGGTGTAGCCAACAGGCTTCTAGTCCGCCCCTGTTCTAAGGTCTTTCCTCCCCTGGGATCTCACGCCCCCCCCCCCCCCAGGAGACGTCACCTTAGGAGCGATGATACGTTTTGGAAGCAAAAGAGGACCTTGGGTGCCATGCCCTGAGAGTGTCCAACTTGCCTGCAGTGCGGCCTTGTTCTAACTTCTTTCCGCAGCAGGGAACACGCTGCCACATAGGAAACTTCACTTCAGGTCGAGTTTACGTTGTGGAAGCCTAAGGGTCTGGGCCTGCACTTAACTCGCAGTGTGCAACTTGCCTAGGGTGCGCCCCAGGTTCCAACTTCTTTCCACAGCCGGGAGCAAACTGCCCCTTGGGAATCCTCCCTTTGAAGGTCGCGTTCACGTTTTGGAAGCCGCAGCGTCTTTGTGTGCCCTTAACTCGGAGTATTCCAACAAGCTTCTAGTACGCCCTTCTTCTCAAGTCTTCCCTTCGCTTGGGAACACACTGCCACTGAGGAGACTTCACCTGAAGCGCGATGACACGCTTTGCAGCCCAAGGGACTGGACGGGCAACTTCACTCAGAAGCTCCAACTGCCTTCTCGTCGGCCTTGGTTCTAAGTTCTTTCCTTCCTGCAATGGGAACACACGGCCGCATAGGCCTCTTGGCCTTCGGAGCGTTTCTACGTGTTGGAAGCAGCAGGGCCTTAGCCTGCACTTTACGTAGAGCTTGCAACGTGGCGTAGAGTCCGCCTTGGTTCTAAGTTCTTGCCTGAGCTGCGAACACGCTGCCGCTTATGAGGCTTCACCTGAAGAGCGAGGCTACCTTTTGGAAGCCTAATGGACTCGGCGTGCGCTTCACACAGAGAGTCCAAGTCGGCTTCAGGCCGCCCTTGTTCTCACTTCTTTCCTCACCTGCGAGAACACGGCCAGAAGGCGGTTGCGTCGTACGCGGCGCTTGGCGTTTTGGACCCAGAGGCGCATTGGCGAGCACTTCACTCAGAGTCTCCAACCTGCCTTGGCGTCCGCCTTTGTTCTAACACCTTACCGCAACTGGGAGAACACTGCCCTCTAGTAGTGTTCGTCTTCGCTGCGTTTGTAGGTTTGGGAAGCCTAAGGGCCTTCCCTGGAACTCAACTCGGTGTAGCCAACAGGCTTCTAGTCCGCCCCTGTTCTAAGGTCTTTCCTCCCCTGGGATCTCACGCCCCCCCCCCCCAAGGAGACGTCACCTTTGGAGCGATGATACGTTTTGGAAGCAAAAGGGGACCTGGGGTGCCCTGCCCTGAGAGTGTCCAACTTGCCTCCAGTGCGGCCTTGTTCTAACTTCTTTCCGCAGCAGGGAACACGCTGCCACATAGGAAACTTCACTTCAGGTCGAGTTTACGTTGTGGAACCCTAAGGGTCTGGGCCTGCACTTAACTCGCAGTGTGCAACTTGCCTAGGGTGCGCCCCAGGTTCCAACTTCTTTCCACAGCCGGGAGCAAACTGCCCCTTGGGAATCCTCCCTTTGAAGGTCGCGTTCACGTTTTGGAAGCCGCAGCGTCTTTGCAGCCCTTAACTAGGAGTATCCAACAAGCTTCTAGTACGCCCTTCTTCTCAAGTCTTCCCTTCGCTTGGGAACACACTGCCACTGAGGAGACTTCACCTGAAGCGCGATGACACGCTTTGCAGCCCAAGGGACTGGACGGGCAACTTCACTCAGAAGCTCCAACTGCCTTCTCGTCGGCCTTGGTTCTAAGTTCTTTCCTTCCTGCAATGGCAACACACGGCCGCATAGGCCTCTTGGCCTTCGGAGCGTTTCTACGTGTTGGAAGCAGCAGGGCCTTAGCCTGCACTTTACGTAGAGCTTGCAACTTGGCGTAGAGTCCGCCTTGGTTCTAAGTTCTTGCCTGAGCTGCGAACACGCTGCCGCTTATGAGGCTTCACCTGAAGAGCGAGGCTACCTTTTGGAAGCCTAATGGACTCGGCGTGCGCTTCACACAGAGAGTCCAAGTCGGCTTCAGGCCGCCCTTGTTCTCACTTCTTTCCTCACCTGCGAGAACACGGCCAGAAGGCGGTTGCGTCGTACGCGGCGCTTGGCGTTTTGGACGCAGAGGCGCATTGGCGAGCACTTCACTCAGAGTCTCCAACCTGCCTTGGCGTCCGCCTTTGTTCTAACACCTTTCCGCAACTGGGAGAACACTGCCCTCTAGTAGTGTTCGTCTTCGCTGCGTTTGTAGGTTTGGGAAGCCTAAGGGCCTTCCCTGGAACTCAACTCGGTGTAGCCAACAGGCTTCTAGTCCGCCCCTGTTCTAAGGTCTTTCCTCCCCTGGGATCTCACGCCCCCCCCCCCAGGAGACGTCACCTTAGGAGCGATGATACGTTTTGGAAGCAAAAAGGGACCTGGGGTGCCCTGCCCTGAGAGTGTCCAACTTGCCTCCAGTGCGGCCTTGTTCTAACTTCTTTCCGCAGCAGGGAACACGCTGCCACATAGGAAACTTCACTTCAGGTCGAGTTTACGTTGTGGAAGCCTAAGGGTCTGGGCCTGCACTTAACTCGCAGTGTGCAACTTGCCTAGGGTGCGCCCCAGGTTCCAACTTCTTTCCACAGCCGGGAGCAAACTGCCCCTTGGGAATTCTCCCTTTGAAGGTCGCGTTCACGTTTTGGAAGCCGCAGCATCTTTGCGTGCCCTTAACTCGGAGTATCCATCAAGCTTCTAGTACGCCCTTCTTCTCAAGTCTTCCCTTCGCTTGGGAACACACTGCCACTGAGGAGACTTCACCTGAAGCGCGATGACACGCTTTGCAGCCCAAGGGACTGGACGGACAACTTAACTCAGAAGCTCCAACTGCCTTCTAGTCGGCCTTGGTTCTAAGTTCTTTCCTTCCTGCAATGGGAACACACGGCCGCATAGGACTCTTGGCCTTCGGAGCATTTCTACGTGTTGGAAGCAGCAGGGCCTTAGCCTGCACTTTACGTAGAGCTTGCAACTTGGCGTAGAGTCCGCCTTGGTTCTAAGTTCTTGCCTGAGCTGCGAACACGCTGCCGCTTATGAGGGTTCACCTGAAGAGCGAGGCTACCTTTTGGAAGCCTAATGGACTCGGCGTGCGCTTCACACAGAGAGTCCAAGTCGGCTTCAGGCCGCCCTTGTTCTCACTTCTTTCCTCACCTGCGAGAACACGGCCAGAAGGCGGTTGCGTCGTACACGGCGCTTGGCGTTTTGGACGCAGAGGCGCATTGGCGAGCACTTCACTCAGAGTCTCCAACCTACCTTGGCGTCCGCCTTTGTTCTAACACCTTTCCGCAACTGGGAGAACACTGCCCTCTAGTAGTGTTCGTCTTCGCTGCGTTTGTAGGTTTGGGAAGCCTAAGGGCCTTCCCTGGAACTCAACTCGGTGTAGCCAACAGGCTTCTAGTCCGCCCCTGTTCTAAGGTCTTTCCTCCCCTGGGATCTCACGCCCCCCCCCCCCAGGAGACGTCACCTTAGGAGCGATGATACGTTTTGGAAGCAAAAGGGGACCTTGGGTGCCATGCCCTGAGAGTGTCCAACTTGCCTCCAGTGCGGCCTTGTTCTAACTCCTTTCCGCAGCAGGGAACACGCTGCCACATAGGAAACTTCACTTCAGGTCGAGTTTACGTTGTGGAACCCTAAGGGTCTGGGCCTGCACTTAACTCGCAGTGTGCAACTTGCCTAGGGTGCGCCCCAGGTTCCAACTTCTTTCCACAGCCGGGAGCAAACTGCCCCTTGGGAATCCTCCCTTTGAAGGTCGCGTTCACGTTTTGGAAGCCGCAGCGTCTTTGCGTGCCCTTAAGTAGGAGTATCCAACAAGCTTCTAGTACGCCCTTCTTCTCAAGTCTTCCCTTCGCTTGGGAACACACTGCCACTGAGGAGACTTCACCTGAAGCGCGATGACACGCTTTGCAGCCCATGGGACTGGACGGGCAACTTCACTCAGAAGCTCCAACTGCCTTCTCGTCGGCCTTGGTTCTAAGTTCTTTCCTTCCTGCAATGGGAACACACGGCCGCATAGGCCTCTTGGCCTTCGGAGCGTTTCTACGTGTTGGAAGCAGCAGGGCCTTAGCCTGCACTTTACGTAGAGCTTGCAACTTGGCGTAGAGTCCGCCTTGGTTCTAAGTTCTTGCCTGAGCTGCGAACACGCTGCCGCTTATGAGGCTTCACCTGAAGAGCGAGGCTACCTTTTGGAAGCCTAATGGACTCGGCGTGCGCTTCACACAGAGAGTCCAAGTCGGCTTCAGGCCGCCCTTGTTCTCACTTCTTTCCTCACCTGCGAGAACACGGCCAGAAGGCGGTTGCGTCGTACGCGGCGCTTGGCGTTTTGGACGCAGAGGCGCATTGGCGAGCACTTCACTCAGAGTCTCCAACCTGCCTTGGCGTCCGCCTTTGTTCTAACACCTTTCCGCAACTGGGAGAACACTGCCCTCTAGTAGTGTTCGTCTTCGCTGAGTTTGTAGGTTTGGGAAGCCTAAGGGCCTTCCCTGGAACTCAACTCGGTGTAGCCAACAGGCTTCTAGTCCGCCCCTGTTCTAAGGTCTTTCCTCCCCTGGAATCTCACGGCCCCCCCCCCCCGGGAGATGTCACCTTAGGAGCGATGATACGTTTTGGAAGCAAAAGGGGACCTGGGGTGCCCTGCCCTGAGAGTGTCCAACTTGCCTCCAGTGCGGCCTTGTTCTTACTTCTTTCCGCAGCAGGGAACAGGCTGCCACATAGGAAACTTCACTTCAGGTCGAGTTTACGTTGTGGAAGCCTAAGGGTCTGGGCCTGCACTTAACTCGCAGTGTGCAACTTGCCTAGGGTGCGCCCCAGGTTCCAACTTCTTTCCACAGCCGGGAGCAAACTGCCCCTTGGGAATCCTCCCTTTGAAGGTCGCGTTCACGTTTTGGAAGCCGCAGCGTCTTTGCGTGCCCTTAACTCGGAGTATCCAACAAGCTTCTAGTACGCCCTTCTTCTCAAGTCTTCCCTTCGCTTGGGAACACACTGCCACTGAGGAGACTTCACCTGAAGCGCGATGACACGCTTTGCAGCCCAAGGGACTGGACGGGCAACTTCACTCAGAAGCTCCAACTGCCTTCTAGTCGGCCTTGGTTCTAAGTTCTTTCCTTCCTGCAATGGGAACACACGGCCGCATAGGCCTCTTGGCCTTCGGAGCGTTTCTACGTGTTGGAAGCAGCAGGGCCTTAGCCTGCACTTTACGTAGAGCTTGCAACTTGGCATAGAGTCCGCCTTGGTTCTAAGTTCTTGCCTGAGCTGCGAACACGCTGCCGCTTATGAGGCTTCACCTGAAGAGCGAGGCTACCTTTTGGAAGCCTAATGGACTCGGCGTGCGCTTCACACAGGGAGTCCAAGTCGGCTTCAGGCCGCCCTTGTTCTCACTTCTTTCCTCACCTGCGAGAACACGGCCAGAAGGCGGTTGGGTCGTACGCGGCGCTTGGCGTTTTGGACGCAGAGGCGCATTGGCGAGCACTTCACTCAGAGTCTCCAACTTGCCTTGGCGTCCGCCTTTGTTCTAACACTTTTCCGCACCTGGGAGAACACTGCCCTCTAGTAGTGTTCGTCTTCGCTGCGTTTGTAGGTTTGGGAAGCCTAAGGGCCTTCCCTGGAATTCAACTCGGTGTAGCCAACAGGCTTCTAGTCCGCCCCTGTTCTAAGGTCTTACCTCCCCTGGGATCTCACGCCCCCCCCCCAGGAGACGTCACCTTAGGAGCGATGATACGTTTTGGAAGCAAAAGGGGACCTGGGGTGCCCTGCCCTGAGAGTGTCCAACTTGCCTCCAGTGCGGCCTTGTTCTTAATTCTTTCCGCAGCAGGGAACACGCTGCCACAGACGAAACTTCACTTCAGGTCGAGTTTACGTTGTGGAAGCCTAAGGGTCTGGGCCTGCACTTAACTCGCAGTGTGCAACTTGCCTTGGGTGCGCCCCAGGTTCCAACTTCTTTCCACAGCCGGGAGCAAACTGCCCCTTGGGAATCCTCCCTTTGAAGGTCGCGTTCACGTTTTGGAAGCCGCAGCGTCTTTGCGTGCCCTTAACTCGGAGTATCCAACAAGCTTCTAGTACGCCCTTCTTCTCAAGTCTTCCCTTCGCTTGGGAACACACTGCCACTGAGGAGACTTCACCTGAAGCGCGATGACACGCTTTGCAGCCCAAGGGACTGGACGGGCAACTTAACTCAGAAGCTCCAACTGCCTTCTAGTCGGCCTTGGTTCTAAGCTCTTTCTTTCCTGCAATGGGAACCCACGGCCGCATAGGCCTCTTGGCCTTCGGAGCGTTTCTACGTGTTGGAAGCAGCAGGGCCTTAGCCTGCACTTTACGTAGAGCTTGCAACTTGGCGTAGAGTCCGCCTTGGTTCTAAGTTCTTGCCCGAGCTGCGAACACGCTGCCGCTTATGAGGCTTCACCTGAAGAGCGAGGCTACCTTTTGGAAGCCTAATGGCCTTGGCGTGCACTTCACACAGAGAGTCCAAGTCGGCTTCAGGCCGCCCTTGTTCTCACTTCTTTCCTCACCTGCGAGAACACGGCCAGAAGGCGGTTGCGTCGTACGCGGCGCTTGGCGTTTTGGACGCAGAGGCGCATTGGCGAGCACTTTACTCAGAGTCTCCAACCTGCCTTGGCGTCTGCCTTTGTTCTAACACCTTTCCGCAACTGGGAGAACACTGCCCTCTAGTAGTGTTCGTCTTCGCTGCGTTTGTAGGTTTGGGAAGCCTAAGGGACTTCCCTGGAACTCAACTCGGTGTACCAACAGGCTTCTAGTCCGCCCCTGTTCTAAGGTCTTTCCTCCCCTGGGATCTCACGGCCCCGCCCCCCCCAGGAGACGTCACCTTAGGAGCGATGATACGTTTTGGAAGCAAAAGGGGACCTGGGGTGCCCTGGCTTAGAGGGTCCAACTTGCCTCCAGTGCGGCCTTGCTCTAACTTCTTTCCGCAGCAGGGACCACGCTGCCCCATAGGAAACTTCACTTCAGGTCGAGTTTACGTTGTGGAAGCCTAAGGGTCTGGGCCTGCACTTAACTCGCAGTGTGCAACTTGCCTAGGGTGCGCCCCAGGTTCCAACTTCTTTCCACAGCCGGGAGCAAACTGCCCCTTGGGAATCCTCCCTCTGAAGGTCGCGTTCACGTTTTGGAAGCCGCAGCGTCTTTGCGTGTATTTAACTCGGAGTATCCAACAAGCTTCTAGTACGCCCTTCTTCTCAAGTCTTCCCTTCGCTTGGGAACACACTGCCACTGAGGAGACTTCACCTGAAGCACGATGACACGCTTTGCAGCCCAAGGGACTGGAGGGGCAACCTCACTCAGAAGCTCCAACTGCCTTCTCGTCGGCCTTGGTTCTAAGTTCTTTCCTTCCTGCAATGGGAACACACGGCCGCATAGGCCTCTTGGCCTTCGGAGCGTTTCTACGTGTTGGAAGCAGCAGGGCCTTAGCCTGCACTTTACGTAGAGCTTGCAACTTGGCGTAGAGTCCGCCTTGGTTCTAAGTTCTTGCCTGAGCTGCGAACACGCTGCCGCTTATGAGGCTTCACCTGAAGAGCGAGGCTACCTTTTGGAAGCCTAATGGACTCGGCGTGCGCTTCACACAGAGAGTCCAAGTCGGCTTCAGGCCGCCCTTGTTCTCACTTCTTTCCTCACCTGCGAGAACACGGCCAGAAGGCGGTTGCGTCGTACGCGGCGCTTGGCGTTTTGGACGCAGAGGCGCATTGGCGAGCACTTCACTCAGAGTCTCCAACCTGCCTTGGCGTCCGCCTTTGTTCTAACACCTTTCCGCAACTGGGAGAACACTGCCCTCTAGTAGTGTTCGTCTTCGCTGCGTTTGTAGGTTTGGGAAGCCTAAGGGCCTTCCCTGGAACTCCACTCGGTGTAGCCCACAGGCTTCTAGTCCGCCCCTGTTCTAAGGTCTTTCCACCCCTGGGATCTCACGCTCCCCCCAAGGAGACGTCACCTTAGGAGCGATGATACGTTTTGGAAGCAAAAGGGGACCTGGGGTGCCCTGCCCTGAGAGTGTCCAATGCCTCCACTGCGGCCGTGCTCTAACTTCTTTCCGCAGCAGGGAACAGGCTGCCACATAGGAAACTTCACTTCAGGTCGATTTTACGTTGTGGAAGCCTAAGGGTCTGGGCCTGCACTTAACTCGCAGTGTGCAACTTGCCTAGGGTGCGCCCCAGGTTCCAACTTCTTTCCACAGCCGGGAGCAAACTGCCCCTTGGGAATCCTCCCTTTGAAGGTCGCGTTCACGTTTTGGAAGCCGCAGCGTCTTTGCGTGCCCTTAACTCGGTGTATCCAACAAGCTTCTAGTACGCACTTCTTCTCAAGTCTTCCCTTCTCTTGGGAACACACTGCCACTGAGGAGACTTCACCTGAAGCGCGATGACACGCTTTGCAGCCCAAGGGACTGGACGGGCAACTTCACTCAGAAGCTCCAACTGCCTTCTAGTCGGCCTTGGTTCTAAGTTCTTTCCTTCCTGCAATGGGAACACACGGCCGCATAGGCCTCTTGGCCTTCGGAGCGTTTCTACGTGTTGGAAGCAGCAGGGCCTTAGCCTGCACTTTATGTAGAGCTTGCAACTTGGCGTAGAGTCCGCCTTGGTTCTAAGTTCTTGCCTGAGCTGCGAACACGCTGCCGCTTATGAGGCTTCACCTGAAGAGCGAGGCTACCTTTTGGAAGCCTAATGGACTCGGCGTGCGTTTCACACAGAGAGTCCAAGTCGGCTTCAGGCCGCCCTTGTTCTCACTTCTTTCCTCACCTGCGAGAACACGGCCAGAAGGCGGTTGCGTCGTACGCGGCGCTTGGCGTTTTGGACGCAGAGGCGCATTGGCGAGCACTTCACCCAGAGTCTCCAACCTGCCTTGGCGTCCGCCTTTTTTCTAACACCTTTCCGCAACTGGGAGAACACTGCCCTCTAGTAGTGTTCGTCTTCGCTGCGTTTGTAGGTTTGGGAAGCCTAAGGGCCTTCCCTGGAACTCAACTCGGTGTAGCCAATAGGCTTCTAGTGCGCCCCTGTTCTAAGGTCTTTCCTCCCCTGGGATCTCACGCCCCCACCCCCAAGGAGACGTCACCTTAGGAGTGATGATACGTTTTGGAAGCAAAAGGGGACCTGGGGTGCCCTGCCCTGAGAGTGTCCAACTTGCCTCCAGTGCGGCCTTGTTCTAACTTCTTTCCGCAGCAGGGAACAGGCTGCCACATAGGAAACTTCACTTCAGGTCGAGTTTACGTTGTGGAAGCCTAAGGGTCTGGGCCTGCACTTAACTCGCAGTGTGCAACTTGCCTAGGGTGCGCCCCAGGTTCCAACTTCTTTCCACAGCCGGGAGCAAACTGCCCCTTGGGAATCCTCCCTTTGAAGGTCGCGTTCACGTTTTGGAAGCCGCAGCATCTTTGCGTGCACTTAAGTCGGAGTATCCAACAAGCTTCTAGTACGCCCTTCTTCTCAAGTCTTCCCTTCGCTTGGGAACACACTGCCACTGAGGAGACTTCACCTGAAGCGCGATGACACGCTTTGCAGCCCAAGGGACTGGACGGGCAACTAAACTCAGAAGCTCCAACTGCCTTCTAGTCGGCCTTGGTTCTAAGTTCTTTCCTTCCTGCAATGGGAACACACGGCCGCATAGGCCTCTTGGCCTTCGGAGCGTTTCTACGTGTTGGAAGCAGCAGGGCCTTAGCCTGCACTTTACGTAGAGCTTGCAACTTGGCGTAGAGTCCGCCTTGGTTCTAAGTTCTTGCCTGAGCTGCGAACACGCTGCCGCTTGTGAGGCTTCACCTGAAGAGCGAGGCTACCTTTTGGAAGCCTAATGGACTCGGCGTGCGCTTCACACAGAGAGTCCAAGTCGGCTTCAGGCCGCCCTTGTTCTCACTTCTTTCCTCACCTGCGAGAACACGGCCAGAAGGCGGTTGCGTCGTACACGGCGCTTGGCGTTTTGGACGCAGAGGCGCATTGGCGAGCACTTCACTCAGAGTCTCCAACCTACCTTGGCGTCCGCCTTTGTTCTAACACCTTTCCGCAACTGGGAGAACACTGCCCTCTAGTAGTGTTCGTCTTCGCTGCGTTTGTAAGTTTGGGAAGCCTAAGGGCCTTCCCTGGAACTCAACTCGGTGTAGCCAACAGGCTTCTAGTCCGCCCCTGTTCTAAGGTCTTTCCTCCCCTGGGATCTCACGCCCCCCCCCCCCCAGGAGACGTCACCTTAGGAGCGATGATACGTTTTGGAAGCAAAAGGGGACCTTGGGTGCCCTGCTCTGAGAGTGTCCAACTTGCCTCCAGTGCGGCCTTGTTCTAACTTCTTTCCGCAGCAGGGAACACGCTGCCACATAGGAAACTTCACTTCAGGTCGAGTTTACGTTGTGGAACCCTAAGGGTCTGGGCCTGCACTTAACTCGCAGTGTGCAACTTGCCTAGGGTGCGCCCCAGGTTCCAACTTCTTTCCACAGCCGGGAGCAAACTGCCCCTAGGGAATCCTCCCTTTGAAGGTCGCGTTCACGTTTTGGAAGCCGCAGCGTCTTTGCGTGCCCTTAACTCGGAGTATCCAACAAGCTTCTAGTACGCCCTTCTTCTCAAGTCTTCCCTTCGCTTGGGAACACACTGCCACTGAGGAGACTTCACCTGAAGCGCGATGACACGCTTTGCAGCCCAAGGGACTGGACGGGCAACTTCACTCAGAAGCTCCAACTGCCTTCTAGTCGGCCTTGGTTCTAAGTTCTTTCCTTCCTGCAATGGGAACACACGGCCGCATAGGCCTCTTGGCCTTCGGAGCGTTTCTACGTGTTGGAAGCAGCAGGGCCTTAGCCTGCACTTTACGTAGAGCTTGCAACTTGGCGTAGAGTCCGCCTTGGTTCTAAGTTCTTGCCTGAGCTGCGAACACGCTGCCGCTTATGAGGCTTCACCTGAAGAGCGAGGCTACCTTTTGGAAGCCTAATGGACTCGGCGTGCGCTTCACACAGAGAGTCCAAGTCGGCTTCAGGCCGCCCTTGTTCTCACTTCTTTCCTCACCTGCGAGAACACGGCCAGAAGGCGGTTGCGTCGTACGCGGCACTTGGCGTTTTGGACGCAGAGGCGCATTGGCGAGCACTTCACTCAGAGTCTCCAACCTGCCTTGGCGTCTGCCTTTGTTCTAACACCTTTCCGCAACTGGGAGAACACTGCCCTCTAGTAGTGTTCGTCTTCGCTGCGTTTGTAGGTTTGGGAAGCCTAAGGGCCTTCCCTGGAACTCAACTCGGTGTAGCCAACAGGCTTCTAGTCCGCCCCTGTTCTAAGGTCTTTCCTCCCCTGGGATCTCACGCCCCCCCCCCCCAGGAGACGTCACCTTAGGAGCGATGATACGTTTTGGAAGCAAAAGGGGACCTTGGGTGCCCTGCTCTGAGAGTGTCCAACTTGCCTCCAGTGCGGCCTTGTTCTAACTTCTTTCCGCAGCAGGGAACACGCTGCCACATAGGAAACTTCACTTCAGGTCGAGTTTACGTTGTGGAACCCTAAGGGTCTGGGCCTGCACTTAACTCGCAGTGTGCAACTTGCCTAGGGTGCGCCCCAGGTTCCAACTTCTTTCCACAGCCGGGAGCAAACTGCCCCTAGGGAATCCTCCCTTTGAAGGTCGCGTTCACGTTTTGGAAGCCGCAGCGTCTTTGCGTGCCCTTAACTCGGAGTATCCAACAAGCTTCTAGTACGCCCTTCTTCTCAAGTCTTCCCTTCGCTTGGGAACACACTGCCACTGAGGAGACTTCACCTGAAGCGCGATGACACGCTTTGCAGCCCAAGGGACTGGACGGGCAACTTCACTCAGAAGCTCCAACTGCCTTCTAGTCGGCCTTGGTTCTAAGTTCTTTCCTTCCTGCAATGGGAACACACGGCCGCATAGGCCTCTTGGCCTTCGGAGCGTTTCTACGTGTTGGAAGCAGCAGGGCCTTAGCCTGCACTTTACGTAGAGCTTGCAACTTGGCGTAGAGTCCGCCTTGGTTCTAAGTTCTTGCCTGAGCTGCGAACACGCTGCCGCTTATGAGGCTTCACCTGAAGAGCGAGGCTACCTTTTGGAAGCCTAATGGACTCGGCGTGCGCTTCACACAGAGAGTCCAAGTCGGCTTCAGGCCGCCCTTGTTCTCACTTCTTTCCTCACCTGCGAGAACACGGCCAGAAGGCGGTTGCGTCGTACGCGGCACTTGGCGTTTTGGACGCAGAGGCGCATTGGCGAGCACTTCACTCAGAGTCTCCAACCTGCCTTGGCGTCTGCCTTTGTTCTAACACCTTTCCGCAACTGGGAGAACACTGCCCTCTAGTAGTGTTCGTCTTCGCTGCGTTTGTAGGTTTGGGAAGCCTAAGGGCCTTCCCTGGAACTCAACTCGGTGTAGCCAACAGGCTTCTAGTCCGCCCCTGTTCTAAGGTCTTTCCTCCCCTGGGATCTCACGCCCCCCCCCCAGGAGACGTCACCTGAGGAGCGATGAAACGTTTTGGAAGCAAAAGGGGACCTGGGGTGCCCTGCCCTGAGAGTGTCCAACTTGCCTCCAGTGCGGCCTTGTTCTAACTTCTTTCCGCAGCAGGGAACACGCTGCCACATAGGAAACTTCACTTCAGGTCGTGTTTACGTTGTGGAAGCCTAAGGGTCTGGGCCTGCACTTAACTCGCAGTGTGCAACTTGCCTAGGGTGCGCCCCAGGTTCCAACTTCTTTCCACAGCCGGGAGCAAACTGCCCCTTGGGAATCCTCCCTTTGAAGGTCGCGTTCACGTTTTGGAAGCCGCAGCATCTTTGCGTGCCCTTAACTCGGAGTATCCAACAAGCTTCTAGTACGCCCTTCTTCTCAAGTCTTCCCTTCGCTTGGGAACACACTGCCACTGAGGAGACTTCACCTGAAGCGCGATGACACGCTTTGCAGCCCAAGGGACTGGACGGGCAACTTAACTCAGAAGCTCCAACTGCCTTCTAGTCGGCCTTGGTTCTACGTTCTTTCCTTCCTGCAATGGGAACACACGGCCGCATAGGCCTCTTGGCCTTCGGAGCGTTTCTACGTGTTGGAAGCAGCAGGGCCTTAGACTGCACTTTACGTAGAGCTTGCAACTTGGCGTAGCGTCCGCCTTGGTTCTAAGTTCTTGCCTGAGCTGCGAACACGCTGCCGCTTATGAGGCTTCACCTGAAGAGCGAGGCTACCTTTTGGAAGCCTAATGGACTCGGCGTGCGCTTCACACAGAGAGTCCAAGTCGGCTTCAGGCCGCCCTTGTTCTCACTTCTTTCCTCACCTGCGAGAACACGGCCAGAAGGCGGTTGCGTCGTACGCGGCGCTTGGCGTTTTGGACGCAGAGGCGCATTGGCGAGCACTTCACTCAGAGTCTCCAACCTGCCTTGGCGTCCGCCTTTGTTCTAACACCTTTCCGCAACTGGGAGAACACGGCCCTCTAGTAGTGTTCGTCTTCGCTGCGTTTGTAGGTTTGGGAAGCCTAAGGGCCTTCCCTGGAACTCAACTCGGTGTAGCCAACAGGCTTCTAGTCCGCCCCTGTTCTAAGGTCTTTCCTCCCCTGGGATCTCACGGCCCTCCCCCCGAAGGAGACGTCACCTGAGGAGCGATGATACGTTTTGGAAGCAACAGGGGACCTGGGGTGCCCTGCCCTGAGAGTGTCCAACTTGCCTCCAGTGCGGCCTTGTTCTAACTTCTTTCCGCAGCAGGGAACACGCTGCCACTTAGGAAACTTCACTTCAGGTCGAGTTTACGTTATGGAAGCCTAAGGGTCTGGGCCTGCACTTAACTCGCAGTGTGCAACTTGCCTAGGGTGCGCCCCAGGTTCCAACTTCTTTCCACAGCCGGGAGCAAACTGCCCCTTGGGAATCCTCCCTTTGAAGGTCGCGTTCACGTTTTGGAAGCCGCAGCGTCTTTGCGTGCCCTTAACTCGGAGTATCCAACAAGCTTCTAGTACGCCCTTCTTCTCAAGTCTTCCCTTCGCTTGGGAACACACTGCCACTGAGGAGACTTCACCTGAAGCGCGATGACACGCTTTGCAGCCCAAGGGACTGGACGGGCAACTTCACTCAGAAGCTCCAACTGCCTTCTAGTCGGCCTTGGTTCTAAGTTCTTTCCTTCCTGCAATGGGAACACACGGCCGCATAGGCCTCTTGGCCTTCGGAGCGTTTCTACGTGTTGGAAGCAGCAGGGCCTTAGCCTGCACTTTACGTAGAGCTTGCAACTTGGCGTAGAGTCCGCCTTGGTTCTAAGTTCTTGCCTGAGCTGCGAACACGCTGCCGCTTATGAGGCTTCACCTGAAGAGCGAGGCTACCTTTTGGAAGCCTAACGGACTCGGCGTGCGCATCACACAGAGAGTCTAAGTCGTCTTCAGGCCGCCCTTGTTCTCACTTCTTTCCTCACCTGCGAGAACACGGCCAGAACGGTTGCGTCGTACGCGGCACTTGGCGTTTTGGACGCAGAGGCGCATTGGCGAGCACTTCACTCAGAGTCTCCAACCTGCCTTGGCGTCCGCCTTTGTTCTAACACCTTACCGCAACTGGGAGAACACTGCCCTCTAGTAGTGTTCGTCTTCGCTGCGTTTGTAGGTTTGGGAAGCCTAAGGGCCTTCCCTGGAACTCAACTCGGTGTAGCCAACAGGCTTCTAGTCCGCCCCTGTTCTAAGGTCTTTCCTCCCCTGGGATCTCACGCCCCCCCCCCAGGAGACTTCACCTTAGGAGCGATGAAACGTTTTGGAAGCAAAAGGGGACCTGGGGTGCCCTGCCCTGAGAGTGTCCAACTTGCCTCCAGTGCGGACTTGTTCTAACTTCTTTCCGCAGTAGGGATCACGCTGCCACATAGGAAACTTCACTTCAGGTCGAGTTTACGTTGTGGAAGCCTAAGGGTCTGGGCCTGCACTTAACTCGCAGTGTGCAACTTGCCTAGGGTGCGCCCCAGGTTCCAACTTCTTTCCACAGCCGGGAGCAAACTGCCCCTTGGGAATCCTCCCTTTGAAGGTCGCGTTCACGTTTTGGAAGCCGCAGCGTCTTTGCGTGCCCTTAACTCGGAGTATCCAACAAGCTTCTAGTACGCCCTTCTTCTCAAGTCTTCCCTTCGCTTGGGAACACACTGCCACTGAGGAGACTTCACGTGAAGCGCGATGACACGCTTTGTAGCCCAAGGGACTGGATGGGCAACTTCACTCAGAAGCTCCAACTGCCTTCTAGTCGGCCCTGGTTCTAAGTTCTTTCCTTCCTGCAATGGGAACACACGGCCGCATAGGCCTCTTGGCCTTCGGAGCGTTTCTACGTGTTGGAAGCAGCAGGGCCTTAGCCTGCACTTTACGTAGAGCTTGCAACTTGGCGTAGAGTCCGCCTTGGTTCTAAGTTCTTGCCTGAGCTGCGAACACGCTGCCGCTTATGAGGCTTCACCAGAAGAGCGAGGCTACCTTTTGGAAGCCTAATGGACTCGGCGTGCGCTTCACACAGAGAGTCCAAGTCGGCTTCAGGCCGCCCTTGTTCTCACTTCTTTCCTCACCTGCGAGAACACGGCCAGAAGGCGGTTGCGTCGTACGCGGCACTTGGCGTTTTGGACGCAGAGGCGCATTGGCGAGCACTTCACTCAGAGTCTCCAACCTGCCTTGGCGTCCGCCTTTGTTCTAACACCTTTCCGCAACTGGGAGAACACTGCCCTCTAGTAGTGTTCGTCTTCGCTGCGTTTGTAGGTTTGGGAAGCCTAAGGGCCTTCCCTGGAACTCAACTCGGTGTAGCCAACAGGCTTCTAGTCCGCCCCTGTTCTAAGGTCTTTCCTCCCCTGGGATCTCACGTCCCCCCCCCAGGAGACGTCACCTTAGGAGCGATGAAACGTTTTGGAAGCAAAAGGGGACCTGGGGTGCCCTGCCCTGAGAGTGTCCAACTTCCCTCCAGTGCGGACTTGTTCTAACTTCTTTCCGCAGCAGGGACCACGCTGCCACATAGGAAACTTCATTTCAGGTCGAGTTTACGTTGTGGAAGCCTAAGGGTCTGGGCCTGCACTTAACTCGCAGTGTGCAACTTGCCTAGGGTGCGCCCCAGGTTCCACCTTCTTTCCACAGCCGGGAGCAAACTGCCCCTTGGGAATCCTCCCTTTGAAGGTCGCGTTCACGTTTTGGAAGCCGCAGCGTCTTTGCGTGCCCTTAACTCGGAGTATCCAACAAGCTTCTAGTACGCCCTTCTTCTCAAGTCTTCCCTTCGCTTGGGAACACACTGCCACTGAGGAGACTTCACCTGAAGCGCGATGACACGCTTTGCAGCCCAAGGGACTGGACGGGCAACTTCACTCAGAAGCTCCAACTGCCTTCTAGTCGGCCTTGGTTCTAAGTTCTTTCCTTCCTGCAATGGGAACACACGGCCGCATAGGCCTCTTGGCCTTCGGAGCGTTTCTAAGTGTTGGAAGCAGCAGGGCCTTAGCCTGCACTTTACGTAGAGCTTGCAACTTGGCGTAGAGTCCGCCTTGGTTCTAAGTTCTTGCCTGAGCTGCGAACACGCTGCCGCTTATGAGGCTTCACCAGAAGAGCGAGGCTACCTTTTGGAAGCCTAATGGACTCGGCGTGCGCTTCACACAGAGAGTCCAAGTCGGCTTCAGGCGGCCCTTGTTCTCACTTCTTTCCTCACCTGCGAGAACACGGCCAGAAGGCGGTTGCGTCGTATGCGGCGCTTGGCGTTTTGGACGCAGAGGCGCATTGGCGAGCACTTCACTCAGAGTCTCCAACCTGCCTTGGCATCCGCCTTTGTTCTAACAACTTTCCGCAACTGGGAGAACACTGCCCTCTAGTAGTGTTCGTCTTCGCTGCGTTTGTAGGTTTGGGAAGCCTAAGGGCCTTCCCTGGAACTCAACTCGGTGTAGCCAACAGGCTTCTAGTCCGCCCCTGTTCTAAGGTCTTTCCTCCCCTGTGATCTCACGCCCCCCCCCCCCAGGAGACGTCACCTTAGGAGCGATGATACGTTTTGGAAGCAAAAGAGGACCTGGGGTGCCCTGCCCTGAGAGTGTCCAACTTGCCTCCAGTGCGGCCTTGTTCTTACTTCTTTCCGCAGCAGGGAACACGCTGCCACAGACGAAAGTTCACATCAGGTCGAGTTTACGTTGTGGAAGCCTAAGGGTCTGGGCCTGCACTTAACTCGCAGTGTGCAACTTGCCTAGGGTGCGCCCCAGGTTCCAACTTCTTTCCACAGCCGGGAGCAAACTGCCCCTTGGGAATCCTCCCTTTGAAGGTCGCGTTCACGTTTTGGAAGCCGCAGCGTCTTTGCGTGCCCTTAACTCGGAGTATCCAACAAGCTTCTAGTACGCCCTTCTTCTCAAGTCTTCCCTTCGCTTGGGAACACACTGCCACTGAGGAGACTTCACCTGAAGCGCGATGACACGCTTTGCAGCCCAAGGGACTGGACGGGCGACTTCACTCAGAAGCTCCAACTGCCTTCTAGTCGGCCTTGGTTCTAAGTTCTTTCCTTCCTGCAATGGGAACACACGGCCGCATAGGCCTCTTGGCCTTCGGAGCGTTTCTACGTGTTGGAAGCAGCAGGGCCTTAGCCTGCACTTTACGTAGAGCTTGCAACTTGGCGTAGCGTCCGCCTTGGTTCTAAGTTCTTGCCTGAGCTGCGAACACGCTGCCGCTTATGAGGCTTCACCTGAAGAGCGTGGCTACCTTTTGGAAGCCTGATGGACTCGGCGTGCGCTTCACACAGAGAGTCCAAGTCGGCTTCAGGCCGCCCTTGTTCTCACTTCTTTCCTCACCTGCGAGAACACGGCCAGAAGGCGGTTGCGTCGTACGCGGCGCTTGGCGTTTTGGACGCAGAGGCGCATTGGCGAGCACTTCACTCAGAGTCTCCAACCTGCCTTGGCGTCCGCCTTTGTTCTAACACCTTTCCGCAACTGGGAGAACACTGCCCTCTAGTAGTGTTCGTCTTCGCTGCGTTTGTAGGTTTGGGAAGCCTAAGGGCCTTCCCTGGAACTCAACTCGGTGTAGCCAACAGGCTTCTAGTCCGCCCCTGTTCTAAGGTCTTTCCTCCCCTGGGATCTCACGCCCCCCCCCAGGAGACGTCACCTTAGGAGCGATGATACGTTTTGGAAGCAAAAGTGGACCTGGGGTGCCCTGCCCTGAGAGTGTCCAACTTGCCTCCAGTGCGGCCTTGTTCTAACTTCTTTCCGCAGCAGGGAACACGCTGCCACATAGGAAACTTCACTTCAGGTCGAGTTTACGTTGTGGAAGCCTAAGGGTCTGGGCCTGCACTTAACTCGCAGTGTGCAACTTGCCTAGGGTGCGCCCCAGGTTCCAACTTCTTTCCACAGCCGGGAGCAAACTGCCCCTTGGGAATCCTCCCTTTGAAGGTCGCGTTCACGTTTTGGAAGCCGCAGCGTCTTTGCGTGCCCTTAACTCGGAGTATCCAACAAGCTTCTAGTACGCCCTTCTTCTCAAGTCTTCCCTTCGCTTGGGAACACACTGCCACTGAGGAGATTTCACCTGAAGCGCGATGACACGCTTTGCAGCCCAAGGGACTGGACGGGCAACTTAACTCAGAAGCTCCAACTGCCTTCTAGTCGGCCTTGGTTCTAAGTTCTTTCCTTCCTGCAATGGGAACACACGGCCGCATAGGCCTCTTGGCCTTCGGAGCGTTTCGACGTGTTGGAAGCAGAAGGGCCATAGCCTGCACTTTACGTAGAGCTTGCAACTTGGCGTAGAGTCCGCCTTGGTTCTAAGTTCTTGCCTGAGCTGTGAACACGCTGCCGCTTATGAGGCTTCACCTGAAGAGCGAGGCTACCTTTTGGAAGCCTAATGGACTCGGCGTGCGCTTCACACAGAGAGTCCAAGTCGGCTTCAGGCGGCCCTTGTTCTCACTTCTTTCCTCACCTGCGAGAACACGGCCAGAAGGCGGTTGGGTCGTACGCGGCGCTTGGCGTTTTGAACGCAGAGGCGCATTGGCGAGCACTTCACTCAGAGTCTCCAACCTGCCTTGGCGTCCGCCTTTGTTCTAACACCTTTCCGCAACTGGGAGAACACTGCCCTCTAGTAGTGTTCGTCTTCGCTGCGTTTGTAGGTTTGGGAAGCCTAAGGGCCTTCCCTGGAACTCAACTCGGTGTAGCCAACAGGCTTCTAGTCCGCCCCTGTTCTAAGGTCTTTCCTCCCCTGGGATCTCACGGCCCCCCCCCCCCCAGGAGACGTCACCTGAGGAGCGATGATAAGTTTTGGAAGCAAAAGGGGACCTGGGGTGCCCTGCCCTGAGAGTGTCCAACTTGCCTCCAGTGCGGCCTTGTTCTAACTTCTTTCCGCAGCAGGGAACACGCTGCCACATAGGAAACTTCACTTCAGGTCGAGTTTACGTTGAGGAAGCCTAAGGGTCTGGGCCTGCACTTAACTCGCAGTGTGCAACTTGCCTAGGCTGCGCCCCAGATTCCAACTTCTTTCCACAGCCGGGAGCAAACTGCCCCTTGGGCATCCTCCCTTTGAAGGTCGCGTTCACGTTTTGGAAGCCGCAGCGTCTTTTGCGTGCCCTTAACTCGGAGTATCCAACAAGCTTCTAGTACGCCCTTCTTCTCAAGTCTTCCCTTCGCTTGGGAACACACTGCCACTGAGGAGACTTCACCTGAAGCGCGATGACACGCTTTGCAGCCCAAGGGACTGGACGGGCAACTTCACTCAGAAGCTCCAACTGCCTTCTAGTCGGCCTTGGTTCTAAGTTCTTTCCTTCCTGCAATGGGAACACACGGGCGCATAAGCCTCTTGGCCTTCGGAGCGTTTCTACGTGTTGGAAGCAGCAGGGCCTTAGCCTGCACTTTACGTAGAGCTTGCAACTTGGCGTAGAGTCCGCCTTGGTTCTAAGTTCTTGCCTGAGCTGCGAACACGCTGCCGCTTATGAGGCTTCACCTAAAGAGCGAGGCAACCTTTTGGAAGCCTAATGGACTCGGCGTGCGCTTTACACAGAGAGTCCAAGTCAGCTTCAGGCCGCCCTTGTTCTCACTTCTTTCCTCACCTGCGAGAACACGGCCAGAAGGCGGTTGCGTCGTACGCGGCGCTTGGCGTTTTGGACGCAGAGGCGCATTGGCGAGCACTTCACTCAGAGTCTCCAACCTGCCTTGGCGTCCGCCTTTGTTCTAACACCTTTCCGCAACTGGGAGAACACTGCCCTCTAGTAGTGTTCGTCTTCGCTGCGTTTGTAGGTTTGGGAAGCCTAAGGGCCTTCCCTGGAACTCAACTCGGTGTAGCCAACAGGCTTCTAGTCCGCCCCTGTTCTAAGGTCTTTCCTCCCCTGGGATCTCACGCCCCCCCCCCCAGGAGTCGTCACCTTAGGAGCGATGATACGTTTTGGAAGCAAAAGGGGACCTGGGTTGCCCTGCCCTGAGAGTGTCCAACTTGCCTCCAGTGTGGCCTTGTTCTAACTTCTTTCCGCAGCAGGGAACACGCTGCCACATAGGAAACTTCACTTCAGGTCGAGTTTACGTTGTGGAAGCCTAAGGGTCTGGGCCTGCACTTAACTCGCAGTGTGCAACTTGCCTAGGGTGCGCGCCAGGTTCCAACTTCTTTCCACAGCCGGGAGCAAACTGCCCCTTGGGAATCCTCCCTTTGAAGGTCGCGTTCACGTTTTGGAAGCCGCAGCGTCTTTGCGTGCCCTTAACTCGGAGTATCCAACAAGCTTCTAGTACGCCCTTCTTCCCAAGTCTTCCCTTCGCTTGGGAACACACTGCCACTGAGGAGACTTCACCTGAAGCGCGATGACACGCTTTGCAGCCCAAGGGACTGGACGGGCAACTTCACTCAGAAGCTCCAACTGCCTTCTAGTCGGCCTTGGTTCTAAGTTCTTTCCTTCCTGCAATGGGAACACACGGCCGCATAGGCCTCTTGGCCTTCGGAGCGTTTCTACGTGTTGGAAGCAGCAGGGCCTTAGCCTGCACTTTACGTAGAGCTTGCAACTTGGCGTAGAGTCCGCCTTGGTTCTAACTTCTTGCCTGAGCTGCGAACACGCTGCCGCTTATGAGGCTTCACCAGAAGAGCGAGGCTACCTTTTGGAAGCCTAATGGACTCGGCGTGCGCTTCACACAGAGAGTCCAAGTCGGCTTCAGGCCGCCCTTGTTCTCACTTCTTTCCTCACCTGCGAGAACACGGCCAGAAGGCGGTTGCGTCGTACGCGGCGCTTGGCGTTTTGGACGCAGAGGCGCATTGGCGAGCACTTCACTCAGAGTCTCCAACCTGCCTTGGCGTCCGCCTTTGTTCTAACACATTTCCGCAACTGGGAGAACACTGCCCTCTAGTAGTGTTCGTCTTCGCTGCGTTTGTAGGTTTGGGAAGCCTAAGGGCCTTCCCTGGAACTCAACTCGGTGTAGCCAACAGGCTTCTAGTCTGCCCCTGTTCTAAGGTCTTTCCTCCCCTGGGATCTCACGTCCCCCTCAGGAGACGTCACCTTAGGAGCGATGAAACGTTTTGGAAGCAAAAGTGGACCTGGGGTGCCCTGCCCTGAGAGTGTCCAACTTCCCTCCAGTGCGGACTTGTTCTAACTTCTTTCCGCAGCAGGGACCACGCTGCCACATAGGAAACTTCATTTCAGGTCGAGTTTACGTTGTGGAAGCCTAAGGGTCTGGGCCTGCACTTAACTCGCAGTGTGCAACTTGCCTAGGGTGCGCCCCAGGTTCCAACTTCTTTCCACAGCAGGGAGCAAACTGCCCCTTGGGAATCCTCCCTTTGAAGGTCGCGTTCACGTTTTGGAAGCCGCAGCGTCTTTGCGTGCCCTTAACTCGGAGTATCCAACAAGCTTCTAGTACGCCCTTCTTCTCAAGTCTTCCCTTCGCTTGGGAACACACTGCCACTGAGGAGACTTCACCTGAAGCACGATGACACGCTTTGCAGCCCAAGGGACTGGACGGGCAACTTCACTCAGAAGCTCCAACTGCCTTCTAGTCGGCCTTGGTTCTAAGTTCTTTCCTTCCTGCAATGGGAACACACGGCCGCATAGGCCTCTTGGCCTTCGGAGCGTTTCTACGTGTTGGAAGCAGCAGGGCCTTAGCCTGCACTTTACGTAGAGCTTGCAACTTGGCGTAGAGTCCGCCTTGGTTCTAAGTTCTTGCCTGAGCTGCGAACACGCTGCCGCTTATGAGGCTTCACCAGAAGAGCGAGGCTACCTTTTGGAAGCCTAATGGACTCGGCGTGCGCTTCACACAGAGAGTCCAAGTCGGCTTCAGGCGGCCCTTGTTCTCACTTCTTTCCTCACCTGCGAGAACACGGCCAGAAGGCGGTTGGGTCGTACGCGGCGCTTGGCGTTTTGGACGCAGAGGCGCATTGGCGAGCACTTCACTCAGAGTCTCCAACCTGCCTTGGCGTCCGCCTTTGTTCTAACACCTTTCCGCAACTGGGAGAACACTGCCCTCTAGTAGTGTTCGTCTTCGCTGCGTTTGTAGGTTTGGGAAGCCTAAGGGCCTTCCCTGGAACTCAACTCGGTGTAGCCAACAGGCTTCTAGTCCGCCCCTGTTCTAAGGTCTTTCCTCCCCTGGGATCTCACGCCCCCCACCCCCGGGAGACGTCACCTTAGGAGCGATGATACGTTTTGGAAGCAAAAGGGGACCTGGGGTGCCCTGCCCTGAGAGTGTCCAACTTGCCTCCAGTGCGGCCTTTTTCTAACTTCTTTCCGCAGCAGGGACCACGCTGCCACATAAGAAACTTCACTTCAGGTCGAGTTTACGTTGTGGAAGCCTAAGGGTCTGGGCCTGCACTTAACTCGCAGTGTGCAACTTGCCTAGGGTGCGCCCCACATTCCAACTTCTTTCCACAGCCGGGAGCAAACTGCCCCTTGGGAATCCTCCCTTTGAAGGTCGCGTTCACGTTTTGGAAGCCGCAGCGTCTTTGCGTGCCCTTAACTCGGAGTATCCAACAAGCTTCTAGTACGCCCTTCTTCTCAAGTCTTCCCTTCGCTTGGGAACACACTGCCACTGAGGAGACTTCACCTGAAGCGCAATGACATGCTTTGCAGCCCAAGGGACTGGACGGGCAACTTCACTCAGAAGCTCCAACTGCCTTCTAGTCGGCCTTGGTTCTAAGTTCTTTCCTTCCTGCAATGGGAACACACGGCCGCATAAGCCTCTTGGCCTTCGGAGCGTTTCTACGTGTTGGAAGCAGCAGGGCCTTAGCCTGCACTTTACGTAGAGCTTGCAACTTGGCGTAGAGTCCGCCTTGGTTCTAAGTTCTTGCCTGAGCTGCGAACACGCTGCCGCTTATGAGGCTTCACCTGAAGAGCGAGGCTACCTTTTGGAAGCCTAATGGACTCGGCGTGCGCTTCACACAGAGAGTCCAAGTCGGCTTCAGGCGGCCCTTGTTCTCACTTCTTTCCTCACCTGCGAGAACACGGCCAGAAGGCGGTTGCGTCGTACGCGGCGCTTGGCGTTTTGGACGCAGAGGCGCATTGGCGAGCACTTCACTCAGAGTCTCCAACCTGCCTTGGCGTCCGCCTTTGTTCTAACACCTTTCCGCAACTGGGAGAACACTGCCCTCTAGTAGTGTTCGTCTTCGCTGCGTTTGTAGGTTTGGGAAGCCTAAGGGCCTTCCCTGGAACTCAACTCGGTGTAGCCAACAGGCTTCTAGTCCGCCCCTGTTCTTAAGGTCTTTCCTCCCCTGGGATCTCACGCCGCCCCCCCCAGGAGACGTCACCTTAGGAGCGATGATACGTTTTGGAAGCAAAAGGGGACCTGGGGTGCCCTGCCCTGAGAGTGTCCAACTTGCCTCCAGTGCGGCCTTGTTCTAACTTCTTTCCGCAGCAGGGAACACGCTGCCACATAGGAAACTTCACTTCAGGTCGAGTTTACGTTGTGGAAGCCTAAGGGTCTGGGCCTGCACTTAACTCGCAGTGTGCAACTTGCCTAGGGTGCGCCCCAGGTTCCAACTTCTTTCCACAGCCGGGAGCAAACTGCCCCTTGGGAATCCTCCCTTTGAAGGTCGCGTTCACGTTTTGGAAGCCGCAGCGTATTTGCGTGCCCTTAACTCGGAGTATCCAACAAGCTTCTAGTACGCCCTTCTTCCCAAGTCTTCCCTTCGCTTGGGAACACACTGCCACTGAGGAGACTTCACCTGAAGCGCGATGACACGCTTTGCAGCCCAAGGGACTGGACGGGCAACTTCACTCAGAAGCTCCAACTGCCTTCTAGTCGGCCTTGGTTCTAAGTTCTTTCCTTCCTGCAATGGGAACACACGGCCGCATAGGCCTCTTGGCCTTCGGAGCGTTTCTACGTGTTGGAAGCAGCAGGGCCTTAGCCTGCACTTTACGTAGAGCTTGCAACTTGGCGTAGAGTCCGCCTTGGTTCTAAGTTCTTGCCTGAGCTGCGAACACGCTGCCGCTTATGAGGCTTCACCAGAAGAGCGAGGCTACCTTTTGGAAGCCTAATGGAGTCGGCGTGCGCTTCACACAGAGAGTCCAAGTCGGCTTCAGGCGGCCCTTGTTCTCACTTCTTTCCTCACCTGCGAGAACACGGCCAGAAGGCGGTTGCGTCGTACGCGGCGCTTGGCGTTTTGGACGCAGAGGCGCATTGGCGAGCACTTCACTCAGAGTCTCCAACCTGCCTTGGCGTCCGCCTTTGTTCTAACAACTTTCCGCAACTGGGAGAACACTGCCCTCTAGTAGTGTTCGTCTTCGCTGCGTTTGTAGGTTTGGGAAGCCTAAGGGCCTTCCCTGGAACTCAACTCGGTGTAGCCAACAGGCTTCTAGTCCGCCCCTGTTCTAAGGTCTTTCCTCCCCTGGGATCTCACGCCCCCCCCCCCAGGAGACGTCACCTTAGGAGCGATGATACGTTTTGGAAGCAAAAGTGGACCTGGGGTGCCCTGCCCTGAGAGTGTCCAACTTGCCTCCAGTGCGGCCTTGTTCTTACTTCTTTCCGCAGCAGGGAACACGCTGCCACAGACGAAACTTCACATCAGGTCGAGTTTACGTTGTGGAAGCCTAAGGGTCTGGGCCTGCACTTAACTCGCAGTGTGCAACTTGCCTAGGGTGCGCCCCAGGTTCCAACTTCTTTCCACAGCCGGGAGCAAACTGCCCCTTGGGAATCCTCCCTTTGAAGGTCGCGTTCACGTTTTGGAAGCCGCAGCGTATTTGCGTGCCCTTAACTCAGAGTATCCAACAAGCTTCTAGTACGCCCTTCCTCTCAAGTCTTCCCTTCGCTTGGGAACACACTGCCACTGAGGAGACTTCACCTGAAGCGCGATGACACGCTTTGCAGCCCAAGGGACTGGACGGGCAACTTCACTCAGAAGCTCCAACTGCCTTCTAGTCGGCCTTGGTTCTAAGTTCTTTCCTTCCTGCAATGGGAACACACGGCCGCATAGGCCTCTTGGCCTTCGGAGCGTTTCTACGTGTTGGAAGCAGCAGGGCCTTAGCCTGCACTTTACGTAGAGCTTGCAACTTGGCGTCGCGTCCGCCTTGGTTCTAAGTTCTTGCCTGAGCTGCGAACACGCTGCCGCTTATGAGGCTTCACCTGAAGGGCGTGGCTACCTTTTGGAAGCCTAATGGACTCGGCGTGCGCTTCACACAGAGAGTCCAAGTCGGCTTCAGGCCGCCCTTGTTCTCACTTCTTTCCTCACCTGCGAGAACACGGCCAGAAGGCGGTTGCGTCGTACGCGGCGCTTGGCGTTTTGGACGCAGAGGCGCATTGGCGAGCACTTCACTCAGAGTCTCCAACCTGCCTTGGCGTCCGCCTTTGTTCTAACACCTTTCCGCAACTGGGAGAACACTGCCCTCTAGTAGTGTTCGTCTTCGCTGCGTTTGTAGGTTTGGGAAGCCTAAGGGCCTTCCCTGGAACTCAACTCGGTGTAGCCAACAGGCTTCTAGTCCGCCCCTGTTCTAAGGTCTTTCCTCCCCTGGGATCTCACGCCCCCCCCCAGGAGACGTCACCTTAGGAGCGATGATACGTTTTGGAAGCAAAAGTGGACCTGGGGTGCCCTGCCCTGAGAGTGTCCAACTTGCCTCCAGTGCGGCCTTGTTCTAACTTCTTTCCGCAGCAGGGAACACGCTGCCACATAGGAAACTTCACTTCAGGTCGAGTTTACGTTGTGGAAGCCTAAGGGTCTGGGCCTGCACTTAACTCGCAGTGTGCAACTTGCCTAGGGTGCGCCCCAGGTTCCAACTTCTTTCCACAGCCAGGAGCAAACTGCCCCTTGGGAATCCTCCCTTTGAAGGTCGCGTTCACGTTTTGGAAGCCGCAGCGTCTTTGCGTGCCCTTAACTCGGAGTATCCAACAAGCTTCTAGTACGCCCTTCTTCTCAAGTCTTCCCTTCGCTTGGGAACACACTGCCACTGAGGAGATTTCACCTGAAGCGCGATGACACGCTTTGCAGCCCAAGGGACTGGACGGGCAACTTCACTCAGAAGCTCCAACTGCCTTCTAGTCGGCCTTGGTTCTAAGTTCTTTCCTTCCTGCAATGGGAACACACGGCCGCATAGGCCTCTTGGCCTTCGGAGCGTTTCTACGTGTTGGAAGCAGCAGGGCCTTAGCCTGCACTTTACGTAGAGCTTGCAACTTGGCGTAGAGTCCGCCTTGGTTCTAAGTTCTTGCCTGAGCTGTGAACACGCTGCCGCTTATGAGGCTTCACCTGAAGAGCGAGGCTACCTTTTGGAAGCCTAATGGACTCGGCGTGCGCTTCACACAGAGAGTCCAAGTCGGCTTCGGGCCGCCCTTGTTCTCACTTCTTTCCTCACCTGCGAGAACACGGCCAGAAGGCGGTTGCGTCGTACGCGGCACTTGGCGTTTTGGACGCAGAGGCGCATTGGCGAGCACTTCACTCAGAGTCTCCAACCTGCCTTGGCGTCCGCCTTTGTTCTAACACATTTCCGCAACTGGGAGAACACTGCCCTCTAGTAGTGTTCGTCTTCGCTGCGTTTGTAGGTTTGGGAAGCCTAAGGGCCTTCCCTGAACTCAACTCGGTGTAGCCAACAGGCTTCTAGTCCGCCCCTGTTCTAAGGTCTTTCCTCCCCTGGGATCTCACGTCCCCCCCCCCCAGGAGACGTCACCTTAGGAGCGATGAAACGTTTTGGAAGCAAAAGGGGACCTGGGGTGCCCTGCCCTGAGAGTGTCCAACTTGCCTCCAGTGCGGACTTGTTCTAACTTCTTTCCGCAGCAGGGACCACGCTGCCACATAGGAAACTTCATTTCAGGTCGAGTTTACGTTGTGGAAGCCTAAGGGTCTGGGCCTGCACTTAACTCGCAGTGTGCAACTTGCCTAGGGTGCGCCCCAGGTTCCACCATCTTTCCACAGCCGGGAGCAAACTGCCCCTTGGGAATCCTCCCTTTGAAGGTCGCGTTCACGTTTTGGAAGCCGCAGCGTCTTTGCGTGCCCTTAACTCGGAGTATCCAACAAGCTTCTAGTACGCCCTTCTTCTCAAGTCTTCCCTTCGCTTGGGAACACACTGCCACTGAGGAGACTTCACCTGAAGCGCGATGACACGCTTTGCAGCCCAAGGGACTGGACGGGCAACTTCACTCAGAAGCTCCAACTGCCTTCTAGTCGGCCTTGGTTCTAAGTTCTTTCCTTCCTGCAATGGGAACACACGGCCGCATAGGCCTCTTGGCCTTCGGAGCGTTTCTACGTGTTGGAAGCAGCAGGGCCTTAGCCTGCACTTTACGGAGAGCTTGCAACTTGGCGTAGAGTCCGCCTTGGTTCTAAGTTCTTGCCTGAGCTGCGAACACGCTGCCGCTTATGAGGCTTCACCAGAAGAGCGAGGCTACCTTTTGGAAGCCTAATGGAGTCGGCGTGCGCTTCACACAGAGAGTCCAAGTCGGCTTCAGGCGGCCCTTGTTCTCACTTCTTTCCTCACCTGCGAGAACACGGCCAGAAGGCGGTTGCGTCGTACGCGGCGCTTGGCGTTTTGGACGCAGAGGCGCATTGGCGAGCACTTCACTCAGAGTCTCCAACCTGCCTTGGCGTCCGCCTTTGTTCTAACAACTTTCCGCAACTGGGAGAACACTGCCCTCTAGTAGTGTTCGTCTTCGCAGCGTTTGTAGGTTTGGGAAGCCTAAGGGCCTTCCCTGGAACTCAACTCGGTGTAGCCAACAGGCTTCTAGTCCGCCCCTGTTCTAAGGTCTTTCCTCCCCTGGGATCTCACGCCCCCCCCCCCCCCAGGAGACGTCACCTTAGGAGCGATGATACGTTTTGGAAGCAAAAGTGGACCTGGGGTGCCCTGCCCTGAGAGTGTCCAACTTGCCTCCAGTGCGGCCTTGTTCTTACTTCTTTCCGCAGCAGGGAACACGCTGCCACAGACGAAACTTCACATCAGGTCGAGTTTACGTTGTGGAAGCCTAAGGGTCTGGGCCTGCACTTAACTCGCAGTGTGCAACTTGCCTAGGGTGCGCCCCAGGTTCCAACTTCTTTCCACAGCCGGGAGCAAACTGCCCCTTGGGAATCCTCCCTTTGAAGGTCGCGTTCACGTTTTGGAAGCCGCAGCGTATTTGCGTGCCCTTAACTCAGAGTATCCAACAAGCTTCTAGTACGCCCTTCCTCTCAAGTCTTCCCTTCGCTTGGGAACACACTGCCACTGAGGAGACTTCACCTGAAGCGCGATGACACGCTTTGCAGCCCAAGGGACTGGACGGGCAACTTCACTCAGAAGCTCCAACTGCCTTCTAGTCGGCCTTGGTTCTAAGTTCTTTCCTTCCTGCAATGGGAACACACGGCCGCATAGGCCTCTTGGCCTTCGGAGAGTTTCTACGTGTTGGAAGCAGCAGGGCCTTAGCCTGCACTTTACGTAGAGCTTGCAACTTGGCGTCGCGTCCGCCTTGGTTCTAAGTTCTTGCCTGAGCTGCGAACACGCTGCCGCTTATGAGGCTTCACCTGAAGGGCGTGGCTACCTTTTGGAAGCCTAATGGACTCGGCGTGCGCTTCACACAGAGAGTCCAAGTCGGCTTCAGGCCGCCCTTGTTCTCACTTCTTTCCTCACCTGCGAGAACACGGCCAGAAGGCGGTTGCGTCGTACGCGGCGCTTGGCGTTTTGGACGCAGAGGCGCATTGGCGAGCACTTCACTCAGAGTCTCCAACCTGCCTTGGCGTCCGCCTTTGTTCTAACACCTTTCCGCAACTGGGAGAACACTGCCCTCTAGTAGTGTTCGTCTTCGCTGCGTTTGTAGGTTTGGGAAGCCTAAGGGCCTTCCCTGGAACTCAACTCGGTGTAGCCAACAGGCTTCTAGTCCGCCCCTGTTCTAAGGTCTTTCCTCCCCTGGGATCTCACGCCCCCCCCCAGGAGACGTCACCTTAGGAGCGATGATACGTTTTGGAAGCAAAAGTGGACCTGGGGTGCCCTGCCCTGAGAGTGTCCAACTTGCCTCCAGTGCGGCCTTGTTCTAACTTCTTTCCGCAGCAGGGAACACGCTGCCACATAGGAAACTTCACTTCAGGTCGAGTTTACGTTGTGGAAGCCTAAGGGTCTGGGCCTGCACTTAACTCGCAGTGTGCAACTTGCCTAGGGTGCGCCCCAGGTTCCAACTTCTTTCCACAGCCGGGAGCAAACTGCCCCTTGGGAATCCTCCCTTTGAAGGTCGCGTTCACGTTTTGGAAGCCGCAGCGTCTTTGCGTGCCCTTAACTCGGAGTATCCAACAAGCTTCTAGTACGCCCTTCTTCTCAAGTCTTCCCTTCGCTTGGGAACACACTGCCACTGAGGAGATTTCACCTGAAGCGCGATGACACGCTTTGCAGCCCAAGGGACTGGACGGGCAACTTCACTCAGAAGCTCCAACTGCCTTCTAGTCGGCCTTGGTTCTAAGTTCTTTCCTTCCTGCAATGGGAACACACGGCCGCATAGGCCTCTTGGCCTTCGGAGCGTTTCTACGTGTTGGAAGCAGCAGGGCCTTAGCCTGCACTTTACGTAGAGCTTGCAACTTGGCGTAGAGTCCGCCTTGGTTCTAAGTTCTTGCCTGAGCTGCGAACACGCTGCCGCTTATGAGGCTTCACCAGAAGAGCGAGGCTACCTTTTGGAAGCCTAATGGAGTCGGCGTGCGCTTCACACAGAGAGTCCAAGTCGGCTTCAGGCCGCCCTTGTTCTCACTTCTTTCCTCACCTGCGAGAACACGGCCAGAAGGCGGTTGCGTCGTACGCGGCGCTTGGCGTTTTGGACGCAGAGGCGCATTGGCGAGCACTTCACTCATAGTCTCCAACCTGCCTTGGCGTCCGCCTTTGTTCTAACACCTTTCCGCAAGTGGGAGAACACTGCCCTCTAGTAGTGTTCGTCTTCGCTGCGTTTGTAGGTTTGGGAAGCCTAAGGGCCTTCCCTGGAACTCAACTCGGTGTAGCCAACAGGCTTCTAGTCCGCCCCTGTTCTAAGGTCTTTCCTCCCCTGAGATCTCACGCCCCCCCCCCCCCAGGAGACGTCACCTTAGGAGCGATGATACGTTTTGGAAGCAAAAGGGGACCTGGGGTGCCCTTCCCTGAGAGTGTCCAACTTGCCTCCAGTGCGGCCTTGTTCTAACTACTTTCCGCAGCAGGGAACACGCTGCCACATAGGAAACTTCACTTCAGGTCGAGTTTACGTTGTGGAAGCATAAGGGTCTGGGCCTGCACATAACTCGCAGTGTGCAACTTGCCTAGGGTGCGCCCCAGGTTCCAACTTCTTTCCACAGCCGGGAGCAAACTGCCCCTTGGGAATCCTCCCTTTGAAGGTCGCGTTCACGTTTTGGAAGTCGCAGCGTCTTTGCGTGCCCTTAACTCGGAGTATCCAACAAGCTTCTAGTACGCCATTCTTCTCAAGTCTTCCCTTCGCTTGGGAACACACTGCCACTGAGGAGACTTCACCTGAAGCGCGATGACACGCTTTGCAGCCCAAGGGACTGGACGGGCAACTTCACTCAGAAGCTCCAACTGCCTTCTAGTCGGCCTTGGTTCTAAGTTCTTTCCTTCCTGCAATGGGAACACACGGCCGCATAGGCCTCTTGGCCTTCGGAGCGTTTCTACGTGTTGGAAGCAGCAGGGCCTTAGCCTGCACTTTACGTAGAGCTTGCAACTTGGCGTAGAGTCCGCCTTGGTTCTAAGTTCTTGCCTGAGCTGTGAACACGCTGCCGCTTATGAGGCTTCACCTGAAGAGCGAGGCTACCTTTTGGAAGCCTAATGGACTCGGCGTGCGCTTCACACAGAGAGTCCAAGTCGGCTTCGGGCCGCCCTTGTTCTCACTTCTTTCCTCACCTGCGAGAACACGGCCAGAAGGCGGTTGCGTCGTACGCGGCACTTGGCGTTTTGGACGCAGAGGCGCATTGGCGAGCACTTCACTCAGAGTCTCCAACCTGCCTTGGCGTCCGCCTTTGTTCTAACACATTTCCGCAACTGGGAGAACACTGCCCTCTAGTAGTGTTCGTCTTCGCTGCGTTTGTAGGTTTGGGAAGCCTAAGGGCCTTCCCTGAACTCAACTCGGTGTAGCCAACAGGCTTCTAGTCCGCCCCTGTTCTAAGGTCTTTCCTCCCCTGGGATCTCACGTCCCCCCCCCCAGGAGACGTCACCTTAGGAGCGATGAAACGTTTTGGAAGCAAAAGGGGACCTGGGGTGCCCTGCCCTGAGAGTGTCCAACTTGCCTCCAGTGCGGACTTGTTCTAACTTCTTTCCGCAGCAGGGACCACGCTGCCACATAGGAAACTTCATTTCAGGTCGAGTTTACGTTGTGGAAGCCTAAGGGTCTGGGCCTGCACTTAACTCGCAGTGTGCAACTTGCCTAGGGTGCGCCCCAGGTTCCACCATCTTTCCACAGCCGGGAGCAAACTGCCCCTTGGGAATCCTCCCTTTGAAGGTCGCGTTCACGTTTTGGAAGCCGCAGCGTCTTTGCGTGCCCTTAACTCGGAGTATCCAACAAGCTTCTAGTACGCCCTTCTTCTCAAGTCTTCCCTTCGCTTGGGAACACACTGCCACTGAGGAGACTTCACCTGAAGCGCGATGACACGCTTTGCAGCCCAAGGGACTGGACGGGCAACTTCACTCAGAAGCTCCAACTGCCTTCTAGTCGGCCTTGGTTCTAAGTTCTTTCCTTCCTGCAATGGGAACACACGGCCGCATAGGCCTCTTGGCCTTCGGAGCGTTTCTACGTGTTGGAAGCAGCAGGGCCTTAGCCTGCACTTTACGTAGAGCTTGCAACTTGGCGTAGAGTCCGCCTTGGTTCTAAGTTCTTGCCTGAGCTGCGAACACGCTGCCGCTTATGAGGCTTCACCAGAAGAGCGAGGCTACCTTTTGGAAGCCTAATGGAGTCGGCGTGCGCTTCACACAGAGAGTCCAAGTCGGCTTCAGGCGGCCCTTGTTCTCACTTCTTTCCTCACCTGCGAGAACACGGCCAGAAGGCGGTTGCGTCGTACGCGGCGCTTGGCGTTTTGGACGCAGAGGCGCATTGGCGAGCACTTCACTCAGAGTCTCCAACCTGCCTTGGCGTCCGCCTTTGTTCTAACAACTTTCCGCAACTGGGAGAACACTGCCCTCTAGTAGTGTTCGTCTTCGCAGCGTTTGTAGGTTTGGGAAGCCTAAGGGCCTTCCCTGGAACTCAACTCGGTGTAGCCAACAGGCTTCTAGTCCGCCCCTGTTCTAAGGTCTTTCCTCCCCTGGGATCTCACGCCCCCCCCCCCCCAGGAGACGTCACCTTAGGAGCGATGATACGTTTTGGAAGCAAAAGTGGACCTGGGGTGCCCTGCCCTGAGAGTGTCCAACTTGCCTCCAGTGCGGCCTTGTTCTTACTTCTTTCCGCAGCAGGGAACACGCTGCCACAGACGAAACTTCACATCAGGTCGAGTTTACGTTGTGGAAGCCTAAGGGTCTGGGCCTGCACTTAACTCGCAGTGTGCAACTTGCCTAGGGTGCGCCCCAGGTTCCAACTTCTTTCCACAGCCGGGAGCAAACTGCCCCTTGGGAATCCTCCCTTTGAAGGTCGCGTTCACGTTTTGGAAGCCGCAGCGTCTTTGCGTGCCCTTAACTCGGAGTATCCAACAAGCTTCTAGTACGCCCTTCTTCTCAAGTCTTCCCTTCGCTTGGGAACACACTGCCACTGAGGAGACTTCACCTGAAGCACGATGACACGCTTTGCAGCCCAAGGGACTGGACGGGCAACTTCACTCAGAAGCTCCAACTGCCTTCTAGTCGGCCTTGGTTCTAAGTTCTTTCCTTCCTGCAATGGGAACACACGGCCGCATAGGCCTCTTGGCCTTCGGAGCGTTTCTACGTGTTGGAAGCAGCAGGGCCTTAGCCTGCACTTTACGTAGAGCTTGCAACTTGGCGTAGAGTCCGCCTTGGTTCTAAGTTCTTGCCTGAGCTGCGAACACGCTGCCGCTTATGAGGCTTCACCAGAAGAGCGAGGCTACCTTTTGGAAGCCTAATGGACTCGGCGTGCGCTTCACACAGAGAATCCAAGTCGGCTTCAGGCGGCCCTTGTTCTCACTTCTTTCCTCACCTGCGAGAACACGGCCAGAAGGCGGTTGGGTCGTACGCGGCGCTTGGCGTTTTGGACGCAGAGGCGCATTGGCGAGCACTTCACTCAGAGTCTCCAACCTGCCTTGGCGTCCGCCTTTGTTCTAACACCTTTCCGCAACTGGGAGAACACTGCCCTCTAGTAGTGTTCGTCTTCGCTGCGTTTGTAGGTTTGGGAAGCCTAAGGGCCTTCCCTGGAACTCAACTCGGTGTAGCCAACAGGCTTCTAGTCCGCCCCTGTTCTAAGGTCTTTCCTCCCCTGGGATCTCACGCCCCCCCCCCCCCGGGAGACGTCACCTTAGGAGCGATGATACGTTTTGGAAGCAAAAGGGGACCTGGGGTGCCCTGCCCTGAGAGTGTCCAACTTGCCTCCAGTGCGGCCTTTTTCTAACTTCTTTCCGCAGCAGGGACCACGCTGCCACATAGGAAACTTCACTTCAGGTCGAGTTTACGTTGTGGAAGCCTAAGGGTCTGGGCCTGCACTTAACTCGCAGTGTGCAACTTGCCTAGGCTGCGCCCCAGATTCCAACTTCTTTCCACAGCCGGGAGCAAACTGCCCCTTGGGAATCCTCCCTTTGAAGGTCGCGTTCACGTTTTGGAAGCCGCAGCGTCTTTCCGTGCCCTTAACTCGGAGTATCCAACAAGCTTCTAGTACGCCCTTCTTCTCAAGTCTTCCCTTGGCTTGGGAACACACTGCCACTGAGGAGACTTCACCTGAAGCGCGATGACATGCTTTGCAGCCCAAGGGACTGGACGGGCAACTTCACTCAGAAGCTCCAACTGCCTTCTAGTCGGCCTTGGTTCTAAGTTCTTTCCTTCCTGCAATGGGAACACACGGCCGCATAGGCCTCTTGGCCTTCGGAGCGTTTCTACGTGTTGGAAGCAGCAGGGCCTTAGCCTGCACTTTACGTAGAGCTTGCAACTTGGCGTAGAGTCCGCCTTGGTTCTAAGTTCTTGCCTGAGCTGCGAACACGCTGCCGCTTATGAGGCTTCACCAGAAGAGCGAGGCTACCTTTTGGAAGCCTAATGGACTCGGCGTGCGCTTCACACAGAGAGTCCAAGTCGGCTTCAGGCCGCCCTTGTTCTCACTTCTTTCCTCACCTGCGAGAACACGGCCAGAAGGCGGTTGCGTCGTACGCGGCGCTTGGCGTTTTGGACGCAGAGGCGCATTGGCGAGCACTTCACTCAGAGTCTCCAACCTGCCTTGGCGTCCGCCTTTGTTCTAACACATTTCCGCAACTGGGAGAACACTGCCCTCTAGTAGTGTTCGTCTTCGCTGCGTTTGTAGGTTTGGGAAGCCTAAGGGCCTTCCCTGGAACTCAACTCGGTGTAGCCAACAGGCTTCTAGTCCGCCCCTGTTCTAAGGTCTTTCCTCCCCTGGGATCTCAAGTCCCCCCCCCAGGAGACGTCACCTTAGGAGCGATGAAACGTTTTGGAAGCAAAAGGGGACCTGGGGTACCCTGCCCTGAGAGTGTCCAACTTCCCTCCAGTGCGGACTTGTTCTAACTTCTTTCCGCAGCAGGGACCACGCTGCCACATAGGAAACTTCATTTCAGGTCGAGTTTACGTTGTGGAAGCCTAAGGGTCTGGGCCTGCACTTAACTCGCAGTGTGCAACTTGCCTAGGGTGCGCCCCAGGTTCCAACTTCTTTCCACAGCAGGGAGCAAACTGCCCCTTGGGAATCCTCCCTTTGAAGGTCGCGTTCACGTTTTGGAAGCCGCAGCGTCTTTGCGTGCCCTTAACTCGGAGTATCCAACAAGCTTCTACTACGCCCTTCTTCTCAAGTCTTCCCTTCGCTTGGGAACACACTGCCACTGAGGAGACTTCACCTGAAGCACGATGACACGCTTTGCAGCCCAAGGGACTGGACGGGCAACTTCACTCAGAAGCTCCAACTGCCTTCTAGTCGGCCTTGGTTCTAAGTTCTTTCCTTCCTGCAATGGGAACACACGGCCGCATAGGCCTCTTGGCCTTCGGAGCGTTTCTACGTGTTGGAAGCAGCAGGGCCTTAGCCTGCACTTTACGTAGAGCTTGCAACTTGGCGTAGAGTCCGCCTTGGTTCTAAGTTCTTGCCTGAGCTGCGAACACGCTGCCGCTTATGAGGCTTCACCAGAAGAGCGAGGCTACCTTTTGGAAGCCTAATGGACTCGGCGTGCGCTTCACACAGAGAGTCCAAGTCGGCTTCAGGCCGCCCTTGTTCTCACTTCTTTCCTCACCTGCGAGAACACGGCCAGAAGGCGGTTGCGTCGTACGCGGCGCTTGGCGTTTTGGACGCAGAGGCGCATTGGCGAGCACTTCACTCAGAGTCTCCAACCTGCCTTGGCGTCCGCCTTTGTTCTAACACCTTTCCGCAACTGGGAGAACACTGCCCTCTAGTAGTGTTCGTCTTCGCTGCGTTTGTAGGTTTGGGAAGCCTAAGGGCCTTCCCTGGAACTCAACTCGGTGTAGCCAACAGGCTTCTAGTCCGCCCCTGTTCTAAGGTCTTTCCTCCCCTGGGATCTCACGTCCCCCCCCCAGGAGACGTCACCTTAGGAGCGATGAAACGTTTTGGAAGCAAAAGGGGACCTGGGGTGCCCTGCCCTGAGAGTGTCCAACTTGCCTCCAGTGCGGACTTGTTCTAACTTCTTTCCGCAGCAGGGACCACGCTGCCACATAGGAAACTTCATTTCAGGTCGAGTTTACGTTGTGGAAGCCTAAGGGTCTGGGCCTGCACTTAACTCGCAGTGTGCAACTTGCCTAGGGTGCGCCCCAGGTTCCAACTTCTTTCCACAGCAGGGAGCAAACTGCCCCTTGGGAATCCTCCCTTTGAAGGTCGCGTTCACGTTTTGGAAGCCGCAGCGTCTTTGCGTGCCCTTAACTCGGAGTATCCAACAAGCTTCTAGTACGCCCTTCTTCTCAAGTCTTCCCTTCGCTTGGGAACACACTGCCACTGAGGAGACTTCACCTGAAGCACGATGACACGCTTTGCAGCCCAAGGGACTGGACGGGCAACTTCACTCAGAAGCTCCAACTGCCTTCTAGTCGGCCTTGGTTCTAAGTTCTTTCCTTCCTGCAATGGGAACCCACGGCCGCATAGGCCTCTTGGCCTTCGGAGCGTTTCTACGTGTTGGAAGCAGCAGGGCCTTAGCCTGCACTTTACGTAGAGCTTGCAACTTGGCGTAGAGTCCGCCTTGGTTCTAAGTTCTTGCCTGAGCTGCGAACACGCTGCCGCTTATGAGGCTTCACCAGAAGGGCGAGGCTACCTTTTGGAAGCCTAATGGACTCGGCGTGCGCTTCACACAGAGAGTCCAAGTCGGCTTCAGGCCGCCCTTGTTCTCACTTCTTTCCTCACCTGCGAGAACACGGCCAGAAGGCGGTTGCGTCGTACGCGGCGCTTGGCGTTTTGGACGCAGAGGCGCATTGGCGAGCACTTCACTCAGAGTCTCCAACCTGCCTTGGCGTCCGCCTTTGTTCTAACACCTTTCCGCAACTGGGAGAACACTGCCCTCTAGTAGTGTTCGTCTTCGCTGCGTTTGTAGGTTTGGGAAGCCTAAGGGCCTTCCCTGGAACTCAACTCGGTGTAGCCAACAGGCTTCTAGTCCGCCCCTGTTCTAAGGTCTTTCCTCCCCTGGGATCTCACGCCCCCCCCCCCCCCGGGAGACGTCACCTTAGGAGCGATGATACGTTTTGGAAGCAAAAGGGGACCTGGGGTGCCCTGCCCTGAGAGTGTCCAACTTGCCTCCAGTGCGGCCTTTTTCTAACTTCTTTCCGCAGCAGGGACCACGCTGCCACATAGGAAACTTCACTTCAGGTCGAGTTTACGTTGTGGAAGCCTAAGGGTCTGGGCCTGCACTTAACTCGCAGTGTGCAACTTGCCTAGGCTGCGCCCCAGATTCCAACTTCTTTCCACAGCCGGGAGCAAACTGCCCCTTGGGAATCCTCCCTTTGAAGGTCGCGTTCACGTTTTGGAAGCCGCAGCGTCTTTGCGTGCCCTTAACTCGGAGTATCCAACAAGCTTCTAGTACGCCCTTCTTCTCAAGTCTTCCCTTGGCTTGGGAACACACTGCCACTGAGGAGACTTCACCTGAAGCGCGATGACATGCTTTGCAGCCCAAGGGACTGGACGGGCAACTTCACTCAGAAGCTCCAACTGCCTTCTAGTCGGCCTTGGTTCTAAGTTCTTTCCTTCCTGCAATGGGAACACACGGCCGCATAGGCCTCTTGGCCTTCGGAGCGTTTCTACGTGTTGGAAGCAGCAGGGCCTTAGCCTGCACTTTACGTAGAGCTTGCAACTTGGCGTAGAGTCCGCCTTGGTTCTAAGTTCTTGCCTGAGCTGCGAACACGCTGCCGCTTATGAGGCTTCACCAGAAGAGCGAGGCTACCTTTTGGAAGCCTAATGGACTCGGCGTGCGCTTCACACAGAGAGTCCAAGTCGGCTTCAGGCCGCCCTTGTTCTCACTTCTTTCCTCACCTGCGAGAACACGGCCAGAAGGCGGTTGCGTCGTACGCGGCGCTTGGCGTTTTGGACGCAGAGGCGCATTGGCGAGCACTTCACTCAGAGTCTCCAACCTGCCTTGGCGTCCGCCTTTGTTCTAACACCTTTCCGCAACTGGGAGAACACTGCCCTCTAGTAGTGTTCGTCTTCGCTGCGTTTGTAGGTTTGGGAAGCCTAAGGGCCTTCCCTGGAACTCAACTCGGTGTAGCCAACAGGCTTCTAGTCCGCCCCTGTTCTAAGGTCTTTCCTCCCCTGGGATCTCACGCCCCCCCCCAGGAGACGTCACCTTAGGAGCGATGATACGTTTTGGAAGCAAAAGTGGACCTGGGGTGCCCTGCCCTGAGAGTGTCCAACTTGCCTCCAGTGCGGCCTTGTTCTAACTTCTTTCCGCAGCAGGGAACACGCTGCCACATAGGAAACTTCACTTCAGGTCGAGTTTACGTTGTGGAAGCCTAAGGGTCTGGGCCTGCACTTAACTCGCAGTGTGCAACTTGCCTAGGGTGCGCCCCAGGTTCCAACTTCTTTCCACAGCAGGGAGCAAACTGCCCCTTGGGAATCCTCCCTTTGAAGGTCGCGTTCACGTTTTGGAAGTCGCAGCGTCTTTGCGTGCCCTTAACTCGGAGTATCCAACAAGCTTCTAGTACGCCATTCTTCTCAAGTCTTCCCTTCGCTTGGGAACACACTGCCACTGAGGAGACTTCACCTGAAGCGCGATGACACGCTTTGCAGCCCAAGGGACTGGACGGGCAACTTCACTCAGAAGCTCCAACTGCCTTCTAGTCGGCCTTGGTTCTAAGTTCTTTCCTTCCTGCAATGGGAACACACGGCCGCATAGGCCTCTTGGCCTTCGGAGCGTTTCTACGTGTTGGAAGCAGCAGGGCCTTAGCCTGCACTTTACGTAGAGCTTGCAACTTGGCGTAGAGTCCGCCTTGGTTCTAAGTTCTTGCCTGAGCTGTGAACACGCTGCCGCTTATGAGGCTTCACCTGAAGAGCGAGGCTACCTTTTGGAAGCCTAATGGACTCGGCGTGCGCTTCACACAGAGAGTCCAAGTCGGCTTCAGGCCGCCCTTGTTCTCACTTCTTTCCTCACCTGCGAGAACACGGCCAGAAGGCGGTTGCGTCGTACGCGGCACTTGGCGTTATGGACGCAGAGGCGCATTGGCGAGCACTTCACTCAGAGTCTCCAACCTGCCTTGGCGTCCGCCTTTGTTCTAACACCTTTCCGCAACTGGGAGAACACTGCCCTCTAGTAGTGTTCGTCTTCGCTGCGTTTGTAGGTTTGGGAAGCCTAAGGGCCTTCCCTGAACTCAACTCGGTGTAGCCAACAGGCTTCTAGTCCGCCCCTGTTCTAAGGTCTTTCCTCCCCTGGGATCTCACGTCCCCCCCCCCAGGAGACGTCACCTTAGGAGCGATGAAACGTTTTGGAAGCAAAAGGGGACCTGGGGTGCCCTGCCCTGAGAGTGTCCAACTTGCCTCCAGTGCGGACTTGTTCTAACTTCTTTCCGCAGCAGGGACCACGCTGCCACATAGGAAACTTCATTTCAGGTCGAGTTTACGTTGTGGAAGCCTAAGGGTCTGGGCCTGCACTTAACTCGCAGTGTGCAACTTGCCTAGGGTGCGCCCCAGGTTCCACCATCTTTCCACAGCCGGGAGCAAACTGCCCCTTGGGAATCCTCCCTTTGAAGGTCGCGTTCACGTTTTGGAAGCCGCAGCGTATTTGCGTGCCCTTAACTCAGAGTATCCAACAAGCTTCTAGTACGCCCTTCCTCTCAAGTCTTCCCTTCGCTTGGGAACACACTGCCACTGAGGAGACTTCACCTGAAGCGCGATGACACGCTTTGCAGCCCAAGGGACTGGACGGGCAACTTCACTCAGAAGCTCCAACTGCCTTCTAGTCGGCCTTGGTTCTAAGTTCTTTCCTTCCTGCAATGGGAACACACGGCCGCATAGGCCTCTTGGCCTTCGGAGCGTTTCTACGTGTTGGAAGCAGCAGGGCCTTAGCCTGCACTTTACGTAGAGCTTGCAACTTGGCGTAGCGTCCGCCTTGGTTCTAAGTTCTTGCCTGAGCTGCGAACACGCTGCCGCTTATGAGGCTTCACCTGAAGAGCGTGGCTACCTTTTGGAAGCCTAATGGACTCGGCGTGCGCTTCACACAGAGAGTCCAAGTCGGCTTCAGGCCGCCCTTGTTCTCACTTCTTTCCTCACCTGCGAGAACACGGCCAGAAGGCGGTTGCGTCGTACGCGGCGCTTGGCGTTTTGGACGCAGAGGCGCATTGGCGAGCACTTCACTCAGAGTCTCCAACCTGCCTTGGCGTCCGCCTTTGTTCTAACACCTTTCCGCAACTGGGAGAACACTGCCCTCTAGTAGTGTTCGTCTTCGCTGCGTTTGTAGGTTTGGGAAGCCTAAGGGCCTTCCCTGGAACTCAACTCGGTGTAGCCAACAGGCTTCTAGTCCGCCCCTGTTCTAAGGTCTTTCCTCCCCTGGGATCTCACGCCCCCCCCCAGGAGACGTCACCTTAGGAGCGATGATACGTTTTGGAAGCAAAAGTGGACCTGGGGTGCCCTGCCCTGAGAGTGTCCAACTTGCCTCCAGTGCGGCCTTGTTCTAACTTCTTTCCGCAGCAGGGAACACGCTGCCACATAGGAAACTTCACTTCAGGTCGAGTTTACGTTGTGGAAGCCTAAGGGTCTGGGCCTGCACTTAACTCGCAGTGTGCAACTTGCCTAGGGTGCGCCCCAGGTTCCAACTTCTTTCCACAGCCGGGAGCAAACTGCCCCTTGGGAATCCTCCCTTTGAAGGTCGCGTTCACGTTTTGGAAGCCGCAGCGTCTTTGCGTGCCCTTAACTCGGAGTATCCAACAAGCTTCTAGTACGCCCTTCTTCTCAAGTCTTCCCTTCGCTTGGGAACACACTGCCACTGAGGAGATTTCACCTGAAGCGCGATGACACGCTTTGCAGCCCAAGGGACTGGACGGGCAACTTCACTCAGAAGCTCCAACTGCCTTCTAGTCGGCCTTGGTTCTAAGTTCTTTCCTTCCTGCAATGGGAACACACGGCCGCATAGGCCTCTTGGCCTTCGGAGCGTTTCGACGTGTTGGAAGCAGAAGGGCCTTAGCCTGCACTTTACGTAGAGCTTGCAACTTGGCGTAGAGTCCGCCTTGGTTCTAAGTTCTTGCCTGAGCTGTGAACACGCTGCCGCTTATGAGGCTTCACCTGAAGAGCGAGGCTACCTTTTGGAAGCCTAATGGACTCGGCGTGCGCTTCACACAGAGAGTCCAAGTCGGCTTCAGGCCGCCCTTGTTCTCACTTCTTTCCTCACCTGCGAGAACACGGCCAGAAGGCGGTTGCGTCGTACGCCCCACTTGGCGTTTTGGACGCAGAGGCGCATTGGCGAGCACTTCACTCAGAGTCTCCAACGTGCCTTGGCGTCCGCCTTTGTTCTAACACATTTCCGCAACTGGGAGAACACTGCCCTCTAGTAGTGTTCGTCTTCGCTGCGTTTGTAGGTTTGGGAAGCCTAAGGGCCTTCCCTGGAACTCAACTCGGTGTAGCCAACAGGCTTCTAGTCCGCCCCTGTTCTAAGGTCTTTCCTCCCCTGGGATCTCACGTCCCCCCCCCAGGAGACGTCACCTTAGGAGCGATGAAACGTTTTGGAAGCAAAAGGGGACCTGGGGTGCCCTGCCCTGAGAGTGTCCAACTTGCCTCCAGTGCGGACTTGTTCTAACTTCTTTCCGCAGCAGGGACCACGCTGCCACATAGGAAACTTCATTTCAGGTCGAGTTTACGTTGTGGAAGCCTAAGGGTCTGGGCCTGCACTTAACTCGCAGTGTGCAACTTGCCTAGGGTGCGCCCCAGGTTCCAACTTCTTTCCACAGCCGGGAGCAAACTGCCCCTTGGGAATCCTCCCTTTGAAGGTCGCGTTCACGTTTTGGAAGCCGCAGCGTCTTTGCGTGCCCTTAACTCGGAGTATCCAACAAGCTTCTAGTACGCACTTCTTCTCAAGTCTTCCCTTCGCTTGGGAACACACTGCCACTGAGGAGACTTCACCTGAAGCACGATGACACGCTTTGCAGCCCAAGGGACTGGACGGGCAACTTCACTCAGAAGCTCCAACTGCCTTCTAGTCGGCCTTGGTTCTAAGTTCTTTCCTTCCTGCAATGGGAACACACGGCCGCATAGGCCTCTTGGCCTTCGGAGCGTTTCTACGTGTTGGAAGCAGCAGGGCCTTAGCCTGCACTTTACGTAGAGCTTGCAACTTGGCGTAGTGTCCGCCTTGGTTCTAAGTTCTTGCCTGAGCTGCGAACACGCTGCCGCTTATGAGGCTTCACCAGAAGAGCGAGGTTACCTTTTGGAAGCCTAATGGACTCGGCGTGCGCTTCACACAGAGAGTCCAAGTCGGCTTCAGGCGGCCCTTGTTCTCACTTCTTTCCTCACCTGCGAGAACACGGCCAGAAGGCGGTTGGGTCGTACGCGGCGCTTGGCGTTTTGGACGCAGAGGCGCATTGGCGAGCACTTCACTCAGAGTCTCCAACCTGCCTTGGCGTCCGCCTTTGTTCTAACACCTTTCCGCAACTGGGAGAACACTGCCCTCTAGTAGTGTTCGTCTTCGCTGCGTTTGTAGGTTTGGGAAGCCTAAGGGCCTTCCCTGGAACTCAACTCGGTGTAGCCAACAGGCTTCTAGTCCGCCCCTGTTCTAAGGTCTTTCCTCCCCTGGGATCTCACGGCCACCCCCCCCAGGAGACGTCACCTGAGGAGCGATTATAAGTTTTGGAAGCAAAAGGGGACCTGGGGTGCCCTGCCCTGAGAGTGTCCAACTTGCCTCCAGTGAGGCCTTGTTCTAACTTCTTTCCGCAGCAGGGAACACGCTGCCATATAGGAAACTTCAGTTCAGGTCGAGTTTACGTTGAGGAAGCCTAAGGGTCTGGGCCTGCACTTAACTCGCAGTGTGCAACTTGCCTAGGCTGCGCCCCAGATTCCAACTTCTTTCCACAGCCGGGAGCAAACTGCCCCTTGGGAATCCTCCCTTTGAAGGTCGCGTTCACGTTTTGGAAGCCGCAGCGTCTTTGCGTGCCCTTAACTCGGAGTATCCAACAAGCTTCTAGTACGCCCTTCTTCTCAAGTCTTCCCTTCGCTTGGGAACACACTGCCACTGAGGAGACTTCACCTGAAGCGTGATGACACGCTTTGCAGCCCAAGGGACTGGACGGGCAGCTTCACTCAGAAGCTCCAACTGCCTTCTAGTCGGCCTTGGTTCTAAGTTCTTTCCTTCCTGCAATGGGAACACACGGCCGCATAGGCCTCTTGGCCTTCGGAGCGTTTCTACGTGTTGGAAGCAGCAGGGCCTTAGCCTGCACTTTACGTAGAGCTTGCAACTTGGCGTAGAGTCCGCCTTGGTTCTAAGTTCTTGCCTGAGCTGCGAACACGCTGCCGCTTATGAGGCTTCACCTGAAGAGCGAGGCAACCTTTTGGAAGCCTAATGGACTCGGCGTGCGCTTCACACAGAGAGTCCAAGTCGGCTTCAGGCCGCCCTTGTTCTCACTTCTTTCCTCACCTGCGAGAACACGGCCAGAAGGCGGTTGCGTCGTACGCGGCGCTTGGCGTTTTGGACGCAGAGGCGCATTGGCGAGCACTTCACTCAGAGTCTGCAACCTGCCTTGGCGTCCGCCTTTGTTCTAACACCTTTCCGCAACTGGGAGAACACTGCCCTCTAGTAGTGTTCGTCTTCGCTGCGTTTGTAGGTTTGGGAAGCCTAAGGGCCTTCCCTGGAACTCAACTCGGTGTAGCCAACAGGCTTCTAGTCCGCCCCTGTTCTAAGGTCTTTCCTCCCCTGGCATCTCACGCCCCCCCCCCAGGAGACGTCACCTTAGGAGCGATGATACGTTTTGGAAGCAAAAGGGGACCTGGGGTGCCCTGCCCTGAGAGTGTCCAACTTGCCTCCAGTGTGGCCTTGTTCTAACTTCTTTCCGCAGCAGGGAACACGCTGCCACATAGGAAACTTCACTTCAGGTCGAGTTTACGTTGTGGAAGCCTAAGGGTCTGGGCCTGCACTTAACTCGCAGTGTGCAACTTGCCTAGGGTGCGCGCCAGGTTCCAACTTCTTTCCACAGCCGGGAGCAAACTGCCCCTTGGGAATCCTCCCTTTGAAGGTCGCGTTCACGTTTTGGAAGCCGCAGCGTCTTTGCGTCCCCTTAACTCGGAGTATCCAACAAGCTTCTAGTACGCCCTTCTTCCCAAGTCTTCCCTTCGCTTGGGAACACACTGCCACTGAGGAGACTTCACCTGAAGCGCGATGACACGCTTTGCAGCCCAAGGGACTGGACGGGCAACTTAACTCAGAAGCTCCAACTGCCTTCTAGTCGGCCTTGGTTCTAAGTTCTTTCCTTCCTGCAATGGGAACACACGGCCGCATAGGCCTCTTGGCCTTCGGAGCGTTTCTACGTGTTGGAAGCAGCAGGGCCTTAGCCTGCACTTTACGTAGAGCTTGCAACTTGGCGTAGAGTCCGCCTTGGTTCTAAGTTCTTGCCTGAGCTGCGAACACGCTGCCGCTTATGAGGCTTCACCAGAAGAGCGAGGCTACCTTTTGGAAGCCTAATGGACTCGGCGTGCGCTTCACACAGAGAGTCCAAGTCGGCTTCAGGCCGCCCTTGTTCTCACTTCTTTCCTCACCTGCGAGAACACGGCCAGAAGGCGGTTGCGTCGTACGCGGCGCTTGGCGTTTTGGACGCAGAGGCGCATTGGCGAGCACTTCACTCAGAGTCTCCAACCTGCCTTGGCGTCCGCCTTTGTTCTAACACCTTTCCGCAACTGGGAGAACACTGCCCTCTAGTAGTGTTCGTCTTCGCTGCGTTTGTAGGTTTGGGAAGCCTAAGGGCCTTCCCTGGAACTCAACTCGGTGTAGCCAACAGGCTTCTAGTCCGCCCCTGTTCTAAGGTCTTTCCTCCCCTGGGATCTCACGTCCCCCCCCCAGGAGACGTCACCTTAGGAGCGATGAAACGTTTTGGAAGCAAAAGGGGACCTGGGGTGCCCTGCCCTGAGAGTGTCCAACTTGCCTCCAGTGCGGACTTGTTCTAACTTCTTTCCGCAGCAGGGACCACGCTGCCACATAGGAAACTTCATTTCAGGTCGAGTTTACGTTGTGGAAGCCTAAGGGTCTGGGCCTGCACTTAACTCGCAGTGTGCAACTTGCCTAGGGTGCGCCCCAGGTTCCAACTTCTTTCCACAGCAGGGAGCAAACTGCCCCTTGGGAATCCTCCCTTTGAAGGTCGCGTTCACGTTTTGGACGCCGCAGCGTCTTTGCGTGCCCTTAACTCGGAGTATCCAACCAGCTTCTAGTACGCCCTTCTTCTCAAGTCTTCCCTTCGCTTGGGAACACACTGCCACTGAGGAGACTTCACCTGAAGCACGATGACACGCTTTGCAGCCCAAGGGACTGGACGGGCAACTTCACTCAGAAGCTCCAACTGCCTTCTAGTCGGCCTTGGTTCTAAGTTCTTTCCTTCCTGCAATGGGAACACACGGCCGCATAGGCCTCTTGGCCTTCGGAGCGTTTCTACGTGTTGGAAGCAGCAGGGCCTTAGCCTGCACTTTACGTAGAGCTTGCAACTTGGCGTAGAGTCCGCCTTGGTTCTAAGTTCTTGCCTGAGCTGCGAACACGCTGCCGCTTATGAGGCTTCACCAGAAGAGCGAGGCTACCTTTTGGAAGCCTAATGGACTCGGCGTGCGCTTCACACAGAGAATCCAAGTCGGCTTCAGGCGGCCCTTGTTCTCACTTCTTTCCTCACCTGCGAGAACACGGCCAGAAGGCGGTTGGGTCGTACGCGGCGCTTGGCGTTTTGGACGCAGAGGCGCAATGGCGAGCACTTCACTCAGAGTCTCCAACCTGCCTTGGCGTCCGCCTTTGTTCTAACACCTTTCCGCAACTGGGAGAACACTGCCCTCTAGTAGTGTTCGTCTTCGCTGCGTTTGTAGGTTTGGGAAGCCTAAGGGCCTTCCCTGGAACTCAACTCGGTGTAGCCAACAGGCTTCTAGTCCGCCCCTGTTCTAAGGTCTTTCCTCCCCTGGGATCTCACGCCCCCCCCCCCCGGGAGACGTCACCTTAGGAGCGATGATACGTTTTGGAAGCAAAAGGGGACCTGGGGTGCCCTGCCCTGAGAGTGTCCAACTTGCCTCCAGTGCGGCCTTTTTCTAACTTCTTTCCGCAGCAGGGACCACGCTGCCACATAGGAAACTTCACTTCAGGTCGAGTTTACGTTGTGGAAGCCTAAGGGTCTGGGCCTGCACTTAACTCGCAGTGTGCAACTTGCCTAGGCTGCGCCCCAGATTCCAACTTCTTTCCACAGCCGGGAGCAAACTGCCCCTTGGGAATCCTCCCTTTGAAGGTCGCGTTCACGTTTTAGAAGCCGCAGCGTCTTTGCGTGCCCTTAACTCGGAGTATCCAACAAGCTTCTAGTACGCCCTTCTTCTCAAGTCTTCCCTTGGCTTGGGAACACACTGCCACTGAGGAGACTTCACCTGAAGCGCGATGACATGCTTTGCAGCCCAAGGGACTGGACGGGCAACTTCACTCAGAAGCTCCAACTGCCTTCTAGTCGGCCTTGGTTCTAAGTTCTTTCCTTCTTGCAATGGGAACACACGGCCGCATAAGCCTCTTGGCCTTCGGAGCGTTTCTACGTGTTGGAAGCAGCAGGGCCTTAGCCTGCACTTTACGTAGAGCTTGCAACTTGGCGTAGAGTCCGCCTTGGTTCTAAGTTCTTGCCTGAGCTGCGAACACGCTGCCGCTTATGAGGCTTCACCTGAAGAGCAAGGCTACCTTTTGGAAGCCTAATGGACTCGGCGTGCGCTTCACACAGAGAGTCCAAGTCGGCTTCAGGCCGCCCTTGTTCTCACTTCTTTCCTCACCTGCGAGAACACGGCCAGAAGGCGGTTGCGTCGTACGCGGCGCTTGGCGTTTTGGACGCAGAGGCGCATTGGCGAGCACTTCACTCAGAGTCTCCAACCTGCCTTGGCGTCCGCCTTTGTTCTAACACCTTTCCGCAACTGGGAGAACACTGCCCTCTAGTAGTGTTCGTCTTCGCTGCGTTTGTAGGTTTGGGAAGCCTAAGGGCCTTCCCTGGAACTCAACTCGGTGTAGCCAACAGGCTTCTAGTCCGCCCCTGTTCTAAGGTCTTTCCTCCCCTGGGATCTCACGCCCCCCCCCCAGGAGACGTCACCTTAGGAGCGATGATACGTTTTGGAAGCAAAAGGGGACCTGGGGTGCCCTGCCCTGAGAGTGTCCAACTTGCCTCCAGTGCGGCCTTGTTCTAAATTCTTTCCGCAGCAGGGAACACGCTGCCACATAGGAAACTTCACTTCAGGTCGAGTTTACGTTGTGGAAGCCTAAGGGTCTGGGCCTGCACTTAACTCGCAGTGTGCAACTTGCCTAGGGTGCGCCCCAGGTTCCAACTTCTTTCCACAGCCGGGAGCAAACTGCCCCTTGGGAATCCTCCCTTTGAAGGTCGCGTTCACGTTTTGGAAGCCGCAGCGTCTTTGCGTGCCCTTAACTCGGAGTATCCAACAAGCTTCTAGTACGCCCTTCTTCCCAAGTCTTCCCTTCGCTTGGGAACACACTGCCACTGAGGAGACTTCACCTGAAGCGCGATGACACGCTTTGCAGCCCAAGAGACTGGACGGGCAACTTCACTCAGAAGCTCCAACTGCCTTCTAGTCGGCCTTGGTTCTAAGTTCTTTCCTTCCTGCAATGGGAACACACGGCCGCATAGGCCTCTTGGCCTTCGGAGCGTTTCTACGTGTTGGAAGCAGCAGGGCCTTAGCCTGCACTTTACGTAGAGCTTGCATCTTGGCGTAGAGTCCGCCTTGGTTCTAAGTTCTTGCCTGAGCTGCGAACACGCTGCCGCTTATGAGGCTTCACCTGAAGAGCGAGGCTACCTTTTGGAAGCCTAATGGACTCGGCGTGCGCTTCACACAGAGAGTCCAAGTCGGCTTCAGGCCGCCCTTGTTCTCACTTCTTTCCTCACCTGCGAGAACACGGCCAGAAGGCGGTTGCGTCGTACTTGGCACTTGGCGTTTTGGACGCAGAGGCGCATTGGCGAGCACTTCACTCAGAGTCTCCAACCTGCCTTGGCGTCCGCCTTTGTTCTAACACCTTTCCGCAACTGGGAGAACACTGCCCTCTAGTAGTGTTCGTCTTCGCTGCGTTTGTAGGTTTGGGAAGCCTAAGGGCCTTCCCTGGAACTCAACTCGGTGTAGCCAACAGGCTTCTACTCCGCCCCTGTTCTAAGGTCTTTCCTCCCCTGGGATCTCACGCCCCCCCCCCCCAGGAGACGTCACCTTAGGAGCGATGAAACGTTTTGGAAACAAAAGGGGACCTGGGGTGCCCTGCCCTGAGAGTGTCCAACTTGCCTCCAGTGCGGCCTTGTTCTAACTTCTTTCCGCAGCAGGGAACACGCTGCCACATAGGAAACTTCACTTCAGGTCGAGTTTACGTTGTGGAAGCCTAAGGGTCTGGGCCTGCACTTAACTCGCAGGGTGCAAATTGCCTAGGGTGCGCCCCAGGTTCCAACTTCTTTCCACAGCCGGGAGCAAACTGCCCCTTGGGAATCCTCCCTTTGAAGGTCGCGTTCACGTTTTGGAAGCCGCAGCGTCTTTGCGTGCCCTTAACTCGGAGTATCCAACAAGCTTCTAGTACGCCCTTCTTCTCAAGTCTTCCCTTCGCTTGGGAACACACTGCCACTGAGGAGACTTCACCTGAAGCGCGATGACACGCTTTGCAGCCCAAGGGACTGGACGGGCAACTTCACTCAGAAGCTCCAACTGCCTTCTAGTCGGCCTTGGTTCTAAGTTCTTTCCTTCCTGCAATGGGAACACACGGCCGCATAGGCCTCTTGGCCTTCAGAGCGTTTCTACGTGTTGGAAGCTGCAGGGCCTTAGCCTGCACTTTACGTAGAGCTTGCAACTTGGCGTAGAGTCCGCCTTGGTTCTAAGTTCTTGCCTGAGCTGCGAACACGCTGCCGCTTATGAGGCTTCACCTGAAGAGCGAGGCTACCTTTTGGAAGCCTAATGGACTCGGCGTGCGCTTCACACAGAGAGTCCAAGTCGGCTTAAGGCCGCCCTTGTTCTCACTTCTTTCCTCACCTGTGAGAACACGGCCAGAAGGCGGTTGCGTCGTACGCGGCACTTGGCGTTTTGGACGCAGAGGCGCATTGGCGAGCACTTCACTCAGAGTCTCCAACCTGCCTTGGCGTCCGCCTTTGTTCTAACACCTTTCCGCAACTGGGAGAACACTGCCCTCTAGTAGTGTTCGTCTTCGCTGCGTTTGTAGGTTTGGGAAGCCTAAGGGCCTTCCCTGGAACTCAACTCGGTGTAGCCAACAGGCTTCTAGTCCGCCCCTGTTCTAAGGTCTTTCCTCCCCTGGGATCTCACGCCCCCCCCCCAGGAGGCGTCACCTTAGGAGCGATGATACGTTTTGGAAGCAAAAGGGGACCTGGGGTGCCCTGCCCTGAGAGTGTCCAACTTGCCTCCAGTGCGGACTTATTCTAACTTCTTTCCGCAGCAGGGACCACGCTGCCACATAGGAAACTTCATTTCAGGTCGAGTTTACGTTGTGGAAGCCTAAGGGTCTGGGCCTGCATTTAACTCGCAGTGTGCAACTTGCCTAGGGTGCGCCCCAGGTTCCAACTTCTTTCCACAGCCGGGAGCAAACTGCCCCTTGGGAATCCTCCCTTTGAAGGTCGCGTTCACGTTTTGGAAGCCGCAGCGTCTTTGCGTGCCCTTAACTCGGAGTATCCAACAAGCTTCTAGTACGCCCTTCTTCTCAAGTCTTCCCTTCGCTTGGGAACACACTGCCACTGAGGAGACTTCACCAGAATCGCGATGACACGCTTTGCAGCCCAAGAGACTGGACGGGCAACTTCACTCAGAAGCTCCAACTGCCTTCTAGTCGGCCTTGGTTCTAAGTTCTTTCCTTCCTGCAATGGGAACACACGGCCGCATAGGCCTCTTGGCCTTCGGAGCGTTTCTACGTGTTGGAAGCAGCAGGGCCTTAGCCTGCACTTTACGTAGAGCTTGCAACTTGGAGTAGAGTCCGCCTTGGTTCTAAGTTCTTGCCTGAGCTGCGAACACGCTGCCGCTTATGAGGCTTCACCAGAAGAGCGAGGCTACCTTTTGGAAGCCTAATGGACTCGGCGTGCGCTTCACACAGAGAGTCCAAGTCGTCTTCAGGCTGCCCTTGTTCTCACTTCTTTCCTCACCTGCGAGAACACGGCCAGAACGGTTGCGTCGTACGCGGCACTTGGCGTTTTGGACGCAGAGGCGCATTGGCGAGCACTTCACTCAGAGTCTCCAACCTGCCTTGGCGTCCGCCTTTGTTCTAACACCTTTCCGCAACTGGGAGAACACTGCCCTCTAGTAGTGTTCGTCTTCGCTGCGTTTGTAGGTTTGGGAAGCCTAAGGGCCTTCCCTGGAACTCAACTCGGTGTAGCCAACAGGCTTCTAGTCCGCCCCTGTTCTAAGGTCTTTCCTCCCCTGGGATCTCACGCCCCCCCCCCAGGAGACGTCATCTTAGGAGCGATGAAAGGTTTTGGAAGCAAAAGGGGACCTGGGGTGCCCTGCCCTGAGAGTGTCCAACTTGCCTCCAGTGCGGAATTGTTCTAACTTCTTTCCGCAGCAGGGACCACGCTGCCACATAGGAAACTTCATTTCAGGTCGAGTTTATGTTGTGGAAGCCTAAGGGTCTGGGCCTGCACTTAACTCGCAGTGTGCAACATGCCTAGGGTGCGCCCCAGGTTCCAACTTCTTTCCACAGCCGGGAGCAAACTGCCCCTTGGGAATCCTCCCTTTGAAGGTCGCGTTCACGTTTTGGAAGCCGCAGCGTCTTTGCGTGTCCTTAACTCGGAGTATCCAACAAGCTTCTAGTACGCCCTTCTTCTCAAGTCTTCCCTTCGCTTGGGAACACACTGCCACTGAGGAGACTTCACCTGAAGCGCGATGACACGCTTTGCAGCCCAAGGGACTGGACGGGCAACTTCACTCAGAAGCTCCAACTGCCTTCTAGTCGGCCTTGGTTCTAAGTTCTTTCCTTCCTGCAATGGGAACACACGGCCGCATAGGCCTCTTGGCCTTCGGAGCTTTTCTACGTGTTGGAAGCAGCAGGGTCTTAGCCTGCAGTTTACGTAGAGCTTGCAACTTGGCGTAGAGTCCGCCTTGGTTCTAAGTTCTTGCCTGAGCTGCGAACACGCTGCCGCTTATGAGGCTTCACCAGAAGAGCGAGGCTACCTTTTGGAAGCCTAATGGACTCGGCGTGCGCTTCACACAGAGAGTCCAAGTCGGCTTCAGGCCGCCCTTGTTCTCACTTCTTTCCTCACCTGCGAGAACACGGCCAGAAGGCGGTTGCGTCGTACGCGGCGCTTGGCGTTTTGGACGCAGAGGCGCATTGGCGAGCACTTCACTCAGAGTCTCCAACCTGCCTTGGCGTCCGCCTTTTTTCTAACACCTTTCCGCAACTGGGAGAACACTGCCCTCTAGTAGTGTTCGTCTTCGCTGCGTTTGTAGGTTTGGGAAGCCTAAGGGCCTTCCCTGGAACTCAACTCGGTGTAGCCAACAGGCTTCTAGTCCGCCCCTGTTCTAAGGTCTTTCCTCCCCTGGGATCTCACGTCCCCCCCCCCAGGAGACGTCACCTTAGGAGCGATGAAACGTTTTGGAAGCAAAAGGGGACCTGGGGTGCCCTGCCCTGAGAGTGTCCAACTTGCCTCCAGTGCGGACTTGTTCTAACTTCTTTCCACAGCAGGGACCACGCTGCCACATAGGAAACTTCATTTCAGGTCGAGTTTACGTTGTGGAAGCCTAAGGGTCTGGGCCTGCACTTAACTCGCAGTGTGCAACTTGCCTAGGGTGCGCCCCAGGTTCCAACTTCTTTCCACAGCAGGGAGCAAACTGCCCCTTGGGAATCCTCCCTTTGAAGGTCGCGTTCACGTTTTGGAAGCCGCAGCGTCTTTGCGTGCCCTTAACTCGGAGTATCCAACAAGCTTCTAGTACGCCCTTCTTCTCAAGTCTTCCCTTCGCTTGGGAACACACTGCCACTGAGGAGACTTCACCTGAAGCACGATGACACGCTTTGCAGCCCAAGGGACTGGACGGGCAACTTCACTCAGAAGCTCCAACTGCCTTCTAGTCGGCCTTGGTTCTAAGTTCTTTCCTTCCTGCAATGGGAACACACGGCCGCATAGGCCTCTTGGCCTTCGGAGCGTTTCTACGTGTTGGAAGCAGCAGGGCCTTAGCCTGCACTTTACGTAGAGCTTGCAACTTGGCGTAGCGTCCGCCTTGGTTCTAAGTTCTTGCCTGAGCTGCGAACACGCTGCCGCTTATGAGGCTTCACCTGAAGAGCGAGGCTACCTTTTGGAAGCCTAATGGACTCGGCGTGCGCTTCACACAGAGAGTCCAAGTCGGCTTCAGGCCGCCCTTGTTCTCACTTCTTTCCTCACCTGCGAGAACACGGCCAGAAGGCGGTTGCGTCGTACGCGGCGCTTGGCGTTTTGGACGCAGAGGCGCATTGGCGAGCACTTCACTCAGAGTCTCCAACCTGCCTTGGCGTCCGCCTTTGTTCTAACACCTTTCCGCAACTGGGAGAACACTGCCCTCTAGTAGTGTTCGTCTTCGCTGCGTTTGTAGGTTTGGGAAGCCTAAGGGCCTTCCCTGGAACTCAACTCGGTGTAGCCAACAGGCTTCTAGTCCGCCCCTGTTCTAAGGTCTTTCCTCCCCTGGGATCTCACGCCCCCCCCCCCAGGAGACGTCACCTTAGGAGCGATGATACGTTTTGGAAGCAAAAGGGGACCTGGGGTGCCCTGCCCTGAGAGTGTCCAACTTGCCTCCAGTGCGGCCTTGTTCTAAATTCTTTCCGCAGCAGGGAACACGCTGCCACATAGGAAACTTCAATCAGGTCGAGTTTACGTTGTGGAAGCCTAAGGGTCTGGGCCTGCACTTAACTCGCAGTGTGCAACTTGCCTAGGGTGCGCCCCAGGTTCCAACTTCTTTCCACAGCCGGGAGCAAACTGCCCCTTGGGAATCCTCCCTTTGAAGGTCGCGTTCACGTTTTGGAAGCCGCAGCGTCTTTGCGTGCCCTTAACTCGGAGTATCCAACAAGCTTCTAGTACGCCCTTCTTCCCAAGTCTTCCCTTCGCTTGGGAACACACTGCCACTGAGGAGACTTCACCTGAAGCGCGATGACACGCTTTGCAGCCCAAGAGACTGGACGGGCAACTTCACTCAGAAGCTCCAACTGCCTTCTAGTCGGCCTTGGTTCTAAGTTCTTTCCTTCCTGCAATGGGAACACACGGCCGCATAGGCCTCTTGGCCTTCGGAGCGTTTCTACGTGTTGGAAGCAGCAGGGCCTTAGCCTGCACTTTACGTAGAGCTTGCAACTTGGCGTAGAGTCCGCCTTGGTTCTAAGTTCTTGCCTGAGCTGCGAACACGCTGCCGCTTATGAGGCTTCACCAGAAGAGCGAGGCTATCTTTTGGAAGCCTAATGGACTCGGCGTGCGCTTCACACAGAGAGTCCAAGTCGGCTTCAGGCCGCCCTTGTTCTCACTTCTTTCCTCAACTGCGAGAACACGGCCAGAAGGCGGTTGCGTCGTACGCGGCGCTTGGCGTTTTGGACGCAGAGGCGCATTGGCGAGCACTTCACTCAGAGTCTCCAACCTGCCTTGGCGTCCGCCTTTGTTCTAACACCTTCCCGCAACTGGGAGAACACTGCCGTCTAGTAGTGTTCGTCTTCGCTGCGTTTGTAGGTTTGGGAAGCCTAAGGGCCTTCCCTGGAACTCAACTCGGTGTAGCCAACAGGCTTCTAGTCCGCCTCTGTTCTAAGGTCTTTCCTCCCCTGGGATCTCACGGCCCCCCCCCCAGGAGACGTCACCTTAGGAGCGATGATACGTTTTGGAAGCAAAGGGGACCTGGGGTGCCCTGCCCTGAGAGTGTCCAACTTGCCTCCAGTGCGGCCTTGTTCTAACTTCTTTCCGCAGCAGGGAACACGCTGCCACATAGGAAACTTCACTTCAGGTCGAGTTTACGTTGTGGAAGCCTAAGGGTCTAGGCCTGCACTTAACTCGCAGTGTGCAACTTGCCTAGGGTGCGCCCCAGGTTCCAACTTCTTTCCACAGCCGGGAGCAAACTGCCCCTTGGGAATCCTCCCTTTGAAGGTCGCGTTCACGTTTTGGAAGCCGCAGCGTCTTTGCGTGCCCTTAACTCGGAGTATCCAACAAGCTTCTAGTACGCCCTTCTTCTCAAGTCTTCCCTTCGCTTGGGAACAAACTGCCACTGAGGAGACTTCACCTGAAGCGCGATGTCACGCTTTGCAGCCCAAGGGACTGGACGGGCAACTTCACTCAGAAGCTCCAACTGCCTTCTAGTCGGCCTTGGTTCTAAGTTCTTTCCTTCCTGCAATGGGAACACACGGCCGCATAGGCCTCATGGCCTTCGGAGCGTTTCTACGTGTTGGAAGCAGCAGGGCCTTAGCCTGCACTTTACATAGAGCTTGCAACTTGGCGTAGCGTCCGCCTTGGTTCTAAGTTCTTGCCTGAGCTGCGAACACGCTGCCGCTTATGAGGCTTCACCTGAAGAGCGAGGCTACCTTTTGGAAGCCTAATGGACTCGGCGTGCGCTTCACACAGAGAGTCCAAGTCGGCTTCAGGCCGCACTTGTTCTCACTTCTTTCCTCACCTGCGAGAACACGGCCAGAAGGCGGTTGCGTCGTACGCGGCGCTTGGCGTTTTGGACGCAGAGGCGCATTGGCGAGCACTTCACTCAGAGTCTCCAACCTGCCTTGGCGTCCGCCTTTGTTCTAACACCTTTCCGCAACTGGGAGAACACTGCCCTCTAGTAGTGTTCGTCTTCGCTGCGTTTGTAGGTTTGGGAAGCCTAAGGGCCTTCCCTGGAACTCAACTCGGTGTAGCCAACAGGCTTCTAGTCCGCCCCTGTTCTAAGGTCTTTCCTCCCCTGGGATCTCACGGCCCCCCCCCCAGGAGATGTCACCTGAGGAGCGATGATAAGTTTTGGAAGCAAAAGGGGACCTGGGGTGCCCTGCCCTGAGAGTGTCCAACTTGCCTCCAGTGCGGCCTTGTTCTAACTTCTTTCCGCAGCAGGGACCACGCTGCCACATAGGAAACTTCACTTCAGGTCGAGTTTACGTTGTGGAAGCCTAAGGGTCTGGGCCTGCACTTAACTCGCAGTGTGCAACTTGCCTAGGGTGCGCCCCAGGTTTCAACTTCTTTCCACAGCCGGGAGCAAACTGCCCCTTGGGAATCCTCCCTTTGAAGGTCGCGTTCACGTTTTAGAAGCCGCAGCGTCTTTGCGTGCCCTTAACTCGGAGGATCCAACAAGCTTCTAGTACGCCCTTCTTCTCAAGTCTTCCCTTCGCTTGGGAACACACTGCCACTGAGGAGACTTCACCTGAAGCGCGATGACACGCTTTGCAGCCCAAGGGACTGGACGGGCAACTTCACTCAGAAGCTCCAACTGCCTTCTAGTCGGCCTTGGTTCTAAGTTCTTTCCTTCCTGCAATGGGAACACACGGCCGCATAGGCCTCTTGGCCTTCGGAGCGTTTCTACGTGTTGGAAGCAGCAGGGCCTTAGCCTGCACTTTACGTAGAGCTTGCAACTTGGCGTAGAGTCCGCCTTGGTTCTAAGTTCTTGCCTGAGCTGCGAACACGCTGCCGCTTATGAGGCTTCACCAGAAGAGCGAGGCTACCTTTTGGAAGCCTAATGGACTCGGTTGCGCTTCACACAGAGAGTCCAAGTCGGCTTCAGGCCGCCCTTGTTCTCACTTCTTTCCTCACCTGCGAGAACACGGCCAGAAGGCGGTTGCGTCGTACGCGGCGCTTGGCGTTTTGGACGCAGAGGCGCATTGGCGAGCACTTCACTCAGAGTCTCCAACCTGCCTTGGCGTCCGCCTTTGTTCTAACACCTTTCCGCAACTGGGAGAACACTGCCCTCTAGTAGTGTTCGTCTTCGCTGCGTTTGTAGGTTTGGGAAGCCTAAGGGCCTTCCCTGGAACTCAACTCGGTGTAGCCAACAGGCTTCTAGTCCGCCCCTGTTCTAAGGTCTTTCCTCCCCTGGGATCTCACGTCCCCCCCCCCCAGGAGACGTCACCGTAGGAGCGATGATACGTTTTGGAAGCAAAAGGGGACCTGGGGTGCCCTGCCCTGAGAGTGTCCAACTTGCATCCACTGCGGCCTTGTTCTAACTTCTTTCCGCAGCAGGGAACACGCTGCCACATAGGCAACTTCACTTCAGGTCGAGTTTACGTTGTGGAAGCCTAAGGGTCTGGGCCTGCACTTAACTCGCAGTGTGCAACTTGCCTAGGGTGCGCCCCAGGTTCCAACTTCTTTCCACAGCCGGGAGCAAACTGCCCCTTGGGAATCCTCCCTTTGAAGGTCGCGTTCACGTTTTGGAAGCCGCAGCGTCTTTGCGTGCCCTTAACTAGGAGTATCCAACAAGCTTCTAGTACGCCCTTCTTCTCAAGTCTTCCCTTCGCTTTGGAACACACTGCCACTGAGGAGACTTCACCTGAAGCGCGATGACACGCTTTGCAGCCCAAGGGACTGGACGGGCAACTTCACTCAGAAGCTCCAACTGCCTTCTCGTCGGCCTTGGTTCTAAGTTCTTTCCTTCCTGCAATGGGAACACACGGCCGCATAGGCCTCTTGGCCTTCGGAGCGTTTCTACGTGTTGGAAGCAGCAGGGCCTTAGCCTGCACTTTACGTAGAGCTTGAAACGTGGCGTAAAGTCCGCCTTGGTTCTAAGTTCTTGCCTGAGCTGCGAACACGCTGCCGCTTATGAGGCTTCACCTGAAGAGCGAGGCTACCTTTTGGAAGCCTAATGGACTCGGCGTGCGCTTCACACAGAGAGTCCAAGTCGGCTTCAGCCCGCCCTTGTTCTCACTTCTTTCCTCACCTGCGAGAACACGGCCAGAAGGCGGTTGCGTCGTACGCGGCGCTTGGCGTTTTGGACGCAGAGGCGCATTGGCGAGCACTTCACTCAGAGTCTCCAACCTGCCTTGGCGACCGCCTTTGTTCTAACACCTTTCCGCAACTGGGAGAACACTGCCCTCCAGTAGTGTTCGTCTTCGCTGCGTTTGTAGGTTTGGGAAGCCTAAGGGCCTTCCCTGGAACTCAACTCGGTGTAGCCAACAGGCTTCTAGTCCGCCCCTGCTCTAAGGTCATTCCTCCCCTGGGATCTCACGCCCCCCCCCCAGGAGACGTCACCTTAGGAGCGATGATACGTTTTGGAAGCAAAAGGGGACCTGGGGTGCCCTGCCCTGAGAGTGTCCAACTTGCCTCCAGTGCGGCCTTGTTCTAACTTCTTTCCGCAGCAGGGAACACGCTGCCACATAGGAAACTTCACTTCAGGTCGAGTTTACGTTGTGGAACCCTAAGGGTCTGGGCCTGCACTTAACTCGCAGTGTGCAACTTGCCTAGGGTGCGCCCCAGGTTCCAACTTCTTTCCACAGCCGGGAGCAAACTGCCCCTTGGGAATCCTCCCTTTGAAGGTCGCGTTCACGTTTTGGAAGCCGCAGCGTCTTTGCGTGCCCTTAAATCGGAGTATCCAACAAGCTTCTAGTACGCCCTTCTTCTGAAGTCTTCCCTTCGCTTGGGAACACACTGCCACTGAGGAGACTTCACCTGAAGCGCGATGACACGCTTTGCAGCCCAAGGGACTGGACGGGCAACTTCACTCAGAAGCTCCAACTGCCTTCTCGTCGGCCTTGGTTCTAAGTTCTTTCCTTCCTGCAATGGGAACACACGGCCGCATAGGCCTCTTGGCCTTTGGAGCGTTTCTACGTGTTGGAAGCAGCAGGGCCTTAGCCTGCACTTTACGTAGAGCTTGCATCTTGGCGTAGAGTCCGCCTTGGTTCTAAGTTCTTGCCTGAGCTGCGAACACGCTGCCGCTTATGAGGCTTCACCTGAAGAGCGAGGCTACCTTTTGGAAGCCTAATGGACTCGGCGTGCGCTTCACACAGAGAGTCCAAGTCAGCTTCAGGCCGCCCTTGTTCTCACTTCTTTCCTCACCTGCGAGAACACGGCCAGAAGGCGGTTGGGTCGTACGCGGCGCTTGGCGTTTTGGACGCAGAGGCGCATTGGCGAGCACTTCACTCAGAGTCTCCAACCTGCCTTGGCGTCCGCCTTTGTTCTAACACCTTTCCGCAACTGGGAGAACACTGCCCTCTAGTAGTGTTCGTCTTCGCTGCGTTTGTAGGTTTGGGAAGCCTAAGGGCCTTCCCTGGAACTCAACTCGGTGTAGCCAACAGGCTTCTAGTCCGCCCCTGTTCTAAGGTCTTTCCTCCCCTGGGATCTCACGCCCCCCCCCCCAGGAGACGTCACCTTAGGAGCGATGAAACGTTTTGGAAGCAAAAGGGGACCTGGGGTGCCCTGCCCTGAGAGTGTCCAACTTGCCTCCAGTGCGGCCTTGTTCTAACTTCTTTCCGCAGCAGGGAACACGCTGCCACATAGGAAACTTCACTTCAGGTCGAGTTTACGTTGTGGAAGCCTAAGGGTCTGGGCCTGCACTTAACTCGCAGGGTGCAAATTGCCTAGGGTGCGCCCCAGGTTCCAACTTCTTTCCACAGCCGGGAGCAAACTGCCCCTTGGGAATCCTCCCTTTGAAGGTCGCGTTCACGTTTTGGAAGCCGCAGCGTCTTTGCGTGCCCTTAACTCGGAGTATCCAACAAGCTTCTAGTACGCCCTTCTTCTCAAGTCTTCCCTTCGCTTGGGAACACACTGCCACTGAGGAGACTTCACCTGAAGCGCGATGACACGCTTTGCAGCCCAAGGGACTGGACGGGCAACTTCACTCAGAAGCTCCAACTGCCTTCTAGTCGGCCTTGGTTCTAAGTTCTTTCCTTCCTGCAATGGGAACACACGGCCGCATAGGCCTCTTGGCCTTCAGAGCGTTTCTACGTCTTGGAAGCTGCAGGGCCTTAGCCTGCACTTTACGTAGAGCTTGCAACTTGGTGTAGAGTCCGCCTTGGTTCTAAGTTCTTGCCTGAGCTGCGAACACGCTGCCGCTTATGAGGCTTCACCTGAAGAGCGAGGCTACCTTTTGGAAGCCTAATGGACTCGGCGTGCGCTTCACACAGAGAGTCCAAGTCGGCTTAAGGCCGCCCTTGTTCTCACTTCTTTCCTCACCTGTGAGAACACGGCCAGAAGGCGGTTGCGTCGTACGCGGCACTTGGCGTTTTGGACGCAGAGGCGCATTGGCGAGCACTTCACTCAGAGTCTCCAACCTGCCTTGGCGTCCGCCTTTGTTCTAACACCTTTCCGCAACTGGGAGAACACTGCCCTCTAGTAGTGTTCGTCTTCGCTGCGTTTGTAGGTTTGGGAAGCCTAAGGGCCTTCCCTGGAACTCAACTCGGTGTAGCCAACAGGCTTCTAGTCCGCCCCTGTTCTAAGGTCTTTCCTCCCCTGGCATCTCACGGCCCCGCCCCCCCCAGGAGACGTCACCTTAGGAGCGATGATACGTTTTGGAAGCAAAAGGGGACCTGGGGTGCCCTGCCCTGAGAGTGTCCAACTTGCCTCCAGTGCGGCCTTGCTCTAACTTCTTTCCGCAGCAGGGAACACGCTGCCACATAGGAAACTTCACTTCAGGTCGAGTTTACGTTGTGGAAGCCTAAGGGTCTGGGCCTGCACTTAACTCGCAGTGTGCAAGTTGCCTAGGATGCGCCCCAGGTTCCAACTCCTTTCCACAGCCAGGAGCAAACTGCCCCTTGGGAATCCTCCCTTTGAAGGTCGCGTTCACGTTTTGGAAGCTGCAGCGTCTTTGCGTGCCCTTAACTCGGAGTATCCAACAAGCTTCTAGTACGCCCTTCTTCTCAAGTCTTCCCTTCGCTTGGGAACACACTGCCACTGAGGAGACTTCACCTGAAGCGCGATGACATGCTTTGCAGCCCAAGGGACTGGACGGGCAACTTAACTCAGAAGCTCCAACTGCCTTCTCGTCGGCCTTGGTTCTAAGTTCTTTCCTTCCTGCAATGGGAACACACGGCCGCATAGGTCTTGGCCTTCGGAGTGTTTCTACGTGTTGGAAGCAGCAGGGCCTTAGCCTGCACTTTACGTAGATCTTGCAACTTGGCGTAGAGTCCGCCTTGGTTCTAAGTTCTTGCCTGAGCTGCGAACACGCTGCCGCTTATGAGGCTTCACCTGAAGAGCGAGGCTACCTTTTGGAAGCCTAATGGACTCGGCGTGCGCTTCACACAGAGAGTCCAAGTCGGCTTCAGGCCGCCCTTGTTCTCACTTCTTTCCTCACCTGCGAGAACACGGCCAGAAGGCGGTTGCGTCGTACGCGGCGCTTGGCGTTTTGGACGCAGAGGCGCATTGGCGAGCACTTCACTCAGAGTCTCCAACCTGCCTTGGCTTCCGCCTTTGTTCTAACACCTTTCCGCAACTGGGAGAACACTGCCCTCTAGTAGTGTTCATCTTCGCTGCGTTTGTAGGTTTGGGAAGCCTAAGGGCCTTCCCTGGAACTCAACTCGGTGTAGCCAACAGGCTTCTAGTCCGCCAATGTTCTAAGGTCTTTCCTCCCCTGGGATCTCACGCGCCCCCCCCCAGGAGACGTCACCTTAGGAGCGATGATACGTTTTGGAAGCAAAAGGGGACCTGGGGTGCCCTGCCCTGAGAGTGTCCAACTTGCCTCCAGTGCGGCCGTGCTCTAAATACTTTCCGCAGCAGGGAACACGCTGCCACAGACGAAACTTCACTTCAGGTCGAGTTTTCGTTGTGGAAGCCTAAGGGTCTTGGCCTGCACTTAACTCGCAGTGTGCAACTTGCCTAGGGTGCGCCCCAGGTTCCAACTTCTTTCCACAGCCGGGAGCAAACTGCCCTTTGGGAATCCTCCCTTTGAAGGTCGCATTCACCTTTTGGAAGCCGCAGCGTCTTTGCGTGCCCTTAACTCGGAGTATCCAACAAGCTTCTAGTACGCCCTTCTTCTCAAGTCTTCCCTTCGCTTGGGAACACACTGCCACTGAGGAGACTTCACCTGAAGCGCGATGACACGCTTTGCAGCCCAAGGGACTGGACGGGCAACTTCACTCAGAAGCTCCAACTGCCTTCTAGTCGGCCTTGGTTCTAAGTTCTTTCCTTCCTGCAATGGGAACACACGGCCGCATAGGCCTCTTGGCCTTCGGAGCGTTTCTACGTGTTGGAAGCAGCAGGGCCTTAGCCTGCACTTTACGTAGAGCTTGCAACTTGGCGTAGAGACCGCCTTGGTTCTAAGTTCTTGCCTGAGCTGCGAACACGCTGCCGCTTATGAGGCTTCACCAGAAGAGCGTGGCTACCTTTTGGAAGCCTAATGGACTCGGCGTGCGCTTCACACAGAGAGTCCAAGTCGGCTTCAGGCCGCCCTTGTTCTCACTTCTTTCCTCACCTGCGAGAACACGGCCAGAAGGCGGTTGCGTCGTACGCGGCGCTTGGCGTTTTGGACGCAGAGGCGCATTGGCGAGCACTTCACTCAGAGTCCCAACCTGCCTTGGCGTCCGCCTTTGTTCTAACACCTTTCCGCAACTGGGAGAACACTGCCCTCTAGTAGTGTCCGTCTTCGCTGCGTTTGTAGGTTTGGGAAGCCTAAGGGCCTTCCCTGGAACTCCACTCGGTGTAGCCAACAGGCTTCTAATCCGCCCCTGTTCTAAGGTCTTTCCTCCCCTGGGATCTCACGGCCCCCCCCCCCCCAGGAGACGTCACCTTAGGAGCGATGATACGTTTTGGAAGCAAAAGGGGACCTGGGGTGCCCTGCCCTTAGAGTGTCAAACTTGCCTCCAGTGCGGCCGTGCTCTAACTTCTTTCCGCAGCAGGGAACACGCTGCCACATAGGAAACTTCACTTCAGGTCGAGTTTACGTTGTGGAAGCCTAAGGGTCTGGGCCTGCACTTAACTCGCAGTGTGCAACTTGCCTAGGGTGCGCCCCAGGTTCCAACTTCTTTCCACAGCCGGGAGCAAACTGCCCCTTGGGAATCCTCCCTTTGAAGGTCGCGTTCACGTTTTGGAAGCCGCAGCGTCTTTGCGTGCCCTTAACTCGGAGTATCCAACAAGCTTCTAGTACGCCCTTCTTCTCAAGTCTTCTCTTCGCTTGGGAACACACTGCCACTGAGGAGACTTCACCTGAAGCGCGATGACACGCTTTGCAGCCCAAGGGACTGGACGGGCAACTTCGCTCAGAAGCTCCAACTGCCTTCTAGTCGGCCTTGGTTCTAAGTTCTTTCCTTCCTGCAATGGGAACCCACGGCCGCATAGGCCTCTTGGCCTTCGGAGCGTTTCTACGTGTTGGAAGCAGCAGGGCCTTAGCCTGCACTTTACGTAGAGCTTGCAACTTGGCGTAGAGTCCGCCTTGGTTCTAAGATCTTGCCTGAGCTGCGAACACGCTGCCGCTTATGCGGCTTCACCTGAAGAGCGAGGCTACCTTTTGGAAGCCTAATGGACTCGGCGTGCGCTTCACACAGAGAGTCCAAGTCGGCTTCAGCCCGCCCTTGTTCTCACTTCTTTCCTCACCTGCGAGAACACGGCCAGAAGGCGGTTGCGTCGTACGCGGCGCTTGGCGTTTTGGACGCAGAGGCGCATTGGCGAGCACTTCACTCAGAGTCTCCAACCTGCCTTGCCGTCCGCCTTTGTTCTAACACCTTTCCGCACCTGGGAGAACACTGCCCTCTAGTAGTGTTTGTCTTCGCTGCGTTTGTATGTTTGGGAAGCCTAAGGGCCTTCCCTGGAACTCCACTCGGTGTAGCCAACAGGCTTCTTGTCCGCCCCTGTTCTAAGGTCTTTCCTGCCCTGGGAACTCACGGCCCCCCCCCCCCAGGAGACGTCACCTTAGGAGCGATGATACGTTTTGGAAGCAAAAGGGGACCTGGGGTGCCCTGCCCTGAGAGTGTCCAACTTGCCTCCAGTGCGGCCTTGCTCTAAATTCTTTCCGCAGCAGGGAACTCGCTGCCACATAGGAAACTTCACTTCAGGTCGAGTTTACGTTGTGGAAGCCTAAGGGTCTGGGCCTGCACTTAAATCGCAGTGTGCAAATTGCCTAGGGTGCGCCCCAGGTTCCAACTTCTTTCCACAGCCGGGAGCAAACTGCCCCTTGGGAATCCTCCCTTTGAAGGTCGCGTTCACGTTTTGGAAGCCGCAGCGTCTTTGTGTGCCCTTAACTCGGGGTATCCAACAAGCTTCTAGTACGCCCTTCTTCTCAAGTCTTCCCTTCGCTTGGGAACACACTGCCACTGAGGAGACTTCACCTGAAGCGCGATGACACGCTTTGCAGCCCAAGGTACTGGACGGGCAACTTAACTCAGAAGCTCCAACTGCCTTCTCGTCGGCCTTGGTTCTAAGTTCTTTCCTGCCTGCAATGGGAACACACGGCCGCATAGGCCTCTTGGCCTTCGGAGCGTTTCTACGTGTTGGAAGCAGCAGGGCCTTAGCCTGCACTTTACTTAGAGCTTGCAACTTGGCGTAGAGTCCGCCTTGGTTCTAAGTTCTTGCCTGAGCTGCGAACACGCTGCCGCTTATGAGGCTTCACCAGAAGAGCGAGGCTACCTTTTGGAAGCCTAATGGACTCGGCGGGCGCTTCACACAGAGAGTCCAAGTCGGCTTCAGGCCGCCCTTGTTCTCACTTCTTTCCTCACCTGCGAGAACACGGCCAGAAGGCGGTTGCGTCGTACGCGGCGCTTGGCGTTTTGGACGCAGAGGTGCTTTGGCGAGCACTTCACTCAGAGTCTCCAACGTGCCTTGGCGTCCGCCTTTGTTCTAAAACCTTTCCGCAACTGGGAGAACACTGCCCTCTAGTAGTGTTCGTCTTCGCTGCGTTTGTAGGTTTGGGAAGCCTAAGGGCCTTCCCTGGAACTCAACTCAGTGTAGCCCACAGGCTTCTAGTCCGCCCCTGTTCTAAGGTCTTTCCTCCCCTGGGATCTCACGCCCCCCCCCTCCCAAGGAGACGTCACCTGAGGAGCGATGATACGTTTTGGAAGCAAAAGGGGACCTGGGGTGCCCTGCCCTGAGAGTGTCCAACTTGCCTCCAGTGCGGCCTTGTTCTAACTTCTTTCCACAGCAGGGATCACGCTGACACATAGGAAACTTCACTTCAGGTCGAGTTTACGTTGTGGAAGCCTAAGGGTCTGGGCCTGCACTTAACTCGCAGTGTGCAACTTGCCTAGGGTGCGCCCCAGGTTCCAACTTCTTTCCACAGCTGGGAGCAAACTGCCCCTTGGGAATCCTCCCTTTGAAGGTCGCGTTCACGTTTTGGAAGCCGCAGCGTCTTTGCATGCCCTTAACTCGGAGTATCCAACAAGCTTCTAGTACGCCCTTCTTCTCAAGTCTTCCCTTCGCTTGGGAACACACTGCCACTGAGGAGACTTCACCTGAAGCGATGACACGCTTTGCAGCCCAAGGGACTGGACGGGCAACTTAACTCAGAAGCTCCAACTGCCTTCTCGTCGGCCTTGGTTCTAAGTTCTTTCCTTCCTGCAATGGGAACACACGGCCGCATAGGCCTCTTGGCCTTCGGAGCGTTTCTACGTGTCGGAAGCAGCAGGGCCTTAGCCTGCACTTTACGTAGTGCTTGCAACTTGGCGTAGAGTCCGCCTTGGTTCTAAGTTCTTGCCTGAGCTGCGAACACGCTGCCGCTTATGAGGCTTCACCTGAAGAGCGAGGCTACCTTTTGGAAGCCTCATGGACTCGGCGTGCGCTTCACACAGAGAGTCCAAGTCGGCTTCAGGCCGCCCTTGTTCTCACTTCTTTCCTCACCTGCGAGAACACGGCCAGAAGGCGGTTGCGTCGTACGCGGCGCTTGGCGTTCTGGACGCAGAGGCGCATTGGCGAGCACTTCACTCAGAGTCTCCAACCTGCCTTGGCGTCCGCCTTTGTTCTAACACCTTTCCGCAACTGGGAGAACACTGCCCTCTAGTAGTGTTCGTCATCGCTGCGTTTGTAGGTTTGGGAAGCCTAAGGGCCTTCCCTGGAACTCCACTCGGTGTAGCCCACAGGCTTCTTGTCCGCCCCTGTTCTAAGGTCTTTCCTCCCCTGGGATCTCACGGCCCCCCCCCCAGGAGACGTCACCTTAGGAGCGATGATACGTTTTGGAAGAAAAAGGGGACCTGGGGTGCCCTGCCCTGAGAGTGTCCAACTTGCCTCCAGTGCGGCCGTGCTCTAACTTCTTTCCGCAGCAGGGAACACGCTGCCACATAGGAAACTTCACTTCAGGTCGAGTTTACGTTGTGGAAGCCTAAGGGTCTGGGCCTGCACTTAACTCGCAGTGTGCAGCTTGCCTCGGGTGCGCCCCAGGTTCCAACTTCTTTCCACAGCCGGGAGCAAACTGCCCCTTGGGAATCCTCCCTTTGAAGGTCGCGTTCACGTTTTGGAAGCCGCAGCGTCTTTGCGTGCCCTTAACTCGGAGTATCCAACAAGCTTCTAGTACGCCCTTCTTCTCAAGTCTTCCCTTCGCTTGGGAACACACTGCCACTGAGGAGACTTCACCTGAAGCGCGATGACACGCTTTGCAGCCCAAGGGACTGGACGGGCAACTTCACTCAGAAGCTCCAACTGCCTTCTAGTCGGCCTTGGTTCTAAGTTCTTTCCTTCCTGCAATGGGAACACACGGCCGCATAGGCCTCTTGGCCTTCGGAGCGTTTCTACGTGTTGGAAGCAGCAGGGCCTTAGCCTGCACTTTACATAGAGCTTGCAACTTGGCGTAGAGTCCGCCTTGGTTCTACGTTCTTGCCTGAGCTGCGAACACGCTGCCGCTTATGAGGCTTCACCTGAAGAGCGAGGCTACCTTTTGGAAGCCTCATGGACTCGGCGTGCGCTTCACACAGATAGTCCAAGTCGGCTTCAGGCCGCCCTTGTTCTCACTTCTTTCCTCACCTGCGAGAACACGGCCAGAAGGCGGTTGCGTCGTACGCGGCGCTTGTCGTTTTGGACGCAGAGGCGCTTTGGCGAGCACTTCACTCAGAGTCTCCAACCTGCCTTGGCGTCCGCCTTTGTTCTAACACCTTCCCGCAACTGGGAGAACACTGCCCTCTAGTAGTGTTCGTCTTCGCTGCGTTTGTAGGTTTGGGAAGCCTAAGGGCCTTCCCTGGAACTCCACTCGGTGTAGCCCACAGGCTTCTAGTCCGCCCCTGTTCTAAGGTCTTTCCTCCCCTGGGATCTCACGGCCCCCCCACCAGGAGACGTCACCTTAGGAGCGATGATACGTTTTGGAAGCAAAAGGGGACCTGGGGACCCCTGCCCTGAGAGTGTCCAACTTGCCTCCAGTGCGGCCTTGTTCTAACTTCTTTCCGCAGCAGGGAACACGCTGCCACATAGGAAACTTCTCTTCAGGTCGAGTTTACGTTGTGGAAGCCTAAGGGTCTGGGCCTGCACTTAACTCGCAGTGTGCAACTTGCCTAGGTTGCGCCCCAGGTTCCAACTTCTTTCCACAGCCGGGAGCAAACTGCCCCTTGGGAATCCTCCCTTTGAAGGTCGCGTTCACGTTTTGGAAGCCGCAGCGTCTTTGTGTGCCCTTAACTCGGGGTATCCAACAAGCTTCTAGTACGCCCTTCTTCTCAACTCTTCCCTTCGCTTTGGAACACACTGCCACTGAGGAGATTTCACCTGAAGCGATGACACACTTTGCAGCCCAAGGGACTGGACGGGACACTTCACTCAGAAACTCCACTGCCTTCTCGTCGGCCTTGGTTCTAAGTTCTTTCCTTCCTGCAATGGGAACACACGGCCGCATAGGCCTCTTGGCCTTCGGAGCGTTTCTACGTGTTGGAAGCAGCAGGGCCTTAGCCTGCACTTTACGTAGAGCTTGGAACTTGGCGTCGAGTCCGCCTTGGTTCTAAGTTCTTGCCTGAGCTGCGAACACGCTGCCGCTTATGAGGCTTCACCTGAAGAGCGAGGCTACCTTTTGGAAGCCTAATGGACTCGGCGTGCGTTTCACACAGAGAGTCCAAGTCGGCTTCAGGCCGCCCTTGTTCTCACTTCTTTCCTCACCTGCGAGAACACGGCCAGAAGGCGGTTGCGTCGTACGCGGCGCTTGGCGTTTTGGACGCAGAGGCGCATTGGCGAGCACTTCACTCAGAGTCTCCAACGTGCCTTGGCGTCCGCCTTTGTTCTAACACCTTTCCGCAACTGGGAGAACACTGCCCTCTAGTAGTGTTCGTCTTCGCTGCGTTTGTAGGTTTGGGAAGCCTAAGGGCCTTCCCTGGAACTCCACTCGGTGTAGCCCACAGGCTTCTAGTCCGCCCCTGTTCTAAGGTCTTTCCTCCCCTGGGATCTCACGCCCCCCCCCCAGGAGACGTCACCTTAGGAGCGATGATACGTTTTGGAAGCAAAAGGGGACCTGGGGTGCCCTGCCCTGAGAGTGTCCAACTTGCCTCCAGTGCGGCCTTGCTCTAACTTCTTTCCGCAGCAGGGAACACGCTGCCACATAGGAAACTTCACTTCAGGTCGAGTATACGTTGTGGAAGCCTAAGGGTCTGGGCCTGCACTTAAATCGCAGTGTGCAAATTGCCTAGGGTGCGCCCCAGGTTCCAACTTCTTTCCACAGCCGGGAGCAAACTGCCCCTTGGGAATCCTCCCTTTGAAGGTCGCGTTCACGTTTTGGAAGCCGCAGCGTCTTTGTGTGCCCTTAACTCGGGGTATCCAACATGCTTCTAGTACGCCCTTCTTCTCAAGTCTTCCCTTCGCTTGGGAACACACTGCCACTGAGGAGACTTCACCTGAAGCGCGATGACACGCTTTGCAGCCCAAGGGACTGGACGGGCAACTTCACTCAGAAGCTCCAACTGCCTTCTAGTCGGCCTTGGTTCTAAGTTCTTTCCTTCCTGCAATGGGAACACACGGCCGCATAGGCCTCTTGGCCTTCGGAGCGTTTCTACGTGTTGGAAGCAGCAGGGCCTTAGCCTGCACTTTACTTAGAGCTTGCAACTTGGCGTAGAGTCCGCCTTGGTTCTAAGTTCTTGCCTGAGCTGCGAACACGCTGCCGCTTATGAGGCTTCACCAGAAGAGCGAGGCTACCTTTTGGAAGCCTAATGGACTCGGCGGGCGCTTCACACAGAGAGTCCAAGTCGGCTTCAGGCCGCCCTTGTTCTCACTTCTTTCCTCACCTGCGAGAACACGGCCAGAAGGCGGTTGCGTCGTACGCGGCGCTTGGCGTTTTGGACGCAGAGGCGCTTTGGCGAGCACTTCACTCAGAGTCTCCAACGTGCCTTGGCGTCCGCCTTTCTTCTAACACCTTTCCGAAACTGGGAGAACACTGCCCTCTAGTAGTGTTCGTCTTCGCTGCGTTTGTAGGTTTGGGCAGCCTAAGGGCCTTCCCTGGAACTCAACTCAGTGTAGCCCACAGGCTTCTAGTCCGCCCCTGTTCTAAGTTCTTTCCTCCCCTGGGATCTCACGCCCCCCCCCTCCCAAGGAGACGTCACCTTAGGAGCGATGATAAGTTTTGGAAGCAAAAGGGGACCTGGGGTGCCCTGCCCTGAGAGTGTCCAACTTGCCTCCAGGGCGGCCTTGTTCTAACTTCTTTCCACAGCAGGGATCACGCTGCCACATAGGAAACTTCACTTCAGGTCGAGTTTACGTTGTGGAAGCCTAAGGGTCTGGGCCTGCACTTAACTCGCAGTGTGCAACTTGCCTAGGGTGCGCCCCAGGTTCCAACTTCTTTCCACAGCCGGGAGCAAACTGCCCCTTGGGAATCCTCCCTTTGAAGGTCGCGTTCACGTTTTGGAAGCCGCAGCGTCTTTGCATGCCCTTAACTCGGAGTATCCAACAAGCTTCTAGTACGCCCTTCTTCTCAAGTCTTCCCTTCGCTTGGGAACACACTGCCACTGAGGAGACTTCACCTGATGCGATGACACGCTTTGCAGCCCAAGGGACTGGACGGGCAACTTCACTCAGAAGCTCCAACTGCCTTCTCGTCGGCCTTGGTTCTAAGTTCTTTCCTTCCTGCAATGGGAACACACGGCCGCATAGGCCTCTTGGCCTTCGGAGCGTTTCTACGTGTTGGAAGCAGCAGGGCCTTAGCCTGCACTTTACGTAGAGCTTGCAACTTGGCGTAGAGTCCGCCTTGGTTCTAAGTTCTTGCCTGAGCTGCGAACACGCTGCCGCTTATGAGGATTCACCTGGAGAGCGAGGCTACCTTTTGGAAGCCTCATGGACTCGGCGTGCGCTTCACACAGAGAGTCCAAGTCGGCTTCAGGCCGCCCTTGTTCTCACTTCTTTCCTCACCTGCGAGAACACGGCCAGAAGGCGGTTGCGTCGTACGCGGCGCTTGGCGTTTTGGACGCAGAGGCGCATTGGCGAGCACTTCACTCAGAGTCTCCAACCTGCCTTGGCGTCCGCCTTTGTTCTAACACCTTTCCGCAACTGGGAGAAAACTGCCCTCTAGTAGTGTTCGTCATCGCTGCGTTTGTAGGTTTGGGAAGCCTAAGGGCCTTCCCTGGAACTCCACTCGGTGTAGCCCACAGACTTCTTGTCCGCCCCTGTTCTAAGGTCTTTCCTCCCCTGGGATCTCACGGCCCCCCCCCCAGGAGACGTCACCTTAGGAGCGATGATACGTTTTGGAAGCAAAAGGGGACCTGGGGTGCCCTGCCCTGAGAGTGTCCAACTTGCCTCCAGTGCGGCCGTGCTCTAACTTCTTTCCGCAGCAGGGAACACGCTGCCACTTAGGAAACTTCACTTCAGGTCGAGTTTACGTTGTGGAAGCCTAAGGGTCTGGGCCTGCACTTAACTCGTAGTGTGCAACTTGCCTCGGGTGCGCCCCAGGTTCCAACTTCTTTCCACAGCCGGGAGCAAACTGCCCCTTGGGAATCCTCCCTTTGAAGGTCGCGTTCACGTTTTGGAAGCCGCAGCGTCTTTGCGTGCCCTTAACTCGGAGTATCCAACAAGCTTCTAGTACGCCCTTCTTCTCAAGTCTTCCCTTCGCTTGGGAACACACTGCCACTGAGGAGACTTCACCTGAAGCGCGATGACACGCTTTGCAGCCCAAGGGACTGGAAGGGCAACTTCACTCAGAAGCTCCAACTGCCTTCTAGTCGGCCTTGGTTCTAAGTTCTTTCCTTCCTGCAATGGGAACACACGGCCGCATAGGCCTCTTGGCCTTCGGAGCGTTTCTACGTGTTGGAAGCAGCAGGGCCTTAGCCTGCACTTTACATAGAGCTTGCAACTTGGCGTAGAGTCCGCCTTAGTTCTACGTTCTTGCCTGAGCTGCGAACACGCTGCCGCTTATGAGGCTTCACCTGAAGAGCGAGGCTACCTTTTGGAAGCCTAATGGACTCGGCGTGCGCTTCACACAGAGAGTCCAAGTCGGCTTCAGGCGGCCCTTGTTCTCACTTCTTTCCTCACCTGCGAGAACACGGCCAGAAGGCGGTTGCGTCGTACGCGGCGCTTGTCGTTTTGGACGCAGAGGCGCTTTGGCGAGCACTTCACTCAGAGTCTCCAACCTGCCTTGGCGTCCGCCTTTGTTCTAACACCTTCCCGCAACTGGGAGAACACTGCCCTCTAGTAGTGTTCGTCTTCGCTGCGTTTGTAGGTTTGGGAAGCCTAAGGGCCTTCCCTGGAACTCAACTCGGTTTAGCCAACAGGCTTCTAGTCCGCCCCTGTTCTAAGGTCTTTCCTCCCCTGGGATCTCACGCCCCCCCCCCCAGGAGACGTCACCTTAGGAGCGATGATACGTTTTGGAAGCAAAAGGGGACCTGGGGTGCCCTGCCCTGAGAGTGTCCAACTTGCCTCCAGTGCGGCCTTGTTCTAACTTCTTTCCACAGCAGGGAACACGCTGCCACATAGGAAACTTCACTTCAGGTCGAGTTTACGTTATGGAAGCCTAAGGGTCTGGGCCTGCACTTAACTCGCAGTGTGCAACTTGCCTAGGGTGCGCCCCAGGTTCCAACTTCTTTCCACAGCCGGGAGCAAACTGCCCCTTGGGAATCCTCCCTTTGAAGGTCGCGTTCACGTTTTCGAAGCCGAAGCGTCTTTGCGTGCCCTTAACTCGGAGTATCCAACAAGCTTCTAGTACGCCCTTCTTCTCAAGTCTTCCCTTCGCTTGGGAACACACTGCCACTGAGGGGACTTCACGTGAAGCGCGATGACACGCTTTGCAGCCCAAGGGACTGGACGGGCAACTTAACTCAGAAGCTCCAACTGCCTTCTAGTCGGCCTTGGTTCTAAGTTCTTTCCTTCCTGCAATGGGAACACACGGCCGCATAGGCCTCTTGGCCTTCGCAGCGTTTCTACGTGTTGGAAGCAGCAGGGCCTTAGCCTGCACTTTACGTAGAGCTTGCAACTTGGCGTAGAGTCCGCCTTGGTTCTAAGATCTTGCCTGAGCTGCGAACTCGCTGCCGCTTATGAGGCTTCACCTGAAGAGCGAGGCTACCTTTTGGAAGCCTAATGGACTCGGCGTGCGCTTCACACAGAGAGTCCAAGTCGGCTTCAGGCCGCCCTTGTTCTCACTTCTTTCCTCACCTGCGAGAACACGGCCAGAATGCGGTTGCGTCGTACGCGGCGCTTGGCGTTTTGGACGCAGAGGCGCATTGGCGAGCACTTCACTCAGAGTCTCCAACCTGCCTTGGCGTCCGCCTTTGTTCTAACACCTTTCCGCAACTGGGAGAACACTGCCCTCTAGTAGTGTTCGTCTTCGCTGCGTTTGTAGGTTTGGGAAGCCTAAGGGCCTTCCCTGGAACTCCACTCGGTTTAGCCCACAGGCTTCTAGTCCGCCCCTGTTCTAAGGTCTTTCCTCCCCTGGGATCTCACGGCCCCCCCACCAGGAGACGTCACGTTTGGAGCGATGATACGTTTTGGAAGCAAAAGGGGACCTGGGGTGCCCTGCCCTGAGAGTGTCCAACTTGCCTCCAGTGCGGCCTTGTTCTAACTTCTTTCCGCAGCAGGGAACACGCTGCCACATAGGAAACTTCACTTCAGGTCGAGTTTACGTTCTGGAAGCCTAAGGGTCTGGGCCTGCACTTAACTCGCAGTGTGCAACTTGCCTAGGGTGCGCCCCAGGTTCCAACTTCTTTCCACAGCCGGGAGCAAACTGCCCCTTGGGAATCCTCCCTTTGAAGGTCGCGTTCACGTTTTGGAAGCCGCAGCGTCTTTGTGTGCCCTTAACTCGGGGTATCCAACAAGCTTCTAGTACGCCCTTCTTCTCAACTCTTCCCTTCGCTTGGGAACACACTGCCACTGAGGAGATTTCACCTGAAGCGATGACACACTTTGCAGCCCAAGGGACTGGACGGGACACTTCACTCAGAAACTCCACTGCCTTCTCATCGGCCTTGGTTCTAAGTTCTTTCCTTCCTGCAATGGGAACACACGGCCGCATAGGCCTCTTGGCCTTCGGAGCGTTTCTACGTGTTGGAAGCAGCAGGGCCTTAGCCTGCACTTTACGTAGAGCTTGCAACTTGGCGTCGAGTCCGCCTTGGTTCTAAGTTCTTGCCTGAGCTGCGAACACGCTGCCGCTTATGAGGCTTCACCTGAAGAGCGAGGCTACCTTTTGGAAGCCTAATGGACTCGGCGTGCGCTTCACACAGAGAGTCCAAGTCGGCTTCAGGCCGCCTTTGTTCTCACTTCTTTCCTCACCTGCGAGAACACGGCCAGAAGGCGGTTGCGTCGTACGCGGCGCTTGGCGTTTTGGACGCAGAGGCGCATTGGCGAGCACTTCACTCAGAGTCTCCAACCTGCCTTGGCGTCCGCCTTTGTTCTAACACCTTTCCGCAACTGGGAGAACACTGCCCTCTTGTAGTGTTCGTCTTCGCTGCGTTTGTAGGTTTGGGAAGCCTAAGGGCCTTCCCTGGAACTCCACTCGGTGTAGCCCACAGGCTTCTAGTCCGCCCCTGTTCTAAGGTCTTTCCTCCCCTGGGATCTCACGCCCCCCCCCCCAGGAGACGTCACCTTAGGAGCGATGATACGTTTTGGAAGCAAAAGGGGACCTGGGGTGCCCTGCCCTGAGAGTGTCCAACTTGCCTCCAGTGCGGCCTTGTTCTAACTTCTTTCCACAGCAGGGAACACGCTGCCACATAGGAAACTTCACTTCAGGTCGAGTTTACGTTATGGAAGCCTAAGGGTCTGGGCCTGCACTTAACTCGCAGTGTGCAACTTGCCTAGGGTGCGCCCCAGGTTCCAACTTCTTTCCACAGCCGGGAGCAAACTGCCCCTTGGGAATCCTCCCTTTGAAGGTCGCGTTCACGTTTTGGAAGCCGCAGCGTCTTTGCGTGCCCTTAACTCGGAGTATCCAACAAGCTTCTAGTACGCCCTTCTTCTCAAGTCTTCCCTTCGATTGGGAACACACTGCCACTGAAGAGACTTCACCTGAAGCGCGATGACACGCTTTGCAGCCCAAGGGACTGAACGGGCAACTTTACTCAGAAGCTCCAACTGCCTTCTAGTCGGCCTTGGTTCTAAGTTCTTTCCTTCCTGCAATGGGAACACACGGCCGCATAGGCCTCTTGGCCTTCGGAGCGTTTCTACGTGTTGGAAGCAGCAGGGCCTTAGCCTGCACTTTACGTAGAGCTTGCAACTTGGCGTAGAGTCCGCCTTGGTTCTAAGTTCTTGCCTGAGCTGCGAACACGCTGCCGCTTATGAGGCTTCACCTGAAGAGCGAGGCTACCTTTTGGAAGCCTAATGGACTCGGCGTGCGCTTCACACAGAGAGTCCAAGTCGGCTTCAGGCCGCCCTTGTTCTCACTTCTTTCCTCACCTGCGAGAACACGGCCAGAAGGCGGTTGCGTCGTACGCGGCGCTTGGCGTTTTGGACGCAGAGGCGCATTGGCGAGCACTTCACTCAGAGTCTCCAACCTGCCTTGGCGTCCGCCTTTGTTCTAACACCTTTCCGCAACTGGGAGAACACTGCCCTGTAGTAGTGTTCGTCTGCGCTGCGTTTGTAGGTTTGGGAAGCCTAAGGGCCTTCCCTGGAACTCAACTCGGTGTAGCCAACAGGCTTCTAGTCCGCCCCTGTTCTAAGGTCTTTCCTCCCCTGGGATCTCACGCCCCCCCCCCCAGGAGACGTCACCTTAGGAGCGATGATACCTTTTGGAAGCAAAAGGGGACCTGGGGTGCCCTGCCCTGAGAGTGTCCAACTTGCCTCCAGTGCGGCCGTGCTCTAACTTCTTTCCGCAGCAGGGAACAGGCTGCCACATAGGAAACTTCACTTCAGGTCGAGTTTACGTTGTGGAAGCCTAAGGGTCTGGGCCTGCACTTAACTCGCACTGTGCAACTTGCCTAGGGTGCGCCCCAGGTTCCAACTTCTTTCCACAGCCGGGAGCAAACTGCCCCTTGGGAATCCTCCCTCTGAAGGTCGCGTTCACGTTTGGAAGCCGCAGCGTCTTTGCGTGCCCTTAACTCGGAGTATCCAACAAGCTTCTAGTACGCCCTTCTTCTCAAGTCTTCTCTTCGCTTGGGAACACACTGCCACTGAGGAGACTTCACCTGAAGCGCGATGACACGCTTTGCAGCCCAAGGGACTGGACGGGCAACTACACTCAGAAGCTCCAACTGCCTTCTAGTCGGCCTTGGTTCTAAGTTCTTTCCTTACTGCAATGGGAACACACGGCCGCATAGGCCTCTTGGCCTTCGGAGCGTTTCTACGTGTTTGAAGCAGCAGGGCCTTAGCCTGCACTTTACGTAGAGCTTGCAACTTGGCGTAGAGTCCGCCTTGGTTCTAAGTTCTTGCCTGAGCTGCGAACACGCTGCCGCTTATGAGGCTTCACCTGAAGAGCGAGGCTACCTTTTGGAAGCCTAATGGACTCGGCGTGCGCTTCACACAGAGAGTCCAAGTCGGCTTCAGGCCGCCCTTGTTCTCACTTCTTTCCTCACCTGCGAGAACACGGCCAGAAGGCGGTTGCGTCGTACGCGGCGCTTGGCGTTTTGGACCCAGAGGCACATTGGCGAGCACTTCACTCAGAGTCTCCAACCTGCCTTGGCGTCCGCCTTTGTTCTAACACCTTTCCGCAACTGGGAGAACACTGCCCTCTAGTAGTGTTCGTCTTCGCTGCGTTTGTAGGTTTGGGAAGCCTAAGGGCCTTCCCTGGAACTCAACTCGGTGTAGCCAACAGGCTTCTAGTCCGCCCCTGTTCTAAGGTCTTTCCTCCCCTGGGATCTCACGCCCGCCCCCCCCCCAAGGAGACGTCACCTTAGGAGCGATGATACGTTTTGGAAGCAAAAGGGGACCTGGGGTGCCCTGCCCTGAGAGTGTCCAACTTGCCTCCAGTGCGGCCTTGTTCTAACTTCTTTCCGCAGCAGGGAACACGCTGCCACATAGGAAACTTCACTTCAGGTCGAGTTTACGTTGTGGAACCCTAAGGGTCTGGGCCTGCACTTAACTCGCAGTGTGCAACTTGCCTACGGTGCGCCCCAGGTTCCAACTTCTTTCCACAGCCGGGAGCAAACTGCCCCTTGGGAATCCTCCCTTTGAAGGTCGCGTTCCCGTTTTGGAAGCCGCAGCGTCTTTGCAGCCCTTAACTCGGAGTATCCAAAAAGCTTCTAGTACGCCCTTCTTCTCAAGTCTTCCCTTCGCTTGGGAACACACTGCCACTGAGGAGACTTCACCTGAAGCGCGATGACACGCTTTGCAGCCCAAGGGACTGGACGGGCAACTTCACTCAGAAGCTCCAACTGCCTTCTAGTCGGCCTTGGTTCTAAGTTCTTTCCTTCATGCAATGGGAACACAGGGCCGCATTGGCCTCTTGGCCTTCGGAGCGTTTCTACGTGTTGGAAGCAGCAGGGCCTTAGCCTGCACTTTACGTAGAGCTTGCAACTTGGCGTAGAGTCCGCCTTGGTTCTAAGTTCTTGCCTGAGCTGCGAACACGCTGCCGCTTATGAGGCTTCACCTGAAGAGCGAGGCTACCTTTTGGAAGCCTAATGGACTCGGCGTGCGCTTCACACAGAGAGTCCAAGTCGGCTTCAGCCCGCCCTTGTTCTCACTTCTTTCCTCACCTGCGAGAACACGGCCAGAAGGCGGTTGCGTCGTACGCTGCGCTTGGCGTTTTGGACGCAGAGGCGGATTGGCGAGCACTTCACTCAGAGTCTCCAACCTGCCTTGGCGTCCGCCTTTGTTCTAACACCTTTCCGCAACTGGGAGAACACTGCCCTCTAGTAGTGTTCGTCTTCGCTGCGTTTGTAGGTTTGGGAAGCCTAAGGGCCTTCCCTGGAACTCAACTCGGTGTAGCCAACAGGCTTCTACTCCGCCCCTGTTCTAAGGTCTTTCCTCCCCTGGGATCTCACGCCCCCCCCCCAGGAGACGTCACCTTAGGAGCGATGATACGTTTTGGAAGCTAAAGGGGACCTGGGGTGCCCTGCCCTGAGAGTGTCCAACTTGCCTCCAGTACGGCCGTGCTCTAACTTCTTTCCGCAGCAGGGAACACGCTGCCACATAGGAAACTTCATTTCAGGTCGAGTTTACGTTGTGGAAGCCTAAGGGTCTGGGCCTGCACTTAACTCGCAGTGTGCAACTTGCCTAGGGTGCGCCCCAGGTTCCAACTTCTTTCCACAGCCGGGAGCAAACTGCCCCTTGGGAATCCTCCCTTTGAAGGTCGCGTTCACGTTTTGGAAGCCGCAGCGTCTTTGCGTGCCCTTAACTCGGAGTATCCAACAAGCTTCTAGTACGCCCTTCTTCTCAAGTCTTCCCTTCGCTTGGGAACACACTGCCACTGAGGAGACTTCACCTGAAGCACGATGACACGCTTTGCAGCCCAAGGGACTGGACGGGCAACTTAACTCAGAAGCTCCAACTGCCTTCTAGTCGGCCTTCGTTCTATGTTCTTTCCTTCCTGCAATGGGAACACACGGCCGCATAGGCCTCTTGGCCTTCGGAGTGTTTCTACGTGTTGGAAGCAGCAGGGCCTTAGCCTGCACTTTACGTAGAGCTTGCAACTTGGCGTAGAGTCCGCCTTGGTTCTAAGTTCTTGCCTGAGCTGCGAACACGCTGCCGCTTATGAGGCTTCACCAGAAGAGCGAGGCTACCTTTTGGAAGCCTAATGGACTCGGCGTGCGCTTCACACAGAGAGTCCAAGTCGGCTTCAGGCGGCCCTTGTTCTCACTTCTTTCCTCACCTGCGAGAACACGGGCAGAAGGCGGTTGGGTCGTACGCGGCGCTTGGCGTTTTGGACGCAGAGGCGCATTGGCGAGCACTTCACTCAGAGTCTCCAACATGCCTTGGCGTCCGCCTTTGTTCTAACACCTTTCCGCAACTGGGAGAACACTGCCCTCTAGTAGTGTTCGTCTTCGCTGCGTTTGTAGGTTTGGGAAGCCTAAGGGACTTCCCTGGAACTCAACTCGGTGTAGCCAACAGGCTTCTAGTCCGCCCCCGTTCTAAGGTCTTTCCTCCCCTGGGATCTCACGGCCCCGCCCCCCCCAGGAGACGTCACCTTAGGAGCGATGATACGTTTTGGAAGCAAAAGGGGACCTGGGGTGCCCTGCCCTGAGAGTGTCCAACTTGCCTCCAGTGCGGCCGTGCTCTAACTTCTTTCCGCAGCAGGGAACAGGCTGCCACATAGGAAACTTCACTTCAGGTCGAGTTTACGTTGTGGAAGCCTAAGGGTCTGGGCCTGCACTTAACTCGCAGTGTGCAACTTGCCTAGGGTGCGCCCCAGGTTCCAACTTCTTTCCACAGCCGGGAGCAAACTGCCCCTTGGGAATCCTCCCTCTGAAGGTCGCGTTCACGTTTGGAAGCCGCAGCGTCTTTGCGTGACCTTAACTCGGAGTATCCAACAAGCTTCTAGTACGCCTTTCTTCTCAAGTCTTCTCTTCGCTTGGGAACACACTGCCCCTGAGGATACTTCACCTGAAGCGCGATGACACGCTTTGCAGCCCAAGGGACTGGATGGGCAACTTCACTCAGAAGCTCCAACTGCCTTCTAGTCGGCCTTGGTTCTAAGTTCTTTCCTTCCTGCAATGGGAACACACGGCCGCATAGGCCTCTTGGCCTTCGGAGCGTTTCTACGTGTTGGAAGCAGCAGGGCCTTAGCCTGCACTTTACGTAGAGCTTGCAACTTGGCGTAGAGTCCGCCTTGGTTCTAAGTTCTTGCCTGAGCTGCGAACACGCTGCCGCTTATGAGGCTTCACCTGAAGAGCGAGGCTACCTTTTGGAAGCCTAATGGACTCGGCGTGCGCTTCACACAGAGAGTCCAAGTCGGCTTCAGGCCGCCCTTGTTCTCACTTCTTTCCTCACCTGCGAGAACACGGCCAGAAGGCGGTTGCGTCGTACGCGGCGCTTGGCGTTTTGGACGCAGAGGCGCATTGGCGAGCACTTCACTCAGAGTCTCCAACCTGCCTTGGCGTCCGCCTTTGTTCTAACACCTTTCCGCAACTGGGAGAACACTGCCCTCTAGTAGTGTTCGTCTTCGCTGCGTTTGTAGGTTTGGGAAGCCTAAGGGCCTTCCCTGGAACTCCACTCGGTGTAGCCCACAGGCTTCTAGTCTGCCCCTGTTCTAAGGTCTTTCCACCCCTGGGATCTCACGCCCCCCCCAGGAGACGTCACCTTAGGAGCGATGATACGTTTTGGAAGCAAAAGGGGACCTGGGGTGCCCTGCCCTGAGAGTGTCCAACTTGCCTCCAGTGCGGCCTTGTTCTAACTTCTTTCCACAGCAGGGAACACGCTGCCACATAGGAAACTTCACTTCAGGTCGAGTTTACGTTGTGGAAGCCTAAGGGTCTGGGCCTGCCCTTAACTCGCAGTGTGCAACTCGCCTAGGGTGCGCCCCAGGTTCCAACTTCTTTCCACAGCCGGGAGCAAACTGCCCCTTGGGAATCCTCCCTTTGAAGGTCGCGTTCACGTTTTGGAAGCCGCAGCGTCTTTGCGTGCCCTTAACTCGGAGTATCCAACAAGCTTCTAGTACGCCCTTCTTCTCAAGTCTTCCCTTCGCTTGGGAACACACTGCCACTGAGGAGACTTCACCTGAAGCGCGATGACAGGCTTTGCAGCCCACGGACTGGACGGGCAACTTCACTCAGAAGCTCCAACTGCCTTCTAGTCGGCCTTGGTTCTAAGTTCTTTCCTTCCTGCAATGGGAACACACGGCCGCATAGGCCTCTTGGCCTTCGGAGCGTTTCTACGTGTTGGAAGCAGCAGGGCCTTAGCCTGCACTTTACGTAGAGCTTGCAACTTGGCGTAGAGTCCGCCTTGGTTCTAAGTTCTTGCCTGAGCTGCGAACACGCTGCCGCTTATGAGGCTTCACCTGAAGAGCGAGGCTACCTTTTGGAAGCCTAATGGACTCGGCGTGCACTTCACACAGAGAGTCCAAGTCGGCTTCAGGCGCCCTTGTTCTCACTTCTTTCCTCACCTGCGAGAACTCGGCCAGAAGGCGGTTGCGTCGTACGCGGCGCTTGGCGTTTTGGACGCAGAGGCGCATTGGCGAGCACTTCACTCAGAGTCTCCAACCTGCCTTGGCGTCCGCCTTTGTTCTAACACCTTTCCGCAACTGGGAGAACATTGCCCTCTAGTAGTGTTCGTCTTCGCTGCATTTGTAGGTTTGGGAAGCCTAAGGGCCTTCCCTGGAACTCCACTCGGTGTAGCCCACAGGCTTCTAGTCCGCCCCTGTTCTAAGGTCTTTCCTCCCCTGGGATCTCACGCCCCCCCCCCAGGAGACGTCACCTTAGGAGCGATGATACGTTTTGGAAGCAAAAGGGGACCTGGGGTGCCCTGCCCTGAGAGTGTCCAACTTGCCTCCAGTGCGGCCGTGCTCTAACTTCTTTCCACAGCAGGGAACACGCTGCCACATAGGAAACTTCACTTCAGGTCGAGTTTACGTTGTGGAAGCCTAAGGGTCTGGGCCTGCACTTAACTCGCAGTGTGCAACTTGCCTAGGGTGCGCCCCAGGTTCCAACTTCTTTCCACAGCCGGGAGCAAACTGCCCCTTGGGAATCCTCCCTCTGAAGGTCGCGTTCACGTTTGGAAGCCGCAGCGTCTTTGCGTGCCCTTAACTCGGAGTATCCAACAATCTTCTAGTACGCCCTTCTTCTCAAGTCTTCTCTTCGCTTGGGAACACACTGCCACTGAGGAGACTTCACCTGAAGCGCGATGACACGCTTTGCAGCCCAAGGGACTGGACGGGCAACTTCACTCAGAAGCTCCAACTGCCTTCTAGTCGGCCTTGGTTCTAAGTTCTTTCCTTCCTGCAATGGGAACACACGGCCGCATTGGCCTCTTGGCCTTCGGAGCGTTTCTACGTGTTTGAAGCAGCAGGGCCTTAGCCTGCACTTTACGTAGAGCTTGCAACTTGGCGTAGAGTCCGCCTTGGTTCTAAGTTCTTGCCTGAGCTGCGAACACGCTGCCGCTTATGAGGCTTCACCTGAAGAGCGAGGCTACCTTTTGGAAGCCTAATGGACTCGGCGTGCGCTTCACACAGAGAGTCCAAGTCGGCTTCAGGCCGCCCTTGTTCTCACTTCTTTCCTCACCTGCGAGAACACGGCCAGAAGGCGGTTGCGTCGTACGCGGCGCTTGGCGTTTTGGACCCAGAGGCGCATTGGCGAGCACTTCACTCAGAGTCTCCAACCTGCCTTGGCGTCCGCCTTTGTTCTAACACCTTTCCGCAACTGGGAGAACACTGCCCTCTAGTAGTGTTCGTCTTCGCTGCGTTTGTAGGTTTGGGAAGCCTAAGGGCCTTCCCTGGAACTCAACTCGGTGTAGCCAACAGGCTTCTAGTCCGCCCCTGTTCTAAGGTCTTTCCTCCCCTGGGATCTCACGCCCCCCCCCCAAGGAGACGTCACCTTAGGAGCGATGATACGTTTTGGAAGCAAAAGGGGACCTGGGGTGCCCTGCCCTGAGAGTGTCCAACTTGCCTCCAGTGCGGCCTTGTTCTAACATCTTTCCGCAGCAGGGAACACGCTGCCACATAGGAAACTTCACTTCAGGTCGAGTTTACGTTGTGGAACCCTAAGGGTCTGGGCCTGCACTTAACTCGCAGTGTGCAACTTGCCTAGGGTGCGCCCCAGGTTCCAACTTCTTTCCACAGCCGGGAGCAAACTGCCCCTTGGGAATCCTCCCTTTGAAGGTCGCGTTCCCGTTTTGGAAGCCGCAGCGTCTTTGCGTGCCCTTAACTCGGAGTATCCAACAAGCTTCTAGTACGCCCTTCTTCTCAAGTCTTCCCTTCGCTTGGGAACACACTGCCACTGAGGAGACTTCACCTGAAGCGCGATGACACGCTTTGCAGCCCAAGGGACTGGACGGGCAACTTCACTCAGAAGCTCCAACTGCCTTCTAGTCGGCCTTGGTTCTAAGTTCTTTCCTTCCTGCAATGGGAACACACGGCCGCATAGGCCTCTTGGCCTTCGGAGCGTTTCTACGTGTTGGAAGCAGCAGGGCCTTAGCCTGCACTTTACGTAGAGCTTGCAACTTGGCGTAGAGTCCGCCTTGGTTCTAAGTTCTTGCCTGAGCTGCGAACACGCTGCCGCTTATGAGGCTTCACCTGAAGAGCGAGGCTACCTTTTGGAAGCCTAATGGACTCGGCGTGCGCTTCACACAGAGAGTCCAAGTCGGCTTCAGGCCGCCCTTGTTCTCACTTCTTTCCTCACCTGCGAGAACACGGCCAGAAGGCGGTTGCGTCGTACGCGGCGCTTGGCGTTTTGGACGCAGAGGCGCATTGGCGAGCACTTCACTCAGAGTCTCCAACCTGCCTTGGCGTCCGCCTTTGTTCTAACACCTTTCCGCAACTGGGAGAACACTGCCCTCTAGTAGTGTTCGTCTTCGCTGCGTTTGTAGGTTTGGGAAGCCTAAGGGCCTTCCCTGGAACTCAACTCGGTGTAGCCAACAGGCTTCTAGTCCGCCCCTGTTCTAAGGTCTTTCCTCCCCTGGGATCTCACGCCCCCCCCCAGGAGACGTCACCTTAGGAGCGATGATACGTTTTGGAAGCAAAAGGGGACCTGGGTTGCCATGCCCTGAGAGTGTCCAACTTGCCTCCAGTGCGGCCTTGTTCTAACTTCTTTCCGCAGCAGGGAACACGCTGCCACATAGGAAACTTCACTTCAGGTCGAGTTTACGTTGTGGAAGCCTAAGGGTCTGGGCCTGCACTTAACTCGCAGTGTGCAACTTGCCTAGGGTGCGCCCAAGGTTCCAACTTCTTTCCACAGCCGGGAGCAAACTGCCCCTTGGGAATCCTCCCTTTGAAGGTCGCGTTCACGTTTTGGAAGCCGCAGCATCTTTGCGTGCCCTTAACTCGGAGTATCCATCAAGCTTCTAGTACGCCCTTCTTCTCAAGTCTTCCCTTCGCTTGGGAACACACTGCCACTGAGGAGACTTCACCTGAAGCGCGATGACACGCTTTGCAGCCCAAGGGACTGGACGGGCAACTTCACTCAGAAGCTCCAACTGCCTTCTCGTCGGCCTTGGTTCTAAGTTCTTTCCTTCCTGCAATGGGAACACACGGCCGCATAGGCCTCTTGGCCTTCGGAGCGTTTCTACGTGTTGGAAGCAGCAGGGCCTTAGCCTGCACTTTACGTAGAGCTTGCAACTTGGCGTAGAGTCCGCCTTGGTTCTAAGTTCTTGCCTGAGCTGCGAACACGCTGCCGCTTATGAGGCTTCACCTGAAGAGCGAGGCTACCTTTTGGAAGCCTAATGGACTCGGCGTGCGCTTTACACAGAGAGTCCAAGTCGGCTTCAGCCCGCCCTTGTTCTCACTTCTTTCCTCACCTGCGAGAACACGGCCAGAAGGCGGTTGCGTCGTACGCGGCGCTTGGCGTTTTGGACGCAGAGGCGGATTTGCGAGCACTTCACTCAGAGTCTCCAACCTGCCTTGGCGTCCGCCTTTGTTCTAACACCTTTCCGCAACTGGGAGAACACTGCCCTCTAGTAGTGTTCGTCTTCGCTGCGTTTGTAGGTTTGGGAAGCCTAAGGGCCTTCCCTGGAACTCAACTCGGTGTAGCCAACAGGCTTCTACTCCGCCCCTGTTCTAAGGTCTTTCCTCCCCTGGGATCTCACGCCCCCCCCCCAGGAGACGTCACCTTAGGAGCGATGATACGTTTTGGAAGCAAAAGGGGACCTGGGGTGCCCTGCCCTGAGAGTGTCCAACTTGCCTCCAGTACGGCCATGCTCTAACTTCTTTCCGCAGCAGGGAACACGCTGCCACATAGGAAACTTCATTTCAGGTCGAGTTTACGTTGTGGAAGCCTAAGGGTCTGGGCCTGCACTTAACTCGCAGTGTGCAACTTGCCTAGGGTGCGCCCCAGGTTCCAACTTCTTTCCACAGCCGGGAGCAAACTGCCCCTTGGGAATCCTCCCTTTGAAGGTCGCGTTCACGTTTTGGAAGCCGCAGCGTCTTTGCGTGCCCTTAACTCGGAGTATCCAACAAGCTTCTAGTACGCCCTTCTTCTCAAGTCTTCCCTTCGCTTGGGAACACACTGCCACTGAGGAGACTTCACCTGAAGCACGATGACACGCTTTGCAGCCCAAGGGACTGGACGGGCAACTTAACTCAGAAGCTCCAACTGCCTTCTAGTCGGCCTTGGTTCTATGTTCTTTCCTTCCTGCAATGGGAACACACGGCCGCATAGGCCTCTTGGCCTTCGGAGCGTTTCTACGTGTTGGAAGCAGCAGGGCCTTAGCCTGCACTTTACGTAGAGCTTGCAACTTGGCGTAGAGTCCGCCTTGGTTCTAAGTTCTTGCCTGAGCTGCGAACACGCTGCCGCTTATGAGGCTTCACCAGAAGAGCGAGGCTACCTTTTGGAAGCCTAATGGACTCGGCGTGCGCTTCACACAGAGAGTCCAAGTCAGCTTCAGGCGGCCCTTGTTCTCACTTCTTTCCTCACCTGCGAGAACACGGCCAGAAGGCGGTTGCGTCGTACGCGGCGCTTGGCGTTTTGGACGCAGAGGCGCATTGGCGAGCACTTCACTCAGAGTCTCCAACATGCCTTGGAGTCCGCCTTTGTTCTAACACCTTTCCGCAACTGGGAGAACACTGCCCTCTAGTAGTGTTCGTCTTCGCTGCGTTTGTAGGTTTGGGAAGCCTAAGGGCCTTCCCTGGAACTCAACTCGGTGTAGCCAACAGGCTTCTAGTCCGCCCCTGTTCTAAGGTCTTTCCTCCCCTGGAATCTCACGGCCCCCCCCCCCCAGGAGATGTCACCTTAGGAGCGATGATACGTTTTGGAAGCAAAAGGGGACCTGGGGTGCCCTGCCCAGAGAGTGTCCAACTTGCCTCCAGTGCGGCCTTGTTCTTAATTCTTTCCGCAGCAGGGAACACGCTGCCACAGACGAAACTTCACTTCAGGTCGAGTTTACGTTGTGGAAGCCTAAGGGTCTGGGCCTGCACTTAACTCGCAGTGTGCAACTTGCCTAGGGTGCGCCCCAGGTTCCAACTTCTTTCCACAGCCGGGAGCAAACTGCCCCTTGGGAATCCTCCCTTTGAAGGTCGCGTTCACGTTTTGGAAGCCGCAGCGTCTTTGCGTGCCCTTAACTCGGAGTATCCAACAAGCTTCTAGTACGCCCTTCTTCTCAAGTCTTCCCTTCGCTTGGGAACACACTGCCACTGAGGAGACTTCACCTGAAGCGCGATGACATGCTTTGCAGCCCAAGGGACTGGACGGGCAACTTAACTCAGAAGCTCCAACTGCCTTCTAGTCGGCCTTGGTTCTAAGCTCTTTCTTTCCTGCAATGGGAACACATGGCCGCATAGGCCTCTTGGCCTTCGGAGCGTTTCTACGTGTTGGAAGCAGCAGGGCCTTAGCCTGCACTTTACGTAGAGCTTGCAACTTGGCGTAGAGTCCGCCTTGGTTCTAAGTTCTTGCCTGAGCTGCGAACACGCTGCCGCTTAGGAGGCTTCACCTGAAGAGCGAGGCTACCTTTTGGAAGCCTAATGGACTCGGCGTGCGCTTCACACAGAGAGTCCAAGTTGGTCAGGCCGCCCTTGTTCTCACTTCTTTCCTCACCTGCGAGAACACGGCCAGAAGGCGGTTGCGTCGTACGCGGCGCTTGGCGTTTTGGACGCAGAGGCGCATTGGCGAGCACTTCACTCAGAGTCTCCAACCTGCCTTGGCGTCTGCCTTTGTTCTAACACCTTTCCGCAACTGGGAGAACACTGCCCTCTAGTAGTGTTCGTCTTCGCTGCGTTTGTAGGTTTGGGAAGCCTAAGGGACTTCCCTGGAACTCAACTCGGTGTAGCCAACAGGCTTCTAGTCCGCCCCTGTTCTAAGGTCTTTCCTCCCCTGGGATCTCACGGCCCCGCCCCCCCAGGAGACGTCACCTTAGGAGCGATGATACGTTTTGGAAGCAAAAGGGGACCTGGGGTGCCCTGCCCTGAGAGTGTTCAACTTGCCTCCAGTGCGGCCGTGCTCTAACTTCTTTCCGCAGCAGGGAACAGGCTGCCACAGACGAAACTTCACTTCAGGTCGAGTTTACGTTGTGGAAGCCTAAGGGTCTGGGCCTGCACTTAACTCGCAGTGTGCAACTTGCCTAGGGTGCGCCCCAGGTTCCAACTTCTTTCCACAGCCGGGAGCAAACTGCCCCTTGGGAATCCTCCCTCTGAAGGTCGCGTTCACGTTTGGAAGCCGCAGCGTCTTTGCGTGCCCTTAACGCGGAGTATCCAACAAGCTTCTAGTACGCCCTTCTTCTCAAGTCTTCTCTTCGCTTGGGAACACACTGCCACTGAGGAGGCTTCACCTGAAGCGCGATGACACGCTTTGCAGCCCAAGGGACTGGACGGGCAACTTCACTCAGAAGCTCCAACTGCCTTCTAGTCGGCCTTGGTTCTAAGTTCTTTCCTTCCTGCAATGGGAACCCACGGCCGCATAGGCCTCTTGGCCTTCGGAGCGTTTCTACGTGTTGGAAGCAGCAGGGAATTGGCCTGCACTTTACGTAGAGCTTGCAACTTGGCGTAGAGTCCGCCTTGGTTCTAAGTTCTTGCCTGAGCTGCGAACACGCTGCCGCTTATGAGGCTTCACCTGAAGAGCGAGGCTACCTTTTGGAAGCCTAATGGACTCGGCGTGCGCTTCACACAGAGAGTCCAAGTCGGCTTCAGGCCGCCCTTGTTCTCACTTCTTTCCTCACCTGCGAGAACACGGCCAGAAGGCGGTTGCGTCGTACGCGGCGCTTGGCGTTTTGGACGCAGAGGCGCATTGGCGAGCACTTCACTCAGAGTCTCCAACCTGCCTTGGCGTCCGCCTTTGTTCTAACACCTTTCCGCAACTGGGAGAACACTGCCCTCTAGTAGTGTTCGTCTTCGCTGCGTTTGTAGGTTTGGGAAGCCTAAGGGCCTTCCCTGGAACTCAACTCGGTGTAGCCAACAGGCTTCTAGTGCGCCCCTGTTCTAAGGTCTTTCCTCCCCTGGGATCTCACGCCCCCCCCCCCCCAAGGAGACGTCACCTTAGGAGCGATGATACGTTTTGGAAGCAAAAGGGGACCTGGGGTGCCCTGCCCTGAGAGTGTCCAACTTGCCTCCAGTGCGGCCTTGTTCTAACTTCTTTCCGCAGCAGGGAACACGCTGCCACATAGGAAACTTCACTTCAGGTCGAGTTTACGTTGTGGAACCCTAAGGGTCTGGGCCTGCACTTAACTCGCAGTGTGCAACTTGCCTAGGGTGCGCCCCAGGTTCCAACTTCTTTCCACAGCCGGGAGCAAACTGCCCCTTGGGAATCCTCCCTTTGAAGGTCGCGTTCACGTTTTGGAAGCCGCAGCGTATTTGCAGCCCTTAACTAGGAGTATCCAACAAGCTTCTAGTACGCCCTTCTTCTCAAGTCTTCCCTTCGCTTGGGAACACACTGCCACTGAGGAGACTTCACCTGAAGCGCGATGACACGCTTTGCAGCCCAAGGGACTGGACGGGCAACTTCACTCAGAAGCTCCAACTGCCTTCTAGTCGGCCTTGGTTCTAAGTTCTTTCCTTCCTGCAATGGGAACACACGGCCGCATAGGCCTCTTGGCCTTCGGAGCGTTTCTACGTGTTGGAAGCAGCAGGGCCTTAGCCTGCACTTTACGTAGAGCTTGCAACTTGGCGTAGAGTCCGCCTTGGTTCTAAGTTCTTGCCTGAGCTGCGAACACGCTGCCGCTTATGAGGCTTCACCTGAAGAGCGAGGCTACCTTTTGGAAGCCTAATGGACTCGGCGTGCGCTTCACACAGAGAGTCCAAGTCGGCTTCAGGCGGCCCTTGTTCTCACTTCCTTCCTCACCTGCGAGAACACGGCCAGAAGGCAGTTGGGTCGTACGCGGCGCTTGGCGTTTTGGACGCAGAGGCGCATTGGCGAGCACTTCACTCAGAGTCTCCAACCTGCCTTGGCGTCCGCCTTTGTTCTAACACCTTTCCGCAACTGGGAGAACACTGCCCTCTAGTAGTGTTCGTCTTCGCTGCGTTTGTAGGTTTGGGAAGCCTAAGGGCCTTCCCTGGAACTCAACTCGGTGTAGCCAACAGGCTTCTAGTCCGCCCCTGTTCTAAGGTCTTTCCTCCCCTGGAATCTCACGGCCCGCCCCCCCCAGGAGACGTCACCTTAGGAGCGATGATACGTTTTGGAAGCAAAAGGGGACCTGGGGTGCCCTGCCCTGAGAGTGTCCAACTTGCCTCCAGTGCGGCCTTGTTCTTACTTCTTTCCGCAGCAGGGAACACGCTGCCACAGACGAAACTACACTTCAGGTCGAGTTTACGTTGTGGAAGCCTAAGGGTCTGGGCCTGCACTTAACTCGCAGTGTGCAACTTGCCTAGGGTGCGCCCCAGGTTCCAACTTCTTTCCACAGCCGGGAGCAAACTGCCACTTGGGAATCCTCCCTTTGAAGGTCGCGTTCACGTTTTGGAAGCCGCAGCGTCTTTGCGTGCCCTTAACTCGGAGTATCCAACAAGCTTCTAGTACGCCCTTCTTCTCAAGTCTTCCCTTCGCTTGGGAACACACTGCCACTGAGGAGACTTCACCTGAAGCGCGATCACACGCTTTGCAGCCCAAGGGACTGGACGGGCAACTTCACTCAGAAGCTCCAACTGCCTTCTAGTCGGCCTTGGTTCTAAGTTCTTTCCTTCCTACAATGGGAACACACGGCCGCATAGGCCTCTTGGCCTTCGGAGCGTTTCTACGTGTTTGAAGCAGCAGGGCCTTAGCCTGCACTTTACGTAGAGCTTGCAACTTGGCGTAGAGTCCGCCTTGGTTCTAAGTTCTTGCCTGAGCTGCGAACACGCTGCCGCTTATGAGGCTTCACCTGAAGAGCGAGGCTACCTTTTGGAAGCCTAATGGACTCAGCGTGCGCTTCACACAGAGAGTCCAAGTCGGCTTCAGGCGGCCCTTGTTCTCACTTCTTTCCTCACCTGCGAGAACACGGCCAGAAGGCGGTTGCGTCGTATGCGGCGCTTGGCGTTTTGGACGCAGAGGCGCATTGGCGAGCACTTCACTCAGAGTCTCCAACCTGCCTTGGCGTCCGCCTTTGTTCTAACAACTTTCCGCAACTGGGAGAACACTGCCCTCTAGTAGTGTTCGTCTTCGCTGCGTTTGTAGGTTTGGGAAGCCTAAGGGCCTTCCCTGGAACTCCACTCGGTGTAGCCAACAGGCTTCTAGTCCGCCCCTGTTCTAAGGTCTTACCTCCCCTGGGATCTCACGCCCCCCCCCAGGAGACGTCACCTTAGGAGCGATGATACGTTTTGGAAGCAAAAGGGGACCTGGGGTGCCCTGCCCTGAGAGTGTCCAACTTGCCTCCAGTGCGGCCTTGTTCTAACTTCTTTCCGCAGCAGGGAACACGCTGCCACATAGGAAACTTCACTTCAGGTCGAGTTTACGTTGTGGAACCCTAAGGGTCTGGGCCTGCACTTAACTCGTAGTGTGCAACTTGCCTAGGGTGCGCCCCAGGTTCCAACTTCTTTCCACAGCCGGGAGCAAACTGCCCCTTGGGAATCCTCCCTTTGAAGGTCGCGTTCACGTTTTGGAAGCCGCAGGGTCTTTGCAGCCCTTAACTAGGAGTATCCAACAAGCTTCTAGTACGCCCTTCTTCTCAAGTCTTCCCTTCGCTTGGGAACACACTGCCACTGAGGAGACTTCACCTGAAGCGCGATGACACGCTTTGCAGCCCAAGGGACTGGACGGGCAACTTCACTCAGAAGCTCCAACTGCCTTCTCGTCGGCCTTGGTTCTAAGTTCTTTCCTTCCTGCAATGGCAACACACGGCCGCATAGGCCTCTTGGCCTTCGGAGCGTTTCTACGTGTTGGAAGCAGCAGGGCCTTAGCCTGCACTTTACGTAGAGCTTGCAACTTGGCGTAGAGTCCGCCTTGGTTCTAAGTTCTTGCCTGAGCTGCGAACACGCTGCCGCTTATGAGGCTTCACCTGAAGAGCGAGGCTACCTTTTGGAAGCCTAATGGACTCGGCGTGCGCTTCACACAGAGAGTCCAAGTCGGCTTCAGGCCGCCCTTGTTCTCACTTCTTTCCTCACCTGCGAGAACACGGCCAGAAGGCGGTTGCGTCGTACACGGCGCTTGGCGTTTTGGACGCAGAGGCGCATTGGCGAGCACTTCACTCAGAGTCTCCAACCTACCTTGGCGTCCGCCTTTGTTCTAACACCTTTCCGCAACTGGGAGAACACTGCCCTCTAGTAGTGTTCGTCTTCGCTGCGTTTGTAGGTTTGGGAAGCCTAAGGGCCTTCCCTGGAACTCAACTCGGTGTAGCCAACAGGCTTCTAGTCCGCCCCTGTTCTAAGGTCTTTCCTCCCCTGGGATCTCACGCCCCCCCCCCCAGGAGACGTCACCTTAGGAGCGATGATACGTTTTGGAAGAAAAAGGGGACCTTGGGTGCCATGCCCTGAGAGTGTCCAACTTGCCTCCAGTGCGGCCTTGTTCTAACTCCTTTCCGCAGCTGGGAACACGCTGCCACATAGGAAACTTCACTTCAGGTCGAGTTTACGTTGTGGAACCCTAAGGGTCTGGGCCTGCACTTAACTCGCAGTGTGCAACTTGCCTAGGGTGCGCCCCAGGTTCCAACTTCTTTCCACAGCCGGGAGCAAACTGCCCCTTGGGAATCCTCCCTTTGAAGGTCGCGTTCACGTTTTGGAAGCCGCAGCATCTTTGCGTGCACTTAAGTCGGAGTATCCAACAAGCTTCTAGTACGCCCTTCTTCTCAAGTCTTCCCTTCGCTTGGGAACACACTGCCACTGAGGAGACTTCACCTGAAGCGCGATGACACGCTTTGCAGCCCAAGGGACTGGACGGGCAACTTCACTCAGAAGCTCCAACTGCCTTCTAGTCGGCCTTGGTTCTAACTTCTTTCCTTCCTGCAATGGGAACACACGGCCGCATAGGCCTCTTGGCCTTCGGAGCGTTTCTACGTGTTGGAAGCAGCAGGGCCTTAGCCTGCACTTTACGTAGAGCTTGCAACTTGGCGTAGAGTCCGCCTTGGTTCTAAGTTCTTGCCTGAGCTGCGAACACGCTGCCGCTTGTGAGGCTTCACCTGAAGAGCGAGGCTACCTTTTGGAAGCCTAATGGACTCGGCGTGCGCTTCACACAGAGAGTCCAAGTCGGCTTCAGGCCGCCCTTGTTCTCACTTCTTTCCTCACCTGCGAGAACACGGCCAGAAGGCGGTTGCGTCGTACACGGCGCTTGGCGTTTTGGACGCAGAGGCGCATTGGCGAGCACTTCACTCAGAGTCTCCAACCTACCTTGGCGTCCGCCTTTGTTCTAACACCTTTCCGCAACTGGGAGAACACTGCCCTCTAGTAGTGTTCGTCTTCGCTGCGTTTGTAAGTTTGGGAAGCCTAAGGGCCTTCCCTGGAACTCAACTCGGTGTAGCCAACAGGCTTCTAGTCCGCCCCTGTTCTAAGGTCTTTCCTCCCCTGGGATCTCACGCCCCCCCCCCCCCCCAGGAGACGTCACCTTAGGAGCGATGATACGTTTTGGAAGCAAAAGGGGACCTTGGGTGCCCTGCTCTGTGAGTGTCCAACTTGCCTCCAGTGCGGCCTTGTTCTAACTTCTTTCCGCAGCAGGGAACACGCTGCCACATAGGAAACTTCACTTCAGGTCGAGTTTACGTTGTGGAACCCTAAGGGTCTGGGCCTGCACTTAACTCGCAGTGTGCAACTTGCCTAGGGTGCGCCCCAGGTTCCAACTTCTTTCCACAGCCGGGAGCAAACTGCCCCTTGGGAATCCTCCCTTTGAAGGTCGCGTTCACGTTTTGGAAGCCGCAGCGTCATTGCGTGCCCTTAACTAGGAGTATCCAACAAGCTTCTAGTACGCCCTTCTTCTCAAGTCTTCCCTTCGCTTGGGAACACACTGCCACTGAGGAGACTTCACCTGAAGCGCGATGACACGCTTTGCAGCCCAAGGGACTGGACGGGCAACTTCACTCAGAAGCTCCAACTGCCTTCTCGTCGGCCTTGGTTCTAAGTTCTTTCCTTCCTGCAATGGCAACACACGGCCGCATAGGCCTCTTGGCCTTCGGAGCGTTTCTACGTGTTGGAAGCAGCAGGGCCTTAGCCTGCACTTTACGTAGAGCTTGCAACTTGGCGTAGAGTCCGCCTTGGTTCTAAGTTCTTGCCTGAGCTGCGAACACGCTGCCGCTTATGAGGCTTCACCTGAAGAGCGAGGCTACCTTTTGGAAGCCTAATGGACTCGGCGTGCGCTTCACACAGAGAGTCCAAGTCGGCTTCAGGCCGCCCTTGTTCTCACTTCTTTCCTCACCTGCGAGAACACGGCCAGAAGGCGGTTGCGTCGTACGCGGCGCTTGGCGTTTTGGACGCAGAGGCGCATTGGCGAGCACTTCACTCAGAGTCTCCAACATGCCTTGGCGTCCGCCTTTGTTCTAACACCTTTCCGCAACTGGGAGAACACTGCCCTCTAGTAGTGTTCGTCTTCGCTGCGTTTGTAGGTTTGGGAAGCCTAAGGGCCTTCCCTGGAACTCAACTCGGTGTAGCCAACAGGCTTCTAGTCCGCCCCTGTTCTAAGGTCTTTCCTCCCCTGGGATCTCACGCCCCCCCCCCCCCCCAGGAGACGTCACCTTAGGAGCGATGATACGTTTTGGAAGCAAAAAGGGACCTGGGGTGCCCTGCCCTGAGAGTGTCCAACTTGCCTCCAGTGCGGCCTTGTTCTAACTTCTTTCCGCAGCAGGGAACACGCTGCCACATAGGAAACTTCACTTCAGGTCGAGTTTACGTTGTGGAAGCCTAAGGGTCTGGGCCTGCACTTAACTCGCAGTGTGCAACTTGCCTAGGGTGCGCCCCAGGTTCCAACTTCTTTCCACAGCCGGGAGCAAACTGCCCCTTGGGAATTCTCCCTTTGAAGGTCGCGTTCACGTTTTGGAAGCCGCAGCATCTTTGCGTGCCCTTAACTCGGAGTATCCATCAAGCTTCTAGTACGCCCTTCTTCTCAAGTCTTCCCTTCGCTTGGGAACACACTGCCACTGAGGAGACTTCACCTGAAGCGCGATGACACGCTTTGCAGCCCAAGGGACTGGACGGACAACTTAACTCAGAAGCTCCAACTGCCTTCTAGTCGGCCTTGGTTCTAAGTTCTTTCCTTCCTGCAATGGGAACACACGGCCGCATAGGACTCTTGGCCTTCGGAGCGTTTCTACGTGTTGGAAGCAGCAGGGCCTTAGCCTGCACTTTACGTAGAGCTTGCAACTTGGCGTAGAGTCCGCCTTGGTTCTAAGTTCTTGCCTGAGCTGCGAACACGCTGCCGCTTATGAGGGTTCACCTGAAGAGCGAGGCTACCTTTTGGAAGCCTAATGGACTCGGCGTGCGCTTCACACAGAGAGTCCAAGTCGGCTTCAGGCCGCCCTTGTTCTCACTTCTTTCCTCACCTGCGAGAACACGGCCAGAAGGCGGTTGCGTCGTACACGGCGCTTGGCGTTTTGGACGCAGAGGCGCATTGGCGAGCACTTCACTCAGAGTCTCCAACCTACCTTGGCGTCCGCCTTTGTTCTAACACCTTTCCGCAACTGGGAGAACACTGCCCTCTAGTAGTGTTCGTCTTCGCTGCGTTTGTAGGTTTGGGAAGCCTAAGGGCCTTCCCTGGAACTCAACTCGGTGTAGCCAACAGGCTTCTAGTCCGCCCCTGTTCTAAGGTCTTTCCTCCCCTGGGATCTCACGCCCCCCCCCCCAGGAGACGTCACCTTAGGAGCGATGATACGTTTTGGAAGAAAAAGGGGACCTTGGGTGCCATGCCCTGAGAGTGTCCAACTTGCCTCCAGTGCGGCCTTGTTCTAACTCCTTTCCGCAGCTGGGAACACGCTGCCACATAGGAAACTTCACTTCAGGTCGAGTTTACGTTGTGGAACCCTAAGGGTCTGGGCCTGCACTTAACTCGCAGTGTGCAACTTGCCTAGGGTGCGCCCCAGTTTCCAACTTCTTTCCACAGCCGGGAGCAAACTGCCCCTTGGGAATCCTCCCTTTGAAGGTCGCGTTCACGTTTTGGAAGCCGCAGCGTCTTTGCGTGCCCTTAACTAGGAGTATCCAACAAGCTTCTAGTACGCCCTTCTTCTCAAGTCTTCCCTTCGCTTGGGAACACACTGCCACTGAGGAGACTTCACCTGAAGCGCGATGACACGCTTTGCAGCCCAAGGGACTGGACGGGCAACTTCACTCAGAAGCTCCAACTGCCTTCTAGTCGGCCTTGGTTCTAAGTTCTTTCCTTCCTGCAATGGGAACACACGGCCGCATAGGCCTCTTGGCCTTCGGAGCGTTTCTACGTGTTGGAAGCAGCAGGGCCTTAGCCTGCACTTTACGTAGAGCTTGCAACTTGGCGTAGAGTCCGCCTTGGTTCTAAGTTCTTGCCTGAGCTGCGAACACGCTGCCGCTTATGAGGCTTCACCTGAAGAGCGAGGCTACCTTTTGGAAGCCTAATGGACTCGGCGTGCGCTTCACACAGAGAGTCCAAGTCGGCTTCAGGCCGCCCTTGTTCTCACTTCTTTCCTCACCTGCGAGAACACGGCCAGAAGGCGGTTGCGTCGTACGCGGCGCTTGGCGTTTTGGACGCAGAGGCGCATTGGCGAGCACTTCACTCAGAGTCTCCAACCTGCCTTGGCGTCCGCCTTTGTTCTAACACCTTTCCGCAACTGGGAGAACACTGCCCTCTAGTAGTGTTCGTCTTCGCTGCGTTTGTAGGTTTGGGAAGCCTAAGGGCCTTCCCTGGAACTCAACTCGGTGTAGCCAACAGGCTTCTAGTCCGCCCCTGTTCTAAGGTCTTACCTCCCCTGGGATCTCACGCCCCCCCCCAGGAGACGTCACCTTAGGAGCGATGATACGTTTTGGAAGCAAATGGGGACCTGGGGTGCCCTGCCCTGAGAGTGTCCAACTTGCCTCCAGTGCGGCCTTGTTCTTAATTCTTTCCGCAGCTGGGAACACGCTGCCACAGACGAAACTTCACTTCAGGTCGAGTTTACGTTGTGGAAGCCTAAGGGTCTGGGCCTGCACTTAACTCGCAGTGTGCAACTTGCCTAGGGTGCGCCCCAGGTTCCAACTTCTTTCCACAGCCGGGAGCAAACTGCCCCTTGGGAATCCTCCCTTTGAAGGTCGCGTTCACGTTTTGGAAGCCGCAGCGTCTTTGCGTGCCCTTAACTCGGAGTATCCAACAAGCTTCTAGTACGCCCTTCTTCTCAAGTCTTCCCTTCGCTTGGGAACACACTGCCACTGAGGAGACTTCACCTGACGCGCGATGACACGCTTTGCAGCCCAAGGGACTGGACGGGCAACTTAACTCAGAAGCTCCAACTGCCTTCTAGTCGGCCTTGGTTCTAAGCTCTTTCTTTCCTGCAATGGGAACACACGCCGCATAGGCCTCTTGGCCTTCGGAGCGTTTCTACGTGTTGGAAGCAGCAGGGCCTTAGACTGCACTTTACGTAGAGCTTGCAACTTGGCGTAGAGTCCGCCTTGGTTCTAAGTTCTTGCCTGAGCTGCGAACACGCTGCCGCTTATGAGGCTTCACCTGAAGAGCGAGGCTACCTTTTGGAAGCCTAATGGCCTTGGCGTGCACTTCACACAGAGAGTCCAAGTCGGCTTCAGGCCGCCCTTGTTCTCACTTCTTTCCTCACCTGCGAGAACACGGCCAGAAGGCGGTTGCGTCGTACGCGGCGCTTGGCGTTTTGGACGCAGAGGCGCATTGGCGAGCACTTCACTCAGAGTCTCCAACCTGCCTTGGCGTCCGCCTTTGTTCTAACACCTTTCCGCAACTGGGAGAACACTGCCCTCTAGTAGTGTTCGTCTTCGCTGCGTTTGTAGGTTTGGGAAGCCTAAGGGACTTCCCTGGAACTCAACTCGGTGTACCAACAGGCTTCTAGTCCGCCCCTGTTCTAAGGTCTTTCCTCCCCTGGGATCTCACGGCCCCGCCCCCCCCAGGAGATGTCACCTTAGGAGCGATGATACGTTTTGGAAGCAAAAGGGGACCTGGGGTGCCCTGGCTTAGAGGGTCCAACTTGCCTCCAGTGCGGCCTTGCTCTAACTTCTTTCCGCAGCAGGGACCACGCTGCCCCATAGGAAACTTCACTTCAGGTCGAGTTTACGTTGTGGAAGCCTAAGGGTCTGGGCCTGCACTTAACTCGCAGTGTGCAACTTGCCTAGGGTGCGCCCCAGGTTCCAACTTCTTTCCACAGCCGGGAGCAAACTGCCCCTTGGGAATCCTCCCTCTGAAGGTCGCGTTCACGTTTTGGAAGCCGCAGCGTCTTTGCGTGTATTTAACTCGGAGTATCCAACAAGCTTCTAGTACGCCCTTCTTCTCAAGTCTTCCCTTCGCTTGGGAACACACTGCCACTGACGAGACTTCACCTGAAGCACGATGACACGCTTTGCAGCCCAAGGGACTGGACGGGCAACCTCACTCAGAAGCTCCAACTGCCTTCTCGTCGGCCTTGGTTCTATGTTCTTTCCTTCCTGCAATGGGAACACACGGCCGCATAGGCCTCTTGGCCTTCGGAGCGTTTCTACGTGTTGGAAGCAGCAGGGCCTTAGCCTGCACTTTACGTAGAGCTTGCAACTTGGCGTAGAGTCCGCCTTGGTTCTAAGTTCTTGCCTGAGCTGCGAACACGCTGCCGCTTATGAGGCTTCACCTGAAGAGCGAGGCTACCTTTTGGAAGCCTAATGGACTCGGCGTGCGCTTCACACAGAGAGTCCAAGTCGGCTTCAGGCCGCCCTTGTTCTCACTTCTTTCCTCACCTGCGAGAACACGGCCAGAAGGCGGTTGCGTCGTACGCGGCGCTTGGCGTTTTGGACGCAGAGGCGCATTGGCGAGCACTTCACTCAGAGTCTCCAACCTGCCTTGGCGTCCGCCTTTTTTCTAACACCTTTCCGCAACTGGGAGAACACTGCCCTCTAGTAGTGTTCGTCTTCGCTGCGTTTGTAGGTTTGGGAAGCCTAAGGGCCTTCCCTGGAACTCCACTCGGTGTAGCCCACAGGCTTCTAGTCCGCCCCTGTTCTAAGGTCTTTCCACCCCTGGGATCTCACGCTCCCCCCAAGGAGACGTCACCTTAGGAGCGATGATACGTTTTGGAAGCAAAAGGGGACATGGGGTGCCCTGCCCTGAGAGTGTCCAACTTGCCTCCAGTGCGGCCGTGCTCTAACTTCTTTCTGCAGCAGGGAACAGGCTGCCACATAGGAAACTTCACTTCAGGTCGAGTTTACGTTGTGGAAGCCTAAGGGTCTGGGCCTGCACTTAACTCGCAGTGTGCAACTTGCCTAGGGTGCGCCCCAGGTTCCAACTTCTTTCCACAGCCGGGAGCAAACTGCCCCTTGGGAATCCTCCCTTTGAAGGTCGCGTTCACGTTTTGGAAGCCGCAGCGTCTTTGCGTGCCCTTAACTCGGTGTATCCAACAAGCTTCTAGTAAGCCCTCCTTCTCAAGTCTTCCCTTCTCTTGGGAACACACTGCCACTGAGGAGACTTCACCTGAAGCGCGATGACACGCTTTGCAGCCCAAGGGACTGGACGGGCAACTTCACTCAGAAGCTCCAACTGCCTTCTAGTCGGCCTTGGTTCTAAGTTCTTTCCTTCCTGCAATGGGAACACACGGCCGCATAGGCCTCTTGGCCTTCGGAGCGTTTCTACGTGTTGGAAGCAGCAGGGCCTTAGCCTGCACTTTACGTAGAGCTTGCAACTTGGCGTAGAGTCCGCCTTGGTTCTAAGTTCTTGCCTGAGCTGCGAACACGCTGCCGCTTATGAGGCTTCACCTGAAGAGCGAGGCTACCTTTTGGAAGCCTAATGGACTCGGCGTGCGTTTCACACAGAGAGTCCAAGTCGGCTTCAGGCCGCCCTTGTTCTCACTTCTTTCCTCACCTGCGAGAACACGGCCAGAAGGCGGTTGCGTCGTACGCGGCGCTTGGCGTTTTGGACGCAGAGGCGCATTGGCGAGCACTTCACCCAGAGTCTCCAACCTGCCTTGGCGTCCGCCTTTTTTCTAACACCTTTCCGCAACTGGGAGAACACTGCCCTCTAGTAGTGTTCGTCTTCGCTGCGTTTGTAGGTTTGGGAAGCCTAAGGGCCTTCCCTGGAACTCAACTCGGTGTAGCCAATAGGCTTCTAGTGCGCCCCTGTTCTAAGGTCTTTCCTCCCCTGGGATCTCACGCCCCCACCCCCAAGGAGACGTCACCTTAGGAGCGATGATACGTTTTGGAAGCAAAAGGGGACCTGGCGTGCCCTGCCCTGAGAGTGTCCAACTTGCCTCCAGTGCGGCCTTGTTCTAACTTCTTTCCGCAGCAGGGAACAGGCTGCCACATAGGAAACTTCACTTCAGGTCGAGTTTACGTTGTGGAAGCCTAAGGGTCTGGGCCTGCACTTAACTCGCAGTGTGCAACTTGCCTAGGGTGCGCCCCAGGTTCCAACTTCTTTCCACAGCCGGGAGCAAACTGCCCCTTGGGAATCCTCCCTTTGAAGGTCGCGTTCACGTTTTGGAAGCCGCAGCATCTTTGCGTGCACTTAAGTCGGAGTATCCAACAAGCTTCTAGTACGCCCTTCTTCTCAAGTCTTCCCTTCGCTTGGGAACACACTGCCACTGAGGAGACTTCACCTGAAGCGCGATGACACGCTTTGCAGCCCAAGGGACTGGACGGGCAACTTCACTCAGAAGCTCCAACTGCCTTCTAGTCGGCCTTGGTTCTAAGTTCTTTCCTTCCTGCAATGGGAACACACGGCCGCATAGGCCTCTTGGCCTTCGGAGCGTTTCTACGTGTTGGAAGCAGCAGGGCCTTAGCCTGCACTTTACGTAGAGCTTGCAACTTGGCGTAGAGTCCGCCTTGGTTCTAAGTTCTTGCCTGAGCTGCGAACACGCTGCCGCTTGTGAGGCTTCACCTGAAGAGCGAGGCTACCTTTTGGAAGCCTAATGGACTCGGCGTGCGCTTCACACAGAGAGTCCAAGTCGGCTTCAGGCCGCCCTTGTTCTCACTTCTTTCCTCACCTGCGAGAACACGGCCAGAAGGCGGTTGCGTCGTACACGGCGCTTGGCGTTTTGGACGCAGAGGCGCATTGGCGAGCACTTCACTCAGAGTCTCCAACCTGCCTTGGCGTCCGCCTTTGTTCTAACACCTTTCCGCAACTGGGAGAACACTGCCCTCTAGTAGTGTTCGTCTTCGCTGCGTTTGTAAGTTTGGGAAGCCTAAGGGCCTTCCCTGGAACTCAACTCGGTGTAGCCAACAGGCTTCTAGTCCGCCCCTGTTCTAAGGTCTTTCCTCCCCTGGGATCTCACGCCCCCCCCCCCCCAGGAGACGTCACCTTAGGAGCGATGATACGTTTTGGAAGCAAAAGGGGACCTTGGGTGCCCTGCTCTGTGAGTGTCCAACTTGCCTCCACTGCGGCCTTGTTCTAACTTCTTTCCGCAGCAGGGAACACGCTGCCACATAGGAAACTTCACTTCAGGTCGAGTTTACGTTGTGGAACCCTAAGGGTCTGGGCCTGCACTTAACTCGCAGTGTGCAACTTGCCTAGGGTGCGCCCCAGGTTCCAACTTCTTTCCACAGCCGGGAGCAAACTGCCCCTTGGGAATCCTCCCTTTGAAGGTCGCGTTCACGTTTTGGAAGCCGCAGCGTCATTGCGTGCCCTTAACTAGGAGTATCCAACAAGCTTCTAGTACGCCCTTCTTCTCAAGTCTTCCCTTCGCTTGGGAACACACTGCCACTGAGGAGACTTCACCTGAAGCGCGATGACACGCTTTGCAGCCCAAGGGACTGGACGGGCAACTTCACTCAGAAGCTCCAACTGCCTTCTCGTCGGCCTTGGTTCTAAGTTCTTTCCTTCCTGCAATGGGAACACACGGCTGCATAGGCCTCTTGGCCTTCGGAGCGTTTCTACGTGTTGGAAGCAGCAGGGCCTTAGCCTGCACTTTACGTAGAGCTTGAAACGTGGCGTAGAGTCCGCCTTGGTTCTAAGTTCTTGCCTGAGCTGCGAACACGCTGCCGCTTATGAGGCTTCACCTGAAGAGCGAGGCTACCTTTTGGAAGCCTAATGGACTCGGCGTGCACTTCACACAGAGAGTCCAAGTCGGCTTCAGGCCGCCCTTGTTCTCACTTCTTTCCTCACCTGCGAGAACACGGCCAGAAGGCGGTTGCGTCGTACGCGGCGCTTGACGTTTTGGACGCAGAGGCGCATTGGCGAGCACTTCACTCAGAGTCTCCAACCTGCCTTGGCGTCCGCCTTTGTTCTAACACCTTTCCGCAACTGGGAGAACACTGCCCGGTATTAGTGTTCGTCTTCGCTGCGTTTGTAGGTTTGGGAAGCCTAAGGGCCTTCCCTGGAACTCCACTCGGTGTAGCCCACAGGCTTCTAGTCCGCCCCAGTTCTAAGGTCTTTCCACCCCTGGGATCTCACGCTCCCCCCAAGGAGACGTCACCTTAGGAGCGATGATACGTTTTGGAAGCAAAAGGGGACCTGGGGTGCCCTGCCCTGAGAGTGTCCAACTTGCCTCCAGTGCGGCCGTGCTCTAACTTCTTTCCGCAGCAGGGAACAGGCTGCCACATAGGAAACTTCACTTCAGGTCGAGTTTACGTTGTGGAAGCCTAAGGGTCTGGGCTTGCACTTAACTCGCAGTGTGCAACTTGCCTAGGGTGCGCCCCAGGTTCCAACTTCTTTCCACAGCCGGGAGCAAACTGCCCCTTGGGAATCCTCCCTTTGAAGGTCGCGTTCACGTTTTGGAAGCCGCAGCGTCTTTGCGTGCCCTTAACTCGGTGTATCCAACAAGCTTCTAGTAAGCCCTTCTTCTCAAGTCTTCCCTTCTCTTGGGAACACACTGCCACTGAGGAGACTTCACCTGAAGCGCGATGACACGCTTTGCAGCCCAAGGGACTGGACGGGCAACTTCACTCAGAAGCTCCAACTGCCTTCTAGTCGGCCTTGGTTCTAAGTTCTTTCCTTCCTGCAATGGGAACACACGGCCGCATAGGCCTCTTGGCCTTCGGAGCGTTTCTACGTGTTGGAAGCAGCAGGGCCTTAGCCTGCACTTTATGTAGAGCTTGCAACTTGGCGTAGAGTCCGCCTTGGTTCTAAGTTCTTGCCTGAGCTGCGAACACGCTGCCGCTTATGAGGCTTCACCTGAAGAGCGAGGCTACCTTTTGGAAGCCTAATGGACTCGGCGTGCGTTTCACACAGAGAGTCCAAGTCGGCTTCAGGCCGCCCTTGTTCTCACTTCTTTCCTCACCTGCGAGAACACGGCCAGAAGGCGGTTGCGTCGTACGCGGCGCTTGGCGTTTTGGACGCAGAGGCGCATTGGCGAGCACTTCACCCAGAGTCTCCAACCTGCCTTGGCGTCCGCCTTTTTTCTAACACCTTTCCGCAACTGGGAGAACACTGCCCTCTAGTAGTGTTCGTCTTCGCTGCGTTTGTAGGTTTGGGAAGCCTAAGGGCCTTCCCTGGAACTCAACTCGGTGTAGCCAATAGGCTTCTAGTGCGCCCCTGTTCTAAGGTCTTTCCTCCCCTGGGATCTCACGCCCCCACCCCCAAGGAGACGTCACCTTAGGAGCGATGATATGTTTTGGAAGCAAAAGGGGACCTGGGGTGCCCTGCCCTGAGAGTGTCCAACTTGCCTCCAGTGCGGCCTTGTTCTAACATCTTTCCGCAGCAGGGAACAGGCTGCCACATAGGAAACTTCACTTCAGGTCGAGTTTACGTTGTGGAAGCCTAAGGGTCTGGGCCTGCACTTAACTCGCAGTGTGCAACTTGCCTAGGGTGCGCCCCAGGTTCCAACTTCTTTCCACAGCCGGGAGCAAACTGCCCCTTGGGAATCCTCCCTTTGAAGGTCGCGTTCACGTTTTGGAAGCCGCAGCATCTTTGCGTGCACTTAAGTCGGAGTATCCAACAAGCTTCTAGTACGCCCTTCTTCTCAAGTCTTCCCTTCGCTTGGGAACACACTGCCACTGAGGAGACTTCACCTGAAGCGCGATGACACGCTTTGCAGCCCAAGGGACTGGACGGGCAACTTCACTCAGAAGCTCCAACTGCCTTCTAGTCGGCCTTGGTTCTAAGTTCTTTCCTTCCTGCAATGGGAACACACGGCCGCATAGGCCTCTTGGCCTTCGGAGCGTTTCTACGTGTTGGAAGCAGCAGGGCCTTAGCCTGCACTTTACGTAGAGCTTGCAACTTGGCGTAGAGTCCGCCTTGGTTCTAAGTTCTTGCCTGAGCTGCGAACACGCTGCCGCTTGTGAGGCTTCACCTGAAGAGCGAGGCTACCTTTTGGAAGCCTAATGGACTCGGCGTGCGCTTCACACAGAGAGTCCAAGTCGGCTTCAGGCCGCCCTTGTTCTCACTTCTTTCCTCACCTGCGAGAACACGGCCAGAAGGCGGTTGCGTCGTACACGGCGCTTGGCGTTTTGGACGCAGAGGCGCATTGGCGAGCACTTCACTCAGAGTCTCCAACCTACCTTGGCGTCCGCCTTTGTTCTAACACCTTTCCGCAACTGGGAGAACACTGCCCTCTAGTAGTGTTCGTCTTCGCTGCGTTTGTAAGTTTGGGAAGCCTAAGGGCCTTCCCTGGAACTCAACTCGGTGTAGCCAACAGGCTTCTAGTCCGCCCCTGTTCTAAGGTCTTTCCTCCCCTGGGATCTCACGCCCCCCCCCCCCAGGAGACGTCACCTTAGGAGCGATGATACGTTTTGGAAGCAAAAGGGGACCTGGGGTGCCCTGCCCTGAGAGTGTCCAACTTGCCTCCAGTGCGGCCTTGTTCTAACTTCTTTCCGCAGCAGGGAACACGCTGCCACATAGGAAACTTCACTTCAGGTCGAGTTTACGTTGTGGAACCCTAAGGGTCTGGGCCTGCACTTAACTCGCAGTGTGCAACTTGCCTAGGGTGCGCCCCAGGTTCCAACTTCTTTCCACAGCCGGGAGCAAACTGCCCCTTGGGAATCCTCCCTTTGAAGGTCGCGTTCACGTTTTGGAAGCCGCAGCGTCTTTGCAGCCCTTAACTAGGAGTATCCAACAAGCTTCTAGTACGCCCTTCTTCTCAAGTCTTCCCTTCGCTTGGGAACACACTGCCACTGAGGAGACTTCACCTGAAGCGCGATGACACGCTTTGCAGCCCAAGGGACTGGACGGGCAACTTCACTCAGAAGCTCCAACTGCCTTCTCGTCGGCCTTGGTTCTAAGTTCTTTCCTTCCTGCAATGGCAACACACGGCCGCATAGGCCTCTTGGCCTTCGGAGCGTTTCTACGTGTTGGAAGCAGCAGGGCCTTAGCCTGCACTTTACGTAGAGCTTGCAACTTGGCGTAGAGTCCGCCTTGGTTCTAAGTTCTTGCCTGAGCTGCGAACACGCTGCCGCTTATGAGGCTTCACCTGAAGAGCGAGGCTACCTTTTGGAAGCCTAATGGACTCGGCGTGCGCTTCACACAGAGAGTCCAAGTCGGCTTCAGGCCGCCCTTGTTCTCACTTCTTTCCTCACCTGCGAGAACACGGCCAGAAGGCGGTTGCGTCGTACGCGGCGCTTGGCGTTTTGGACGCAGAGGCGCATTGGCGAGCACTTCACTCAGAGTCTCCAACATGCCTTGGCGTCCGCCTTTGTTCTAACACCTTTCCGCAACTGGGAGAACACTGCCCTCTAGTAGTGTTCGTCTTCGCTGCGTTTGTAGGTTTGGGAAGCCTAAGGGCCTTCCCTGGAACTCAACTCGGTGTAGCCAACAGGCTTCTAGTCCGCCCCTGTTCTAAGGTCTTTCCTCCCCTGGGATCTCACGCCCCCCCCCCCCCCCAGGAGACGTCACCTTAGGAGCGATGATACGTTTTGGAAGCAAAAAGGGACCTGGGGTGCCCTGCCCTGAGAGTGTCCAACTTGCCTCCAGTGCGGCCTTGTTCTAACTTCTTTCCGCAGCAGGGAACACGCTGCCACATAGGAAACTTCACTTCAGGTCGAGTTTACGTTGTGGAAGCCTAAGGGTCTGGGCCTGCACTTAACTCGCAGTGTGCAACTTGCCTAGGGTGCGCCCCAGGTTCCAACTTCTTTCCACAGCCGGGAGCAAACTGCCCCTTGGGAATTCTCCCTTTGAAGGTCGCGTTCACGTTTTGGAAGCCGCAGCATCTTTGCGTGCCCTTAACTCGGAGTATCCATCAAGCTTCTAGTACGCCCTTCTTCTCAAGTCTTCCCTTCGCTTGGGAACACACTGCCACTGAGGAGACTTCACCTGAAGCGCGATGACACGCTTTGCAGCCCAAGGGACTGGACGGACAACTTAACTCAGAAGCTCCAACTGCCTTCTAGTCGGCCTTGGTTCTAAGTTCTTTCCTTCCTGCAATGGGAACACACGGCCGCATAGGACTCTTGGCCTTCGGAGCGTTTCTACGTGTTGGAAGCAGCAGGGCCTTAGCCTGCACTTTACGTAGAGCTTGCAACTTGGCGTAGAGTCCGCCTTGGTTCTAAGTTCTTGCCTGAGCTGCGAACACGCTGCCGCTTATGAGGGTTCACCTGAAGAGCGAGGCTACCTTTTGGAAGCCTAATGGACTCGGCGTGCGCTTCACACAGAGAGTCCAAGTCGGCTTCAGGCCGCCCTTGTTCTCACTTCTTTCCTCACCTGCGAGAACACGGCCAGAAGGCGGTTGCGTCGTACACGGCGCTTGGCGTTTTGGACGCAGAGGCGCATTGGCGAGCACTTCACTCAGAGTCTCCAACCTACCTTGGCGTCCGCCTTTGTTCTAACACCTTTCCGCAACTGGGAGAACACTGCCCTCTAGTAGTGTTCGTCTTCGCTGCGTTTGTAGGTTTGGGAAGCCTAAGGGCCTTCCCTGGAACTCAACTCGGTGTAGCCAACAGGCTTCTAGTCCGCCCCTGTTCTAAGGTCTTTCCTCCCCTGGGATCTCACGCCCCCCCCCCCAGGAGACGTCACCTTAGGAGCGATGATACGTTTTGGAAGAAAAAGGGGACCTTGGGTGCCATGCCCTGAGAGTGTCCAACTTGCCTCCAGTGCGGCCTTGTTCTAACTCCTTTCCGCAGCTGGGAACACGCTGCCACATAGGAAACTTCACTTCAGGTCGAGTTTACGTTGTGGAACCCTAAGGGTCTGGGCCTGCACTTAACTCGCAGTGTGCAACTTGCCTAGGGTGCGCCCCAGGTTCCAACTTCTTTCCACAGCCGGGAGCAAACTGCCCCTTGGGAATCCTCCCTTTGAAGGTCGCGTTCACGTTTTGGAAGCCGCAGCATCTTTGCGTGCACTTAAGTCGGAGTATCCAACAAGCTTCTAGTACGCCCTTCTTCTCAAGTCTTCCCTTCGCTTGGGAACACACTGCCACTGAGGAGACTTCACCTGAAGCGCGATGACACGCTTTGCAGCCCAAGGGACTGGACGGGCAACTTCACTCAGAAGCTCCAACTGCCTTCTAGTCGGCCTTGGTTCTAAGTTCTTTCCTTCCTGCAATGGGAACACACGGCCGCATAGGCCTCTTGGCCTTCGGAGCGTTTCTACGTGTTGGAAGCAGCAGGGCCTTAGCCTGCACTTTACGTAGAGCTTGCAACTTGGCGTAGAGTCCGCCTTGGTTCTAAGTTCTTGCCTGAGCTGCGAACACGCTGCCGCTTGTGAGGCTTCACCTGAAGAGCGAGGCTACCTTTTGGAAGCCTAATGGACTCGGCGTGCGCTTCACACAGAGAGTCCAAGTCGGCTTCAGGCCGCCCTTGTTCTCACTTCTTTCCTCACCTGCGAGAACACGGCCAGAAGGCGGTTGCGTCGTACACGGCGCTTGGCGTTTTGGACGCAGAGGCGCATTGGCGAGCACTTCACTCAGAGTCTCCAACCTACCTTGGCGTCCGCCTTTGTTCTAACACCTTTCCGCAACTGGGAGAACACTGCCCTCTAGTAGTGTTCGTCTTCGCTGCGTTTGTAAGTTTGGGAAGCCTAAGGGCCTTCCCTGGAACTCAACTCGGTGTAGCCAACAGGCTTCTAGTCCGCCCCTGTTCTAAGGTCTTTCCTCCCCTGGGATCTCACGCCCCCCCCCCCCCCCAGGAGACGTCACCTTAGGAGCGATGATACGTTTTGGAAGCAAAAGGGGACCTTGGGTGCCCTGCTCTGTGAGTGTCCAACTTGCCTCCAGTGCGGCCTTGTTCTAACTTCTTTCCGCAGCAGGGAACACGCTGCCACATAGGAAACTTCACTTCAGGTCGAGTTTACGTTGTGGAACCCTAAGGGTCTGGGCCTGCACTTAACTCGCAGTGTACAACTTGCCTAGGGTGCGCCCCAGGTTCCAACTTCTTTCCACAGCCGGGAGCAAACTGCCCCTTGGGAATCCTCCCTTTGAAGGTCGCGTTCACGTTTTGGAAGCCGCAGCGTCATTGCGTGCCCTTAACTAGGAGTATCCAACAAGCTTCTAGTACGCCCTTCTTCTCAAGTCTTCCCTTCGCTTGGGAACACACTGCCACTGAGGAGACTTCACCTGAAGCGCGATGACACGCTTTGCAGCCCAAGGGACTGGACGGGCAACTTCACTCAGAAGCTCCAACTGCCTTCTCGTCGGCCTTGGTTCTAAGTTCTTTCCTTCCTGCAATGGCAACACACGGCCGCATAGGCCTCTTGGCCTTCGGAGCGTTTCTACGTGTTGGAAGCAGCAGGGCCTTAGCCTGCACTTTACGTAGAGCTTGCAACTTGGCGTAGAGTTCGCCTTGGTTCTAAGTTCTTGCCTGAGCTGCGAACACGCTGCCGCTTATGAGGCTTCACCTGAAGAGCGAGGCTACCTTTTGGAAGCCTAATGGACTCGGCGTGCGCTTCACACAGAGAGTCCAAGTCGGCTTCAGGCCGCCCTTGTTCTCACTTCTTTCCTCACCTGCGAGAACACGGCCAGAAGGCGGTTGCGTCGTACGCGGCGCTTGGCGTTTTGGACGCAGAGGCGCATTGGCGAGCACTTCACTCAGAGTCTCCAACCTGCCTTGGCGTCCGCCTTTGTTCTAACACCTTTCCGCAACTGGGAGAACACTGCCCTCTAGTAGTGTTCGTCTTCGCTGCGTTTGTAGGTTTGGGAAGCCTAAGGGCCTTCCCTGGAACTCAACTCGGTGTAGCCAACAGGCTTCTAGTCCGCCCCTGTTCTAAGGTCTTTCCTCCCCTGGGATCTCACGCCCCCCCCCCCAGGAGACGTCACCTTAGGAGCGATGATACGTTTTGGAAGCAAAAAGGGACCTGGGGTGCCCTGCCCTGAGAGTGTCCAACTTGCCTCCAGTGCGGCCTTGTTCTAACTTCTTTCCGCAGCAGGGAACACGCTGCCACATAGGAAACTTCACTTCAGGTCGAGTTTACGTTGTGGAAGCCTAAGGGTCTGGGCCTGCACTTAACTCGCAGTGTGCAACTTGCCTAGGGTGCGCCCCAGGTTCCAACTTCTTTCCACAGCCGGGAGCAAACTGCCCCTTGGGAATTCTCCCTTTGAAGGTCGCGTTCACGTTTTGGAAGCCGCAGCATCTTTGCGTGCCCTTAACTCGGAGTATCCATCAAGCTTCTAGTACGCCCTTCTTCTCAAGTCTTCCCTTCGCTTGGGAACACACTGCCACTGAGGAGACTTCACCTGAAGCGCGATGACACGCTTTGCAGCCCAAGGGACTGGACGGACAACTTAACTCAGAAGCTCCAACTGCCTTCTAGTCGGCCTTGGTTCTAAGTTCTTTCCTTCCTGCAATGGGAACACACGGCCGCATAGGACTCTTGGCCTTCGGAGCGTTTCTACGTGTTGGAAGCAGCAGGGCCTTAGCCTGCACTTTACGTAGAGCTTGCAACTTGGCGTAGAGTCCGCCTTGGTTCTAAGTTCTTGCCTGAGCTGCGAACACGCTGCCGCTTATGAGGGTTCACCTGAAGAGCGAGGCTACCTTTTGGAAGCCTAATGGACTCGGCGTGCGCTTCACACAGAGAGTCCAAGTCGGCTTCAGGCCGCCCTTGTTCTCACTTCTTTCCTCACCTGCGAGAACACGGCCAGAAGGCGGTTGCGTCGTACACGGCGCTTGGCGTTTTGGACGCAGAGGCGCATTGGCGAGCACTTCACTCAGAGTCTCCAACCTACCTTGGCGTCCGCCTTTGTTCTAACACCTTTCCGCAACTGGGAGAACACTGCCCTCTAGTAGTGTTCGTCTTCGCTGCGTTTGTAGGTTTGGGAAGCCTAAGGGCCTTCCCTGGAACTCAACTCGGTGTAGCCAACAGGCTTCTAGTCCGCCCCTGTTCTAAGGTCTTTCCTCCCCTGGGATCTCACGCCCCCCCCCCCCCCCAGGAGACGTCACCTTAGGAGCGATGATACGTTTTGGAAGAAAAAGGGGACCTTGGGTGCCATGCCCTGAGAGTGTCCAACTTGCCTCCAGTGCGGCCTTGTTCTAACTCCTTTCCGCAGCTGGGAACACGCTGCCACATAGGAAACTTCACTTCAGGTCGAGTTTACGTTGTGGAACCCTAAGGGTCTGGGCCTGCACTTAACTCGCAGTGTGCAACTTGCCTAGGGTGCGCCCCAGGTTCCAACTTCTTTCCACAGCCGGGAGCAAACTGCCCCTTGGGAATCCTCCCTTTGAAGGTCGCGTTCACGTTTTGGAAGCCGCAGCGTCTTTGCGTGCCCTTAACTAGGAGTATCCAACAAGCTTCTAGTACGCCCTTCTTCTCAAGTCTTCCCTTCGCTTGGGAACACACTGCCACTGAGGAGACTTCACCTGAAGCGCGATGACACGCTTTGCAGCCCAAGGGACTGGACGGGCAACTTCACTCAGAAGCTCCAACTGCCTTCTAGTCGGCCTTGGTTCTAAGTTCTTTCCTTCCTGCAATGGGAACACACGGCCGCATAGGCCTCTTGGCCTTCGGAGCGTTTCTACGTGTTGGAAGCAGCAGGGCCTTAGCCTGCACTTTACGTAGAGCTTGCAACTTGGCGTAGAGTCCGCCTTGGTTCTAAGTTCTTGCCTGAGCTGCGAACACGCTGCCGCTTATGAGGCTTCACCTGAAGAGCGAGGCTACCTTTTGGAAGCCTAATGGACTCGGCGTGCGCTTCACACAGAGAGTCCAAGTCGGCTTCAGGCCGCCCTTGTTCTCACTTCTTTCCTCACCTGCGAGAACACGGCCAGAAGGCGGTTGCGTCGTACGCGGCGCTTGGCGTTTTGGACGCAGAGGCGCATTGGCGAGCACTTCACTCAGAGTCTCCAACCTGCCTTGGCGTCCGCCTTTGTTCTAACACCTTTCCGCAACTGGGAGAACACTGCCCTCTAGTAGTGTTCGTCTTCGCTGCGTTTGTAGGTTTGGGAAGCCTAAGGGCCTTCCCTGGAACTCAACTCGGTGTAGCCAACAGGCTTCTAGTCCGCCCCTGTTCTAAGGTCTTACCTCCCCTGGGATCTCACGCCCCCCCCCAGGAGACGTCACCTTAGGAGCGATGATACGTTTTGGAAGCAAATGGGGACCTGGGGTGCCCTGCCCTGAGAGTGTCCAACTTGCCTCCAGTTCGGCCTTGTTCTTAATTCTTTCCGCAGCAGGGAACACGCTGCCACAGACGAAACTTCACTTCAGGTCGAGTTTACGTTGTGGAAGCCTAAGGGTCTGGGCCTGCACTTAACTCGCAGTGTGCAACTTGCCTAGGGTGCGCCCCAGGTTCCAACTTCTTTCCACAGCCGGGAGCAAACTGCCCCTTGGGAATCCTCCCTTTGAAGGTCGCGTTCACGTTTTGGAAGCCGCAGCGTCTTTGCGTGCCCTTAACTCGGAGTATCCAACAAGCTTCTAGTACGCCCTTCTTCTCAAGTCTTCCCTTCGCTTGGGAACACACTGCCACTGAGGAGACTTCACCTGACGCGCGATGACACGCTTTGCAGCCCAAGGGACTGGACGGGCAACTTAACTCAGAAGCTCCAACTGCCTTCTAGTCGGCCTTGGTTCTAAGCTCTTTCTTTCCTGCAATGGGAACACACGCCGCATAGGCCTCTTGGCCTTCGGAGCGTTTCTACGTGTTGGAAGCAGCAGGGCCTTAGACTGCACTTTACGTAGAGCTTGCAACTTGGCGTAGAGTCCGCCTTGGTTCTAAGTTCTTGCCTGAGCTGCGAACACGCTGCCGCTTATGAGGCTTCACCTGAAGAGCGAGGCTACCTTTTGGAAGCCTAATGGCCTTGGCGTGCACTTCACACAGAGAGTCCAAGTCGGCTTCAGGCCGCCCTTGTTCTCACTTCTTTCCTCACCTGCGAGAACACGGCCAGAAGGCGGTTGCGTCGTACGCGGCGCTTGGCGTTTTGGACGCAGAGGCGCATTGGCGAGCACTTCACTCAGAGTCTCCAACCTGCCTTGGCGTCCGCCTTTGTTCTAACACCTTTCCGCAACTGGGAGAACACTGCCCTCTAGTAGTGTTCGTCTTCGCTGCGTTTGTAGGTTTGGGAAGCCTAAGGGACTTCCCTGGAACTCAACTCGGTGTACCAACAGGCTTCTAGTCCGCCCCTGTTCTAAGGTCTTTCCTCCCCTGGGATCTCACGGCCCCGCCCCCCCCAGGAGATGTCACCTTAGGAGCGATGATACGTTTTGGAAGCAAAAGGGGACCTGGGGTGCCCTGGCTTAGAGGGTCCAACTTGCCTCCAGTGCGGCCTTGCTCTAACTTCTTTCCGCAGCAGGGACCACGCTGCCCCATAGGAAACTTCACTTCAGGTCGAGTTTACGTTGTGGAAGCCTAAGGGTCTGGGCCTGCACTTAACTCGCAGTGTGCAACTTGCCTAGGGTGCGCCCCAGGTTCCAACTTCTTTCCACAGCCGGGAGCAAACTGCCCCTTGGGAATCCTCCCTCTGAAGGTCGCGTTCACGTTTTGGAAGCCGCAGCGTCTTTGCGTGTATTTAACTCGGAGTATCCAACAAGCTTCTAGTACGCCCTTCTTCTCAAGTCTTCCCTTCGCTTGGGAACACACTGCCACTGAGGAGACTTCACCTGAAGCACGATGACACGCTTTGCAGCCCAAGGGACTGGACGGGCAACCTCACTCAGAAGCTCCAACTGCCTTCTCGTCGGCCTTGGTTCTATGTTCTTTCCTTCCTGCAATGGGAACACACGGCCGCATAGGCCTCTTGGCCTTCGGAGCGTTTCTACGTGTTGGAAGCAGCAGGGCCTTAGCCTGCACTTTACGTAGAGCTTGCAACTTGGCGTAGAGTCCGCCTTGGTTCTAAGTTCTTGCCTGAGCTGCGAACACGCTGCCGCTTATGAGGCTTCACCTGAAGAGCGAGGCTACCTTTTGGAAGCCTAATGGACTCGGCGTGCGCTTCACACAGAGAGTCCAAGTCGGCTTCAGGCCGCCCTTGTTCTCACTTCTTTCCTCACCTGCGAGAACACGGCCAGAAGGCGGTTGCGTCGTACGCGGCGCTTGGCGTTTTGGACGCAGAGGCGCATTGGCGAGCACTTCACTCAGAGTCTCCAACCTGCCTTGGCGTCCGCCTTTGTTCTAACACCTTTCCGCAACTGGGAGAACACTGCCCTCTAGTAGTGTTCGTCTTCGCTGCGTTTGTAGGTTTGGGAAGCCTAAGGGCCTTCCCTGGAACTCCACTCGGTGTAGCCCACAGGCTTCTAGTCCGCCCCTGTTCTAAGGTCTTTCCACCCCTGGGATCTCACGCTCACCCCAAGGAGACGTCACCTTAGGAGCGATGATACGTTTTGGAAGCAAAAGGGGACCTGGGGTGCCCTGCCCTGAGAGTGTCCAACTTGCCTCCAGTGCGGCCGTGCTCTAACTTCTTTCTGCAGCAGGGAACAGGCTGCCACATAGGAAACTTCACTTCAGGTCGAGTTTACGTTGTGGAAGCCTAAGGGTCTGGGCCTGCACTTAACTCGCAGTGTGCAACTTGCCTAGGGTGCGCCCCAGGTTCCAACTTCTTTCCACAGCCGGGAGCAAACTGCCCCTTGGGAATCCTCCCTTTGAAGGTCGCGTTCACGTTTTGGAAGCCGCAGCGTCTTTGCGTGCCCTTAACTCGGTGTATCCAACAAGCTTCTAGTAAGCCCTCCTTCTCAAGTCTTCCCTTCTCTTGGGAACACACTGCCACTGAGGAGACTTCACCTGAAGCGCGATGACACGCTTTGCAGCCCAAGGGACTGGACGGGCAACTTCACTCAGAAGCTCCAACTGCCTTCTAGTCGGCCTTGGTTCTAAGTTCTTTCCTTCCTGCAATGGGAACACACGGCCGCATAGGCCTCTTGGCCTTCGGAGCGTTTCTACGTGTTGGAAGCAGCAGGGCCTTAGCCTGCACTTTATGTAGAGCTTGCAACTTGGCGTAGAGTCCGCCTTGGTTCTAAGTTCTTGCCTGAGCTGCGAACACGCTGCCGCTTATGAGGCTTCACCTGAAGAGCGAGGCTACCTTTTGGAAGCCTAATGGACTCGGCGTGCGTTTCACACAGAGAGTCCAAGTCGGCTTCAGGCCGCCCTTGTTCTCACTTCTTTCCTCACCTGCGAGAACACGGCCAGAAGGCGGTTGCGTCGTACGCGGCGCTTGGCGTTTTGGACGCAGAGGCGCATTGGCGAGCACTTCACCCAGAGTCTCCAACCTGCCTTGGCGTCCGCCTTTTTTCTAACACCTTTCCGCAACTGGGAGAACACTGCCCTCTAGTAGTGTTCGTCTTCGCTGCGTTTGTAGGTTTGGGAAGCCTAAGGGCCTTCCCTGGAACTCAACTCGGTGTAGCCAATAGGCTTCTAGTGCGCCCCTGTTCTAAGGTCTTTCCTCCCCTGGGATCTCACGCCCCCACCCCCAAGGAGACGTCACCTTAGGAGCGATGATACGTTTTGGAAGCAAAAGGGGACCTGGCGTGCCCTGCCCTGAGAGTGTCCAACTTGCCTCCAGTGCGGCCTTGTTCTAACTTCTTTCCGCAGCAGGGAACAGGCTGCCACATAGGAAACTTCACTTCAGGTCGAGTTTACGTTGTGGAAGCCTAAGGGTCTGGGCCTGCACTTAACTCGCAGTGTGCAACTTGCCTAGGGTGCGCCCCAGGTTCCAACTTCTTTCCACAGCCGGGAGCAAACTGCCCCTTGGGAATCCTCCCTTTGAAGGTCGCGTTCACGTTTTGGAAGCCGCAGCATCTTTGCGTGCACTTAAGTCGGAGTATCCAACAAGCTTCTAGTACGCCCTTCTTCTCAAGTCTTCCCTTCGCTTGGGAACACACTGCCACTGAGGAGACTTCACCTGAAGCGCGATGACACGCTTTGCAGCCCAAGGGACTGGACGGGCAACTTCACTCAGAAGCTCCAACTGCCTTCTAGTCGGCCTTGGTTCTAAGTTCTTTCCTTCCTGCAATGGGAACACACGGCCGCATAGGCCTCTTGGCCTTCGGAGCGTTTCTACGTGTTGGAAGCAGCAGGGCCTTAGCCTGCACTTTACGTAGAGCTTGCAACTTGGCGTAGAGTCCGCCTTGGTTCTAAGTTCTTGCCTGAGCTGCGAACACGCTGCCGCTTGTGAGGCTTCACCTGAAGAGCGAGGCTACCTTTTGGAAGCCTAATGGACTCGGCGTGCGCTTCACACAGAGAGTCCAAGTCGGCTTCAGGCCGCCCTTGTTCTCACTTCTTTCCTCACCTGCGAGAACACGGCCAGAAGGCGGTTGCGTCGTACACGGCGCTTGGCGTTTTGGACGCAGAGGCGCATTGGCGAGCACTTCACTCAGAGTCTCCAACCTACCTTGGCGTCCGCCTTTGTTCTAACACCTTTCCGCAACTGGGAGAACACTGCCCTCTAGTAGTGTTCGTCTTCGCTGCGTTTGTAAGTTTGGGAAGCCTAAGGGCCTTCCCTGGAACTCAACTCGGTGTAGCCAACAGGCTTCTAGTCCGCCCCTGTTCTAAGGTCTTTCCTCCCCTGGGATCTCACGCCCCCCCCCCCCAGGAGACGTCACCTTAGGAGCGATGATACGTTTTGGAAGCAAAAGGGGACCTTGGGTGCCCTGCTCTGTGAGTGTCCAACTTGCCTCCAGTGCGGCCTTGTTCTAACTTCTTTCCGCAGCAGGGAACACGCTGCCACATAGGAAACTTCACTTCAGGTCGAGTTTACGTTGTGGAACCCTAAGGGTCTGGGCCTGCACTTAACTCGCAGTGTGCAACTTGCCTAGGGTGCGCCCCAGGTTCCAACTTCTTTCCACAGCCGGGAGCAAACTGCCCCTTGGGAATCCTCCCTTTGAAGGTCGCGTTCACGTTTTGGAAGCCGCAGCGTCATTGCGTGCCCTTAACTAGGAGTATCCAACAAGCTTCTAGTACGCCCTTCTTCTCAAGTCTTCCCTTCGCTTGGGAACACACTGCCACTGAGGAGACTTCACCTGAACCGCGATGACACGCTTTGCAGCCCAAGGGACTGGACGGGCAACTTCACTCAGAAGCTCCAACTGCCTTCTTGTCGGCCTTGGTTCTAAGTTCTTTCCTTCCTGCAATGGGAACACACGGCTGCATAGGCCTCTTGGCCTTCGGAGCGTTTCTACGTGTTGGAAGCAGCAGGGCCTTAGCCTGCACTTTACGTAGAGCTTGAAACGTGGCGTAGAGTCCGCCTTGGTTCTAAGTTCTTGCCTGAGCTGCGAACACGCTGCCGCTTATGAGGCTTCACCTGAAGAGCGAGGCTACCTTTTGGAAGCCTAATGGACTCGGCGTGCACTTCACACAGAGAGTCCAAGTCGGCTTCAGGCCGCCCTTGTTCTCACTTCTTTCCTCACCTGCGAGAACACGGCCAGAAGGCGGTTGCGTCGTACGCGGCGCTTGACGTTTTGGACGCAGAGGCGCATTGGCGAGCACTTCACTCAGAGTCTCCAACCTGCCTTGGCGTCCGCCTTTGTTCTAACACCTTTCCGCAACTGGGAGAACACTGCCCTGTATTAGTGTTCGTCTTCGCTGCGTTTGTAGGTTTGGGAAGCCTAAGGGCCTTCCCTGGAACTCCACTCGGTGTAGCCCACAGGCTTCTAGTCCGCCCCAGTTCTAAGGTCTTTCCACCCCTGGGATCTCACGCTCCCCCCAAGGAGACGTCACCTTAGGAGCGATGATACGTTTTGGAAGCAAAAGGGGACCTGGGGTGCCCTGCCCTGAGAGTGTCCAACTTGCCTCCAGTGCGGCCGTGCTCTAACTTCTTTCCGCAGCAGGGAACAGGCTGCCACATAGGAAACTTCACTTCAGGTCGAGTTTACGTTGTGGAAGCCTAAGGGTCTGGGCTTGCACTTAACTCGCAGTGTGCAACTTGCCTAGGGTGCGCCCCAGGTTCCAACTTCTTTCCACAGCCGGGAGCAAACTGCCCCTTGGGAATCCTCCCTTTGAAGGTCGCGTTCACGTTTTGGAAGCCGCAGCGTCTTTGCGTGCCCTTAACTCGGTGTATCCAACAAGCTTCTAGTAAGCCCTTCTTCTCAAGTCTTCCCTTCTCTTGGGAACACACTGCCACTGAGGAGACTTCACCTGAAGCGCGATGACACGCTTTGCAGCCCAAGGGACTGGACGGGCAACTTCACTCAGAAGCTCCAACTGCCTTCTAGTCGGCCTTGGTTCTAAGTTCTTTCCTTCCTGCAATGGGAACACACGGCCGCATAGGCCTCTTGGCCTTCGGAGCGTTTCTACGTGTTGGAAGCAGCAGGGCCTTAGCCTGCACTTTATGTAGAGCTTGCAACTTGGCGTAGAGTCCGCCTTGGTTCTAAGTTCTTGCCTGAGCTGCGAACACGCTGCCGCTTATGAGGCTTCACCTGAAGAGCGAGGCTACCTTTTGGAAGCCTAATGGACTCGGCGTGCGTTTCACACAGAGAGTCCAAGTCGGCTTCAGGCCGCCCTTGTTCTCACTTCTTTCCTCACCTGCGAGAACACGGCCAGAAGGCGGTTGCGTCGTACGCGGCGCTTGGCGTTTTGGACGCAGAGGCGCATTGGCGAGCACTTCACCCAGAGTCTCCAACCTGCCTTGGCGTCCGCCTTTTTTCTAACACCTTTCCGCAACTGGGAGAACACTGCCCTCTAGTAGTGTTCGTCTTCGCTGCGTTTGTAGGTTTGGGAAGCCTAAGGGCCTTCCCTGGAACTCAACTCGGTGTAGCCAATAGGCTTCTAGTGCGCCCCTGTTCTAAGGTCTTTCCTCCCCTGGGATCTCACGCCCCCACCCCCAAGGAGACGTCACCTTAGGAGCGATGATATGTTTTGGAAGCAAAAGGGGACCTGGGGTGCCCTGCCCTGAGAGTGTCCAACTTGCCTCCAGTGCGGCCTTGTTCTAACATCTTTCCGCAGCAGGGAACAGGCTGCCACATAGGAAACTTCACTTCAGGTCGAGTTTACGTTGTGGAAGCCTAAGGGTCTGGGCCTGCACTTAACTCGCAGTGTGCAACTTGCCTAGGGTGCGCCCCAGGTTCCAACTTCTTTCCACAGCCGGGAGCAAACTGCCCCTTGGGAATCCTCCCTTTGAAGGTCGCGTTCACGTTTTGGAAGCCGCAGCATCTTTGCGTGCACTTAAGTCGGAGTATCCAACAAGCTTCTAGTACGCCCTTCTTCTCAAGTCTTCCCTTCGCTTGGGAACACACTGCCACTGAGGAGACTTCACCTGAAGCGCGATGACACGCTTTGCAGCCCAAGGGACTGGACGGGCAACTTCACTCAGAAGCTCCAACTGCCTTCTAGTCGGCCTTGGTTCTAAGTTCTTTCCTTCCTGCAATGGGAACACACGGCCGCATAGGCCTCTTGGCCTTCGGAGCGTTTCTACGTGTTGGAAGCAGCAGGGCCTTAGCCTGCACTTTACGTAGAGCTTGCAACTTGGCGTAGAGTCCGCCTTGGTTCTAAGTTCTTGCCTGAGCTGCGAACACGCTGCCGCTTGTGAGGCTTCACCTGAAGAGCGAGGCTACCTTTTGGAAGCCTAATGGACTCGGCGTGCGCTTCACACAGAGAGTCCAAGTCGGCTTCAGTCCGCCCTTGTTCTCACTTCTTTCCTCACCTGCGAGAACACGGCCAGAAGGCGGTTGCGTCGTACACGGCGCTTGGCGTTTTGGACGCAGAGGCGCATTGGCGAGCACTTCACTCAGAGTCTCCAACCTACCTTGGCGTCCGCCTTTGTTCTAACACCTTTCCGCAACTGGGAGAACACTGCCCTCTAGTAGTGTTCGTCTTCGCTGCGTTTGTAAGTTTGGGAAGCCTAAGGGCCTTCCCTGGAACTCAACTCGGTGTAGCCAACAGGCTTCTAGTCCGCCCCTGTTCTAAGGTCTTTCCTCCCCTGGGATCTCACGCCCCCCCCCCCCCCCCAGGAGACGTCACCTTAGGAGCGATGATACGTTTTGGAAGCAAATGGGGACCTTGGGTGCCCTGCTCTGAGAGTGTCCAACTTGCCTCCAGTGCGGCCTTGTTCTAACTTCTTTCCGCAGCAGGGAACACGCTGCCACATAGGAAACTTCACTTCAGGTCGAGTTTACGTTGTGGAACCCTAAGGGTCTGGGCCTGCACTTAACTCGCAGTGTGCAACTTGCCTAGGGTGCGCCCCAGGTTCCAACTTCTTTCCACAGCCGGGAGCAAACTGCCCCTTGGGAATCCTCCCTTTGAAGGTCGCGTTCACGTTTTGGAAGCCGCAGCGTCATTGCGTGCCCTTAACTAGGAGTATCCAACAAGCTTCTAGTACGCCCTTCTTCTCAAGTCTTCCCTTCGCTTGGGAACACACTGCCACTGAGGAGACTTCACCTGAAGCGCGATGACACGCTTTGCAGCCCAAGGGACTGGACGGGCAACTTCACTCAGAAGCTCCAACTGCCTTCTCGTCGGCCTTGGTTCTAAGTTCTTTCCTTCCTGCAATGGGAACACACGGCTGCATAGGCCTCTTGGCCTTCGGAGCGTTTCTACGTGTTGGAAGCAGCAGGGCCTTAGCCTGCACTTTACGTAGAGCTTGAAACGTGGCGTAGAGTCCGCCTTGGTTCTAAGTTCTTGCCTGAGCTGCGAACACGCTGCCGCTTATGAGGCTTCACCTGAAGAGCGAGGCTACCTTTTGGAAGCCTAATGGACTCGGCGTGCACTTCACACAGAGAGTCCAAGTCGGCTTCAGGCCGCCCTTGTTCTCACTTCTTTCCTCACCTGCGAGAACACGGCCAGAAGGCGGTTGCGTCGTACGCGGCGCTTGACGTTTTGGACGCAGAGGCGCATTGGCGAGCACTTCACTCAGAGTCTCCAACCTGCCTTGGCGTCCGCCTTTGTTCTAACACCTTTCCGCAACTGGGAGAACACTGCCCTCTAGTAGTGTTCGTCTTCGCTGCGTTTGTAGGTTTGGGAAGCCTAAGGGCCTTCCCTGGAACTCAACTCGGTGTAGCCAACAGGCTTCTAGTCCGCCCCGTTCTAAGGTCTTTCCTCCCCTGGGATCTCACGCCCCCCCCCCCCCAGGAGACGTCACCTTAGGAGCGATGATACGTTTTGGAAGCAAAAGGGGACCTGGGGTGCCCTGCCCTGAGAGTGTCCAACTTGCCTCCAGTGCGGCCGTGCTCTTACTTCTTTCCGCAGCAGGGAACACGCTGCCACAGACGAAACTACACTTCAGGTCGAGTTTACGTTGTGGAAGCCTAAGGGTCTGGGCCTGCACTTAACTCGCAGTGTGCAACTTGCCTAGGGTGCGCCCCAGGTTCCAACTTCTTTCCACAGCCGGGAGCAAACTGCCACTTGGGAATCCTCCCTTTGAAGGTCGCGTTCACGTTTTGGAAGCCGCAGCGTATTTGCAGCCCTTAATTAGGAGTATCCAACAAGCTTCTCGTACGCCCTTCTTCTCAAGTCTTCCCTTCGCTTGGGAACACACTGCCACTGAGGAGACTTCACCTGAAGCGCGATGACACGCTTTGCAGCCCAAGGGACTGGACGGGCAACTTCACTCAGAAGCTCCAACTGCCTTCTAGTCGGCCTTGGTTCTAAGTTCTTTCCTTCCTGCAATGGGAACACACGGCCGCATAGGCCTCTTGGCCTTCGGAGCGTTTCTACGTGTTGGAAGCAGCAGGGCCTTAGCCTGCACTTTACGTAGAGCTTGCAACTTGGCGTAGAGTCCGCCTTGGTTCTAAGTTCTTGCCTGAGCTGCGAACACGCTGCCGCTTATGAGGCTTCACCAGAAGAGCGAGGCTACCTTTTGGAAGCCTAATGGACTCGGCGTGCGCTTCACACAGAGAGTCCAAGTCGGCTTCAGGCCGCCCTTGTTCTCACTTCTTTCCTCACCTGCGAGAACACGGCCAGAAGGCGGTTGCGTCGTACGCGGCGCTTGGCGTTTTGGACGCAGAGGCGCATTGGCGAGCACTTCACTCAGAGTCTCCAACCTGCCTTGGCGTCCGCCTTTGTTCTAACACCTTTCCGCAACTGGGAGAACACTGCCCTCTAGTAGTGTTCGTCTTCGCTGCGTTTGTAGGTTTGGGAAGCCTAAGGGCCTTCCCTGGAACTCAACTCGGTGTAGCCAACAGGCTTCTACTCCGCCCCTGTTCTAAGGTCTTTCCTCCCCTGGGATCTCACGCCCCCCCCCCAGGAGACGTCACCTTAGGAGCGATGATACGTTTTGGAAGCAAAAGGGGACCTGGGGTGCCCTGCCCTGAGAGTGTCCAACTTGCCTCCAGTGCGGACTTGCTCTAACTTCTTTCCGCAGCAGGGAACACGCTGCCACATAGGAAACTTCACTTCAGGTCGAGTTTACGTTGTGGAAGCCTAAGGGTCTGGGCCTGCACTTAACTCGCAGTGTGCAACTTGCCTAGGGTGCGCCCCAGGTTCCAACTTCTTTCCACAGCCGGGAGCAAACTGCCACTTGGGAATCCTCCCTTTGAAGGTCGCGTTCACGTTTTGGAAGCCGCAGCGTATTTGCAGCCCTTAACTAGGAGTATCCAACAAGCTTCTCGTACGCCCTTCTTCTCAAGTCTTCCCTTCGCTTGGGAACACACTGCCACTGAGGAGACTTCACCTGAAGCGCGATGACACGCTTTGCAGCCCAAGGGACTGGACGGGCAACTTCACTCAGAAGCTCCAACTGCCTTCTAGTCGGCCTTGGTTCTAAGTTCTTTCCTTCCTGCAATGGGAACACACGGCCGCATAGGCCTCTTGGCCTTCGGAGCGTTTCTACGTGTTGGAAGCAGCAGGGCCTTAGCCTGCACTTTACGTAGAGCTTGCAACATGGCGTAGAGTCCGCCTTGGTTCTAAGTTCTTGCCTGAGCTGCGAACACGCTGCCGCTTATGAGGCTTCACCAGAAGAGCGAGGCTACCTTTTGGAAGCCTAATGGACTCGGCGTGCGCTTCACACAGAGAGTCCAAGTCGGCTTCAGGCCGCCCTTGTTCTCACTTCTTTCCTCACCTGCGAGAACACGGCCAGAAGGCGGTTGCGTCGTACGCGGCGCTTGGCGTTTTGGACGCAGAGGCGCATTGGCGAGCACTTCACTCAGAGTCTCCAACCTGCCTTGGCGTCCGCCTTTGTTCTAACACCTTTCCGCAACTGGGAGAACACTGCCCTCTAGTAGTGTTCGTCTTCGCTGCGTTTGTAGGTTTGGGAAGCCTAAGGGCCTTCCCTGGAACTCAACTCGGTGTAGCCAACAGGCTTCTACTCCGCCCCTGTTCTAAGGTCTTTCCTCCCCTGGGATCTCACGCCCCCCCCCAGGAGACGTCACCTTAGGAGCGATGATACGTTTTGGAAGCAAAAGGGGACCTGGGGTGCCCTGCCCTGAGAGTGTCCAACTTGCCTCCAGTGCAGCCTTGTTCTAACTTCTTTCCGCAGCAGGGAACACGCTGCCACATAGGAAACTTCACTTCAGGTCGAGTTTACGTTGTGGAAGCCTAAGGGTCTGGGCCTGCACTTAACTCGCAGTGTGCAACTTGCCTAGGGTGCGCCCCAGTTTCCAACTTCTTTCCACAGCTGGGAGCAAACTGCCCCTAGGGAATCCTCCCTTTGAAGGTCGCGTTCACGTTTTGGAAGCCGCAGCGTCTTTGCGTGCCCTTAACTCGGAGTATCCAACAAGCTTCTAGTACGCCCTTCTTCTCAAGTCTTCCCTTCGCTTGGGAACACACTGCCACTGAGGAGACTTCACCTGAAGCGCGATGACACGCTTTGCAGCCCAAGGGACTGGACGGGCAACTTCACTCAGAAGCTCCAACTGCCTTCTAGTCGGCCTTGGTTCTAAGTTCTTTCCTTCCTGCAATGGGAACACACGGCCGCATAGGCCTCTTGGCCTTCGGAGCGTTTCTACGTGTTGGAAGCAGCAGGGCCTTAGCCTGCACTTTACGTAGAGCTTGCAACTTCGCGTAGAGTCCGCCTTGGTTCTAAGTTCTTGCCTGAGCTGCGAACACGCTGCCGCTTATGAGGCTTCACCTGAAGAGCGAGGCTACCTTTTGGAAGCCTAATGGACTCGGCGTGCGCTTCACACAGAGAGTCCAAGTCGGCTTCAGGCCGCCCTTGTTCTCACTTCTTTCCTCACCTGCGAGAACACGGCCAGAAGGCGGTTGCGTCGTACGCGGCACTTGGCGTTTTGGACGCAGAGGCGCATTGGCGAGCACTTCACTCAGAGTCTCCAACCTGCCTTGGCGTCTGCCTTTGTTCTAACACCTTTCCGCAACTGGGAGAACACTGCCCTCTAGTAGTGTTCGTCTTCGCTGCGTTTGTAGGTTTGGGAAGCCTAAGGGCCTTCCCTGGAACTCAACTCGGTGTAGCCAACAGGCTTCTAGTCCGCCCCTGTTCTAAGGTCTTTCCTCCCCTGGGATCTCACGCCCCCCCCCCCAGGAGACGTCACCTTAGGAGCGATGAAACGTTTTGGAAGCAAAAGGGGACCTGGGGTGCCCTGCCCTGAGAGTGTCCAACTTGCCTCCAGTGCGGCCTTGTTCTAACTTCTTTCCGCAGCAGGGAACACGCTGCCACATAGGAAACTTCACTTCAGGTCGTGTTTACGTTGTGGAAGCCTAAGGGTCTGGGCCTGCACTTAACTCGCAGTGTGCAACTTGCCTAGGGTACGCCCCAGGTTCCAACTTCTTTCCACAGCCGGGAGCAAACTGCCCCTTGGGAATCCTCCCTTTGAAGGTCGCGTTCACGTTTTGGAAGCCGCAGCGTCTTTGCGTGCCCTTAACTCGGAGTATCCAACAAGCTTCTAGTACGCCCTTCTTCTCAAGTCTTCCCTTCGCTTGGGAACACACTGCCACTGAGGAGACTTCACCTGAAGCGCGATGACACGCTTTGCAGCCCAAGGGACTGGACGGGCAACTTCACTCAGAAGCTCCAACTGCCTTCTAGTCGGCCTTGGTTCTAAGTTCTTTCCTTCCTGCAATGGGAACACACGGCCGCATAGGCCTCTTGGCCTTCGGAGCGTTTCTACGTGTTGGAAGCAGCAGGGCCTTAGCCTGCACTTTACGTAGAGCTTGCAACTTGGCGTAGCGTCCGCCTTGGTTCTAAGTTCTTGCCTGAGCTGCGAACACGCTGCCGCTTATGAGGCTTCACCTGAAGAGCGAGGCTACCTTTTGGAAGCCTAATGGAGTCGGCGTGCGCTTCACACAGAGAGTCCAAGTCGGCTTCAGGCCGCCCTTGTTCTCACTTCTTTCCTCACCTGCGAGAACACGGCCAGAAGGCGGTTGCGTCGTACGCGGCGCTTGGCGTTTTGGACGCAGAGGCGCATTGGCGAGCACTTCACTCAGAGTCTCCAACCTGCCTTGGCGTCCGCCTTTGTTCTAACACCTTTCCGCAACTGGGAGAACACGGCCCTCTAGTAGTGTTCGTCTTCGCTGCGTTTGTAGGTTTGGGAAGCCTAAGGGCCTTCCCTGGAACTCAACTCGGTGTAGCCAACAGGCTTCTAGTCCGCCCCTGTTCTAAGGTCTTTCCTCCCCTGGGATCTCACGGCCCTCCCCCCGAAGGAGACGTCACCTGAGGAGCGATGATACGTTTTGGAAGCAACAGGGGAACTGGGGTGCCCTGCCCTGAGAGTGTCCAACTTGCCTCCAGTGCGGCCTTGTTCTAACTTCTTTCCGCAGCAGGGAACACGCTGCCACTTAGGAAACTTCACTTCAGGTCGAGTTTACGTTGTGGAAGCCTAAGGGTCTGGGCCTGCACTTAACTCGCAGTGTGCAACTTGCCTAGGGTGCGCCCCAGGTTCCAACTTCTTTCCACAGCCGGGAGCAAACTGCCCCTTGGGAATCCTCCCTTTGAAGGTCGCGTTCACGTTTTGGAAGCCGCAGCGTCTTTGCGTGCCCTTAACTCGGAGTATCCAACAAGCTTCTAGTACGCCCTTCTTCTCAAGTCTTCCCTTCGCTTGGGAACACACTGCCACTGAGGAGACTTCACCTGAAGCGCGATGACACGCTTTGCAGCCCAAGGGACTGGACGGGCAACTTCACTCAGAAGCTCCAACTGCCTTCTAGTCGGCCTTGGTTCTAAGTTCTTTCCTTCCTGCAATGGGAACACACGGCCGCATAGGCCTCTTGGCCTTCGGAGCGTTTCTACGTGTTGGAAGCAGCAGGGCCTTAGCCTGCACTTTACGTAGAGCTTGCAACTTGGCGTAGAGTCCGCCTTGGTTCTAAGTTCTTGCCTGAGCTGCGAACACGCTGCCGCTTATGAGGCTTCACCAGAAGAGCGAGGCTACCTTTTGGAAGCCTAACGGACTCGGCGTGCGCTTCACACAGAGAGTCTAAGTCGTCTTCAGGCCGCCCTTGTTCTCACTTCTTTCCTCACCTGCGAGAACACGGCCAGAACGGTTGCGTCGTACGCGGCACTTGGCGTTTTGGACGCAGAGGCGCATTGGCGAGCACTTCACTCAGAGTCTCCAACCTGCCTTGGCGTCCGCCTTTGTTCTAACACCTTTCTGCAACTGGGAGAACACTGCCCTCTAGTAGTGTTCGTCTTCGCTGCGTTTGTAGGTTTGGGAAGCCTAAGGGCCTTCCCTGGAACTCAACTCGGTGTAGCCAACAGGCTTCTAGTCCGCCCCTGTTCTAAGGTCTTTCCTCCCCTGGGAACTCACGCCCCCCCCCCCCAAGGAGACGTCACCTTAGGAGCGATGATACGTTTTGGAAGCAAAAGGGGACCTGGGGTGCCCTGCCCTAAGAGTGTCCAACTTGCCTCCAGTGCGGCCTTGTTCTTAAATCTTTCCGCAGCAGGAACACGCTGCCACAGACGAAACTTCACTTCAGGTCGAGTTTACGTTGTGGAAGCCTAAGGGTCTGGGCCTGCACTTAACTCGCAGTGTGCAACTTGCCTAGGGTGCGCCCCAGGTTCCAACTTCTTTCCACAGCCGGGAGCAAACTGCCCCTAGGGAATCCTCCCTTTGAATGTCGCGTTCACGTTTTGGAAGCCGCAGCGTCTTTGCGTGCCCTTAACTCGGAGTATCCAACAAGCTTCTAGTACGCCCTTCTTCTCAAGTCTTCCCTTCGCTTGGGAACACACTGCCACTGAGGAGACTTCACCTGAAGCGCGATGACACGCTTTGCAGCCCAAGGGACTGGACGGGCAACTTAACTCAGAAGCTCCAACTGCCTTCTAGTCGGCCTTGGTTCTAAGTTCTTTCCTTCCTGCAATGGGAACACACGGCCGCATAGGCCTCTTGGCCTTCGGAGCGTTTCTACGTGTTGGAAGCAGCAGGGCCTTAGCCTGCACTTTACGTAGAGCTTGCAACTTGGCGTAGAGTCCGCCTTGGTTCTAAGTTCTTGCCTGAGCTGCGAACACGCTGCCGCTTATGAGGCTTCACCTGAAGAGCGAGGCTACCTTTTGGAAGCCTAATGGACTCGGCGTGCGCTTCACACAGAGAGTCCAAGTCGGCTTCAGGCCGCCCTTGTTCTCACTTCTTTCCTCACCTGCGAGAACACGGCCAGAAGGCGGTTGCGTCGTACGCGGCGCTTGGCGTTTTGGACGCAGAGGCGCATTGGCGAGCACTTCACTCAGAGTCTCCAACCTGCCTTGGCGTCCGCCTTTGTTCTAACACCTTTCCGCAACTGGGAGAACACGGCCCTCTAGTAGTGTTCGTCTTCGCTGCGTTTGTAGGTTTGGGAAGCCTAAGGGCCTTCCCTGGAACTCAACTCGGTGTAGCCAACAGGCTTCTAGTCCGCCCCTGTTCTAAGGTCTTTCCTCCCCTGGGATCTCACGGCCCTCCCCCCGAAGGAGACGTCACCTGAGGAGCGATGATACGTTTTGGAAGCAACAGGGGACCTGGGGTGCCCTGCCCTGAGAGTGTCCAACTTGCCTCCAGTGCGGCCTTGTTCTAACTTCTTTCCGCAGCAGGGAACACGCTGCCACTTAGGAAACTTCACTTCAGGTCGAGTTTACGTTGTGGAAGCCTAAGGGTCTGGGCCTGCACTTAACTCGCAGTGTGCAACTTGCCTAGGGTGCGCCCCAGGTTCCAACTTCTTTCCACAGCCGGGAGCAAACTGCCCCTTGGGAATCCTCCCTTTGAAGGTCGCGTTCACGTTTTGGAAGCCGCAGCGTCTTTGCGTGCCCTTAACTCGGAGTATCCAACAAGCTTCTAGTACGCCCTTCTTCTCAAGTCTTCCCTTCGCTTGGGAACACACTGCCACTGAGGAGACTTCACCTGAAGCGCGATGACACGCTTTGCAGCCCAAGGGACTGGACGGGCAACTTCACTCAGAAGCTCCAACTGCCTTCTAGTCGGCCTTGGTTCTAAGTTCTTTCCTTCCTGCAATGGGAACACACGGCCGCATAGGCCTCTTGGCCTTCGGAGCGTTTCTACGTGTTGGAAGCAGCAGGGCCTTAGCCTGCACTTTACGTAGAGCTTGCAACTTGGCGTAGAGTCCGCCTTGGTTCTAAGTTCTTGCCTGAGCTGCGAACACGCTGCCGCTTATGAGGCTTCACCAGAAGAGCGAGGCTACCTTTTGGAAGCCTAACGGACTCGGCGTGCGCTTCACACAGAGAGTCTAAGTCGTCTTCAGGCCGCCCTTGTTCTCACTTCTTTCCTCACCTGCGAGAACACGGCCAGAACGGTTGCGTCGTACGCGGCACTTGGCGTTTTGGACGCAGAGGCGCATTGGCGAGCACTTCACTCAGAGTCTCCAACCTGCCTTGGCGTCCGCCTTTGTTCTAACACCTTTCTGCAACTGGGAGAACACTGCCCTCTAGTAGTGTTCGTCTTCGCTGCGTTTGTAGGTTTGGGAAGCCTAAGGGCCTTCCCTGGAACTCAACTCGGTGTAGCCAACAGGCTTCTAGTCCGCCCCTGTTCTAAGGTCTTTCCTCCCCTGGGAACTCACGCCCCCCCCCCCCAGGAGACGTCACCTTAGGAGCGATGATACGTTTTGGAAGCAAAAGGGGACCTGGGGTGCCCTGCCCTGAGAGTGTCCAACTTGCCTCCAGTGCGGCCTTGTTCTTAAATCTTTCCGCAGCAGGAACACGCTGCCACAGACGAAACTTCACTTCAGGTCGAGTTTACGTTGTGGAAGCCTAAGGGTCTGGGCCTGCACTTAACTCGCAGTGTGCAACTTGCCTAGGGTGCGCCCCAGGTTCCAACTTCTTTCCACAGCCGGGAGCAAACTGCCCCTAGGGAATCCTCCCTTTGAATGTCGCGTTCACGTTTTGGAAGCCGCAGCGTCTTTGCGTGCCCTTAACTCGGAGTATCCAACAAGCTTCTAGTACGCCCTTCTTCTCAAGTCTTCCCTTCGCTTGGGAACACACTGCCACTGAGGAGACTTCACCTGAAGCGCGATGACACGCTTTGCAGCCCAAGGGACTGGACGGGCAACTTAACTCAGAAGCTCCAACTGCCTTCTAGTCGGCCTTGGTTCTAAGTTCTTTCCTTCCTGCAATGGGAACACACGGCCGCATAGGCCTCTTGGCCTTCGGAGCGTTTCTACGTGTTGGAAGCAGCAGGGCCTTAGCCTGCACTTTACGTAGAGCTTGCAACTTGGCGTAGAGTCCGCCTTGGTTCTAAGTTCTTGCCTGAGCTGCGAACACGCTGCCGCTTATGAGGCTTCACCTGAAGAGCGAGGCTACCTTTTGGAAGCCTAATGGACTCGGCGTGCGCTTCACACAGAGAGTCCAAGTCGACTTCAGCCCGCCCTTGTTCTCACTTCTTTCCTCACCTGCGAGAACACGGCCAGAAGGCGGTTGCGTCGTACGCGGCGCTTGGCGTTTTGGACATAGAGGCGCATTGGCGAGCACTTCACTCAGAGTCTCCAACCTGCCTTGGCGTCCGCCTTTGTTCTAACACCTTTCCGCAACTGGGAGAACACTGCCCTCTAGTAGTGTTCGTCTTCGCTGCGTTTGTAGGTTTGGGAAGCCTAAGGGCCTTCCCTGGAACTCAACTCGGTGTAGCCAACAGGCTTCTAGTCCGCCCCTGTTCTAAGGTCTTTCCTCCCCTGGGATCTCACGGCCCCGCCCCCCCCAAGAGACGTCACCTTAGGAGCGATGATACGTTTTGGAAGCAAAAGGGGACCTGGGGTGCCCTGCCCTGAGAGTGTCCAACTTGCCTCCAGTGCAGCCTTGTTCTAACTTCTTTCCGCAGCAGGGAACACGCTGCCACATAGGAAACTTCACTTCAGGTCGAGTTTACGTTGTGGAAGCCTAAGGGTCTGGGCCTGCACTTAACTCGCAGTGTGCAACTTGCCTAGGGTGCGCCCCAGTTTCCAACTTCTTTCCACAGCGGGGAGCAAACTGCCCCTAGTGAATCCTCCCTTTGAAGGTCGCGTTCACGTTTTGGAAGCCGCAGCGTCTTTGCGTGCCCTAAACTCGGAGTATCCAACAAGCTTCTAGTACGCCCTTCTTCTCAAGTCTTCCCTTCGCTTGGGAACACACTGCCACTGAGGAGACTTCACCTGAAGCGCGATGACACGCTTTGCAGCCCAAGGGACTGGACGGGCAACTTCACTCAGAAGCTCCAACTGCCTTCTAGTCGGCCTTGGTTCTAAGTTCTTTCCTTCCTGCAATGGGAACACACGGCCGCATAGGCCTCTTGGCCTTCGGAGCGTTTCTACGTGTTGGAAGCAGCAGGGCCTTAGCCTGCACTTTACGTAGAGCTTGCAACTTGGCGTAGAGTCCGCCTTGGTTCTAAGTTCTTGCCTGAGCTGCGAACACGCTGCCGCTTATGAGGCTTCACCTGAAGAGCGAGGCTACCTTTTGGAAGCCTAATGGACTCGGCGTGCGCTTCACACAGAGAGTCCAAGTCGGCTTCAGGCCGCCCTTGTTCTCACTTCTTTCCTCACCTGCGAGAACACGGCCAGAAGGCGGTTGCGTCGTACGCGGCACTTGGCGTTTTGGACGCAGAGGCGCATTGGCGAGCACTTCACTCAGAGTCTCCAACCTGCCTTGGCGTCTGCCTTTGTTCTAACACCTTTCCGCAACTGGGAGAACACTGCCCTCTAGTAGTGTTCGTCTTCGCTGCGTTTGTAGGTTTGGGAAGCCTAAGGGCCTTCCCTGGAACTCAACTCGGTGTAGCCAACAGGCTTCTAGTCCGCCCCTGTTCTAAGGTCTTTCCTCCCCTGGGATCTCACGCCCCCCCCCCAGGAGACGTCACCTTAGGAGCGATGAAACGTTTTGGAAGCAAAAGGGGACCTGGGGTGCCCTGCCCTGAGAGTGTCCAACTTGCCTCCAGTGCGGCCTTGTTCTAACTTCTTTCCGCAGCAGGGAACACGCTGCCACATAGGAAACTTCACTTCAGGTCGTGTTTACGTTGTGGAAGCCTAAGGGTCTGGGCCTGCACTTAACTCGCAGTGTGCAACTTGCCTATGGTGCGCCCCAGGTTCCAACTTCTTTCCACAGCCGGGAGCAAACTGCCCCTTGGGAATCCTCCCTTTGAAGGTCGCGTTCACGTTTTGGAAGCCGCAGCGTCTTTGCGTGCCCTTAACTCGGAGTATCCAACAAGCTTCTAGTACGCCCTTCTTCTCAAGTCTTCCCTTCGCTTGGGAACACACTGCCACTGAGGAGACTTCACCTGAAGCGCGATGACACGCTTTGCAGCCCAAGGGACTGGACGGGCAACTTAACTCAGAAGCTCCAACTGCCTTCTAGTCGGCCTTGGTTCTAAGTTCTTTCCTTCCTGCAATGGGAACACACGGCCGCATAGGCCTCTTGGCCTTCGGAGCGTTTCTACGTGTTGGAAGCAGCAGGGCCTTAGCCTGCACTTTACGTAGAGCTTGCAACTTGGCGTAGCGTCCGCCTTGGTTCTAAGTTCTTGCCTGAGCTGCGAACACGCTGCCGCTTATGAGGCTTCACCTGAAGAGCGAGGCTACCTTTTGGAAGCCTAATGGAGTCGGCGTGCGCTTCACACAGAGAGTCCAAGTCGGCATCAGGCCGCCCTTGTTCTCACTTCTTTCCTCACCTGCGAGAACACGGCCAGAAGGCGGTTGCGTCGTACGCGGCGCTTGGCGTTTTGGACGCAGAGGCGCATTGGCGAGCACTTCACTCAGAGTCTCCAACCTGCCTTGGCGTCCGCCTTTGTTCTAACACCTTTCCGCAACTGGGAGAACACGGCCCTCTAGTAGTGTTCGTCTTCGCTGCGTTTGTAGGTTTGGGAAGCCTAAGGGCCTTCCCTGGAACTCAACTCGGTGTAGCCAACAGGCTTCTAGTCCGCCCCTGTTCTAAGGTCTTTCCTCCCCTGGGATCTCACGGCCCTCCCCCCGAAGGAGACGTCACCTGAGGAGCGATGATACGTTTTGGAAGCAACAGGGGACCTGGGGTGCCCTGCCCTGAGAGTGTCCAACTTGCCTCCAGTGCGGCCTTGTTCTAACTTCTTTCCGCAGCAGGGAACACGCTGCCACTTAGGAAACTTCACTTCAGGTCGAGTTTACGTTGTGGAAGCCTAAGGGTCTGGGCCTGCACTTAACTCGCAGTGTGCAACTTGCCTAGGGTGCGCCCCAGGTTCCAACTTCTTTCCACAGCCGGGAGCAAACTGCCCCTTGGGAATCCTCCCTTTGAAGGTCGTGTTCACGATTTGGAAGCCGCAGCGTCTTTGCGTGCCCTTAACTCGGAGTATCCAACAAGCTTCTAGTACGCCCTTCTTCTCAAGTCTTCCCTTCGCTTGGGAACACACTGCCACTGAGGAGACTTCACCTGAAGCGCGATGACACGCTTTGCAGCCCAAGGGACTGGACGGGCAACTTCACTCAGAAGCTCCAACTGCCTTCTAGTCGGCCTTGGTTCTAAGTTCTTTCCTTCCTGCAATGGGAACACACGGCCGCATAGACCTCTTGGCCTTCGGAGCGTTTCTACGTGTTGGAAGCAGCAGGGCCTTAGCCTGCACTTTACGTAGAGCTTGCAACTTGGCGTAGAGTCCGCCTTGGTTCTAAGTTCTTGCCTGAGCTGCGAACACGCTGCCGCTTATGAGGCTTCACCAGAAGAGCGAGGCTACCTTTTGGAAGCCTAACGGACTCGGCGTGCGCTTCACACAGAGAGTCTAAGTCGTCTTCAGGCCGCCCTTGTTCTCACTTCTTTCCTCACCTGCGAGAACACGGCCAGAACGGTTGCGTCGTACGCGGCACTTGGCGTTTTGGACGCAGAGGCGCATTGGCGAGCACTTCACTCAGAGTCTCCAACCTGCCTTGGCGTCCGCCTTTGTTCTAACACCTTACCGCAACTGGGAGAACACTGCCCTCTAGTAGTGTTCGTCTTCGCTGCGTTTGTAGGTTTGGGAAGCCTAAGGGCCTTCCCTGGAACTCAACTCGGTGTAGCCAACAGGCTTCTAGTCCGCCCCTGTTCTAAGGTCTTTCCTCCCCTGGGATCTCACGCCCCCCCCCCAGGAGACTTCACCTTAGGAGCGATGAAACGTTTTGGAAGCAAAAGGGGACCTGGGGTGCCCTGCCCTGAGAGTGTCCAACTTGCCTCCAGTGCGGACTTGTTCTAACTTCTTTCCGCAGCAGGGATCACGCTGCCACATAGGAAACTTCACTTCAGGTCGAGTTTACGTTGTGGAAGCCTAAGGGTCTGGGCCTGCACTTAACTCGCAGTGTGCAACTTGCCTAGGTTGCGCCCCAGGTTCCAACTTCTTTCCACAGCCGGGAGCAAACTGCCCCTTGGGAATCCTCCCTTTGAAGGTCGCGTTCACGTTTTGGAAGCCGCAGCGTCTTTGCGTGCCCTTAACTCGGAGTATCCAACAAGCTTCTAGTACGCCCTTCTTCTCAAGTCTTCCCTTCGCTTGGGAACACACTGCCACTGAGGAGACTTCACCTGAAGCGCGATGACACGCTTTGTAGCCCAAGGGACTGGATGGGCAACTTCACTCAGAAGCTCCAACTGCCTTCTAGTCGGCCCTGGTTCTAAGTTCTTTCCTTCCTGCAATGGGAACACACGGCCGCATAGGCCTCTTGGCCTTCGGAGCGTTTCTACGTGTTGGAAGCAGCAGGGCCTTAGCCTGCACTTTACGTAGAGCTTGCAACTTGGCGTAGAGTCCGCCTTGGTTCTAAGTTCTTGCCTGAGCTGCGAACACGCTGCTGCTTATGAGGCTTCACCAGAAGAGCGAGGCTACCTTTTGGAAGCCTAATGGACTCGGCGTGCGCTTCACACAGAGAGTCCAAGTCGGCTTCAGGCGGCCCTTGTTCTCACTTCTTTCCTCACCTGCGAGAACACGGCCAGAAGGCGGTTTCGTCGTATGCGGTGCTTGGCGTTTTGGACGCAGAGGCGCATTGGCGAGCACTTCACTCAGAGTCTCCAACCTGCCTTGGCGTCCGCCTTTGTTCTAACACCTTTCCGCAACTGGGAGAACACTGCCCTCTAGTAGTGTTCGTCTTCGCTGTGTTTGTAGGTTTGGGAAGCCTAAGGGCCTTCCCTGGAACTCAACTCGGTGTAGCCAACAGGCTTCTAGTCCGCCCCTGTTCTAAGGTCTTTCCTCCCCTGGGTTCTCACGCCCCCCCCCCAGGAGAAGTCACCTTAGGAGCGATGATACGTTTTGGAAGCAAAAGGGGACCTGGGGTGCCCTGCCCTGAGAGTGTCCAACTTGCCTCCAGTGCGGCCTTGTTCTAACATCTTTCCGCAGCAGGGAACACGCTGCCACATAGGAAACTTCACTTCAGGTCGAGTTTACGTTGTGGAAGCCTAAGGGTCTGGGCCTGCACTTAACTCGCAGTGTGCAAATTGCCTAGGGTGCGTCCCAGGTTCCAACTTCTTTACACAGCCGGGAGCAAACTGCCCCTTGGGAATCCTCCCTTTGAAGGTCGCGTTCACGTTTTGGAAGTCGCAGCGTCTTTGCGTGCCCTTAACTCGGAGTATCCAACAAGCTTCTAGTACGCCATTCTTCTCAAGTCTTCCCTTCGCTTGGGAACACACTGCCACTGAGGAGACTTCACCTGAAGCGCGATGACACGCTTTGCAGCCCAAGGGACTGGACGGGCAACTTCACTCAGAAGCTCCAACTGCCTTCTAGTCGGCCTTGGTTCTAAATTCTTTCCTTCCTGCAATGGGAACACACGGCCGCATAGGCCTCTTGGCCTTCGGAGCGTTTCTACGTGTTGGAAGCAGCAGGGCCTTAGCCTGCACTTTACGTAGAGCTTGCAACTTGGCGTAGAGTCCGCCTTGGTTCTAAGTTCTTGCCTGAGCTGTGAACACGCTGCCGCTTATGAGGCTTCACCTGAAGAGCGAGGCTACCTTTTGGAAGCCTAATGGACTCGGCGTGCGCTTCACACAGAGAGTCCAAGTCGGCTTCAGGCCGCCCTTGTTCTCACTTCTTTCCTCACCTGCGAGAACACGGCCAGAAGGCGGTTGCGTCGTACGCGGCACTTGGCGTTTTGGACGCAGAGGCGCATTGGCGAGCACTTCACTCAGAGTCTCCAACCTGCCTTGGCGTCCGCCTTTGTTCTAACACCTTTCCGCAACTGGGAGAACACTGCCCTCTAGTAGTGTTCGTCTTCGCTGCGTTTGTAGGTTTGGGAAGCCTAAGGGCCTTCCCTGGAACTCAACTCGGTGTAGCCAACAGGCTTCTAGTCCGCCCCTGTTCTAAGGTCTTTCCTCCCCTGGGATCTCACGTCCCCCCCCCAGGAGACGTCACCTTAGGAGCGATGAAACGTTTTGGAAGCAAAAGGGGACCTGGGGTGCCCTGCCCTGAGAGTGTCCAACTTGCCTCCAGTGCGGACTTGTTCTAACTTCTTTCCGCAGCAGGGACCACGCTGCCACATAGGAAACTTCATTTCAGGTCGAGTTTACGTTGTGGAAGCCTAAGGGTCTGGGCCTGCACTTAACTCGCAGTGTGCAACTTGCCTAGGGTGCGCCCCAGGTTCCACCTTCTTTCCACAGCCGGGAGCAAACTGCCCCTTGGGAATCCTCCCTTTGAAGGTCGCGTTCACGTTTTGGAAGCCGCAGCGTATTTGCAGCCCTTAACTAGGAGTATCCAACAAGCTTCTAGTACGCCCTTCTTCTCAAGTCTTCCCTTCGCTTGGGAACACACTGCCACTGAGGAGACTTCACCTGAAGCGCGATGACACGCTTTGCAGCCCAAGGGACTGGACGGGCAACTTCACTCAGAAGCTCCAACTGCCTTCTAGTCGGCCTTGGTTCTAAGTTCTTTCCTTCCTGCAATGGGAACACACGGCCGCATAGGCCTCTTGGCCTTCGGAGCGTTTCTACGTGTTGGAAGCAGCAGGGCCTTAGCCTGCACTTTACGTAGAGCTTGCAACTTGGCGTAGAGTCCGCCTTGGTTCTAAGTTCTTGCCTGAGCTGCGAACACGCTGCCGCTTATGAGGCTTCACCTGAAGAGCGAGGCTACCTTTTGGAAGCCTAATGGACTCGGCGTGCGCTTCACACAGAGAGTCCAAGTCGGCTTCAGGCGGCCCTTGTTCTCACTTCCTTCCTCACCTGCGAGAACACGGCCAGAAGGCGGTTGGGTCGTACGCGGCGCTTGGCGTTTTGGACGCAGAGGCGCATTGGCGAGCACTTCACTCAGAGTCTCCAACCTGCCTTGGCGTCCGCCTTTGTTCTAACACCTTTCCGCAACTGGGAGAACACTGCCCTCTAGTAGTGTTCGTCTTCGCTGCGTTTGTAGGTTTGGGAAGCCTAAGGGCCTTCCCTGGAACTCAACTCGTTGTAGCCAACAGGCTTCTAGTCCGCCCCTGTTCTAAGGTCTTTCCTCCCCTGGAATCTCACGGCCCGCCCCCCCCAGGAGACGTCACCTTAGGAGCGATGATACGTTTTGGAAGCAAAAGGGGACCTGGGGTGCCCTGCCCTGAGAGTGTCCAACTTGCCTCCAGTGCGGCCTTGTTCTTACTTCTTTCCGCAGCAGGGAACACGCTGCCACAGACGAAACTACACTTCAGGTCGAGTTTACGTTGTGGAAGCCTAAGGGTCTGGGCCTGCACTTAACTCGCAGTGTGCAACTTGCCTAGGGTGCGCCCCAGGTTCCAACTTCTTTCCACAGCCGGGAGCAAACTGCCCCTTGGGAATCCTCCCTTTGAAGGTCGCGTTCACGTTTTGGAAGCCGCAGCGTCTTTGCGTGCCCTTAACTCGGAGTATCCAACAAGCTTCTAGTACGCCCTTCTTCTCAAGTCTTCCCTTCGCTTGGGAACACACTGCCACTGAGGAGACTTCACCTGAAGCGCGATCACACGCTTTGCAGCCCAAGGGACTGGACGGGCAACTTCACTCAGAAGCTCCAACTGCCTTCTAGTCGGCCTTGGTTCTAAGTTCTTTCCTTCCTACAATGGGAACACACGGCCGCATAGGCCTCTTGGCCTTCGGAGCGTTTCTACGTGTTTGAAGCAGCAGGGCCTTAGCCTGCACTTTACGTAGAGCTTGCAACTTGGCGTAGAGTCCGCCTTGGTTCTAAGTTCTTGCCTGAGCTGCGAACACGCTGCCGCTTATGAGGCTTCACCTGAAGAGCGAGGCTACCTTTTGGAAGCCTAATGGACTCGGCGTGCGCTTCACACAGAGAGTCCAAGTCGGCTTCAGGCGGCCCTTGTTCTCACTTCTTTCCTCACCTGCGAGAACACGGCCAGAAGGCGGTTGGGTCGTACGCGGCGCTTGGCGTTTTGGACGCAGAGGCGCATTGGCGAGCACTTCACTCAGAGTCTCCAACCTGCCTTGGCGTCCGCCTTTGTTCTAACACCTTTCCGCAACTGGGAGAACACTGCCCTCTAGTAGTGTTCGTCTTCGCTGCGTTTGTAGGTTTGGGAAGCCTAAGGGCCTTCCCTGGAACTCAACTCGGTGTAGCCAACAGGCTTCTAGTCCGCCCCTGTTCTAAGGTCTTTCCTCCCCTGGGATCTCACGCCCCCCCCCCCCCAGGAGACGTCACCTTAGGAGCGATGATACGTTTTGGAAGCAAAAGAGGACCTTGGGTGCCATGCCCTGAGAGTGTCCAACTTGCCTGCAGTGCGGCCTTGTTCTAACTTCTTTCCGCAGCAGGGAACACGCTGCCACATAGGAAACTTCACTTCAGGTCGAGTTTACGTTGTGGAACCCTAAGGGTCTGGGCCTGCACTTAACTCGCAGTGTGCAACTTGCCTAGGGTGCGCCCCAGGTTCCAACTTCTTTCCACAGCCGGGAGCAAACTGCCCCTTGGGAATCCTCCCTTTGAAGGTCGCGTTCACGTTTTGGAAGCCGCAGCGTCTTTGTGTGCCCTTAACTCGGAGTATTCCAACAAGCTTCTAGTACGCCCTTCTTCTCAAGTCTTCCCTTCGCTTGGGAACACACTGCCACTGAGGAGACTTCACCTGAAGCGCGATGACACGCTTTGCAGCCCAAGGGACTGGACGGGCAACTTCACTCAGAAGCTCCAACTGCCTTCTCGTCGGCCTTGGTTCTAAGTTCTTTCCTTCCTGCAATGGGAACACACGGCCGCATAGGCCTCTTGGCCTTCGGAGCGTTTCTACGTGTTGGAAGCAGCAGGGCCTTAGCCTGCACTTTACGTAGAGCTTGCAACGTGGCGTAGAGTCCGCCTTGGTTCTAAGTTCTTGCCTGAGCTGCGAACACGCTGCCGCTTGTGAGGCTTCACCTGAAGAGCGAGGCTACCTTTTGGAAGCCTAATGGACTCGGCGTGCGCTTCACACAGAGAGTCCAAGTCGGCTTCAGGCCGCCCTTGTTCTCACTTCTTTCCTCACCTGCGAGAACACGGCCAGAAGGCGGTTGCGTCGTACGCGGCGCTTGGCGTTTTGGACCCAGAGGCGCATTGGCGAGCACTTCACTCAGAGTCTCCAACCTGCCTTGGCGTCCGCCTTTGTTCTAACACCTTACCGCAACTGGGAGAACACTGCCCTCTAGTAGTGTTCGTCTTCGCTGCGTTTGTAGGTTTGGGAAGCCTAAGGGCCTTCCCTGGAACTCAACTCGGTGTAGCCAACAGGCTTCTAGTCCGCCCCTGTTCTAAGGTCTTTCCTCCCCTGGGATCTCACGCCCCCCCCCCCCAAGGAGACGTCACCTTTGGAGCGATGATACGTTTTGGAAGCAAAAGGGGACCTGGGGTGCCCTGCCCTGAGAGTGTCCAACTTGCCTCCAGTGCGGCCTTGTTCTAACTTCTTTCCGCAGCAGGGAACACGCTGCCACATAGGAAACTTCACTTCAGGTCGAGTTTACGTTGTGGAACCCTAAGGGTCTGGGCCTGCACTTAACTCGCAGTGTGCAACTTGCCTAGGGTGCGCCCCAGGTTCCAACTTCTTTCCACAGCCGGGAGCAAACTGCCCCTTGGGAATCCTCCCTTTGAAGGTCGCGTTCACGTTTTGGAAGCCGCAGCGTCTTTGCAGCCCTTAACTAGGAGTATCCAACAAGCTTCTAGTACGCCCTTCTTCTCAAGTCTTCCCTTCGCTTGGGAACACACTGCCACTGAGGAGACTTCACCTGAAGCGCGATGACACGCTTTGCAGCCCAAGGGACTGGACGGGCAACTTCACTCAGAAGCTCCAACTGCCTTCTCGTCGGCCTTGGTTCTAAGTTCTTTCCTTCCTGCAATGGGAACACACGGCCGCATAGGCCTCTTGGCCTTCGGAGCGTTTCTACGTGTTGGAAGCAGCAGGGCCTTAGCCTGCACTTTACGTAGAGCTTGCAACTTGGCGTAGAGTCCGCCTTGGTTCTAAGTTCTTGCCTGAGCTGCGAACACGCTGCCGCTTATGAGGCTTCACCTGAAGAGCGAGGCTACCTTTTGGAAGCCTAATGGACTCGGCGTGCGCTTCACACAGAGAGTCCAAGTCGGCTTCAGGCCGCCCTTGTTCTCACTTCTTTCCTCACCTGCGAGAACACGGCCAGAAGGCGGTTGCGTCGTACGCGGCGCTTGGCGTTTTGGACGCAGAGGCGCATTGGCGAGCACTTCACTCAGAGTCTCCAACCTGCCTTGGCGTCCGCCTTTGTTCTAACACCTTTCCGCAACTGGGAGAACACTGCCCTCTAGTAGTGTTCGTCTTCGCTGCGTTTGTAGGTTTGGGAAGCCTAAGGGCCTTCCCTGGAACTCAACTCGGTGTAGCCAACAGGCTTCTAGTCCGCCCCTGTTCTAAGGTCTTTCCTCCCCTGGGATCTCACGCCCCCCCCCCCCAGGAGACGTCACCTTAGGAGCGATGATACGTTTTGGAAGCAAAAAGGGACCTGGGGTGCCCTGCCCTGAGAGTGTCCAACTTGCCTCCAGTGCGGCCTTGTTCTAACTTCTTTCCGCAGCAGGGAACACGCTGCCACATAGGAAACTTCACTTCAGGTCGAGTTTACGTTGTGGAAGCCTAAGGGTCTGGGCCTGCACTTAACTCGCAGTGTGCAACTTGCCTAGGGTGCGCCCCAGGTTCCAACTTCTTTCCACAGCCGGGAGCAAACTGCCCCTTGGGAATTCTCCCTTTGAAGGTCGCGTTCACGTTTTGGAAGCCGCAGCATCTTTGCGTGCCCTTAACTCGGAGTATCCATCAAGCTTCTAGTACGCCCTTCTTCTCAAGTCTTCCCTTCGCTTGGGAACACACTGCCACTGAGGAGACTTCACCTGAAGCGCGATGACACGCTTTGCAGCCCAAGGGACTGGACGGACAACTTAACTCAGAAGCTCCAACTGCCTTCTAGTCGGCCTTGGTTCTAAGTTCTTTCCTTCCTGCAATGGGAACACACGGCCGCATAGGACTCTTGGCCTTCGGAGCGTTTCTACGTGTTGGAAGCAGCAGGGCCTTAGCCTGCACTTTACGTAGAGCTTGCAACTTGGCGTAGAGTCCGCCTTGGTTCTAAGTTCTTGCCTGAGCTGCGAACACGCTGCCGCTTATGAGGGTTCACCTGAAGAGCGAGGCTACCTTTTGGAAGCCTAATGGACTCGGCGTGCGCTTCACACAGAGAGTCCAAGTCGGCTTCAGGCCGCCCTTGTTCTCACTTCTTTCCTCACCTGCGAGAACACGGCCAGAAGGCGGTTGCGTCGTACACGGCGCTTGGCGTTTTGGACGCAGAGGCGCATTGGCGAGCACTTCACTCAGAGTCTCCAACCTGCCTTGGCGTCCGCCTTTGTTCTAACACCTTTCCGCAACTGGGAGAACACTGCCCTCTAGTAGTGTTCGTCTTCGCTGCGTTTGTAGGTTTGGGAAGCCTAAGGGCCTTCCCTGGAACTCAACTCGGTGTAGCCAACAGGCTTCTAGTCCGCCCCTGTTCTAAGGTCTTTCCTCCCCTGGGATCTCACGCCCCCCCCCCCAGGAGACGTCACCTTAGGAGCGATGATACGTTTTGGAAGCAAAAGGGGACCTTGGGTGCCATGCCCTGAGAGTGTCCAACTTGCCTCCAGTGCGGCCTTGTTCTAACTCCTTTCCGCAGCAGGGAACACGCTGCCACATAGGAAACTTCACTTCAGGTCGAGTTTACGTTGTGGAACCCTAAGGGTCTGGGCCTGCACTTAACTCGCAGTGTGCAACTTGCCTAGGGTGCGCCCCAGGTTCCAACTTCTTTCCACAGCCGGGAGCAAACTGCCCCTTGGGAATCCTCCCTTTGAAGGTCGCGTTCACGTTTTGGAAGCCGCAGCGTCTTTGCGTGCCCTTAAGTAGGAGTATCCAACAAGCTTCTAGTACGCCCTTCTTCTCAAGTCTTCCCTTCGCTTGGGAACACACTGCCACTGAGGAGACTTCACCTGAAGCGCGATGACACGCTTTGCAGCCCATGGGACTGGACGGGCAACTTCACTCAGAAGCTCCAACTGCCTTCTCGTCGGCCTTGGTTCTAAGTTCTTTCCTTCCTGCAATGGGAACACACGGCCGCATAGGCCTCTTGGCCTTCGGAGCGTTTCTACGTGTTGGAAGCAGCAGGGCCTTAGCCTGCACTTTACGTAGAGCTTGCAACTTGGCGTAGAGTCCGCCTTGGTTCTAAGTTCTTGCCTGAGCTGCGAACACGCTGCCGCTTATGAGGCTTCACCTGAAGAGCGAGGCTACCTTTTGGAAGCCTAATGGACTCGGCGTGCGCTTCACACAGAGAGTCCAAGTCGGCTTCAGGCCGCCCTTGTTCTCACTTCTTTCCTCACCTGCGAGAACACGGCCAGAAGGCGGTTGCGTCGTACGCGGCGCTTGGCGTTTTGGACGCAGAGGCGCATTGGCGAGCACTTCACTCAGAGTCTCCAACCTGCCTTGGCGTCCGCCTTTGTTCTAACACCTTTCCGCAACTGGGAGAACACTGCCCTCTAGTAGTGTTCGTCTTCGCTGAGTTTGTAGGTTTGGGAAGCCTAAGGGCCTTCCCTGGAACTCAACTCGGTGTAGCCAACAGGCTTCTAGTCCGCCCCTGTTCTAAGGTCTTTCCTCCCCTGGAATCTCACGGCCCCCCCCCCCCGGGAGATGTCACCTTAGGAGCGATGATACGTTTTGGAAGCAAAAGGGGACCTGGGGTGCCCTGCCCTGAGAGTGTCCAACTTGCCTCCAGTGCGGCCTTGTTCTTACTTCTTTCCGCAGCAGGGAACAGGCTGCCACATAGGAAACTTCACTTCAGGTCGAGTTTACGTTGTGGAAGCCTAAGGGTCTGGGCCTGCACTTAACTCGCAGTGTGCAACTTGCCTAGGGTGCGCCCCAGGTTCCAACTTCTTTCCACAGCCGGGAGCAAACTGCCCCTTGGGAATCCTCCCTTTGAAGGTCGCGTTCACGTTTTGGAAGCCGCAGCGTCTTTGCGTGCCCTTAACTCGGAGTATCCAACAAGCTTCTAGTACGCCCTTCTTCTCAAGTCTTCCCTTCGCTTGGGAACACACTGCCACTGAGGAGACTTCACCTGAAGCGCGATGACACGCTTTGCAGCCCAAGGGACTGGACGGGCAACTTCACTCAGAAGCTCCAACTGCCTTCTAGTCGGCCTTGGTTCTAAGTTCTTTCCTTCCTGCAATGGGAACACACGGCCGCATAGGCCTCTTGGCCTTCGGAGCGTTTCTACGTGTTGGAAGCAGCAGGGCCTTAGCCTGCACTTTACGTAGAGCTTGCAACTTGGCGTAGAGTCCGCCTTGGTTCTAAGTTCTTGCCTGAGCTGCGAACACGCTGCCGCTTATGAGGCTTCACCTGAAGAGCGAGGCTACCTTTTGGAAGCCTAATGGACTCGGCGTGCGCTTCACACAGAGAGTCCAAGTCGGCTTCAGGCCGCCCTTGTTCTCACTTCTTTCCTCACCTGCGAGAACACGGCCAGAAGGCGGTTGGGTCGTACGCGGCGCTTGGCGTTTTGGACGCAGAGGCGCATTGGCGAGCACTTCACTCAGAGTCTCCAACTTGCCTTGGCGTCCGCCTTTGTTCTAACACTTTTCCGCACCTGGGAGAACACTGCCCTCTAGTAGTGTTCGTCTTCGCTGCGTTTGTAGGTTTGGGAAGCCTAAGGGCCTTCCCTGGAACTCAACTCGGTGTAGCCAACAGGCTTCTAGTCCGCCCCTGTTCTAAGGTCTTACCTCCCCTGGGATCTCACCCCCCCCCCCAGGAGACGTCACCTTAGGAGCGATGATACGTTTTGGAAGCAAAAGGGGACCTGGGGTGCCCTGCCCTGAGAGTGTCCAACTTGCCTCCAGTGCGGCCTTGTTCTTAATTCTTTCCGCAGCAGGGAACACGCTGCCACAGACGAAACTTCACTTCAGGTCGAGTTTACGTTGTGGAAGCCTAAGGGTCTGGGCCTGCACTTAACTCGCAGTGTGCAACTTGCCTTGGGTGCGCCCCAGGTTCCAACTTCTTTCCACAGCCGGGAGCAAACTGCCCCTTGGGAATCCTCCCTTTGAAGGTTGCGTTCACGTTTTGGAAGCCGCAGCGTCTTTGCGTGCCCTTAACTCGGAGTATCCAACAAGCTTCTAGTACGCCCTTCTTCTCAAGTCTTCCCTTCGCTTGGGAACACACTGCCACTGAGGAGACTTCACCTGAAGCGCGATGACACGCTTTGCAGCCCAAGGGACTGGACGGGCAACTTAACTCAGAAGCTCCAACTGCCTTCTAGTCGGCCTTGGTTCTAAGCTCTTTCTTTCCTGCAATGGGAACACACGGCCGCATAGGCCTCTTGGCCTTCGGAGCGTTTCTACGTGTTGGAAGCAGCAGGGCCTTAGACTGCACTTTACGTAGAGCTTGCAACTTGGCGTAGAGTCCGCCTTGGTTCTAAGTTCTTGCCTGAGCTGCGAACACGCTGCCGCTTATGAGGCTTCACCTGAAGAGCGAGGCTACCTTTTGGAAGCCTAATGGCCTTGGCGTGCACTTCACACAGAGAGTCCAAGTCGGCTTCAGGCCGCCCTTGTTCTCACTTCTTTCCTCACCTGCGAGAACACGGCCAGAAGGCGGTTGCGTCGTACGCGGCGCTTGGCGTTTTGGACGCAGAGGCGCATTGGCGAGCACTTCACTCAGAGTCTCCAACCTGCCTTGGCGTCTGCCTTTGTTCTAACACCTTTCCGCAACTGGGAGAACACTGCCCTCTAGTAGTGTTCGTCTTCGCTGCGTTTGTAGGTTTGGGAAGCCTAAGGGACTTCCCTGGAACTCAACTCGGTGTACCAACAGGCTTCTAGTCCGCCCCTGTTCTAAGGTCTTTCCTCCCCTGGGATCTCACGGCCCCGCCCCCCCCAGGAGACGTCACCTTAGGAGCGATGATACGTTTTGGAAGCAAAAGGGGACCTGGGGTGCCCTGGCTTAGAAGGTCCAACTTGCCTCCAGTGCGGCCTTGCTCTAACTTCTTTCCGCAGCAGGGACCACGCTGCCCCATAGGAAACTTCACTTCAGGTCGAGTTTACGTTGTGGAAGCCTAAGGGTCTGGGCCTGCACTTAACTCGCAGTGTGCAACTTGCCTAGGGTGCGCCCCAGGTTCCAACTTCTTTCCACAGCCGGGAGCAAACTGCCCCTTGGGAATCCTCCCTCTGAAGGTCGCGTTCACGTTTTGGAAGCCGCAGCGTCTTTGCGTGTATTTAACTCGGAGTATCCAACAAGCTTCTAGTACGCCCTTCTTCTCAAGTCTTCCCTTCGCTTGGGAACACACTGCCACTGAGGAGACTTCACCTGAAGCACGATGACACGCTTTGCAGCCCAAGGGACTGGAGGGGCAACCTCACTCAGAAGCTCCAACTGCCTTCTCGTCGGCCTTGGTTCTAAGTTCTTTCCTTCCTGCAATGGGAACACACGGCCGCATAGGCCTCTTGGCCTTCGGAGCGTTTCTACGTGTTGGAAGCAGCAGGGCCTTAGCCTGCACTTTACGTAGAGCTTGCAACTTGGCGTAGAGTCCGCCTTGGTTCTAAGTTCTTGCCTGAGCTGCGAACACGCTGCCGCTTATGAGGCTTCACCTGAAGAGCGAGGCTACCTTTTGGAAGCCTAATGGACTCGGCGTGCGCTTCACACAGAGAGTCCAAGTCGGCTTCAGGCCGCCCTTGTTCTCACTTCTTTCCTCACCTGCGAGAACACGGCCAGAAGGCGGTTGCGTCGTACGCGGCGCTTGGCGTTTTGGACGCAGAGGCGCATTGGCGAGCACTTCACTCAGAGTCTCCAACCTGCCTTGGCGTCCGCCTTTGTTCTAACACCTTTCCGCAACTGGGAGAACACTGCCCTCTAGTAGTGTTCGTCTTCGCTGCGTTTGTAGGTTTGGGAAGCCTAAGGGCCTTCCCTGGAACTCCACTCGGTGTAGCCCACAGGCTTCTAGTCCGCCCCTGTTCTAAGGTCTTTCCACCCCTGGGATCTCACGCTCCCCCCAAGGAGACGTCACCTTAGGAGCGATGATACGTTTTGGAAGCAAAAGGGGACCTGGGGTGCCCTGCCCTGAGAGTGTCCAATGCCTCCAGTGCGGCCGTGCTCTAACTTCTTTCCGCAGCAGGGAACAGGCTGCCACATAGGAAACTTCACTTCAGGTCGATTTTACGTTGTGGAAGCCTAAGGGTCTGGGCCTGCACTTAACTCGCAGTGTGCAACTTGCCTAGGGTGCGCCCCAGGTTCCAACTTCTTTCCACAGCCGGGAGCAAACTGCCCCTTGGGAATCCTCCCTTTGAAGGTCGCGTTCACGTTTTGGAAGCCGCAGCGTCTTTGCGTGCCCTTAACTCGGTGTATCCAACAAGCTTCTAGTACGCACTTCTTCTCAAGTCTTCCCTTCTCTTGGTAACACACTGCCACTGAGGAGACTTCACCTGAAGCGCGATGACACGCTTTGCAGCCCAAGGGACTGGACGGGCAACTTCACTCAGAAGCTCCAACTGCCTTCTAGTCGGCCTTGGTTCTAAGTTCTTTCCTTCCTGCAATGGGAACACACGGCCGCATAGGCCTCTTGGCCTTCGGAGCGTTTCTACGTGTTGGAAGCAGCAGGGCCTTAGCCTGCACTTTATGTAGAGCTTGCAACTTGGCGTAGAGTCCGCCTTGGTTCTAAGTTCTTGCCTGAGCTGCGAACACGCTGCCGCTTATGAGGCTTCACCTGAAGAGCGAGGCTACCTTTTGGAAGCCTAATGGACTCGGCGTGCGTTTCACACAGAGAGTCCAAGTCGGCTTCAGGCCGCCCTTGTTCTCACTTCTTTCCTCACCTGCGAGAACACGGCCAGAAGGCGGTTGCGTCGTACGCGGCGCTTGGCGTTTTGGACGCAGAGGCGCATTGGCGAGCACTTCACCCAGAGTCTCCAACCTGCCTTGGCGTCCGCCTTTTTTCTAACACCTTTCCGCAACTGGGAGAACACTGCCCTCTAGTAGTGTTCGTCTTCGCTGCGTTTGTAGGTTTGGGAAGCCTAAGGGCCTTCCCTGGAACTCAACTCGGTGTAGCCAATAGGCTTCTAGTGCGCCCCTGTTCTAAGGTCTTTCCTCCCCTGGGATCTCACGCCCCCACCCCCAAGGAGACGTCACCTTAGGAGTGATGATACGTTTTGGAAGCAAAAGGGGACCTGGGGTGCCCTGCCCTGAGAGTGTCCAACTTGCCTCCAGTGCGGCCTTGTTCTAACTTCTTTCCGCAGCAGGGAACAGGCTGCCACATAGGAAACTTCACTTCAGGTCGAGTTTACGTTGTGGAAGCCTAAGGGTCTGGGCCTGCACTTAACTCGCAGTGTGCAACTTGCCTAGGGTGCGCCCCAGGTTCCAACTTCTTTCCACAGCCGGGAGCAAACTGCCCCTTGGGAATCCTCCCTTTGAAGGTCGCGTTCACGTTTTGGAAGCCGCAGCATCTTTGCGTGCACTTAAGTCGGAGTATCCAACAAGCTTCTAGTACGCCCTTCTTCTCAAGTCTTCCCTTCGCTTGGGAACACACTGCCACTGAGGAGACTTCACCTGAAGCGCGATGACACGCTTTGCAGCCCAAGGGACTGGACGGGCAACTAAACTCAGAAGCTCCAACTGCCTTCTAGTCGGCCTTGGTTCTAAGTTCTTTCCTTCCTGCAATGGGAACACACGGCCGCATAGGCCTCTTGGCCTTCGGAGCGTTTCTACGTGTTGGAAGCAGCAGGGCCTTAGCCTGCACTTTACGTAGAGCTTGCAACTTGGCGTAGAGTCCGCCTTGGTTCTAAGTTCTTGCCTGAGCTGCGAACACGCTGCCGCTTGTGAGGCTTCACCTGAAGAGCGAGGCTACCTTTTGGAAGCCTAATGGACTCGGCGTGCGCTTCACACAGAGAGTCCAAGTCGGCTTCAGGCCGCCCTTGTTCTCACTTCTTTCCTCACCTGCGAGAACACGGCCAGAAGGCGGTTGCGTCGTACACGGCGCTTGGCGTTTTGGACGCAGAGGCGCATTGGCGAGCACTTCACTCAGAGTCTCCAACCTACCTTGGCGTCCGCCTTTGTTCTAACACCTTTCCGCAACTGGGAGAACACTGCCCTCTAGTAGTGTTCGTCTTCGCTGCGTTTGTAAGTTTGGGAAGCCTAAGGGCCTTCCCTGGAACTCAACTCGGTGTAGCCAACAGGCTTCTAGTCCGCCCCTGTTCTAAGGTCTTTCCTCCCCTGGGATCTCACGCCCCCCCCCCCCAGGAGACGTCACCTTAGGAGCGATGATACGTTTTGGAAGCAAAAGGGGACCTTGGGTGCCCTGCTCTGAGAGTGTCCAACTTGCCTCCAGTGCGGCCTTGTTCTAACTTCTTTCCGCAGCAGGGAACACGCTGCCACATAGGAAACTTCACTTCAGGTCGAGTTTACGTTGTGGAACCCTAAGGGTCTGGGCCTGCACTTAACTCGCAGTGTGCAACTTGCCTAGGGTGCGCCCCAGGTTCCAACTTCTTTCCACAGCCGGGAGCAAACTGCCCCTTGGGAATCCTCCCTTTGAAGGTCGCGTTCACGTTTTGGAAGCCGCAGCGTCATTGCGTGCCCTTAACTAGGAGTATCCAACAAGCTTCTAGTACGCCCTTCTTCTCAAGTCTTCCCTTCGCTTGGGAACACACTGCCACTGAGGAGACTTCACCTGAAGCGCGATGACACGCTTTGCAGCCCAAGGGACTGGACGGGCAACTTCACTCAGAAGCTCCAACTGCCTTCTCGTCGGCCTTGGTTCTAAGTTCTTTCCTTCCTGCAATGGGAACACACGGCTGCATAGGCCTCTTGGCCTTCGGAGCGTTTCTACATGTTGGAAGCAGCAGGGCCTTAGCCTGCACTTTACGTAGAGCTTGAAACGTGGCGTAGAGTCCGCCTTGGTTCTAAGTTCTTGCCTGAGCTGCGAACACGCTGCCGCTTATGAGGCTTCACCTGAAGAGCGAGGCTACCTTTTGGAAGCCTAATGGACTCGGCGTGCACTTCACACAGAGAGTCCAAGTCGGCTTCAGGCCGCCCTTGTTCTCACTTCTTTCCTCACCTGCGAGAACACGGCCAGAAGGCGGTTGCGTCGTACGCGGCGCTTGACGTTTTGGACGCAGAGGCGCATTGGCGAGCACTTCACTCAGAGTCTCCAACCTGCCTTGGCGTCCGCCTTTGTTCTAACACCTTTCCGCAACTGGGAGAACACTGCCCTCTAGTAGTGTTCGTCTTCGCTGCGTTTGTAGGTTTGGGAAGCCTAAGGGCCTTCCCTGGAACTCAACTCGGTGTAGCCAACAGGCTTCTAGTCCGCCCCTGTTCTAAGGTCTTTCCTCCCCTGGGATCTCACGCCCCCCCCCCCCAGGAGACGTCACCTTAGGAGCGATGATACGTTTTGGAAGCAAAAGGGGACCTGGGGTGCCCTGCCCTGAGAGTGTCCAACTTGCCTCCAGTGCGGCCGTGCTCTTACTTCTTTCCGCAGCAGGGAACACGCTGCCACATAGGAAACTTCACTTCAGGTCGAGTTTACGTTGTGGAAGCCTAAGGGTCTGGGCCTGCACTTAACTCGCAGTGTGCAACTTGCCTAGGGTGCGCCCCAGGTTCCAACTTCTTTCCACAGCCGGGAGCAAACTGCCACTTGGGAATCCTCCCTTTGAAGGTCGCGTTCACGTTTTGGAAGCCGCAGCGTATTTGCAGCCCTTAACTAGGAGTATCCAACAAGCTTCTAGTACGCCCTTCTTCTCAAGTCTTCCCTTCGCTTGGGAACACACTGCCACTGAGGAGACTTCACCTGAAGCGCGATGACACGCTTTGCAGCCCAAGGGACTGGACGGGCAACTTCACTCAGAAGCTCCAACTGCCTTCTAGTCGGCCTTGGTTCTAAGTTCTTTCCTTCCTGCAATGGGAACACACGGCCGCATAGGCCTCTTGGCCTTCGGAGCGTTTCTACGTGTTGGAAGCAGCAGGGCCTTAGCCTGCACTTTACGTAGAGCTTGCAACTTGGCGTAGAGTCCGCCTTGGTTCTAAGTTCTTGCCTGAGCTGCGAACACGCTGCCGCTTATGAGGCTTCACCAGAAGAGCGAGGCTACCTTTTGGAAGCCTAATGGACTCGGCGTGCGCTTCACACAGAGAGTCCAAGTCGGCTTCAGGCCGCCCTTGTTCTCACTTCTTTCCTCACCTGCGAGAACACGGCCAGAAGGCGGTTGCGTCGTACGCGGCGCTTGGCGTTTTGGACGCAGAGGCGCATTGGCGAGCACTTCACTCAGAGTCTCCAACCTGCCTTGGCGTCCGCCTTTGTTCTAACACCTTTCCGCAACTGGGAGAACACTGCCCTCTAGTAGTGTTCGTCTTCGCTGCGTTTGTAGGTTTGGGAAGCCTAAGGGCCTTCCCTGGAACTCAACTCGGTGTAGCCAACAGGCTTCTACTCCGCCCCTGTTCTAAGGTCTTTCCTCCCCTGGGATCTCACGCCCCCCCCCCCAGGAGACGTCACCTTAGGAGCGATGATACGTTTTGGAAGCAAAAGGGGACCTGGGGTGCCCTGCCCTGAGAGTGTCCAACTTGCCTCCAGTACGGCCGTGCTCTAACTTCTTTCCGCAGCAGGGAACACGCTGCCACATAGGAAACTTCATTTCAGGTCGAGTTTACGTTGTGGAAGCCTAAGGGTCTGGGCCTGCACTTAACTCGCAGTGTGCAACTTGCCTAGGGTGCGCCCCAGGTTCCAACTTCTTTCCACAGCCGGGAGCAAACTGCCCCTTGGGAATCCTCCCTTTGAAGGTCGCGTTCACGTTTTGGAAGCCGCAGAGTCTTTGCGTGCCCTTAACTCGGGGTATCCAACAAGCTTCTAGTACGCCCTTCTTCTCAAGTCTTCCCTTCGCTTGGGAACACACTGCCACTGAGGAGACTTCACCTGAAGCGCGATGACACGCTTTGCAGCCCAAGGGACTGGACGGGCAACTTCACTCAGAAGCTCCAACGGCCTTCTAGTCGGCCTTGGTTCTAAGTTCTTTCCTTCCTGCAATGGGAACACACGGCCGCATAGGCCTCTTGGCCTTCGGAGCGTTTCTACGTGTTGGAAGCAGCAGGGCCTTAGCCTGCACTTTACGTAGAGCTTGCAACTTGGCGTAGAGTCCGCCTTGGTTCTAAGTTCTTGCCTGAGCTGCGAACACGCTGCCGCTTATGAGGCTTCACCTGAAGAGCGAGGCTACCTTTTGGAAGCCTAATGGACTCGGCGTGCGCTTCACACAGAGAGTCCAAGTCGGCTTCAGGCGGCCCTTGTTCTCACTTCTTTCCTCACCTGCGAGAACACGGCCAGAAGGCGGTTGGGTCGTACGTGGCGCTTGGCGTTTTGGACGCAGAGGCGCATTGGCGAGCACTTCACTCAGAGTCTCCAACCTGCCTTGGCGTCCGCCTTTGTTCTAACACCTTTCCGCAACTGGGAGAACACTGCCCTCTAGTAGTGTTCGTCTTCGCTGCGTTTGTAGGTTTGGGAAGCCTAAGGGCCTTCCCTGGAACTCAACTCGGTGTAGCCAACAGGCTTCTAGTCCGCCCCTGTTCTAAGGTCTTTCCTCCCCTGGGATCTCACGCCCCCCCCCAGGAGACGTCACCTTAGGAGCGATGATACGTTTTGGAAGCAAAAGGGGACCTGGGGTGCCCTGCCCTGAGAGTGTCCAACTTGCCTCCAGTGCGGACTTGTTCTAACTTCTTTCCGCAGCAGGGAACACGCTGCCACATAGGAAACTTCATTTCAGGTCGAGTTTACGTTGTGGAAGCCTAAGGGTCTGGGCCTGCACTGAACTCGCAGTGTGCAACTTGCCTAGGGTGCGCCCCAGGTTCCAACTTCTTTCCACAGCCGGGAGCAAACTGCCCCTTGGGAATCCTCCCTTTGAAGGTCGCGTTCACGTTTTGGAAGCCGCAGCGTCTTTGCGTGCCCTTAACTCGGAGTATCCAACAAGCTTCTAGTACGCCCTTCTTCTCAAGTCTTCCCTTCGCTTGGGAACACACTGCCACTGAGGAGACTTCACCTAAAGCGCGATGACACGCTTTGCAGCCCAAGGGACTGGACGGGCAACTTCACTCAGAAGCTCCAACTGCCTTCTCGTCGGCCTTGGTTCTAAGTTCTTTCCTTCCTGCAATGGGAACACACGGCCGCATAGGCCTCTTGGCCTTCGGAGCGTTTCTACGTGTTGGAAGCAGCAGGGCCTTAGCCTGCACTTTACGTAGAGCTTGCAACTTGGCGTAGTGTCCGCCTTGGTTCTAAGTTCTTGCCTGAGCTGCGAACACGCTGCCGCTTATGAGGCTTCACCTGAAGAGCGAGGCTACCTTTTGGAAGCCTAATGGACTCGGCCTGCGCTTCACACAGAGAGTCCAAGTCGGCTTCAGGCGGCCCTTGTTCTCACTTCTTTCCTCACCTGCGAGAACACGGCCAGAAGGCGGTTGGGTCGTACGCGGCGCTTGGCGTTTTGGACGCAGAGGCGCATTGGCGAGCACTTCACTCAGAGTCTCCAACCTGCCTTGGCGTCCGCCTTTGTTCTAACACCTTTCTGCAACTGGGAGAACACTGCCCTCTAGTAGTGTTCGTCTTCGCTGCGTTTGTAGGTTTGGGAAGCCTAAGGGCCTTCCCTGGAACTCAACTCGGTGTAGCCAACAGGCTTCTAGTCCGCCCCTGTTCTAAGGTCTTTCCTCCCCTGGGAACTCACGCCCCCCCCCCCCCCCAGGAGACGTCACCTTAGGAGCGATGATACGTTTTGGAAGCAAAAGGGGACCTGGGGTGCCCTGCCCTGAGAGTGTCCAACTTGCCTCCAGTGCGGCCTTGTTCTTAAATCTTTCCGCAGCAGGGAACACGCTGCCACAGACGAAACTTCACTTCAGGTCGAGTTTACGTTGTGGAAGCCTAAGGGTCTGGGCCTGCACTTAACTCGCAGTGTGCAACTTGCCTAGGGTGCGCCCCAGGTTCCAACTTCTTTCCACAGCCGGGAGCAAACTGCCCCTAGGGAATCCTCCCTTTGAATGTCGCGTTCACGTTTTGGAAGCCGCAGCGTCTTTGCGTGCCCTTAACTCGGAGTATCCAACAAGCTTCTAGTACGCCCTTCTTCTCAAGTCTTCCCTTCGCTTGGGAACACACTGCCACTGAGGAGACTTCACCTGAAGCGCGATGACACGCTTTGCAGCCCAAGGGACTGGACGGGCAACTTCACTCAGAAGCTCCAACTGCCTTCTAGTCGGCCTTGGTTCTAAGTTCTTTCCTTCCTGCAATGGGAACACACGGCCGCATAGGCCTCTTGGCCTTCGGAGCGTTTCTACGTGTTGGAAGCAGCAGGGCCTTAGCCTGCACTTTACGTAGAGCTTGCAACTTGGCGTAGAGTCCGCCTTGGTTCTAAGTTCTTGCCTGAGCTGCGAACACGCTGCCGCTTATGAGGCTTCACCTGAAGAGCGAGGCTACCTTTTGGAAGCCTAATGGACTCGGCGTGCGCTTCACACAGAGAGTCCAAGTCGACTTCAGCCCGCCCTTGTTCTCACTTCTTTCCTCACCTGCGAGATCACGGCCAGAAGGCGGTTGCGTCGTACGCGGCGCTTGGCGTTTTGGACATAGAGGCGCATTGGCGAGCACTTCACTCAGAGTCTCCAACCTGCCTTGGCGTCCGCCTTTGTTCTAACACCTTTCCGCAACTGGGAGAACACTGCCCTCTAGTAGTGTTCGTCTTCGCTGCGTTTGTAGGTTTGGGAAGCCTAAGGGCCTTCCCTGGAACTCAACTCGGTGTAGCCAACAGGCTTCTAGTCCGCCCCTGTTCTAAGGTCTTTCCTCCCCTGGGATCTCACGGCCCCGCCCCCCCCAAGAGACGTCACCTTAGGAGCGATGATACGTTTTGGAAGCAAAAGGGGACCTGGGGTGCCCTGCCCTGAGAGTGTCCAACTTGCCTCCAGTGCAGCCTTGTTCTAACTTCTTTCCGCAGCAGGGAACACGCTGCCACATAGGAAACTTCACTTCAGGTCGAGTTTACGTTGTGGAAGCCTAAGGGTCTGGGCCTGCACTTAACTCGCAGTGTGCAACTTGCCTAGGGTGCGCCCCAGTTTCCAACTTCTTTCCACAGCTGGGAGCAAACTGCCCCTAGGGAATCCTCCCTTTGAAGGTCGCGTTCACGTTTTGGAAGCCGCAGCGTCTTTGCGTGCCCTTAACTCGGAGTATCCAACAAGCTTCTAGTACGCCCTTCTTCTCAAGTCTTCCCTTCGCTTGGGAACACACTGCCACTGAGGAGACTTCACCTGAAGCGCGATGACACGCTTTGCAGCCCAAGGGACTGGACGGGCAACTTCACTCAGAAGCTCCAACTGCCTTCTAGTCGGCCTTGGTTCTAAGTTCTTTCCTTCCTGCAATGGGAACACACGGCCGCATAGGCCTCTTGGCCTTCGGAGCGTTTCTACGTGTTGGAAGCAGCAGGGCCTTAGCCTGCACTTTACGTAGAGCTTGCAACTTGGCGTAGAGTCCGCCTTGGTTCTAAGTTCTTGCCTGAGCTGCGAACACGCTGCCGCTTATGAGGCTTCACCTGAAGAGCGAGGCTACCTTTTGGAAGCCTAATGGACTCGGCGTGCGCTTCACACAGAGAGTCCAAGTCGGCTTCAGGCCGCCCTTGTTCTCACTTCTTTCCTCACCTGCGAGAACACGGCCAGAAGGCGGTTGCGTCGTACGCGGCACTTGGCGTTTTGGACGCAGAGGCGCATTGGCGAGCACTTCACTCAGAGTCTCCAACCTGCCTTGGCGTCTGCCTTTGTTCTAACACCTTTCCGCAACTGGGAGAACACTGCCCTCTAGTAGTGTTCGTCTTCACTGCGTTTGTAGGTTTGGGAAGCCTAAGGGCCTTCCCTGGAACTCAACTCGGTGTAGCCAACAGGCTTCTAGTCCGCCCCTGTTCTAAGGTCTTTCCTCCCCTGGGATCTCACGCCCCCCCCCCAGGAGACGTCACCTTAGGAGCGATGAAACGTTTTGGAAGCAAAAGGGGACCTGGGGTGCCCTGCCCTGAGAGTGTCCAACTTGCCTCCAGTGCGGCCTTGTTCTAACTTCTTTCCGCAGCAGGGAACACGCTGCCACATAGGAAACTTCACTTCAGGTCGTGTTTACGTTGTGGAAGCCTAAGGGTCTGGGCCTGCACTTAACTCGCAGTGTGCAACTTGCCTAGGGTGCGCCCCAGGTTCCAACTTCTTTCCACAGCCGGGAGCAAACTGCCCCTTGGGAATCCTCCCTTTGAAGGTCGCGTTCACGTTTTGGAAGCCGCAGCGTCTTTGCGTGCCCTTAACTCGGAGTATCCAACAAGCTTCTAGTACGCCCTTCTTCTCAAGTCTTCCCTTCGCTTGGGAACACACTGCCACTGAGGAGACTTCACCTGAAGCGCGATGACACGCTTTGCAGCCCAAGGGACTGGACGGGCAACTTAACTCAGAAGCTCCAACTGCCTTCTAGTCGGCCTTGGTTCTAAGTTCTTTCCTTCCTGCAATGGGAACACACGGCCGCATAGGCCTCTTGGCCTTCGGAGCGTTTCTACGTGTTGGAAGCAGCAGGGCCTTAGCCTGCACTTTACGTAGAGCTTGCAACTTGGCGTAGCGTCCGCCTTGGTTCTAAGTTCTTGCCTGAGCTGCGAACACGCTGCCGCTTATGAGGCTTCACCTGAAGAGCGAGGCTACCTTTTGGAAGCCTAATGGACTCGGCGTGCGCTTCACACAGAGAGTCCAAGTCGGCTTCAGGCCGCCCTTGTTCTCACTTCTTTCCTCACCTGCGAGAACACGGCCAGAAGGCGGTTGCGTCGTACGCGGCGCTTGGCGTTTTGGACGCAGAGGCGCATTGGCGAGCACTTCACTCAGAGTCTCCAACCTGCCTTGGCGTCCGCCTTTGTTCTAACACCTTTCCGCAACTGGGAGAACACGGCCCTCTAGTAGTGTTCGTCTTCGCTGCGTTTGTAGGTTTGGGAAGCCTAAGGGCCTTCCCTGGAACTCAACTCGGTGTAGCCAACAGGCTTCTAGTCCGCCCCTGTTCTAAGGTCTTTCATCCCCTGGGATCTCACGGCCCTCCCCCCGAAGGAGACGTCACCTGAGGAGCGATGATACGTTTTGGAAGCAACAGGGGACCTGGGGTGCCCTGCCCTGAGAGTGTCCAACTTGCCTCCAGTGCGGCCTTGTTCTAACTTCTTTCCGCAGCAGGGAACACGCTGCCACTTAGGAAACTTCACTTCAGGTCGAGTTTACGTTGTGGAAGCCTAAGGGTCTGGGCCTGCACTTAACTCGCAGTGTGCAACTTGCCTAGGGTGCGCCCCAGGTTCCAACTTCTTTCCACAGCCGGGAGCAAACTGCCCCTTGGGAATCCTCCCTTTGAAGGTCGCGTTCACGTTTTGGAAGCCGCAGCGTCTTTGCGTGCCCTTAACTCGGAGTATCCAACAAGCTTCTAGTACGCCCTTCTTCTCAAGTCTTCCCTTCGCTTGGGAACACACTGCCACTGAGGAGACTTCACCTGAAGCGCGATGACACGCTTTGCAGCCCAAGGGACTGGACGGGCAACTTCACTCAGAAGCTCCAACTGCCTTCTAGTCGGCCTTGGTTCTAAGTTCTTTCCTTCCTGCAATGGGAACACACGGCCGCATAGGCCTCTTGGCCTTCGGAGCGTTTCTACGTGTTGGAAGCAGCAGGGCCTTAGCCTGCACTTTACGTAGAGCTTGCAACTTGGCGTAGAGTCCGCCTTGGTTCTAAGTTCTTGCCTGAGCTGCGAACACGCTGCCGCTTATGAGGCTTCACCAGAAGAGCGAGGCTACCTTTTGGAAGCCTAACGGACTCGGCGTGCGCTTCACACAGAGAGTCTAAGTCGTCTTCAGGCCGCCCTTGTTCTCACTTCTTTCCTCACCTGCGAGAACACGGCCAGAACGGTTGCGTCGTACGCGGCACTTGGCGTTTTGGACGCAGAGGCGCATTGGCGAGCACTTCACTCAGAGTCTCCAACCTGCCTTGGCGTCCGCCTTTGTTCTAACACCTTACCGCAACTGGGAGAACACTGCCCTCTAGTAGTGTTCGTCTTCGCTGCGTTTGTAGGTTTGGGAAGCCTAAGGGCCTTCCCTGGAACTCAACTCGGTGTAGCCAACAGGCTTCTAGTCCGCCCCTGTTCTAAGGTCTTTCCTCCCCTGGGATCTCACGCCCCCCCCCCAGGAGACTTCACCTTAGGAGCGATGAAACGTTTTGGAAGCAAAAGGGGACCTGGGGTGCCCTGCCCTGAGAGTGTCCAACTTGCCTCCAGTGCGGACTTGTTCTAACTTCTTTCCGCAGCAGGGAACACGCTGCCACATAGGAAACTTCACTTCAGGTCGAGTTTACGTTGTGGAAGCCTAAGGGTCTGGGCCTGCACTTAACTCGCAGTGTGCAACTTGCCTAGGGTGCGCCCCAGGTTCCAACTTCTTTCCACAGCCGGGAGCAAACTGCCCCTTGGGAATCCTCCCTTTGAAGGTCGCGTTCACGTTTTGGAAGCCGCAGCGTCTTTGCGTGCCCTTAACTCGGAGTATCCAACAAGCTTCTAGTACGCCATTCTTCTCAAGTCTTCCCTTCGCTTGGGAACACACTGCCACTGAGGAGACTTCACCTGAAGCGCGATGACACGCTTTGTAGCCCAAGGGACTGGATGGGCAACTTCACTCAGAAGCTCCAACTGCCTTCTAGTCGGCCCTGGTTCTAAGTTCTTTCCTTCCTGCAATGGGAACACACGGCCGCATAGGCCTCTTGGCCTTCGGAGCGTTTCTACGTGTTGGAAGCAGCAGGGCCTTAGCCTGCACTTTACGTAGAGCTTGCAACTTGGCGTAGAGTCCGCCTTGGTTCTAAGTTCTTGCCTGAGCTGCGAACACGCTGCTGCTTATGAGGCTTCACCAGAAGAGCGAGGCTACCTTTTGGAAGCCTAATGGACTCGGCGTGCGCTTCACACAGAGAGTCCAAGTCGGCTTCAGGCCGCCCTTGTTCTCACTTCTTTCCTCACCTGCGAGAACACGGCCAGAAGGCGGTTGCGTCGTACGCGGCACTTGGCGTTTTGGACGCAGAGGCGCATTGGCGAGCACTTCACTCAGAGTCTCCAACCTGCCTTGGCGTCCGCCTTTGTTCTAACACCTTTCCGCAACTGGGAGAACATTGCCCTCTAGTAGTGTTCGTCTTCGCTGCGTTTGTAGGTTTGGGAAGCCTAAGGGCCTTCCCTGGAACTCAACTCGGTGTAGCCAACAGGCTTCTAGTCCGCCCCTGTTCTAAGGTCTTTCCTCCCCTGGGATCTCACGTCCCCCCCCCAGGAGACGTCACCTTAGGAGCGATGAAACGTTTTGGAAGCAAAAGGGGACCTGGGGTGCCCTGCCCTGAGAGTGTCCAACTTCCCTCCAGTGCGGACTTGTTCTAACTTCTTTCCGCAGCAGGGACCACGCTGCCACATAGGAAACTTCATTTCAGGTCGAGTTTACGTTGTGGAAGCCTAAGGGTCTGGGCCTGCACTTAACTCGCAGTGTGCAACTTGCCTAGGGTGCGCCCCAGGTTCCACCTTCTTTCCACAGCCGGGAGCAAACTGCCCCTTGGGAATCCTCCCTTTGAAGGTCGCGTTCACGTTTTGGAAGCCGCAGCGTCTTTGCGTGCCCTTAACTCGGAGTATCCAACAAGCTTCTAGTACGCCCTTCTTCTCAAGTCTTCCCTTCGCTTGGGAACACACTGCCACTGAGGAGACTTCACCTGAAGCGCGATGACACGCTTTGCAGCCCAAGGGACTGGACGGGCAACTTCACTCAGAAGCTCCAACTGCCTTCTAGTCGGCCTTGGTTCTAAGTTCTTTCCTTCCTGCAATGGGAACACACGGCCGCATAGGCCTCTTGGCCTTCGGAGCGTTTCTACGTGTTGGAAGCAGCAGGGCCTTAGCCTGCACTTTACGTAGAGCTTGCAACTTGGCGTAGAGTCCGCCTTGGTTCTAAGTTCTTGCCTGAGCTGCGAACACGCTGCCGCTTATGAGGCTTCACCAGAAGAGCGAGGCTACCTTTTGGAAGCCTAATGGACTCGGCGTGCGCTTCACACAGAGAGTCCAAGTCGGCTTCAGGCGGCCCTTGTTCTCACTTCTTTCCTCACCTGCGAGAACACGGCCAGAAGGCGGTTGCGTCGTATGCGGCGCTTGGCGTTTTGGACGCAGAGGCGCATTGGCGAGCACTTCACTCAGAGTCTCCAACCTGCCTTGGCGTCCGCCTTTGTTCTAACAACTTTCCGCAACTGGGAGAACACTGCCCTCTAGTAGTGTTCGTCTTCGCTGCGTTTGTAGGTTTGGGAAGCCTAAGGGCCTTCCCTGGAACTCAACTCGGTGTAGCCAACAGGCTTCTAGTCCGCCCCTGTTCTAAGGTCTTTCCTCCCCTGGGATCTCACGCCCCCCCCCCCAGGAGTCGTCACCTTAGGAGCGATGATACGTTTTGGAAGCAAAAGGGGACCTGGGTTGCCCTGCCCTGAGAGTGTCCAACTTGCCTCCAGTGTGGCCTTGTTCTAACTTCTTTCCGCAGCAGGGAACACGCTGCCACATAGGAAACTTCACTTCAGGTCGAGTTTACGTTGTGGAAGCCTAAGGGTCTGGGCCTGCACTTAACTCGCAGTGTGCAACTTGCCTAGGGTGCGCGCCAGGTTCCAACTTCTTTCCACAGCCGGGAGCAAACTGCCCCTTGGGAATCCTCCCTTTGAAGGTCGCGTTCACGTTTTGGAAGCCGCAGCGTCTTTGCGTGCCCTTAACTCGGAGTATCCAACAAGCTTCTAGTACGCCCTTCTTCCCAAGTCTTCCCTTCGCTTGGGAACACACTGCCACTGAGGAGACTTCACCTGAAGCGCGATGACACGCTTTGCAGCCCAAGGGACTGGACGGGCAACTTCACTCAGAAGCTCCAACTGCCTTCTAGTCGGCCTTGGTTCTAAGTTCTTTCCTTCCTGCAATGGGAACACACGGCCGCATAGGCCTCTTGGCCTTCGGAGCGTTTCTACGTGTTGGAAGCAGCAGGGCCTTAGCCTGCACTTTACGTAGAGCTTGCAACTTGGCGTAGAGTCCGCCTTGGTTCTAAGTTCTTGCCTGAGCTGCGAACACGCTGCCGCTTATGAGGCTTCACCAGAAGAGCGAGGCTACCTTTTGGAAGCCTAATGGACTCGGCGTGCGCTTCACACAGAGAGTCCAAGTCGGCTTCAGGCCGCCCTTGTTCTCACTTCTTTCCTCACCTGCGAGAACACGGCCAGAAGGCGGTTGCGTCGTACGCGGCGCTTGGCGTTTTGGACGCAGAGGCGCATTGGCGAGCACTTCACTCAGAGTCTCCAACCTGCCTTGGCGTCCGCCTTTGTTCTAACACATTTCCGCAACTGGGAGAACACTGCCCTCTAGTAGTGTTCGTCTTCGCTGCGTTTGTAGGTTTGGGAAGCCTAAGGGCCTTCCCTGGAACTCAACTCGGTGTAGCCAACAGGCTTCTAGTCTGCCCCTGTTCTAAGGTCTTTCCTCCCCTGGGATCTCACGTCCCCCTCAGGAGACGTCACCTTAGGAGCGATGAAACGTTTTGGAAGCAAAAGGGGACCTGGGGTGCCCTGCCCTGAGAGTGTCCAACTTCCCTCCAGTGCGGACTTGTTCTAACTTCTTTCCGCAGCAGGGACCACGCTGCCACATAGGAAACTTCATTTCAGGTCGAGTTTACGTTGTGGAAGCCTAAGGGTCTGGGCCTGCACTTAACTCGCAGTGTGCAACTTGCCTAGGGTGCGCCCCAGGTTCCAACTTCTTTCCACAGCAGGGAGCAAACTGCCCCTTGGGAATCCTCCCTTTGAAGGTCGCGTTCACGTTTTGGAAGCCGCAGCGTCTTTGCGTGCCCTTAACTCGGAGTATCCAACAAGCTTCTAGTACGCCCTTCTTCTCAAGTCTTCCCTTCGCTTGGGAACACACTGCCACTGAGGAGACTTCACCTGAAGCACGATGACACGCTTTGCAGCCCAAGGGACTGGACGGGCAACTTCACTCAGAAGCTCCAACTGCCTTCTAGTCGGCCTTGGTTCTAAGTTCTTTCCTTCCTGCAATGGGAACACACGGCCGCATAGGCCTCTTGGCCTTCGGAGCGTTTCTACGTGTTGGAAGCAGCAGGGCCTTAGCCTGCACTTTACGTAGAGCTTGCAACTTGGCGTAGAGTCCGCCTTGGTTCTAAGTTCTTGCCTGAGCTGCGAACACGCTGCCGCTTATGAGGCTTCACCAGAAGAGCGAGGCTACCTTTTGGAAGCCTAATGGACTCGGCGTGCGCTTCACACAGAGAGTCCAAGTCGGCTTCAGGCGGCCCTTGTTCTCACTTCTTTCCTCACCTGCGAGAACACGGCCAGAAGGCGGTTGGGTCGTACGCGGCGCTTGGCGTTTTGGACGCAGAGGCGCATTGGCGAGCACTTCACTCAGAGTCTCCAACCTGCCTTGGCGTCCGCCTTTGTTCTAACACCTTTCCGCAACTGGGAGAACACTGCCCTCTAGTAGTGTTCGTCTTCGCTGCGTTTGTAGGTTTGGGAAGCCTAAGGGCCTTCCCTGGAACTCAACTCGGTGTAGCCAACAGGCTTCTAGTCCGCCCCTGTTCTAAGGTCTTTCCTCCCCTGGGATCTCACGCCCCCCACCCCCGGGAGACGTCACCTTAGGAGCGATGATACGTTTTGGAAGCAAAAGGGGACCTGGGGTGCCCTGCCCTGAGAGTGTCCAACTTGCCTCCAGTGCGGCCTTTTTCTAACTTCTTTCCGCAGCAGGGACCACGCTGCCACATAGGAAACTTCACTTCAGGTCGAGTTTACGTTGTGGAAGCCTAAGGGTCTGGGCCTGCACTTAACTCGCAGTGTGCAACTTGCCTAGGGTGCGCCCCAGATTCCAACTTCTTTCCACAGCCGGGAGCAAACTGCCCCTTGGGAATCCTCCCTTTGAAGGTCGCGTTCACGTTTTGGAAGCCGCAGCGTCTTTGCGTGCCCTTAACTCGGAGTATCCAACAAGCTTCTAGTACGCCCTTCTTCTCAAGTCTTCCCTTCGCTTGGGAACACACTGCCACTGAGGAGACTTCACCTGAAGCGCAATGACATGCTTTGCAGCCCAAGGGACTGGACGGGCAACTTCACTCAGAAGCTCCAACTGCCTTCTAGTCGGCCTTGGTTCTAAGTTCTTTCCTTCCTGCAATGGGAACACACGGCCGCATAAGCCTCTTGGCCTTCGGAGCGTTTCTACGTGTTGGAAGCAGCAGGGCCTTAGCCTGCACTTTACGTAGAGCTTGCAACTTGGCGTAGAGTCCGCCTTGGTTCTAAGTTCTTGCCTGAGCTGCGAACACGCTGCCGCTTATGAGGCTTCACCTGAAGAGCGAGGCTACCTTTTGGAAGCCTAATGGACTCGGCGTGCGCTTCACACAGAGAGTCCAAGTCGGCTTCAGGCCGCCCTTGTTCTCACTTCTTTCCTCACCTGCGAGAACACGGCCAGAAGGCGGTTGCGTCGTACGCGGCGCTTGGCGTTTTGGACGCAGAGGCGCATTGGCGAGCACTTCACTCAGAGTCTCCAACCTGCCTTGGCGTCCGCCTTTGTTCTAACACCTTTCCGCAACTGGGAGAACACTGCCCTCTAGTAGTGTTCGTCTTCGCTGCGTTTGTAGGTTTGGGAAGCCTAAGGGCCTTCCCTGGAACTCAACTCGGTGTAGCCAACAGGCTTCTAGTCCGCCCCTGTTCTTAAGGTCTTTCCTCCCCTGGGATCTCACGCCGCCCCCCCCAGGAGACGTCACCTTAGGAGCGATGATACGTTTTGGAAGCAAAAGGGGACCTGGGGTGCCCTGCCCTGAGAGTGTCCAACTTGCCTCCAGTGCGGCCTTGTTCTAACTTCTTTCCGCAGCAGGGAACACGCTGCCACATAGGAAACTTCACTTCAGGTCGAGTTTACGTTGTGGAAGCCTAAGGGTCTGGGCCTGCACTTAACTCGCAGTGTGCAACTTGCCTAGGGTGCGCCCCAGGTTCCAACTTCTTTCCACAGCCGGGAGCAAACTGCCCCTTGGGAATCCTCCCTTTGAAGGTCGCGTTCACGTTTTGGAAGCCGCAGCGTATTTGCGTGCCCTTAACTCGGAGTATCCAACAAGCTTCTAGTACGCCCTTCTTCCCAAGTCTTCCCTTCGCTTGGGAACACACTGCCACTGAGGAGACTTCACCTGAAGCGCGATGACACGCTTTGCAGCCCAAGGGACTGGACGGGCAACTTCACTCAGAAGCTCCAACTGCCTTCTAGTCGGCCTTGGTTCTAAGTTCTTTCCTTCCTGCAATGGGAACACACGGCCGCATAGGCCTCTTGGCCTTCGGAGCGTTTCTACGTGTTGGAAGCAGCAGGGCCTTAGCCTGCACTTTACGTAGAGCTTGCAACTTGGCGTAGAGTCCGCCTTGGTTCTAAGTTCTTGCCTGAGCTGCGAACACGCTGCCGCTTATGAGGCTTCACCAGAAGAGCGAGGCTACCTTTTGGAAGCCTAATGGACTCGGCGTGCGCTTCACACAGAGAGTCCAAGTCGGCTTCAGGCCGCCCTTGTTCTCACTTCTTTCCTCACCTGCGAGAACACGGCCAGAAGGCGGTTGCGTCGTACGCGGCGCTTGGCGTTTTGGACGCAGAGGCGCATTGGCGAGCACTTCACTCATAGTCTCCAACCTGCCTTGGCGTCCGCCTTTGTTCTAACACCTTTCCGCAACTGGGAGAACACTGCCCTCTAGTAGTGTTCGTCTTCGCTGCGTTTGTAGGTTTGGGAAGCCTAAGGGCCTTCCCTGGAACTCAACTCGGTGTAGCCAACAGGCTTCTAGTCCGCCCCTGTTCTAAGGTCTTTCCTCCCCTGAGATCTCACGCCCCCCCCCCCAGGAGACGTCACCTTAGGAGCGATGATACGTTTTGGAAGCAAAAGGGGACCTGGGGTGCCCTGCCCTGAGAGTGTCCAACTTGCCTCCAGTGCGGCCTTGTTCTAACTACTTTCCGCAGCAGGGAACACGCTAACACATAGGAAACTTCACTTCAGGTCGAGTTTACGTTGTGGAAGCATAAGGGTCTGGGCCTGCACTTAACTCGCAGTGTGCAACTTGCCTAGGGTGCGCCCCAGGTTCCAACTTCTTTCCACAGCCGGGAGCAAACTGCCCCTTGGGAATCCTCCCTTTGAAGGTCGCGTTCACGTTTTGGAAGTCGCAGCGTCTTTGCGTGCCCTTAACTCGGAGTATCCAACAAGCTTCTAGTACGCCATTCTTCTCAAGTCTTCCCTTCGCTTGGGAACACACTGCCACTGAGGAGACTTCACCTGAAGCGCGATGACACGCTTTGCAGCCCAAGGGACTGGACGGGCAACTTCACTCAGAAGCTCCAACTGCCTTCTAGTCGGCCTTGGTTCTAAGTTCTTTCCTTCCTGCAATGGGAACACACGGCCGCATAGGCCTCTTGGCCTTCGGAGCGTTTCTACGTGTTGGAAGCAGCAGGGCCTTAGCCTGCACTTTACGTAGAGCTTGCAACTTGGCGTAGAGTCCGCCTTGGTTCTAAGTTCTTGCCTGAGCTGTGAACACGCTGCCGCTTATGAGGCTTCACCTGAAGAGCGAGGCTACCTTTTGGAAGCCTAATGGACTCGGCGTGCGCTTCACACAGAGAGTCCAAGTCGGCTTCGGGCCGCCCTTGTTCTCACTTCTTTCCTCACCTGCGAGAACACGGCCAGAAGGCGGTTGCGTCGTACGCGGCACTTGGCGTTTTGGACGCAGAGGCGCATTGGCGAGCACTTCACTCAGAGTCTCCAACCTGCCTTGGCGTCCGCCTTTGTTCTAACACCTTTCCGCAACTGGGAGAACACTGCCCTCTAGTAGTGTTCGTCTTCGCTGCGTTTGTAGGTTTGGGAAGCCTAAGGGCCTTCCCTGAACTCAACTCGGTGTAGCCAACAGGCTTCTAGTCCGCCCCTGTTCTAAGGTCTTTCCTCCCCTGGGATCTCACGTCCCCCCCCCCAGGAGACGTCACCTTAGGAGCGATGAAACGTTTTGGAAGCAAAAGGGGACCTGGGGTGCCCTGCCCTGAGAGTGTCCAACTTGCCTCCAGTGCGGACTTGTTCTAACTTCTTTCCGCAGCAAGGACCACGCTGCCACATAGGAAACTTCATTTCAGGTCGAGTTTACGTTGTGGAAGCCTAAGGGTCTGGGCCTGCACTTAACTCGCAGTGTGCAACTTGCCTAGGGTGCGCCCCAGGTTCCACCATCTTTCCACAGCCGGGAGCAAACTGCCCCTTGGGAATCCTCCCTTTGAAGGTCGCGTTCACGTTTTGGAAGCCGCAGCGTCTTTGCGTGCCCTTAACTCGGAGTATCCAACAAGCTTCTAGTACGCCCTTCTTCTCAAGTCTTCCCTTCGCTTGGGAACACACTGCCACTGAGGAGACTTCACCTGAAGCGCGATGACACGCTTTGCAGCCCAAGGGACTGGACGGGCAACTTCACTCAGAAGCTCCAACTGCCTTCTAGTCGGCCTTGGTTCTAAGTTCTTTCCTTCCTGCAATGGGAACACACGGCCGCATAGGCCTCTTGGCCTTCGGAGCGTTTCTACGTGTTGGAAGCAGCAGGGCCTTAGCCTTCACTTTACGTAGAGCTTGCAACTTGGCGTAGAGTCCGCCTTGGTTCTAAGTTCTTGCCTGAGCTGCGAACACGCTGCCGCTTATGAGGCTTCACCAGAAGAGCGAGGCTACCTTTTGGAAGCCTAATGGAGTCGGCGTGCGCTTCACACAGAGAGTCCAAGTCGGCTTCAGGCGGCCCTTGTTCTCACTTCTTTCCTCACCTGCGAGAACACGGCCAGAAGGCGGTTGCGTCGTACGCGGCGCTTGGCGTTTTGGACGCAGAGGCGCATTGGCGAGCACTTCACTCAGAGTCTCCAACCTGCCTTGGCGTCCGCCTTTGTTCTAACAACTTTCCGCAACTGGGAGAACACTGCCCTCTAGTAGTGTTCGTCTTCGCTGCGTTTGTAGGTTTGGGAAGCCTAAGGGCCTTCCCTGGAACTCAACTCGGTGTAGCCAACAGGCTTCTAGTCCGCCCCTGTTCTAAGGTCTTTCCTCCCCTGGGATCTCACGCCCCCCCCCCCAGGAGACGTCACCTTAGGAGCGATGATACGTTTTGGAAGCAAAAGTGGACCTGGGGTGCCCTGCCCTGAGAGTGTCCAACTTGCCTCCAGTGCGGCCTTGTTCTTACTTCTTTCCGCAGCAGGGAACACGCTGCCACAGACGAAACTTCACATCAGGTCGAGTTTACGTTGTGGAAGCCTAAGGGTCTGGGCCTGCACTTAACTCGCAGTGTGCAACTTGCCTAGGGTGCGCCCCAGGTTCCAACTTCTTTCCACAGCCGGGAGCAAACTGCCCCTTGGGAATCCTCCCTTTGAAGGTCGCGTTCACGTTTTGGAAGCCGCAGCGTATTTGCGTGCCCTTAACTCAGAGTATCCAACAAGCTTCTAGTACGCCCTTCCTCTCAAGTCTTCCCTTCGCTTGGGAACACACTGCCACTGAGGAGACTTCACCTGAAGCGCGATGACACGCTTTGCAGCCCAAGGGACTGGACGGGCAACTTCACTCAGAAGCTCCAACTGCCTTCTAGTCGGCCTTGGTTCTAAGTTCTTTCCTTCCTGCAATGGGAACACACGGCCGCATAGGCCTCTTGGCCTTCGGAGCGTTTCTACGTGTTGGAAGCAGCAGGGCCTTAGCCTGCACTTTACGTAGAGCTTGCAACTTGGCGTAGCGTCCGCCTTGGTTCTAAGTTCTTGCCTGAGCTGCGAACACGCTGCCGCTTATGAGGCTTCACCTGAAGAGCGTGGCTACCTTTTGGAAGCCTAATGGACTCGGCGTGCGCTTCACACAGAGAGTCCAAGTCGGCTTCAGGCCGCCCTTGTTCTCACTTCTTTCCTCACCTGCGAGAACACGGCCAGAAGGCGGTTGCGTCGTACGCGGCGCTTGGCGTTTTGGACGCAGAGGCGCATTGGCGAGCACTTCCCTCAGAGTCTCCAACCTGCCTTGGCGTCCGCCTTTGTTCTAACACCTTTCCGCAACTGGGAGAACACTGCCCTCTAGTAGTGTTCGTCTTCGCTGCGTTTGTAGGTTTGGGAAGCCTAAGGGCCTTCCCTGGAACTCAACTCGGTGTAGCCAACAGGCTTCTAGTCCGCCCCTGTTCTAAGGTCTTTCCTCCCCTGGGATCTCACGCCCCCCCCCAGGAGACGTCACCTTAGGAGCGATGATACGTTTTGGAAGCAAAAGTGGACCTGGGGTGCCCTGCCCTGAGAGTGTCCAACTTGCCTCCAGTGCGGCCTTGTTCTAACTTCTTTCCGCATCAGGGAACACGCTGCCACATAGGAAACTTCACTTCAGGTCGAGTTTATGTTGTGGAAGCCTAAGGGTCTGGGCCTGCACTTAACTCGCAGTGTGCAACTTGCCTAGGGTGCGCGCCAGGTTCCAACTTCTTTCCACAGCCGGGAGCAAACTGCCCCTTGGGAATCCTCCCTTTGAAGGTCGCGTTCACGTTTTGGAAGCCGCAGCGTCTTTGCGTGCCCTTAACTCGGAGTATCCAACAAGCTTCTAGTACGCCCTTCTTCTCAAGTCTTCCCTTCGCTTGGGAACACACTGCCACTGAGGAGATTTCACCTGAAGCGCGATGACACGCTTTGCAGCCCAAGGGACTGGACGGGCAACTTCACTCAGAAGCTCCAACTGCCTTCTAGTCGGCCTTGGTTCTAAGTTCTTTCCTTCCTGCAATGGGAACACACGGCCGCATAGGCCTCTTGGCCTTCGGAGCGTTTCTACGTGTTGGAAGCAGCAGGGCCTTAGCCTGCACTTTACGTAGAGCTTGCAACTTGGCGTAGAGTCCGCCTTGGTTCTAAGTTCTTGCCTGAGCTGCGAACACGCTGCCGCTTATGAGGCTTCACCAGAAGAGCGAGGCTACCTTTTGGAAGCCTAATGGACTCGGCGTGCGCTTCACACAGAGAGTCCAAGTCGGCTTCAGGCCGCCCTTGTTCTCACTTCTTTCCTCACCTGCGAGAACACGGCCAGAAGGCGGTTGCGTCGTACGCGGCGCTTGGCGTTTTGGACGCAGAGGCGCATTGGCGAGCACTTCACTCATAGTCTCCAACCTGCCTTGGCGTCCGCCTTTGTTCTAACACCTTTCCGCAACTGGGAGAACACTGCCCTCTAGTAGTGTTCGTCTTCGCTGCGTTTGTAGGTTTGGGAAGCCTAAGGGCCTTCCCTGGAACTCAACTCGGTGTAGCCAACAGGCTTCTAGTCCGCCCCTGTTCTAAGGTCTTTCCTCCCCTGAGATCTCACGCCCCCCCCCCCCAGGAGACGTCACCTTAGGAGCGATGATACGTTTTGGAAGCAAAAGGGGACCTGGGGTGCCCTGCCCTGAGAGTGTCCAACTTGCCTCCAGTGCGGCCTTGTTCTAACTACTTTCCGCAGCAGGGAACACGCTGCCACATAGGAAACTTCACTTCAGGTCGAGTTTACGTTGTGGAAGCATAAGGGTCTGGGCCTGCACTTAACTCGCAGTGTGCAACTTGCCTAGGGTGCGCCCCAGGTTCCAACTTCTTTCCACAGCCGGGAGCAAACTGCCCCTTGGGAATCCTCCCTTTGAAGGTCGCGTTCACGTTTTGGAAGTCGCAGCGTCTTTGCGTGCCCTTAACTCGGAGTATCCAACAAGCTTCTAGTACGCCATTCTTCTCAAGTCTTCCCTTCGCTTGGGAACACACTGCCACTGAGGAGACTTCACCTGAAGCGCGATGACACGCTTTGCAGCCCAAGGGACTGGACGGGCAACTTCACTCAGAAGCTCCAACTGCCTTCTAGTCGGCCTTGGTTCTAAGTTCTTTCCTTCCTGCAATGGGAACACACGGCCGCATAGGCCTCTTGGCCTTCGGAGCGTTTCTACGTGTTGGAAGCAGCAGGGCCTTAGCCTGCACTTTACGTAGAGCTTGCAACTTGGCGTAGAGTCCGCCTTGGTTCTAAGTTCTTGCCTGAGCTGTGAACACGCTGCCGCTTATGAGGCTTCACCTGAAGAGCGAGGCTACCTTTTGGAAGCCTAATGGACTCGGCGTGCGCTTCACACAGAGAGTCCAAGTCGGCTTCGGGCCGCCCTTGTTCTCACTTCTTTCCTCACCTGCGAGAACACGGCCAGAAGGCGGTTGCGTCATACGCGGCACTTGGCGTTTTGGACGCAGAGGCGCATTGGCGAGCACTTCACTCAGAGTCTCCAACCTGCCTTGGCGTCCGCCTTTGTTCTAACACCTTTCCGCAACTGGGAGAACACTGCCCTCTAGTAGTGTTCGTCTTCGCTGCGTTTGTAGGTTTGGGAAGCCTAAGGGCCTTCCCTGAACTCAACTCGGTGTAGCCAACAGGCTTCTAGTCCGCCCCTGTTCTAAGGTCTTTCCTCCCCTGGGATCTCACGTCCCCCCCCCCAGGAGACGTCACCTTAGGAGCGATGAAACGTTTTGGAAGCAAAAGGGGACCTGGGGTGCCCTGCCCTGAGAGTGTCCAACTTGCCTCCAGTGCGGACTTGTTCTAACTTCTTTCCGCAGCAAGGACCACGCTGCCACATAGGAAACTTCATTTCAGGTCGAGTTTACGTTGTGGAAGCCTAAGGGTCTGGGCCTGCACTTAACTCGCAGTGTGCAACTTGCCTAGGGTGCGCCCCAGGTTCCACCATCTTTCCACAGCCGGGAGCAAACTGCCCCTTGGGAATCCTCCCTTTGAAGGTCGCGTTCACGTTTTGGAAGCCGCAGCGTCTTTGCGTGCCCTTAACTCGGAGTATCCAACAAGCTTCTAGTACGCCCTTCTTCTCAAGTCTTCCCTTCGCTTGGGAACACACTGCCACTGAGGAGACTTCACCTGAAGCGCGATGACACGCTTTGCAGCCCAAGGGACTGGACGGGCAACTTCACTCAGAAGCTCCAACTGCCTTCTAGTCGGCCTTGGTTCTAAGTTCTTTCCTTCCTGCAATGGGAACACACGGCCGCATAGGCCTCTTGGCCTTCGGAGCGTTTCTACGTGTTGGAAGCAGCAGGGCCTTAGCCTGCACTTTACGTAGAGCTTGCAACTTGGCGTAGAGTCCGCCTTGGTTCTAAGTTCTTGCCTGAGCTGCGAACACGCTGCCGCTTATGAGGCTTCACCAGAAGAGCGAGGCTACCTTTTGGAAGCCTAATGGAGTCGGCGTGCGCTTCACACAGAGAGTCCAAGTCGGCTTCAGGCGGCCCTTGTTCTCACTTCTTTCCTCACCTGCGAGAACACGGCCAGAAGGCGGTTGCGTCGTACGCGGCGCTTGGCGTTTTGGACGCAGAGGCGCATTGGCGAGCACTTCACTCAGAGTCTCCAACCTGCCTTGGCGTCCGCCTTTGTTCTAACAACTTTCCGCAACTGGGAGAACACTGCCCTCTAGTAGTGTTCGTCTTCGCTGCGTTTGTAGGTTTGGGAAGCCTAAGGGCCTTCCCTGGAACTCAACTCGGTGTAGCCAACAGGCTTCTAGTCCGCCCCTGTTCTAAGGTCTTTCCTCCCCTGGGATCTCACGCCCCCCCCCCCAGGAGACGTCACCTTAGGAGCGATGATACGTTTTGGAAGCAAAAGTGGACCTGGGGTGCCCTGCCCTGAGAGTGTCCAACTTGCCTCCAGTGCGGCCTTGTTCTTACTTCTTTCCGCAGCAGGGAACACGCTGCCACAGACGAAACTTCACATCAGGTCGAGTTTACGTTGTGGAAGCCTAAGGGTCTGGGCCTGCACTTAACTCGCAGTGTGCAACTTGCCTAGGGTGCGCCCCAGGTTCCAACTTCTTTCCACAGCCGGGAGCAAACTGCCCCTTGGGAATCCTCCCTTTGAAGGTCGCGTTCACGTTTTGGAAGCCGCAGCGTATTTGCGTGCCCTTAACTCAGAGTATCCAACAAGCTTCTAGTACGCCCTTCCTCTCAAGTCTTCCCTTCGCTTGGGAACACACTGCCACTGAGGAGACTTCACCTGAAGCGCGATGACACGCTTTGCAGCCCAAGGGACTGGACGGGCAACTTCACTCAGAAGCTCCAACTGCCTTCTAGTCGGCCTTGGTTCTAAGTTCTTTCCTTCCTGCAATGGGAACACACGGCCGCATAGGCCTCTTGGCCTTCGGAGCGTTTCTACGTGTTGGAAGCAGCAGGGCCTTAGCCTGCACTTTACGTAGAGCTTGCAACTTGGCGTAGCGTCCGCCTTGGTTCTAAGTTCTTGCCTGAGCTGCGAACACGCTGCCGCTTATGAGGCTTCACCTGAAGAGCGTGGCTACCTTTTGGAAGCCTAATGGACTCGGCGTGCGCTTCACACAGAGAGTCCAAGTCGGCTTCAGGCCGCCCTTGTTCTCACTTCTTTCCTCACCTGCGAGAACACGGCCAGAAGGCGGTTGCGTCGTACGCGGCGCTTGGCGTTTTGGACGCAGAGGCGCATTGGCGAGCACTTCACTCAGAGTCTCCAACCTGCCTTGGCGTCCGCCTTTGTTCTAACACCTTTCCGCAACTGGGAGAACACTGCCCTCTAGTAGTGTTCGTCTTCGCTGCGTTTGTAGGTTTGGGAAGCCTAAGGGCCTTCCCTGGATCTCAACTCGGTGTAGCCAACAGGCTTCTAGTCCGCCCCTGTTCTAAGGTCTTTCCTCCCCTGGGATCTCACGCCGCCCCCAGGAGACGTCACCTTAGGAGCGATGATACGTTTTGGAACAAAAGTGGACCTGGGGTGCCCTGCCCTGAGAGTGTCCAACTTGCTTCCAGTGCGGCCTTGTTCTAACTTCTTTCCGCAGCAGGGAACACGCTGCCACATAGGAAACTTCACTTCAGGTCGAGTTTACGTTGTGGAAGCCTAAGGGTCTGGGCCTGCACTTAACTCGCAGTGTGCAACTTGCCTAGGGTGCGCCCCAGGTTCCAACTTCTTTCCACAGCCGGGAGCAAACTGCCCCTTGGGAATCCTCCCTTTGAAGGTCGCGTTCACGTTTTGGAAGCCGCAGCGTCTTTGCGTGCCCTTAACTCGGAGTATCCAACAAGCTTCTAGTACGCCCTTCTTCTCAAGTCTTCCCTTCGCTTGGGAACACACTGCCACTGAGGAGATTTCACCTGAAGCGCGATGACACGCTTTGCAGCCCAAGGGACTGGACGGGCAACTTCACTCAGAAGCTCCAACTGCCTTCTAGTCGGCCTTGGTTCTAAGTTCTTTCCTTCCTGCAATGGGAACACACGGCCGCATAGGCCTCTTGGCCTTCGGAGCGTTTCTACGTGTTGGAAGCAGCAGGGCCTTAGCCTGCACTTTACGTAGAGCTTGCAACTTGGCGTAGAGTCCGCCTTGGTTCTAAGTTCTTGCCTGAGCTGCGAACACGCTGCCGCTTATGAGGCTTCACCAGAAGAGCGAGGCTACCTTTTGGAAGCCTAATGGACTCGGCGTGCGCTTCACACAGAGAGTCCAAGTCGGCTTCAGGCCGCCCTTGTTCTCACTTCTTTCCTCACCTGCGAGAACACGGCCAGAAGGCTGTTGCGTCGTACGCCCCACTTGGCGTTTTGGACGCAGAGGCGCATTGGCGAGCACTTCACTCAGAGTCTCCAACGTGCCTTGGCGTCCGCCTTTGTTCTAACACATTTCCGCAACTGGGAGAACACTGCCCTCTAGTAGTGTTCGTCTTCGCTGCGTTTGTAGGTTTGGGAAGCCTAAGGGCCTTCCCTGGAACTCAACTCGGTGTAGCCAACAGGCTTCTAGTCCGCCCCTGTTCTAAGGTCTTTCCTCCCCTGGGATCTCACGTCCCCCCCCCAGGAGACGTCACCTTAGGAGCGATGAAACGTTTTGGAAGCAAAAGGGGACCTGGGGTGCCCTGCCCTGAGAGTGTCCAACTTGCCTCCAGTGCGGACTTGTTCTAACTTCTTTCCGCAGCAGGGACCACGCTGCCACATAGGAAACTTCATTTCAGGTCGAGTTTACGTTGTGGAAGCCTAAGGGTCTGGGCCTGCACTTAACTCGCAGTGTGCAACTTGCCTAGGGTGCGCCCCAGGTTCCAACTTCTTTCCACAGCCGGGAGCAAACTGCCCCTTGGGAATCCTCCCTTTGAAGGTCGCGTTCACGTTTTGGAAGCCGCAGCGTCTTTGCGTGCCCTTAACTCGGAGTATCCAACAAGCTTCTAGTACGCACTTCTTCTCAAGTCTTCCCTTCGCTTGGGAACACACTGCCACTGAGGAGACTTCACCTGAAGCACGATGACACGCTTTGCAGCCCAAGGGACTGGACGGGCAACTTCACTCAGAAGCTCCAACTGCCTTCTAGTCGGCCTTGGTTCTAAGTTCTTTCCTTCCTGCAATGGGAACACACGGCCGCATAGGCCTCTTGGCCTTCGGAGCGTTTCTACGTGTTGGAAGCAGCAGGGCCTTAGCCTGCACTTTACGTAGAGCTTGCAACTTGGCGTAGTGTCCGCCTTGGTTCTAAGTTCTTGCCTGAGCTGCGAACACGCTGCCGCTTATGAGGCTTCACCAGAAGAGCGAGGTTACCTTTTGGAAGCCTAATGGACTCGGCGTGCGCTTCACACAGAGAGTCCAAGTCGGCTTCAGGCGGCCCTTGTTCTCACTTCTTTCCTCACCTGCGAGAACACGGCCAGAAGGCGGTTGCGTAGTACGCGGCGCTTGGCGTTTTGGACGCAGAGGCGCATTGGCGAGCACTTCACTCAGAGTCTCCAACCTGCCTTGGCGTCCGCCTTTGTTCTAACCCCTTTCCGCAACTGGGAGAACACTGCCCTCTAGTAGTGTTCGTCTTCGCTGCGTTTGTAGGTTTGGGAAGCCTAAGGGCCTTCCCTGGAACTCAACTCGGTGTAGCCAACAGGCTTCTAGTCCGCCCCTGTTCTAAGGTCTTTCCTCCCCTGGGATCTCACGGCCACCCCCCCCAGGAGACGTCACCTGAGGAGCGATGATAAGTTTTGGAAGCAAAAGGGGACCTGGGGTGCCCTGCCCTGAGAGTGTCCAACTTGCCTCCAGTGCGGCCTTGTTCTAACTTCTTTCCGCAGCAGGGAACACGCTGCCACATAGGAAACTTCACTTCAGGTCGAGTTTACGTTGAGGAAGCCTAAGGGTCTGGGCCTGCACTTAACTCGCAGTGTGCAACTTGCCTAGGCTGCGCCCCAGATTCCAACTTCTTTCCACAGCCGGGAGCAAACTGCCCCTTGGGAATCCTCCCTTTGAAGGTCGCGTTCACGTTTTGGAAGCCGCAGCGTCTTTGCGTGCCCTTAACTCGGAGTATCCAACAAGCTTCTAGTACGCCCTTCTTCTCAAGTCTTCCCTTCGCTTGGGAACACACTGCCACTGAGGAGACTTCACCTGAAGCGTGATGACACGCTTTGCAGCCCAAGGGACTGGACGGGCAACTTC